>NC_090929.1:1561158721-1561761642 GCF_040938575.1 Ambystoma mexicanum | reverse complement strand
TAAACTTGATGCTATGAATCCCCTGGGACTGAATGAAGAATACTATTTAGGTCCATTCCTGTAGGCATACAAGCATATAACACGTACAAAGTCTATCTTTTATTTCCCCGAATTCGACCACTTGGTGTCGATGACCTTTACATGAACGTTGTAAATAGAGCACATTTAATTTAGAATGTTACAGATGCCAATTATGATTAACACAAGATTGTACACCCATGTGCCTAGGGGTAAGATAGTATCAGAAACTGACTTTGTATTGTATGTTCTAATTAGAGCAGCTTAAGTTTGGAATGCTACAGAGGCCGATTGTGATGAACACAAGATTGTACACCCATAAGTCTTGGGGCTAGACAACGCTGGAAAATGACTTATTCCATTTCCACTCTACTTCTTTTTATGCAAAACAATATTTTGTCTTACTACAAACATGTGACTTCATTTTGCATGATGTTTAAACTAGTTTCTCTGTTTCTTGCACACCCAATCTCCACAGGCTTTTTCACCATTCTCATATGGGATGTACTATATCCAGTACTACCTATTCTTTCCAAACTACTCCCAGCTCTCATTTTTCGAGCCCTCATTCATCCGTAGTTCCTACACACATCTTTTTTTACGTCATCCAAATAGACTTTACATACCCTACCAGATGGGTATCAGTTCCATGAGTGGCGCCACTATCTCTTTGGCCACGGGTACATACAGGTTATCCTTACAATCTTTGTTATATGCTGCTATCTTATTCTTCAACCAATGAGTCAGCTGATACCTTCTCCAATGCCACCCGCACATGCAGGTGTGACGTCATCACTTTCGACGACGTTCGCGCATGCGCGGGTGACGTCATGGGACCCATACAGCTCACATCATCTCTGACGCCGCCCGCGCATGCGTGGGTGACGTCATCTCTTCTGACGCTGCTCGCGCATGCGCGGGTGACGTCATAGGCCCCACATATCATATATAAAAAGAGGCGCAACGGAGGCAGTCGTAAAGCTCCGCTTCCTGACTGCTTCTCTGTTACTGCCGCCTACAGAAATAAGGTAATTTGGGTCCCCACTTTCTCTATTACACGCTCCTATTTACTATTTTCACTTTTGTCACCATGCACTTTCTTAACTCCCTTAGGAGTCGGATTCTGACCTTTCATCAATTGAGACTTGGTTGTCTCCACTGTACTGATTATACCTGGGAGATTACCAGCTCCCAGCCCTGGCACCTACTTTCTCTTTCCCAGACTTGGAAGAAGGGTGAGTCCTTCTCTTTTACTCCTTTGAAAGACCCTTTAGGCTCACACAGCCCAAGTAGGATGGTCCATTTTTTTTATCTGCTATCCTTTCGGTTTCTAAAATGGGCTCTGGTTAAATATACCTTCTTCCCAAAAAAGACGTGTTGGATTATCAGACGGTTTAGAACAAGGTATCTTTAGACAACCTACAACAGAAAGGACATGTTATCCATCCGAGAGTATCCTATGATTTAGAAAAATGAAACATTGTTTTGTTTAAATTAAGCTCTACCTGGACAAGTGAGGAAGCTTGAGGCAATATGAGTTCTTTTACTGTTAAGGTATGAAATCTTTTGAATAAGACTGAACTATTTTCAATATATGTTTTTTTGTAGATGCTTGTGATGTTGAAACTTAAGCCCCTGATGAAGAGAGAATGTTATCTCCAAACGCGTTGGGCAACTAGAAAAAATCAATAAATCAGAGAAGACCATCTTTCTCTAAAGAAAACGACTCCTGGAATTTTTCCTTTTTAAGAATGTCTACATATTTGAAATATGAATCGTAAAGTGACATTTAATTGTATTTTTGACCGGTTCTTGAAAAAAGTCTTTTCATTTAATTCGTTTAAGCCATTGGCCTGATTGAAAGTGTGCAGGATATGCAGTTATCCATAATTTGGATTTCTATCGTTCTATATTTGTATCCCAGCCTAGATACCAAGGCTGAGCCATTCTCCCCTGCACCTTAAATATTACTAACCCATCTTTCACAATTACCCATGTTTTCGTGGAATCCTGTTTGAAAATTGGTGTGCAAGTGTTACCTTGTGTTTTGTTCGTTATAGTCTCCCACTGAGGTGGGTTGGTATCTATATACAACACTAGCACCCAGCCGATAAAACATGTCATTTTCAAGTATCAGCACACTAACAAATAAATCAGCCACAACTTTAGCCTTCACAGAAGAAGAAGCAATAAGAATCTTAGGATTGATCAAGGACACAAGTAAAGTTACATCATTGGATAATAATCCAGTACGCCTAATTCAAAAATTAGAACGCCTAATTAGAAGAGAGATCTCACAGAAGCTCCACGCAACCACACTTGCCCAGTACTATAGAGCCAAACGAATTCCACGAGGTTTGAGAATCTACCTTAAACCAACCCTCTGTAAAGAAAATAAAGAATTTGTCAACAGATGGGAACATATCCTCAATTATTATTATTATTTTTTTTTATTTTAATTGTAACAATTAGTTTGCATTTCAAACTTCAATTACAATCAAGAAAACCGAGATAGTTCACATGAATCATAAATTCACAGTATTGTTGTTTCCAGTATAATTATTTCCAACGTAACACAGCATCCAATGTATTGATTTCAAGAAGTTGGTTATCATACAACACTGGTATTTGCTGAAGTGAGGAAATCATCGTTCAGGTTGTGCTCTAGAAAGTCACATACTGCACATGTAAGTGGTACATTATTACTCGATAGTATCCTGTACCACCAGCCTTCGGTGTCACCATCAACAGGCGCGTAGCTCCCGAGATAACTAGTTCGCGAATGCGTGAGATGTGGGCATTTCGTGATCAGATGTTTCAATGATTCTGTCGAAAGTTCACAAAACCTACACAAATTATTGGAGACGTGTGTGTCGCGTCTGAACCATAAGATCTCCTTGGTTCTAAGTGCATTTAATCGAACTCTCAAGAATTGATTTCGATGTTTCCTTGATGTAAATTTTCGCAGATATTTTGGTAATCCATCTAAGCTGTTGACTGCTAGTCCTAGATCAATTGAGGTTTTCAGAACATTTCTTCGTTCCAAATTTTGGATCCAGTTCCATTCTCTCAGTTTTTTTTTGGCAATTTGCGGTGTTGCTAGTAATGTTTCCCATTTTATGTCTGCGTATTCGAGTATCCGTTTTAATCTGGTTATCCATTCTAACAGAATGCCATGGTATGAATTAGAGGGGTCTAAGGATAAGATTTGATACGCGGGAACCAGATCTTCTAGTGACATCTTCCGTAGCATGGCCATAGATTTCCATACAACAATATTGTGCATGGAATCAATTCCCAGCTTGTGTCTTATGGAGATCATCGATACACTCGTTGGCAGTTTGAAAATACGTCTCCAAAACGTTCCCTCCAGGGAAGACCACATTTTGTAACTTAAATTCCAGGCAGCTTCAGCTCCAAATGTGATCGATGGAATCACTTTTTGGGAGTAAAAGGTTAATACAGGGTTCAATGTAAATTTTCCGTATTCGGCGTGTAACTTTGCCCCTTGCAGTGAAAAAGTTATCATGCGTTGTTTTAGGTCTTCCATCCATTCGACTTCTCTAATTGAGGTGTTAAATTGGATGCCTAGATAGCGGACCACTGGGACGTGTTTTATCTGCACGTCTGCGAGTTTCCATCTAAATTTTCTGATTAGTCTTTTGGATGAGTCACCGATCGCCACGATCTTAGACTTCTCTACATTAATTTCTAGATCGTTGTCTATTAGGTAGCTATTAAGAGCTACTAACAGTCTTTGAAGGCCAATGGGGGTTGAGTCTATTAGAACAATGTCATCAGCGTAGATGGTCCAACTGATATTCTGATCGTTTATTTTTGGTGGAAAACATTGCACCGATGGAAAAGCTTCAGAGACGTCAGATATAAATAGTTTAAAGAGGAGGGCCGCCAAGGGGCATCCCTGCTTGACTCCCTTGTTAGTTATTATCTCCTCAGACAGGTCCCCTACCTCATTTATTCGTACTTTGATAGAAGTGTCTTTGTGAAGAGCCATTATTGGTTGCAATAATTCTGGTGGACAGGACCATTTCTTTAATTTTGTCCATAATTTATGTTGATTTAATGAATCAAATGCTTGTTTCATATCTATAAATGCAATAAACAGGTTTTTACCATTTTTCAGGGCTTCTAGTTTGAGCACGTTTAGTATCGTCAGATTTAATTCTGTGCCAACACCCTTGGTGAAGCCAGTTTGACGTATATCAAAGTGACCAGTGGCTGATGCCCATTTCGAAAGCTTCTGCTGTAGAAAGGTTGCAAAAATCTTGCCCACAATGTCCAAGAGGGCAATGGGACGAAAGTTTGCCGGGTCGTCCCGATTCGCCTTTTTGAATATGGGAACTATGATGGCAGAGTTCCACGAGGGAGGCAAGGTCTTCGTCGTGGCTATTACTCGAAATAAGTGTACGATAAATGTTGCCCAAAGCTCGTTGTTTGCTTTTAGCATCACATTTGTGAGGCCATCTGGCCCAGCAGCTCTTGAATTTTTTAGGTGTTTAATAGCTGTTATGATGTCTTCTTTGGATTCGTTTGTGTCCCAAAATTGAGCAGCTGTTGGAATATCATTGACCTTGATATTTTCCTTGATTGTAAAAACCTTTTCAAAGTGTTGTTGCCAGATTACTTTTGATATACTATGATGCATTTTAGCATTCTGAAATACATCTTTGTTGTTTATGATGCTCCATAATTCCTTAGTTTTGTGACAGATAATCATCCTTAGAATTTTCTTACCTCGCTCTTGGTCTCTCATAATTGCGAAGCATTTCAACAAATTACGGCATTTCATTTTGCGTTGTTTCATTAGCGCAAGCTTGTTGAAATTTGGTTCTTTTTTCAATTTTCGAAGATCTTGATGTAATTGTCTCTTTTTTTGAGCTACTAAGGCACTAAATTCATATTTCTTTATATAGTTACAATTGGTTCCATGATTGTACTTGTTTTGGTACTGTGCCAGCCGTGCCGTATAATTTAATTTGTCCTTCGCAGCAACAGTTGTTGAAGACATGTTTTTAGTTAGACTCTCAATTTGTCGACTATTTATTTTGAGTCTGTTGCCTCTTTGATTTACTTTCATCGACTGAGTAAATTTACTCATCGCTGTTTTTGGTAGCGCTTTCCAAGTTAATTGTAGCGGATTATGGTCGCTGAGTGACGAATCCAAAATCTTCAGATGTTTGATATCATGACACATCGTTTTAGAGGCCCAGATGTAATCAAATCAATTATTTTTTTGCACCCGTCCCGGTGCCACGTGTGATTTGGAGGGATGTCTCCTCTTGTTTGACCATTCAACATCATACAGTTTCTGGTGATCAGTGCTTGTTGGAATTGGTAGCCTCTACCAGTTACATTGGTTTGGTGTTTATGCTTTGTGAGGATCTTGCCATCTTCGAACCAGGAGAAATTTAAGTCTCCACATAGGATCACATTCAAGTTGATGTAGCTTTCCATGCTGTCATCAATGATTTTTGTTATTGACTGTATGAATCGACGAGAAGAGATCATCGTTGTATTCCAATATGTATTAAGTAGGAGCAGGTGATTTGATTTTACACCCACGCCCAGTTTGTTTTGCAGTATTGTTCCTTGAACAAATAGATTTGGGGAGAAAGACTGCAAAATCTCCCAACCATTTGCATTGTTTATCATGGTCAGCAGACCTGAGAAAGGGCGACCGAGTTGATTTTTCCCTGCGGGATTGAGCAACATAGAGTATCCATCTCTTAATGGTACCTCGCGCAGCCACGTCTCCTGTAAACAGACAGTAAAATTGTTTTCCAGGGAGATCTCAAAGTTCTGAAACAAGTGTCGGAAGCCTCTGGTATTCCATGATATTAATACATTTGTGCCATCACTGATGGTTTCCAATAGCTAGGTTCTTTGGGTTTTGTTTTGTGAAATGTAATTTGAGGAAGCTTTTTGTGTAGAGGGTTGTGAGTGTCTTTCATTTTCTGCTCTTTCTCTTACGTTGAATCGTTTCCTGAGAGCTTCTCGTCTTTGTTCATGTGTAGACTCACGATCTTCAGTAGGTCTTTTTTCAGGACATTTTTTATTTTTTTTGGTCTCTAAAGTTAGATCAAAGCCATACAACATCAATTCATCTTTGGCGGAGATTAGTGTATTTTCTACAGCTTGAGAGTTGATGTGTAAATAGACTTTGTCTAATGAGTCTTCATTGATGTATTCGACGATTGCAATGTCATTTGAATTTATCGTTCTTAGTGTGGGGAAATTATGTAGAAGACACATCACATTTTTGCGATTTAAATTTACCTCGTTGTCATCAGAAAAGATGTTCTCAAGCCTGACCTTCCAATGATTATGATGTTTGGTCTGCAGTGCATTCAATGGTTCTTTTAATTTAGTTAGATTTTGTTTTCGCCACTGTGCAGCCGTCATCTTTGGATTTAGCGTTGTCGTGCTTGCCTTTGTGTTTCGGTCAGATACCCTTTCATTCTTCTTGTTTTGACTTGAGTCGGGACCAGAAGAGCGACTTTGAGTAGAGCGCGTCGCTTTTACATTTGGAAATTGATCTTTTTTTGTTTTTTCTTGCTATGATTTCTTCACAGCTGGACAAGGACTCATCACGCTAGGGTGTGAGTTGTCTAGATCTTGTGTGGGCGACGTTGTTTCATCGGATTCAACTGAATATGTTGAGAGGTCACATAGGTCGGTAACACTTAAGTCATTTCTATCTGCCTCTGATCCGGATTCCAAACGTCTTCTTTTGTTTAGGTTCGGTTTTTCCACCACCGTTGGATTAGCGATTGCGCTTGACACTGATTTAGCTGATGTCACTGACGCAATGCTGTCCAATTTAGTGTTGTGTGGACAGCAAGAAAAAAGACTAAGCTTTTGAGGGGTGGAAAGATTTCTTACGAATTGTTTAGTTTTAGATCGGTTTTTGCTCACATTAAGTTTTCTCTTTCTTAGATTCTGTTTGGAAAGCGATACTTTTGTTACCTTTTCACCAGGTTTTGATTGTTGTGAAAATTCAAGTGTCTTTGCAGGCCCCATGAAAATTCCGAAGGTGTTGAGCTTCCCTGTTATGGGGACTACGCCATCGGTGTTTTGCTGTTCGACTAGTGGGACTGCACTGGGTAAATTATTTGTTGGTGCTGAGTTGCAATTAGGTACTTGATTTGCGGACGCAGTTGCTCCTTCGTCATGTTCTTGAACAGAGACAGCGGCCGTTGGGTCGAGTATTGTGGAGGGCACTCTATCTATCTCACTAGTTTGGGAGGGGCCGTCGTTGTTATTTTGGACGATACTTTTCCTAGTTTTAGTCTTTCCACGGGGTGCCAACATTTTTTGTGTTACATTTGTTATTGGGTTTTCACTTCCACATCTTGCTTTCTGTGAGTGTCTTCTGTCTTGATCATTTCCGACAGCCACAGATCTCACTGCATCGGCATGTCGGACCCATTTCAGTGTTTCTAAGATCGCTTCCATTAGATCAGTTTTGTCAGTATGGTCTCTCATGGCAAGGATGCCTAGCCGGTTTTGCCATTGGAAGGAAATCTCGGCTTCGCGATCAACTCTTGCCATTAGGTAAGCATTGTTTTCTTGGAGAGTCGCGATTTTGGTTACCAGATTTTGCAGCAATACGTTTTGATCTTTTGATGTTTCACTTAGGGTTTCATATAGCTTAGTAAATGGTATCAAAGCTAATGATGTAGCTGTTAGTACATTGTTGTGGATCTGTATACCGGCTGCCACTGATAAATTCTCTTTATTAACTGTGTCTGAATTTATGTCTTGACTGGACGGCTCTTCTAGTTGGCTTGCTCTACTTTCGTTTGTAGCATGTTGGTAAGTTGCTGTTTTATTTCGTTGATGATGAAGAGAACTGGAATAATCCCTTACTGATTTTGAGTTGATATTTACTAACATGTTTGACTGCAGATGGACTTCTTTTTGGGAGGGTGTACTTGTGCGAGCTTTAAAGGTGTCGTTCCTTGACTGCTGCAGTCTATTTGCAAGGTTAGAAGGTATTTTTTCTTTTGCAGTCGTATTAGATGAGGCATTTGTAAAGCTATTGATCAGTTTCTCTTTCACCATTTGATAGTCTGCTGTGAGAAGTTCTGTGAGCCGTGCTTCTCGCCCTGCCAGGTCAACTCGAAGGCTATTCTTCTGAGTCGACAAAAAGTGATGGGATACTGGGTTATGTGAGAGACGACTCGACTCTGCCGTGGTGGCGTTGGGAACAGCCTTAGAAACAGCCACCGCACTTCTAGTTGCGGTTACCGCTGTAATTGCTTCATCATTTGCAGGTAGAGCCATTTCATTGCAATTGGCGTTTCGGGCGGCTTCATTTTGTGGCATGCGAGAGATTTCCGGTCGCCCTCTGCCCATTTCTATTACTGGCATCTGTATTTCCATAGATGGATTTAAGTTTGGGCACTCAATGGACAGCCTGGAAATTATATTGTCAGTAGTTAGTGGCGGAACAAATGTAACATTTGTGTGGTCGCCTATTCCATTTGGTAGTTTTAATGCCAGAAGTTCGATGTCAGTGACATCAAAGGGGGATTGGAAAGAGGCAGTGTCAATTTCCACCATTTCACTTACTTCCAGCGTCTGAGCTGATTTATTTTCATTGACCGTATGCACGTCAATTGGTAGAGGCAACAGATTTTGTTCTGCCTCTTTTCGAAGATCTTTCAGAGCATTTATAGAGTCCTCTTCTCTCCCATTTAATGCTAACAAGCGTTCATTATCCAGCGCAGTTGCAACTTTGGAGTCGAGTACATCGTGTTTGATTAGAGCCATACATATTGATTCTTTGCACGCTGCCTTTATCAAGGCTGGATTTGCTGTGTTAGGCAAGCACTTTTCGGTCGGATGGTTAGCTGTCTCAACAGCTGGTAAGGCATTGGGAGTTGTGTTGTCTTCGCCGTCTGTATCGGCTGTCCTCATTTTTGACGAGTTGTCGGCTTTTCGAGCCGGAGCAGGGGTGAGGGCAGGAAAAGGAGAAGGAGAGGGCGGGAGGGAAAGGGAACAGTGGGTAGGAGTTATGAAAGAAGGGGTGGAAGGGGTGGAAGAGGAAGGCGAGAGGGTGGACGGCGGAGAGGCGGGAAGGGAAGGCAGCAGCTCGATTTGTGCCTTTATTACTGGCGCCGCCGTGGGCTCAATGTTTACCGACAATTCCCCACGGCTACGAGCGCTCAACGTTCTTAAACGAGTTTGTGGTCTCGTGTGAATTATCATTACCATGTTGGTTCTTACCAGAGGACGGCAACTAGACACGGTTTTCTACCGCTTCTTCGACTTCTGCAGCGGTGCGCGGCGGTGTACGGCGGACTGGAGGCAGACTGGACTCTGCACCGGACTCCGCGCCGCGCTCCGCGCTCTGGAAAGGTTTTTGAAGTGGAAGTCAGTCGAAATAGAAACAGGACTGACCACGTAGTGCAGCTCCTCACACCACAGGTAACAACAGAGGACTGGAGGCAGACTGGACTCTGCACCGGACTCCGCGCGCTGGAAAGGCTTTTGAAGTGGAAGTCAGTTGAAATAGAAACAGGACTGACCACGTAGTGCAGCTCCTCACTCCACAGGTAACAACAGAGGACTGGAGGCAGACTGGACTCTGCACCGGACTCCGTGCCGCGCTCCGCGCTCTGGAAAGGTTTTTGAAGTGGAAGTCAGTCGAAGTAGAAACAGGACTGACCACGTAGTGCAGCTCCTCACACCACAGGTAACAACAGAGGACTGGAGGCAGACTGGACTCTGCACCGGACACCGGATATCCTCAATAAATGCTCTTTGGATCTGATTCTACTTACCATAGAAGAACTGTCTAAATCTGTACTAACACTACAAGAGGAAATTGAAGAAGTCACAGTACAACTGTCAAAACTCAAGACTGATACTGAGCTTAAACAAATCTTGGAAGATACTAACAATAAATTGGATGCATACAAACAAGACATAGAACAACGCAAGATCCGGAAATTTCGTTGCGACACCTTGGATTACGCCAGAGATATTGTTTATTCGTGGCAGGAGTTCTACGCAAACAATAGACCTACACCCAGGAGACCGCAGAGACCTCAGAATACACCAGACAGCAATACCGACAGTAGTGAAGTACTAAGCGGTGAAGTTGAGGACAGAAGCCATCCTCCAGCAGCAACAACCTCAACGGATAATTTAACTCCAGAAAATCTTGAAGACTCGAGACCAGGATCCATAACTGATATACAACCATGTCCTTTTTTAGGAAACGCAAAACAAGACGAGGACAGAAGAAAACTACGGCAGAAAAAAAAATAGAAAAAAACCTGGTCATTAACATCTCATCTAAACAACTCACCACAGCACAAATTGAGACATTAAACTTAGGAATTTCCTTCATTCCAACCAACTCCACTACCTTCTTTGAAGTGGAAGTTAATTTGTTTAAATTAATTAGAAAGATGGAGTTAAAAGTATTCTTTAACAATATAGAGGAAAATCTACAACCTAGGGAAACCCCTAGTTATCTGGAAATGAAAAACAAGAGTGCATTTCACCCTCAGGTGAACCATCCTCTTATAAATCTGTTCAAACAGAAAACTATGAAGGATCTAAAACGCATCAAATACGTTCCCCCCAAAAGATGTAACATCAGGAAACATCAACTTAAAATCATTAAACAATTAGCAGAGGACAACACTCTTACTCTCAAACAGGCGGATAAAGGGGGTGCCCTGGTACTCATGGACACCACACTTTACGACAAGGGATGCATGAAACTTCTAGAAGATGAACGTACATACAAACTACTTGATAATGATCCAGGACTAGGCACACTTGCCATCATTCAAACAACAGTCGAAAAAGCCGAAACCATGAATTGGATTTCTGAAAAAACAGCAGACTACTTAATCCAGAAACACCCGGTTACTCCGTTTTTTTACGGACTTCCAAAAATACACAAGAATACCAGTGATCCACCATTCCGTCCTATTGTTGCAGGAACGGACAGCATTTTCCAACCTTTGGCTGTTTACCTTGATACTGCTCTTCAACCACTTGTACAATCAATAAGCACATACCTTAAGGATACTACACATTTTTTGAGAATTCTACAGTCATTACAGTTACCAGAAGAAAACTTACTGCTCTTCACAATGGATGTGAATAGCCTATATACTTCCATTCCACACCTGGAAGGTATTGAGGCTATGGAATGGTTCTTGCTGTCCCACAGAGAGGTTAACATCCATAAGATTTTTGCTTTGGAATTACTTCACATTATCCTTTACAACAATTATTTTAGGTACAATGGACGATACTATCTTCAGACCTCGGGTACTTCAATGGGGTCCTCAGTGGCCCCATCTTACGCCAACATCTTCATGTACCACTATGAGAAAATACATGTACTGGACAACCCCAATTGGAAAAACATAATACTAATCTGGTTGAGATACATCGACGATATTTTGGGAATTTGGAAAGGAACTGAAACAGAACTTCTTGAATTTTGGAACTATTTGAACACGTGTAACCCCAGAATAGGGTTCCCGATTGAAATTGGTAAACCTGCGGTCAACTTCCTCGATGTCACATTGGAATACACGGGCACAAACATCAAAACCAAGATTTTTCGAAAGCCTACGGATGTGAATAGTTGCCTACATCACATGAGTCACCATCCGAAACACTTGAAAGACAATTTACCTTACAGCCAGTTATTGCGAGTAAAAAGGATCACATCAGAGAGCAACACACTACAGGACGAATACAACACCATGAGAAGAAGATTCATGGACAGAGGATTTCCTCCAGATACTATCAATAAAGCTATTGAACGGACTGAAACTCATGCCAGAAATGCTCTCACACAAGGGACACAGAAGAAGAAAGAAGAGAAAAACTTAATACACACGCTCAAATTCTCAAGTCAGAGTTTTCAGGTTAAAAGAATCATCCACAAACATTGGGAACTTATTAAATCAGATGAAACTCTATCACGACTCTTCCCTGATCCACCCATGATGGCCTACAAACGAGGAAGGAATTTTAGAGACCAATTGATACGAGCGGAAAGAGCGAAACCAACAACACAGAGGATGTTAAGCAAACCAAAAGTGGGCACTTTTGCCTGTCTACACTGTCAGCACTGTAATAATCTGATCAAAGGAGATCACATACGTCACCCACAAACAGGCAAAAAGATTGTTTTAAAGAATTTTGCGACATGTGACACAAAAAACGTCATTTACGCGATACGATGTCCCTGTGGTAAATACTATGTTGGGAAAACGAACAGAAGGGCCAAGGACAGGTGGACGGAGCACAAATCAGCATAAGGACTAAAAACATAAGTTCACCCGTCTACAGACATTTTCGAGATATGAGACACAATGGGCCTCATTACGACCCAGGCGGTAAGTTACCGCCTGGATCGTACCTTTACCACCATGGCGTAAACTATGTTTACGCCATGGTGGTTGGCGGACTTACCGCCCCATTCCGAGGTGAGTGGGGCGGTAAGTCCCCATTAACCCATTTACCCTTCCCCATTCCCATTTTTGCCCCATAGGGCATAATGGGAGTGGGGAAGGCGTTAATTACGCCACCGTAAATTACGGTGGCGTAATTAACAACAAGGTCCCTTAGCGCCATGGATTTTAACACCTGCTAAAAGCAGGTGTTAAAAACTCCATGGCGCTAAGGGACCTCAGAATCAGGCGGTAAGGGTCGGCGCTGTTTACGCCGCCGTAAACCCCTTACCGCCTGGGTCCTAATGAGGCCCAATGTCTCTCAAATGAGACTGGCAATATTGGAAGTTATATGTCCATTCAGCAGAGGGGGTAATTTACCCAAATTACTGGCACAAAGGGAACTGTTTTGGATCAATAAACTTGATGCTATGAATCCCCTGGGACTGAATGAAGAATACTATTTAGGTCCATTCCTGTAGGCATACAAGCATATAACACATACAAAGTCTATCTTTTATTTCCCCGAATTCGACCACTTGGTGTCGATGACCTTTACATGAACGTTGTAAATAGAGCACATTTAGTTTGGGATGTTACAGATGCCAATTATGATTAACACAAGATTGTACACCCATGTGCCTAGGGGTAAGATAGTATCGGAAACTGACTTTGTATTGTATGTTCTAATTAGAGCAGCTTAAGTTTGGAATGCTACAGAGGCCTATTGTGATGAACACAAGATTGTACACCCATAAGTCTTGGGGCTAGACAACACTGGAAAATGACTTATTCCATTTCCACTCTACTTCTTTTTATGCAAAACAATTCTTTGTCTTACTACAAACATGTGACTTCATTTTGCATGATTTTTAAACTAGTTTCTCTGTTTCTTGCACACCCAGTCTCCACAGGCTTTTTCACCATTCTCATATGGGATGTACTATATCCAGTACTACCTATTCTTTCCAAACTACTCCCAGCTCTCATTTTTCGAGCCCTCATTCATCCGTAGTTCCTACACACATCTTTTTTTACGTCATCCAAATAGACTTTACCTACCCTACCAGATGGGTATCAGTTCCATGAGTGGCGCCACTAGCTCTTTGGCCACGGGTACATACAGGTTATCCTTACAATCTTTGTTATATGCTGCTATCTTATTCTTCAACCAATGAGTCAGCTGATACCTTCTCCAACGCCACCCGCACATGCAGGTGTGACGTCATCACTTTCGACGCTGCTCGCGCATGCGCGGGTGACGTCATGGGACCCTTACAGCTCACATCATCTCTGACGCCGCCCGCGCATGCGTGGGTGACGTCATCTCTTCTGACGCTGCTTGCGCATGCGCGGGTGACGTCATAGGCCCCACATATCATATATAAACAGAGGCGCAACGGAGGCAGTCGTAAAGCTCCGCTTCCTGACTGCTTCTCTGTTACTGCCGCCTACAGAAATAAGGTAATTTGGATCCCCACTTTCTCTATTACACGCTCCTATTTACTATTTTCACTTTTGTCACCATGCACTTTCTCAACTCCCTTAGGAGTCGGATTCTGACCTTTCATCAATTGAGACTTGGTTGTCTCCACTGTACTGATTATACCTGTGAGATTGCCAGCTCCCAGCCCTGGCACCTACTTTCTCTTTCCCAGACTTTGGAAGAAGGGTGAGTCCTTCTCTTTTACTGCTTTGAAAGACCCTTTAGGCTCACACAGCCCAAGTAGGATGGTCCATTTTTTTATCTGCTATCCTTTCGGTTTCTAAAATGGGCTCTGGTTAAATATACCTTCTTCCCAAAAAAGACGTGTTGGATTATCAGACGGTTTAGAACAAGGTATCTTTAGACAACCTACAACAGAAAGGACATGTTATCCATCCGAGAGTATCCTATGATTTAGAAAAATGAAACATTGTTTTTTTTAAATTAAGCTCTACCTGGACAAGTGAGGTAGCTTGAGGCAATATGAGTTCTTTTACTGTTAAGGTATGAAATCTTTTGAATAAGACTGAACTATTTTCAATATATGTTTTTTTGTAGATGCTTGTGATGTTGAAACTTAAGCCCCTGATGAAGAGAGAATGTTATCTCGAAACGCGTTGGGCAACTAGAAAAAATCAATAAATCAGAGAAGACCATCTTTCTCTAAAGAAAACGACTCCTGGAATTTTTCCTTTTTAAGAATGTCTACATATTTAAAATATGAATCGTAAAGTGACATTTAATTGTATTTTTGACCGATTCTTGAAAAAAGTCTTTTCATTTAATTCGTTTAGGCCATTGGCCTGATTGAAAGTGTGCAGGGGATGCAGTTATCCATAATTTGGATTTCTATCGTTCTATATTTGTATCCCAGCCTAGATACCAAGGCTGAGCCATTCTCCCCTGCACCTTAAATATTACTAACCCATCTTTTACAATTACCCATGTTTTCGTGGAATCCTGTTTGAAAATTGGTGTGCAAGTGTTACCTTGTGTTTTGTTTTTTAAGAATGTACATCAACACATCTCTGTCACACACACACAATGGGTGCTGGTGATTGTGAAAACCTACACGTGACATGCATGAAACCAATGAGAGAATACCACACATCAAAGTAATAAACCAAAATGTATTGAACTCAAAAAGAATGTAATCAAATGAAAACATGAAAAAAATGTTTGAAAAAAAGATGAAATGCAGCATGTACAAAACACAAAAAGAAAAACATGAAGTCTGAATCCAAATAAATCGAAATGAAAATGTGTCCAAAGTCTCCGGCCACCAAATCAAATCCAAAGGAAACGGAAACAGTAAAATCCATTGCTCCATGGTGAGAAATAAAATAATAGATAAATCCACTGTTCAACAATGTACAAAGAAGTAATCCAGGGTCCATGAGCCCAACGAATGAAATGAAACCTAGCAAAAAAATGACCTAATAAAGAACTATATACAAAAAGGCGGGGCATAGTCCAAGCGCCCCAAATGAATGAAAAAGATAAAGGAAACCTAAAACTACAAACTATATACAATGGCGGCTGGCTAGTCCGATGGCTCACTTCCCGATTTCCCAGGCCAGGGCATCATCGAACTCCTGCTCGATATCCTGGAGGCGGTCCTCTTCCATGGCCCCGAGGGTTCGCAGGGACGATGCCATGTTGACCTCCAACTCCCTGCAAATTGCCTCGAGGGACTCGGCCCGCCTCAGTGCCCTCCGCATGGATTTCTCCACCCTGACCATTGTGAGCAGTGCCTCTACCGCCCGCCGCCGCTCTGCACCTATGGCCTGGCCCAACCGCTGCCACACGGAAGTCACTTGTAATCCTGGGTCCTCCTGCCCTCTGGATGATGCCTGCCCCTCGGATGTTGAAGGCCCCGAGCCATCATGGCTCCCACCTTGTTGCTGCTGCTGCTGTGCCTGTGCCTGGGCCCTGGCTCTTGCTGCCTGCACGTCCTCCTCCGGTTGGGGTGCAGTTGTTGAGGTGGCCACCCCTGCTGGACGTCCGACTCCCGACTGTGGCAGGGCTGTGTCCTCCACCAGCCTGGCCGCAGGGTCAGAGGCAGCTCCACAGGGTACCCAGGTGATACATGAGTGGGAAGATGGCATGGAGGACGACTGGCGCATAAGGGGTTCAGGTGAGGAGGGGGTCCGAACAAGGTCCAGCATACAGAGAAATCCAGCCCTGGTGACCCGTCCCAGTAGGTCAATGCGGTCAATGAGGCATCCGAGATAACGTGCAGTGTCTTCACAAAAACACTGCAGGTCACCTTGCATGCCCCGTTGACGCAACGCCATCCCAGACAGGACAGGCTCAACCCAGTCCCGGATTGCCACGTCAGCAGGGAGAGGAAGGCCAGTTGTGTGCGCTTATCCCCTCCCTGAAAACAGGTCTGGACCTAGGCATCCCTGCTGGTGCAGGATGATGCAGTCACAGGATCGGGGACAGGATTACACACAGGCACCTCCGCGGCGGCCTGTGCTGCCTCCTGTCCCTGTCCCTGCACTGCACCACTAGCACCATTGGAATCCCCACCTCCAGACCCTGTGTGTGTCCCTTCCAGGGCCGCCTCCTCCACCAAACCCCCACCAACCTGGATGACTCCATGCCATCTTCCTCCATCGGACCCTGTGGGGTCTCAGCTGCCCCTTCTGCTGCCGAGGAGTACACCTCCAACCTCCGCCTCTTGGACATACCTTCGGCAGCTGAGGCCTGGGTTTCGGCACCAGACTCCTCAACCCCCGACGAGATGACAACCAGGGAGGGGAGCCGGGCCTTGCGTCTCCGGTTGGTGGTGCAATCCCTGCCGCTTTGCTCCACAGCACCCTCTCCGCCCTCTTCATCAGTTGACGCTGCAGAAAGGGAGAGATAGAACACAGGCATCAGGGCACTGTACAATGGACTGATACACACATGCAAGTTGCACATGAGTGGCAGTGTAAAACTACAGACATGGCATCACACTCCCCAACACACACATGAGCAAATCCACAGGAATATTGCACCAGGCAGCCCCTGTCCATACAAAAACAACAGCACAAGCAGCCAAAGGTAAGCCTGAAGTCACATGAAACACAGGGAGTGCACAACACATGTACACATGCCACCAGACTGACATGCATCTGTACATCTCCACCACGGCAGTGATAATGTCACCATCCATGTCACATCTGGCAATCAGCCTCCTACATGTCAGTGTCAAATGCATCCATCTTGCATCACAGTTGCACACTTGTCAAATACACACACATGCACATGTACACAGTGCAGATACATGCAGCAGGAACCACCATCCATGTGTGACACCACAACCATGCCAACGTACATACACAGAAATTCAAACATGTGTGCTCCCACACCTGCATTTGGCCAGCATGCTTAGCAACACATACACCATTGATGTGTCTCACACATGGGAGGACTCACATGTGGCAGCCTGATGCCCCTGTACATACACATCCATACATGGCCCTACAAAAACACATGTGCAACCTGCACACTACTGGCACACCACAACACGCACAGCGTCCAATCAGCATGCATGTACACTTACCGCTCGACTCCAGACGGGTCTGCCTCTCAAGGACCTGGACGTGGAGCGCTGGGCGTATGCGTTCCAGGACCCTCATTTGGTGGTCGGATAGGTGGCCCCGGCACCCCTCTGCATCCGCTGCCTTCAAGAGGCGCCGGCCTTGTCGAGGGTCCTGGACCTGAAGTCCTCCCAGCGCTTCCGGACATATTTGATGTCGCGGACTGCCACCCCCTCCTCGTTGATGGCAGTCACGATGTCCATCCAGATCCTGGTCCGTCCTTCATTGTCGGCGTGCAAACTTCCAAAGAGGGCATCATACTGCCCCAGGACTTGCTCCACCAGGACACAAACTTCCCTGGCAATGAAGCTGGTGGCCCTCTGCCTATCTGGCTGGGGGTTGCCAGTGGTGCCAGATGGTGTTGTGCCCGACATGGCAACCCCAGAGGCAGGTGTGGGTGGGCAACTGGGTCCTGGGGCTGGGCTTTGGAGCGATGGTATCCCAGTCGGGAGTCTTCAGTTCCAGCAGGGGTGGTCACAGCAACTGCACCCCTGGCTGACATGCAGGCACCAAATAGCAGGGCACGTGGGCAGCAGGCAGGCAGGCAGCAGCAGATGTCAGGTGGGAGCGTGCTCAGGGCTCTGGGGGGCAGTAATTCGGCCTTCTGGGCAGGAGCGTGGTCTTTCCTGTGTTGTTGCGTTGCCAGCTTGATACGGAGTGATTTGGCACGTGAAAAAATTGCACGTCAGCATGTAGTTCAAGGAAAGGCCCTTAGCACGTAAGCGCGTCAATGCGTGTAATCCGAGGAAAGGGCCTACTCACGTAAGTGACGCGATGCGCGCATGCGTTTCCCTCAGCACAGGTTAAAGGTGAGCAGGGCCAGCAGTTCGCTGTACGTGCCTTTCGTGGAGACCGACGTGTGTTGCTATTTCGTGTTGTTTCGCGCACCATCACAACTTCACAGCGGATCAAGGATGTATCTCTTCTTTTGGCGGGGGGTATTGGCTACGCGTGTTTTTCAATATCATGCTAGTCAGACGGTGAGTCGCGCACGCTATTTTTCCCACTGTGGGTGCCCCTGTGTATCGCACCCATTTTTGAGGTCAAAGTAGCCTGCGTGTCCCACGCGTACGCGTTTTTCGTGTTACTGGGTGCCACCGCGTACTGCGGGAGGTTAATTCCATGCACGTAGGCTGCAGGGTTGCGTGCACGGGTTTACTGCAGTTTGGGGTTCCTGAGCGTTGCGTGACCCGTCACTACATCACCGGGGTCACATAAAGCCTTGCAGGCGCAGGGGGGCTGTTAACATATTGCATCCCACCCCCTTCACCCCAGTTGCCCAGGACAATTGTGGTGTACACCTCCCATTGGCACTCCTCCATCTGTGCCGGCACTACTCCATCTGTGCCATGGTTGGGAGGCCACCAAAGGTGAGAGGCACCTCAGCTGGGCGTCCTCCTCATGGCGGGCGTGGTCAGGGACGTGGCCGGGGTGACCAGGGAGTAGGGGGACTCCAGGGTGTCCAGGGAGGCCGCAGAGGGGGAAGAGGCAGGGGTGCGCCACTTGAGCACGATGTTGTGCCATGTGTTGGTGCAGTCATGCCACCACCCCCTGTGGTTCCGGGAGATGCAGCTTCTGCATCTGGCACTGGCGCCCTTGTGACCCGGCAGTCTGTTTCATCGTGGTAGCTGCAGGTGCAGCTGTGGACACCACCACCCAGGCTTAGGGTCAGCCAGCGCAGGCTGCGTTGGCACTTGAAGAGCCCTTGGAAGAATTCCAACAGTCCAGGAGGTGCCCGACCAAGACACGTGTCCCTGGGGCAGTAATGTCATCTGCTGCCCCGAACAGCCGGGTGTTGGCAAGTGCAGGGGCAGATGCAGCCAAAACAACACCCCGGTTGTGAGTCTGCCAACCAGGACAGTCGTGGTCAATGACCCTGCCACAGCGGATGTTGCTGCGCAGGGTCCATTAGAGGGCACCCAGCTGCCACTGACGCAAGACAGGCCTTTGGTCGTCCCTCCACCTGCCACTCCCTTGGCTCAATCCACCAGTGCTACTGGCCATAGTGATCAGGGCGGCATTTGCCAGCCAGGGTCTGTGCCACAATCCAAGAGGAGGAAGGTTGCACCTGCAGCACAGGCTGGGACCCCACACACAGCCACGACCTCCTGCAGGTCGAGGAAGAAGCCTTTCTGCAACCAGGAACTGGACTACCTTGTGGACTACGTGCTGGACCACAGCCGTGACATGCTAGTGGGTCCTAATTGTCAGACTACAGCTGCCCACCGTGATACCCACTGGAAGCAAGTTGCGGAACATGTGCGTGCATTCGGCCATGAGGTGTGCACGGCGCAAGAGTGCAAAAAGCGTTGGAATGACCTCAAACGCAGCGCTAAGCCTAAGCGTGCCTCAAATTACAACTTGACTCTGGTGACTGGCAGTGGGCCTGCACCTGAGGAGGAAGACCTCACTCCGCATGAGTCACTCGTTGCGGAGTTCATACCATCTGAATCGGTCGAAGGAGTGGGAGAGATGCCTGACTTTGATGCCCAGTCCAGTGAGTGTTGCTGCGTGTTTGTTGTAGACATGTGTGTTTTACTTGTGTGATGTGTTGTGCATGACTGCCACTACATGTCACGTGTACATGTTTCTGATGTGCAAGTAATGCAATGCTTCCCTGATGCATGTCTGCTCTGCTGGATGGTGGACATGTGGAGTGGACGGGGACTGTCCGCATCACCACTATTGCACCCTACTCACATGCTGGTCACCAGGATGCCCCTCAAGTCCCTGTTCCAGCTCACTGGCCCTTCTGCATGTAGCGTGGGGTGACCTTCCTCTAAGCCCAGGGACTATGTCATAGCATGACTGACGTGCATGTTTCCTCTGCCTGCATGTGGGTACTCCATGTAAGCATGCTCCCTTGCCCCTCCACCCCCCCTCTGCACCCCAATTCCACCTTAGCACTGGTATGCTTCAATTTTGCCATTGAGTACTTCCCTGTTCATGCGTCCTGTGTACATGCTAACTTCCAGCAGCCAATCTGCCAGACATATGCTGTGTGGTACATCCTTTGTACTTGATGAAGGGTGTCTCACTTGGACTGTGCAGAGGTCAGATGCCCCGCAGGGACATGAGTGCCCATTTATGCTCCATGTGTATTCCACTCATGCCCCTATGTGTCCTTGACTGGATGATCATTGTAGTAGGAGTCCAGGGGGACCTACATTGCATGGCATTTCATCAGCCTTCCCATGTCCACTGTGGCTCAGTCCTGCGTCGCACACATGTTTAGGGTGTGACAGTTTGTGTGGGTCACAGGCCTCAGCCTGTTTAATGGCCAATGACTCTGTCCAACTGGTGTAGTGTCTTCTTCACCCATGGGTGTACTCCGGAGGTTTCATCATGTGTTCTGCTTACTGTCCCATCATCATTTGCTGTGTTGTCACTTGACTCACATGATGCAGTTGATGCTAGTCTACACTGTCTGTCAATACACAGGTCTATGGTCAGCCTTTTGATAGCATGCTAGACATCCCTGCATTTGCACCTGGGGGAGGGGTGGTTTGCTTGTAGCCATGCTAGCCATTGAATGCACATTGCACGTGATGGCTGAAGTTGACCTTGCACTGCCTTCACATTTTCAGATACACATCATGAAGTACTTGTACATGTAGACAGTGAGTAACGTACAAATGTGCTGCACTGCATCGACCCACTTCTGTGCAAAATGACACCATTCTACATGCCTAATCACATAAGCAGTGTCAAGTTGACCCAGCATGCATGGCAGGTTCTCTTTTGTGTGTGACATGTCTGCTTGATGTGTTTGGTGTCTGTGTGTGTGGGTGTTGTGTGCTTCTAACATGTGTAGTGACCTTTTTTCTCTCTACTTTTCAGAAGATGACGCAATGGAGCCAGAGGATGGTCTTGTCATGCCAGACACAGGGCTGTTATCACTACAGCAACCCGGCACAAGTGGGGGTCATGGGGTGGTAGGCCACGAAAACCCACATGTGCTACAGTCCATCTTGTCGCTGGCTGGCAATGAGTCCAGCCCTGATGACCACTCTGACGTCCATGTCGAGTTGGATGAGCATCAGGTCCATATGTCAGGGGTGAATGATTCTGATGTGGGCACTCCTCTGTACGTGACACCTGCACTGAGGGGTCAGACAGTCTTGGAACCTCCGCCTGTGGTGGATCGGGATGCAGGGTCACCCTCCACACCAGTCACTGATGTGCCTGGGCCATCACGTCGATGGGGGCATGCAGTTGTGCAGCCGTGGGCGGTGTCAACACAACGAGGACACCCAGTCCTTGGGTCCCGCAGGGGTCAAGCCCAGCAACGCGGTCACCGCGCGCAACCGCAGTATACTGAGTGGGAGCAAGACATGACTGCCAATTCTGAATGCCAGGGGGCAGCAATGGAGAACATCACTGTGAGCATGGAGTGTGTGACCCGATCCGTGCTCCCCCATGCTAGGCAGGTGCTTCTCCAGCAGCAGGCGGCACGGTCCATGGCCCGCTCGCTCAGGCTGGGCATGGCGGCCTCAGACAGGGCACGCCAGGCTGAGATGGTGTCTTTGCTTCAAGCAATTGCTGCTCACGCAGAGGCACACATGGAGGCCCTGAGGAAGGAGTATACTTCCCTTAGATCCACTCTGGGTGTCCTTATGATGTCCCAGAGGGAGCGGGCAGAGGAGAGGTTTGCGCAGCTTGAGCGTACCATCTCGGCTGGGCTAAATGCTTGCCGGGAGGTGCAATAATTGTCCAGCCAGGCCTTGCAGGAGGAACTCCATGTTACACGTGTTACCTTGCAAGAGGAAGCACGCATATCACGTGAGGTCCTGCATGCAGACCTACGTGTGATCGCCACACAGAACCAGGCTCACCCGTCTGGCAGACTTGCTGCCGACGAGCGGCATGCTGCGGCTAGGCGTGGTCAGGCTCCTGTGTCACGTCCTCCTTTCCAGGAAGAGCCAGACTCGGACGACAATCTATCTCCCACATAGGTCGGGCTGTTCAGGCATTGAGCCCATGGAGGTTTTTGTATTCCTCAACATCATTGCATGTGGGTGTTGAGCAGCACCCTGTACCTCCCCCCTCCTGGCTCCCCTCCCGGTCGTATGTGGCCATTTTTGATATTTCTTTTAGTTTAGTTAGTTAAGTTTCTATTTGATAGTTAGTTTAATTAGGTAATGTAGGTTTTTCATAGTTAGTGTAATTAGTTAATATAGTTTAAAATTGCTTGTCTATTGTGCTTTCATGTGACGGTGTGGTGCTTTGTGGCTTTTGAAAGCATCCACTGTCTGTTCCAGCTGGGCCCTTCAAGCTTGTCTTGTGCATGTGTTTGCAGCTTGGGGTCTTTGACTCACATATGCCACTCCTGCTTCCCTTATCCATGGGCTTGCAAGGATGGTTCGGTGTAACAGCCTTTTACACAAGGGCTCTGGACTGTCATATCTGTGGCATGTCTGCTGCTGTGAAACTTGTGTTAACACCCCTAGTGGGGATGATAGGGGTGTTATTGACCACTGTTATTCTTTCGCTAGATGGGGGGTTTCATGATTCATGTGTACATTCAGTGCTATGCATTGTGTAGTATGTTTCTTATCTTTACTGTACATGTGCTTGTTGCAATTCATGCCGTAGATAGTGTGTTCCATACTTTGCCTGTGAAAGACAGACTGATGGTGTGATTTCTGATGTACGTCTCTGACATGGTCCAGTCATGAAATGCCTGAAGAGACACACACAGATGAATTTAAAGCATTAATCATGTGTTTCATGCCCTTTCTGCAGGGGGATGAGCCTCCAGACCACCTTTGCCAGCAGACATGGGCCATTGGACGTCTGCAAGCTGGACACGTTTGGTGGTGCCGACATGCGCATGTGTGTGCAAGCAGAGGCACAGGGATTGCGCTCATACATCCGAAAACAGCTGACGTGTTTCAAGGGACTCCAGGAAAGGTGAGCAGCACAGGGGGCCACAACACAGCAAACCTTCACCAGGCCAGTTGCACATGCATGCTTAGTAGCAGCACTGACGGTGAGCTTGGACAAATATTGGTGTTGAAGCGCAATATACAGTTGAGATGTGTTGGTGGACTAATGGCTAGTTGATGGGAAAGTTGTCTGGGGCACATGCAGGGGCAGTGGCACATACCCTACGGTCCACCATGGTCCATTGAGGCACTTGTATTAGCCATGAAGCATTGCGAGACATGGAAAGAAGCAGCTCACTGGCACAGACAGCAAGGGACAGACTTGTGTGCAGTGCATTTAATTTCCATGTAGAATTTGACACATGCACTACCTACTTTATTTCGGTCATGGTGGAACACGACTTGTTCTGAAGTCATACCTTGCTATATGCGTCTGGCTGCTTACCCAGGGAACATTGCATGTTGTGTAAATCGTGACACATTGGTCTTCCATTTGCCAGGCACCCACCGGCGCCTGACTTACTGCATTGACTGTGTATGAACCATCACAGGGGTAATGTTACGTATGGGTATGAAGCATCCACACCAGATTGTTTGTTTGTAGAGTAGTTTGTTAATTTGGGGCATATATGGTGGTGTGTTTGTGTGTTATGGGCACGCACAGATTAGTAACTGTGGCTCTCTTTGCAGCATTGAACTGCTCCTGTTACCGGACCTGAGAGTGCGCAGACAGGAGGCCAGCACTCACCCCAGAGATAAGTTTCTCTTTGTCTTCCATTTGGGTAATTTGTTACTATGTGCTTGATGATCAAGTTTGGTGTACTTGTGTATATGTTAATGTGAGTAGTACAGTTTTGTGCATTTCCTACTTTCCCGTGTCAATCCTACTCCCCTCTCCTGCCCCGCATTCCGGTTATCCAGTATAGCAATGCCTGTCCCAACTGCATATCCCTGACCCTCCTTCCCCACCAGGGTCTCAGAGGCCTGTGTGAGTTTGACCTTGCAGGCACCCAGACCACAGTGGGGGTGGTTGGTTCGTGCCATTCCTGCGCCTGTACACGGGAGCTGTGACAGTACACATCAGTTTGTGGTGCATCATTCTGTGTTATGTACCACACATGGTACACATCCTGTTGTGACATTCTTTTACTGTGCTACCTTGGTTGTTACGTCATTGTGGTAGTACTTGGGCTTTGTGACGTACTGCTACTTCAAGTCATCTACTGGAGGCTCTTCTGGTTTGTTTTGCTGCCTGCAGGCTTTTTGCTTGGCTTCTGTGTTGGCCTGCTTTGAGTTCTCTTTGATGTGGTGTTTTCGCAAGTCAAGGTGGCTTATGAGGGCGCTGGATGCTTTTTGCACACAAGGTGGGAGATGGTGACAAAGGGGAAGGGTGATCCTGTGGCCAGGTGAAAATCATCCATGAAGGCTACATAACACCGGTGCAGTTGTTCAGTGGGTCATGGTGATTTGTGAGGGAGGGGGGGTGTTTTGTTGTTGACAGTTGCCTTGCCCTACAGTGTGATGCGCACCCTGACATTGTAATTGCGGTATCCTATGTACATGATGTATTCTGCTGATCAATGCCTATTCATGTATTGTGTTTACCTTTCAGGTGTGAGGGAATAATTGTAGCTTGACATGCTGGGGTGTACACATGGTGAATGTTCACATGTGATATGTATAGGAAACTGATGGTCACTTGATTGCACATGCATATATTGAGTGCATGTCCCTATTGACCCACACACTCGCACTATGATCCACTACATGTACAACCACCCTTCCATGTCCACGTGTACACTCTGTTTGCCTTCTGGTGCCCACTGTGTCCCTGCAGCACATGATCTATGACCAATTGTGGATCCTGTACATGCGTAATTTGCTTTTTGATGTAGTTTGTCGCTTAGATGTGGTGCTCAGGGTGTGCGTCACACACAATGGCTGTTCACTATGCTGTGCGCTGAGCAGTGTGTTGCAGGAGGTGGGCACGGCACACAGAAGCTGCAGTGTTGATTTTGCAATGCACAATGTGCATGTAGACAGGCATTCATTGTTATGTTACAACTACAACTGTTGGAATACATTTGGGTATGACTTCTTTTGGGTGGGAGGTTGTTGGTCAGTCATTTCATCTGATTCCATGTCAGGCATCATTGTCTGATGCCACTTAACATTTTTCACATGTCAATGTGTACCTTATTGGTACTGTGTTGGTGTATAGCTATTGCTTGCCTTGTCATGTTGTGGTTTGGGAGGGTTTGGGTGGCATACCAGTGATAGTCATGGCCTGTTTTGCAGGTCTGTGTGATTCACACCCTGCATGTGTGCCTTTTGGTCACATAGGATTGCTTATGTTTAAGTAGCTAGGGATGCACACAATGTGGCACTTCCATGGCAACATTCTCAGGGTGGTAAGGTTGTGACAGTTGACTGTCTCTTTGTCATCATCGATTGTCACTTGGTATGTGCCAGGCCTGTGTGCACTCCGCAGGGGTGGGAGTATAGGTGAAAAATGTGGCCACAAGCTGGGTCCGGGCTTCCTCGCCACGTGCCCTGTCCCCTCCCATGGGCAGCGCCTGTGCCTGTGGTTGGGGATGTGGGGGCACCACCATGTCCACCGGTACGCCCTGCCGTGTTGCAACGTTGTGCAGGACACATGCTGCCACAATGATCCTGCACACTACTGGGGGTGCATAGAGTAGCTGCCTGCCAGAGCGGTCAAGGGAGCGGAAGTGTGACTTGAGCACTCCGAATGTGCGCTCCACTATGGCCCTGGTTGCAATATGGGCAGCGTTGTATCTTACCTGGGGTGGTGGGGTTCCGGATTGGCATCATCATGTGGTTGCTCAGAGGGTAGGCACTGTCCCATGGAGAGGTGATGATGGTTGTGATTATTGGGGTTTGTGTATTTGTGTGTGTGTGTGTGTGTGTGACATGCATGCATGTGCACATGCATTTGTACTCACCTCGGAGCCATGTGTCGCCATGCTGCCCAGCTTCCAGGGCCCGCCTCAGGGCCGACATTCTGTATATGAAACTGTCATGGGTGGAGCCAGGGTAGTTTGCATAGACAGAGGTGATGATTCCCTTTGCATCGCATACCACCTGCACGTTGATGGAATGCCAGTGCTTGTTGTTTCGGTAGATGTGCTCAGTGGCCCTAAGGTGGACGTAGGGCCACATGGGTGCAATCTATGGCACCAAGCACTTTGGGGAAGTGTGCCACCCTGTAAAAGTCCTGGACAACGGCCTGCCTTTCTGCGGGTGTTCTGGGCAGGTATATGTGCCTGCGGACTGAGGGGCGCGCTGTCATGATTGCCGAGACCTGGTGTGGGCAGCGTGACTGCGTGGCCTGTGAGATCCTCCCCCACTATGGCAGTAGTCCGCTGAAATGACCCAGTTGCCAAAAAATGCAGGACATTGAGCACCTTCTCCAAGGGGCTCAATGCTTGGCAGCAGAGGGTGGGGGATCTAAGGTCATCTTCCTACTCCCTGACCAGGTCTAGGATTATATGAGGTGGAAACCTATACCAGCCATAGACCTGGTCGTCAGGCATCCCAAAAAGGCTTGTCCGGGGTGATAAAATGCGTGCCCCGGCTATTCTCCTCCTCCTGCGGTGTCCCACGATCAGTGCTGCAACAAATGGGGCATTCATCGTAGCTGTATATACGTGTTTGTTGTTTGCGCGCACTTTTATACTGTGCGCGGGGACACTTCCGCCTGCCTTCCTGTGGCAGACGCATTGATGCCTATGTGCGTCTTTTGCTGTGCGCAGGTTTCCCGTATTCGAATCCATGAATACAGGTTGTTCGCGTGCGTGTGGTCGTTCCGTGTAGTTCCCTGCAGTACTTCCCCAGTTACGCCTTCTTTTTCACGTGTTATTTCCCATTGCGCGTGTTACGCCCACTGTTCCGCCTACTTTTGTTGTGTGCGCCGCGCTATGTGCGCTTTCGCTGTGTGCCCGCGTGCGCCACGCACGGATTTGGCGCACAGCCAGTGGTATACACGCGCAGCGCCTTCCTTGAATCGCACGAGGGCACGTTCGCTTGCTTTCTCACGCTTGCGCCACCTTGCGCCTGCTTGTGCTGGGATTTTCGGAGCACGTTTGTTCCATGAATCAGCCCCTTAATCTCTATCTCTATATCATCAACAGTATTGGTGCTGTGCAGGAGGGAGCAGGAGCTCCCTACAATATAGTCTGTAACGTATTATCTCAGGAAATATTTTCAGTGTCCGTCGGAGAAAGTTCTCCACAGCAACATACATTAGCAACAAATGTTCAGGCCAGTCCAGGCTAGCCTGCTTATAGATGATAGTAAGCTGATATGAATTTGCACAGAGCTCCAGAAATGCAGTAGCAAGTATCAATTTTATAGGGTCGGTACAATTTGCCCCTGCTTGTCCATGCTAGGTTGCAACAGTCCTTCACTTTCAATGGTAGCACCGGGAAACCGCGTTTCAGAGCTTTCAACTTGATACAGCACATACGCTCCTTTTCCCTAGGCCTCCGTTCCTAGCTTCATCCATGAGCTAGGAACAAAGGCGAAACAAAAGCTGATCACTTCCCATTTTGTGAACTTAGATTGTACCTTACAGCTCCAGGTACAGTATGATCGATGAACAATGTACTCTCATTTCCAGATGCAGGATCAGTGCCAACTTGTGATGCACTGCGTGAAGATGATGAGGCAGCAGTCGGATAAAGTTGAGGCACCTTTGGCCTTTCGATCTTCGTTGCAATCTCCCCAGGCCCTTTCTCGGGCTTAGGAAGTACCTCTGACAGGGAACTGGCGATGATATCTTTCTGATCAAGTGCAGCTGTCTTTCTTTCGACATCAGGATCATCAAGCTCTTTCTCCAGAACCAAAGGAAACAGAACTCTTTTCGTGTGTGTTGCGTGGATCCAGTACTTGCGGCCATTCACTCGGACTGCAGTCTGCATAGCAAGTAGCACCTGCAAGGGTCCCATCCAGCGTGGAGCAAGTGAAGATTTTCTTTCAAAATGTTTCATCAAAGTCCAGTCTCCAGGCTGCAGACAATGTCCTGGGCGGGTATATCTGACAGGAAGAGCCTCCTGCACCTGCTGATGAATCAAACGCAAGTTTTGAGTCAACTGTTGGCAATAATCATTAAGTAATGGGTATTCAATATCCCTCAACCATTTCGGCCGAGGCATGTTACAAAAATTCACTGGTCTCCCATCACAATCTCGTAAGGGGAGAGACCAGTCCTCGCCTGTACGGCTGTTTGCATGCAAAGTAAAGCTAGGAGTAGTGCATCAGGCCATTTCAAATATCTCCCTGTGCAGATTTTACTTAGCTTGTTTTTCAAGATACCGTTTTGGCGTTCTACCAAACCGGCACTCATCGGATGTCTGGCTGAATGGAATTGTTTATCAATTTGGAGACCTGTGCAAATTTGCAATATCACAGCCGCAATAAAGTGCGGACCATTGTCTGACCATATGAAACGGGGTAGCCCGAATCGGAGAAAATATTATGTTAGCATGGCTTTAGCTGTGGACATAGCTGTGCAATCTTTCAGGGTATAGGCCTCTACCCATTTTCGCTGAATGCGCAGACCACTACGAGGACATACGTATAGTTTTAGCATCTCTCCATTTCCATGAAATCAAAATCGATGACTTCAAATGGCATGGACGGTGGGCCAAAACCTCCTACTGGTGTCACTGTTCCCTTTCCAATGTTATGTTGCAAACAAGTCATGCAATTCTGAACCAATCTTTCAGGAGTTTTTCTAATGTGTGGTCTCTGCCATACAGAATCCAGGTGTTGAATATTTTTTCTAGCACATATGTGTGTCGGACTGTGGCCCATAGTGACCATGGCCATCACATAGGCATTTGGCAACACCCATCGGTTATTTTTCTTGTCCACCCAACAACCCTCAGAATCTAATTCTGCTGGACCCTCAGACCAGTTTTTTTATTTAATCTACAGTAGCATTTCCTTAACTGTTGCAATTCTGTTTTCTATCATGCAGGGTACTTCTTCTATTCTTTCCACATACATTTTTGTGTGTAAATCAGTGGCAGTTTGTTTTGCAATTTTGTCTGCAAATACGTTTCCCTTTCCAACATTACATGTTACTTTTTTATGTGCTTCACATTTCATTATCGCTAATCGCTTGGGAAGCGAAAGTGCTGACAACAGTTTCACTATCAAAGTGCCATCTTGGATTTTGGTTCCTTGTGATGTCAGGAAACCCCTTTCAGCCCATAATCGACCAAAATTGTGTACCACCCCGAAGGCATACTGACTGTCAATATATATGTTTACATTGAGGTTTGCAGAAATTTCACATGCTCTTGTTAACGCTATTATTTCTGCAGCTTGTGCTGAGTTATATGGGATTCGTTTGCTTTCTATAATAGTTTTCAGTGTAGTGATGGCATAAGCAACAGTTGATATGCCATCTGGTAATTTAAAACAAGAACCGTCACAAAACAGTTCTCCATCTGGCACTTTCTGTGGGGTGTCAGTTAGGTCAATTCTTCCTTTTGTCTCTTGTTTAGTAACCATTAAGCAATCATGAGGGAATTGTTTTTCACCCCCATTTTTCTAATTTGGAGGAGGCATTAACTGGGCAGGATTGAAAGCGCAACATCTCTTAATTTGTATATGCGCTGCAAATAGAACAATTTCATACCTTGTTAATCTGGCTGATGTAAGATGTTGCGTCTGCATTCTATTTAAAAGAACGTCCACTGAATGAAGTACCGTTATGGTTTAAGCGTGACCTAAAACCATTCCCTTGTAAGTTTTACTGATGCAGCAGCTGCAGCCACAGCTCGCAAACAACGCGGCAAAGCACATGCAACAAGATCCAAAGTGTAAGAGAAGTAGCCACATGGTCTATTTCTCCCCCCCCCCGTGTTCCTGAGTCAAAACAGCCAAAGCACATCCATTGTTTTCATGCACAAATAACTTAAAACTCTTGTCGTAATTTGGCAAGCCCAAAACTAGAGCTGCACAATGCAGCTTTGAGCAGGTCAAATGCTTCTTGACATTCCATGTTCCATGGCAAAGGTATGGTAACATCCTTCCTTGTCAATGCCACTATTGGTTTCACTATCATTGAAAAGTTAGCGATCCAATGCCTACAATATGAAGCCATGCCAATTAAAGCCCTGACTTCTTTCTGCATATTTGGAATAAGCATATCAGAGATGCTTTCTATTCTTTCTGGAGTCAATCTTCTTCCCTCCTTCAAAAGGAGATAGCCCAAGTAGGCCACTTCCTTTCAACACAACCGGAATTTTTTTAGCGAAGCTTTGTGTCCATGTGCTGCTAAGTGTGTCAATAGTGCAACTGTACTTTCTTTACAAATCTCTTCTGTATCTGCTGCTATTAACAAATCATCTATGTATTGTAGTAACACGCAACCTCTTGGTAGTTCAAGCATATCTAGTTGTTCCTTCAATGCTCTACTGTAAATACTTGGACTCTCAGTGTAGCCCTGTGGAATTCGTGTGAATGTAAATGAACGATGAACGTCCTCCTAGTGTAAAAGTAAACAAATACCTACCTTCTGGATGCACTTGGATACTAAAAAATGCATTTTTCAAATCAATTACACTAAAATATGATGCAGAAGCTGGAATCATAGTCAAAATTGTAGTCACATCCAGGACTAATGGAAATTGCGGATCAACCACTTTATTCACTCCGCGTAAATCAATTATAAAAAGGTAAGGTATATCATTACCTCCTTTCTTGTAAACCGGAAGAATCGTACTATTGCAAGTACTACCAGAAGTTTCTTCAATTACGTTTCTTTTAATTAAATCTGATATAATGCATTTCAAGGCTTTTTCTCACTCGGTCGAAAATGTTATAATGCGGGATACGCAGCAATGTAATTCCTACTTTCGAAATCATTTTTACTGGCTCTACTTTCAAGCAACCAACATCATTGTCGTTCACTGCCCATATACAAGCCGGTGGTACTTTACTCAATTCAGTCGGTAGTGGCTTAGATACAAATTGTGATACAGGACACTTTTGTGGTGAAATTGTCAAATACACTCCATCAGGAGAACAATAAATGACTGCATTCAATTTCTTCAACAAATTTAATCCCAACAAATTTTCACCGCAATTTTTCATCAAAAGAAATGAGCAAGACTCTGTGAATGGACCTAGTGTTATAGGTACTAGTTGTGACACTGGACTAATTACTGGCGTACCTGCGCTGATGGTCAATTGAACATGTTTGTGCACCTGTGTCCACTAAAAAAATGTGCTCCCTATTCCCAACCTTCATTTCTATGTAGGGCCCTTCTGCTCAACGGGAATAGATACTGGTTCCACCTCTGTCTCGGGCTGTCCTAGTAGAACAGTACATCGTCAGATGTAAAGTCGCCAGAGTAATATGCATTGGACTGATTGTCAAAAACATTCCCACCATTTGTATTGTTCGATGTTGATTCTGATTACCCTGATTTTCCTGAAATTGTGGTGCTTTTTGGTTTCTATTCTGTCCTTGTATTCCCAACCTCTATTCTGTCTTCTCGGAAAAGACCAATTTCTATTCTGTATATGCGGGCACTGTGCTTGCCAATGGCCTTCTTCTCTACAATAGGCACATTGAATAATCCCTATTGGACCCCCTTGCATATTGGATGTTAATGCAAATTGGACTCTGGACGGTACATTCACACCACCTCTATTATTATTTGCTACTTGCTGTAACAAAACTCTTGTTTTCAAATTCCCTTTGTGACTTAGTTCCTTATCCTTTTCTGAATTTACTCTGTTCTCATAATATTGGGCCATATGTAATACCTCACTTTGTGTTTTTGCTTGCCATGCACTTTCAGATGTCATTATTAAACTTTCGATTTTCGGTAACAACCCTCGCACAAACTTATCAACAAACAATCTCTTCCCGGGTTCAGTGCTTAGATCTTGACCACTAAAATCTGCAAATACTTCTTCAAACCGATTAAAATAATCTGTCGCCCCTTCCTCTTTGCCTTGTAAACAAGCAGTCAATGTACCCCAAACTATTCTCTTTTCGGGCACCAAAGTTTTCAATTTCTCTACTATTCGCGATGGTAAAGCCAACATTACTTGCAGTGGCTTTTCTCCAGCCTTTCTCTCACTATCAATTCTAATCAAATACTCCCATGTTTTGCCTAACATCGGCGCGTCAGTTGGCCGACTGGGTCTCACCGCCTCACAATGTGTGTTCCCAAACACTGCAAGATGCGAGAGAGCGCGAACAGCACTCAAGCAGCAATATACATACATTAGACATATCCTTTGCTAAGGCAATTCGACCCGCCCTCATACATGTCATACAGGCTGGGTTCAGTGATTGACAATTATGACAATTATGACACGTTATGACACGTCTTCATTCAGCCTAAACATAGTTATTTTAGAAAAGGCAGCATAGACAGCTTTCTGTTATGGGGAACATGGAGCACTGGCTCAGCAAGGATATTGTGTTCTTAGCAGGGAAACATTCCTTACTATGTTATCTGTGTGTTTCGCTCATTAGCTATTTCTGAAGCAGAAAATGCCACTCTCCGTGAAGGAGCACCGCTAGGAGAATATAATTCATGTTTAACTGCCTTTTACAACAGCGCTGGCAAGACAATCCGGCACCTGGACTACTGATTAGATGCAGCTTTTGCTCAACTTCAAGGACTTAGTGAGAGAGAAAAACAATGTATTTCTGCACAGTTGACATTCCTGCCTGTGTTAGTTTTTCAGCGTTCAAGCCGTGGCCTCGCACAGTGTGCGAGTCTAAAACATAGAATACATTTGCAAAGTGTTTTGACAGAAAAGAGAAAAGCAAATGGCCGACATTAGACAAAATGGACGCCCTTTGGTTACATTGATGATTTTTAGATTGCAATGTTTGTCACATGATGCGATTGGCTTCTGGCCAACATATTATACATATAATTCGACTATAGGGTTACTTTTTTTGGTCTAACATCTCTTCTGTCGGGTGAGATGAGCGACCTCTTCTTCCTTTGGTGTGCATCCATTTTCAGAAGGTTGGCTGTGTGTAGATAACTTTGGGGGATCACCAATGCAGGAACATGTATTATCACTATAGAACATACTCTTCCCAAATTTATAGGTAGCTTCATATAAGCTTTGGATCCACTGGCTCAATACTGGTGCATCAACACAGCAATTCCTATTTTAATTCCTGGCACAGCAATTATTTCTTGCATCCTTTATTTTCTCCAACTTTGGTCTAACCACTGTTTCTGAAATACAGGGTTGCATTCTTCATCTGCAGTATGGATACAGCTCCTTCTTCATCTTCAACCCATATTAGTAACTTCAAATACTTAGCCCATTCCTTAAGGCATCCATCATTTACTACTTGCACTATCTTTACTGGTGCTGTCATCAATAAGTGTGCACTGCATCCCATTATTCCCTCTTCCCATCCTGTACTGGTGGCTACTTGCCCATATACCAATAGCTGAGGTCTCTTCCAACATCCTGCAAATCCTGGTGCTTCCAATGTATCTGCACAATCAAGCTTCTTCTGTTCAACAATCCTCATCTCACCTCCACTCAGACCACTAAATGAGTAAAGGAGCATTCTGCTCTTCTGATTCGGGTCCTTTATCATCTTCTGCGTTTTTATGTAAGCATCTTCATATGGGAACATTCTCTGTGACATCTATTGTAGGGTTGCCATTTCCCTTCAAATTGTCCACTTGTCATACATGCTGCTAGATGGCTGAGAGATTTCGCATCAAGTAGGTATTTCTCTTGCTATGAAGATTCTGGCTGTGCTCATGGCATAAGGGATGAGAGAACATACATAGCAGCTCTCATCTGACGTTCTTATCCCCACCTCACTCATGTGTTGATAAAACATGTTATTTTTTAATGGGTTGAATTATTAAGATATGTATTTATATCCTGATAATCTTCTCCAGCATTCCAATTCTCCTTTATCAACGTTTAGTTTGTGTTACTCTTTATAATAACCACACTTTTTTAATACAGAATATGTAATAGTACTGCAACGATGATCCTGTGAACAATGGGGGCTGTCTTAGGATTTCAAAAAAGGTGACAATATTAACGTTTCTTCTCACTAGAGCTGGGTATGATCGAAGTATATATGTTAAAACAGCATAAAGAAATGTCTGTAATGTTATAGGCAACATAAAGTATTGTATGCGTTCTTATTTTTCTTTCTTCAAAACATTTACTCTTTAACCTAATGGGAATAGTTCTGCGAAAACTGGAAAGTTATTTGTTTCCCTTTAAACTTTGGGAACGATCGATAGTTTGAATTGTTTTTATTTCATCTGCTCTTGTTGGCTCTTGGTAGCCAATCTAGTCTGCATTTGCAGAACTTCTTCTCTCAGGAGGATAGCTCAGGAGCAACTTGCTTGCCTTGGAAGCAAGATGAAACTAGCAACACAGGCTCGATCCCCGGGTCTGCGCTTAGAAACCTCTGGGTATTAAGCGTGTTATAAATAACATATCATATCATGTCTTGCTTCACTGTTAACGGGTGTCAGAGGGGTAAAGGTCTCTCCTTTGTAAGGCTTTATATCATTCGGATGCAGCCAAGCTTCTCTTCCTTGGATCTTCACGTCAGTGGGTGTGACCCCCTCTACTAGATACAGTCCCTCAAAACAGGACTTATTACTAGTGTGGACAAAACTCTTTACAAGCACTTGGTCCCCTTGATACAAACTAGGTGTCTTTAACAGTTCGATAGGGTTGATAGTTTGGCTGCTGTCTTCTTCAATCTTTTTCAAGCCTTCCCCATGATTTTTGATCTATTGAAAAATAAAAGAAATACTAGTGGTGATATTTATCAAATAATCATGCATCTCATCCCCTAATGTTTTTGCTACACTATGGGCATCAGTTTCTATTCGAGTAGGAGGAGCAAGGGGTACTCTCATGCAGCATCCAGTTACCAACTCATGAGGAGTCAGGTGGTGATCTGAGCCAGGCTGATTTCTCAATGCAAATAAGGCAAGAGGTAGGCAATATAGCCATCCCTTCTTCAAAGTTATCTTTATCTTGGTTATTCTCTCTTTAAGGAGTCTATTTAAACACTTACAAGTACCATTTGCCTGTGGGTGAAATGCGGGTGAAAACATATGCTTTATGCCTAATAGAAGAATGATTTGTTCAAACACCTCATTCACAAAATGCGGGCTTATCAGATCGTAGTACTTCACATAAACCCCATCTAGGAATCACCAACACGTACGAGAAATTTGGCAGCTCATTTGTCGTCGGGGCGCGTGCATGAACCTGCCTCAACCCATCAGGAAAAAGGACACACTACTACTAACATATAAGTGTAACCATTGCATGTTTATAACATATCCACATAGTCTATATGCAGATGCTGAAAAGGACCAGTAGGGTGGAGTATTGCTCCTCTCACTGTTCGCAAGGTATGCCCTGTTATGAATTTCTGACAATGCAATTCACTCACAATAAACTGTGGATCATGTTCTAACAAATTTGGTGAAAACTTGTCTTCTGCAATCATGGCAGCAAGATTCTCTCTGGTTATATGCACAGGGTAGTGAAGCTGATCCAGATCAACTCTCAATAATGCTAGAGGAATAACTGGCTTTCCAGTACTCACTTGTCTCCATATAGCCTCTATGGGGGTTAAAGAACACCCACGTCTTTTCCATAAATCCTGTTCTTCTTGTGGAGCTTGACCCTACAGATCAATTAACTGTACAATGGATAGAATATTAAAGACTTCGTTCATCATCATACACCATTCTGACATTTGCTTAACACTTTCTACTTCAAAATTAGAAATATTTGGAAAATATGCTGATCTTTTCACTTCAATATCAGACCTTAGGTCAGAACCTTCCTTTAACCTATTCAAACCCAACACAAAGCGTTGGCTTCACGACTTGGACACAATGACAGCCTAAACTTCCCAGATCCTTGAATTACTGACTGCCGACTGTACGTTTTGTAAATAATTTAAGTTATTTTATACTATATTTTTATTGGCAGCCTACATTGCCTGCCATATGAACATTGCAACATGTATGTATGTATGTATCTGTATTACTAATGTCTGTACTCATCTGTAACCGTAACCACTGTAACCTTTGCTTACCGTATTCAATTGTAACTATAACCAGATCTAAACCTACGCGCCCGTATGCCTCCGAGCCTGGCTGCGCTGTATAAATAAACAAATACAAATACAATATCTGAGGCTTCATTACCACGGAAAATCATGTCTGTCCTCTTAGTATGGGCTGCGCACTTCAACACAGCGATGGCCAATGGGAGCTTTAATATCTTAATAAGCGTGTCCAATAGTGCTGCATGTTGCACTGGCATGCCATCTGCTTTAAAGGAATCCCCTCCTTTTCCAGCTTGACAAACCTGCATCTATGGTTGACATGACATAGGCGGAGCCAGAGTACACTGTCACTTCCTCATTCTCAAATCTCTGAAGTGCAGCGATGATCACCACTAATTATGCTGTCTGCGTGGAACAATGTGAAGACAATCTTGCACTTGTCACTACTTCAAATTCACCATCCTTTTTTAACTCCACTACTGCCGATCCTGTATGCATTTCTCCTGTCGTTTGATCAATTTTCAAAGAACCATCAATAAATAAACCCAGTATACATTGTACAATCATTTACATAATCCTCCTTCTCTACTGGTTCTGCTATAAGTGTTGCTGAATTCATTACTCTAAATCTAACAATTTTGATCGCTAGGTTTGAAATGATCACTTCATATCCTGATACTCCTTGTATAGTCAATGTGCTTTTAGGTTTCTCCAAAATGGGGAATAAGGAGTGCTCGATGTATAACGTCACTGAGTACCCCATTGTAATACTTGCAGCTTTTTCAATTACGAAAGCAGCAGAAGCTAATGCTTGTTCGCAGGGGTAATGCCCTCTAATTACTGGGTCTAGAATCCCACTGTAATAAGCCAATGGTTTGTGTCTGTGTCGTGATGTTGTTTTCTGAGTAAGGACTGCTGTCATTACCACTCCATTTGAATGTGAAAATAAATAGAAATCCTCATTATAGTTTGGAATCCCTAACACAGGGGCTGTTCAAATCTTCCTTTTTAGCTCTTAAAATCCTTCTGTCATTCCGTCTGCTGACGTTATGTCATCTTTACCTATCTGTGCTTCCTTAAGTCCTTTTAAAAGTAGTCTAATATATGTACTGTAATCCAAAAATCAGGCCCTACAATAATTACACAGGCCTACAAATTGCTGCATTTCACCCACTGTCTTAGGTCTTAAAGTTTTCATGATTGAGTCATGTCTCTCAGGTGTCACTTTTCTCCCCTTAGAGAGTAACTGTCCTATATACAGGACCTCTTTCTGGAGGCAATACTGTAATTTCTCTTTGTCCACTTTGTATCTTTTCTCTGCCAATACTGTAATTATCTGGACCAAATCTTCTCTGCATTTTTCTTCTGTCTCACTACACACTAGTATGTCATCTACACATTGAATTATTGTGCTCTCAAGTTGTATGTTGCCTAGGTCCATCTGTAGGACCCTATTAAACATCGATGGGCACTCACAGTACACCTGTGGTAATCTTGTATATTTCCACCGCTGATTTCTATACAAAACGGAGGTCAAATCTTGGGAGTCCTCATGAAGGGGAATTGAAAAGAAGGTGTTCTTTCAATCTACTACTGTAAAATTTTTGGCTGTACCTGGGATGTTACATAATATCGTAGCTGGGTTTGGAACCAGAGGAATCTCTGCTTCGACAATATTGTTTAGTGGGAGTAGAACCTGAATAAATCTCCACGACCCCTTGTTGATTTCTTTACTGGTTAAACAGCCGTGTTACATGTGGAGTCTGATGATACCAGTATTCCGTGCTGTACTAAAGCAGAAATGGTTTCAAATATACCTTCATCTGCTTCTCTGGACATGGGGTAATGTTTTGCTCATGGTAAAATTGCTTCTGGCTTAAGCTTAATTTTAACTGCTCCTGCTCCGCTCAAAAGACCCATGTCATACGGACTGTTGGCCCATAAGATACTTGGCACTTTTTCTAAATCTTCCTGAAAGAATGACAGTTTCTTTCTGACCACTGCCATTCTCTGTGGTATTTCCCTATTATCAACTTTTATCCTATGTGTAAGGGGTATATAAAATACTAATTCATCATCTGAATTCTCAACTCTGAACACCTCCTTGTCTGCCAAGTCTGTTAGTCTATATCCTTCATCAAGAGCTATTACTGTTCTCCATGCACTTCCTTCATCATCCGTCCCATGAACGACCACCCTTTCCTCTCTTCCCACTGCTGCCTCTAGTTCTATGGGAATAACCTGTAATTCCTAGTCAACCATAGGTATTTCTGGCCTAAACAAATATTTGTCAGGTATCCTCAGAAATTGAACTATCAATCCACAAAGCCATGTCAACAAAATATTTACTCCATCCAAAAACACTTCTGGGTCTAAAGGAACTCCTCACAATGCTTTTTAGCATGTAAATACTGATTTAAATACTCTTACATTCTTGTAATCTATCCCCGGAGTAGAACATATTATCCCCTTGTCAGTAAATTATATTGTCATGTTAAGTTTTGTCATCAAGTCATGTCCCAATATGTTAAATGGTGTCTGTCGGGAGTACAATCATGACATGGATACCTCATGTTCTCCTACTGAAATTGGTCATTCATCAGTAAAAGGAACCAAACTCATAGCCCCATAGAATCCCTGAGCATTCATGGTGATGCCAGACATTGGATACTTTCTCTCTCGAACACAAGAACGAGTCGCTCCTCTGTCTACAAGACACAAAATTGTTTTCCCTCCTATCGATACTCTGACCCTTGGTTCCTCTTGGGGATCTGGTGTGACTGATAGTACTGAACACATCAGGTCACTCTGTAGGCTTTCCTATTGTAGATATAAATTCATCCCTGTACCCGTAAAAGGATTTCCTCCCACCACTGTCACACTCCCTATCCTGGGTGTAGATATCTGTGGGGCTCCTGTATTTACATTCCATGATGGCATTGTCATCTGTTGTGTCTGTACTTGTGTTTGCATATGAACTTGCATAGTTTCCCTTGTGGCGACTGTGATTGCAGCGGAATTTTCTGTGTTTGTTATATTTGCGGTGCACATGTCTGATACTGTGTGTGATCTTGGGCATAATACTCCAGTGGTTCTGTACTATATACTGAAAAATAGCCGGTCCCCCCTCCTGGAGCTTGCCAGTTCTGCTGCATGCACCCTCTGCTCCTACACGTGCGGGCCATAACTCCCATTCTCCCACAATTCCACCACTGTTGCAGCTGCTGTCCTCCATTAAATCTGCCTCCTCATCTTCTCGGTCCATTTCCTCTACCACATGGCCAAAAACTGTACCTGACCTGATCTACTGGGTACCCTACATTGATTGACTGTGTAGGCTGTAACTCTTGTGTAATCACTCCTTCACCACTCGTCAGTACTGCTCCTTCTATAAGCAAATTTCGACAATATTTTCAGAACTATCTTTGCTTCCTGTACCTTCCTACCCTCATCTTTTTTCTTATTCTTTTCCGGTAGCAATCGACAGTGATGTACAATAGCCAAATGTATTTCTGGTCATGGCTTCGCTTCCATCCCTACCTATTTTTCCATCTGCCTTTGCACTAGTTTGAGCAGTCCCTGACATAAAATATGATAACATAATGCTACTGTTATCCCACGGTTCTCTTGTCTCAAGATGCCAATGTTCTTGAATATCCTGAAAGTAAGCAACAGGATCTTCATTCTCTCCCATTTTTTATGTCATAATTGTGCCCATGTCTGACGTATCATGGTATTGTTCGCTAAATACCCTCCATACGTCTGCTCTATAATTATTAAATGGCGATCCATCATGTGTTGTGTTTTGTGCTCCTTTGTTACAGTTCTATCGATTCTTGCTGTCCTGCTGTTTTATTATTGACAATCTAAAAATCCTATTTTGCTATATTTTTTCTCAACTTTTATCCTCCTATTATTGGCACCAATTGCTTGCTTTTAGGATCTGATTAGCAGCCAAATTATTACTATCATTCTCTATTTTCAGTTTGCAACCTATTTTATCACAACTACACCAACATGTTCATAACTCCAACCAAATGGGCACAATGAATTCTACGATCGTCTTTCTTTTCCATCTATAGTAAAAGTATCTCATCTCCTTTCTACCCCATTTTGGAGTGTGAAACGCATCCTTCGTATGGCTCCTGCCTCAGGAATCCCGAAATATACCCCAACTTGGAGTGTGATGCATTCCCTTCTATCTCCTTGAGAACAGGTATCGAGGCAATCTTATCTTAAATCAGTCCCATTTTCTTTACACCATATATATGTTTTACCATGCAATACAACCCCTGCCCTTTTATTTGCCACTTTCAATGTTCTCCTTACATCTGTTGCTCAGTTCGAGCACTTAGGTATCGACTCTTCCCCAATCCACCACTTTGCCTTCTGTCCGCGAGGAGCCCAAGGGGACCGGACAGGAATTTCTTCAAAGAGGCGCCTGCCAACCATCTTTGTTTGCAGACGTGATTTCTCCGCTCTCCACAGGCAACTCCATGATCTTCTGGCTAATGGTGGAAGACTTCAAGAATCTGAGAGCCCCAATACCAAAATGTGCAATAGCACCTGGAGCATTCCAAGTACCAAATGGGATTACCGAAACAAATGATCTCAGGCTCAAATAACCAGACAGGTTCAAAGAAAATGGCAAAATACTAATTTATTATCAATCCAATAAAGTAGGGGAACCTGGCAAACAAACAGATGTAGCTCACACACTCTATATGCATTTCAATTAGACAAAAGGTTTTATACCTCGATGTACGTAAGCTATGACGTCATCCTATGTGGCAAACAGTAAAAACCTACTGAGCGGAGGGGTTGGTTAAGGGAACACAGAAACCTATAGTTTATATGAGTTTTAGTATCATCAATGACTGCCCCTTATCTGGTAGGCATGCCTTGAACAACCTATAACTATGTAAACTACTGTTAATAACATAATACCAGCAGTGGATATGCTTCTGCAACAATGTATAGTCCACCTTTACATAGGCCCTCATGATTGGTTGGCACTCTCTTCCAACCTTGGACATTCGGCTCGCTAGCAGCACGTAAGCAACGAAACCCAGGTGCAAAGGAACAATGTCAGACAACTGCCCTCGTTAGCTAACAAGCCTACCATCTCTCATCAGTTAGGCCCTAAGCCAAAGCTTCTTCTCTGCAGTTGACCTTGCTGATTGTTCTCTTCGTTGGAACTTTAAATGGAGTGAAGGTAAATTTCTATCTTTGTCTGGAGCTTTATGAATAGGCCTGGTCTTCTGGTTTTGTTTTTGCTGTGGCATCCTTGATTTTGAGCCAAGATAATATCTTTTGTTCTGCACAAATTTGTATTTCAGTGCCTGTCAGCACTGCAGCCTTGGTTTCCCTTCTTGAGGCTTCTTGCTTACTATTTATTATACGATGCCGGTGAGCTTAGGGCCCATTAGTAAAGTGCATTCAATGGATGGGTTCACAGAATAACTCTGAGTCCAAATAACCGAACCAACTCAGGAAGATGGCAAAGTACTGTTTTATTATCAATTATCTAAAACAGGGAGTTACAAGGGACATCAACAGACGTTCGCTCAATTTCTCTGTGATCTTTTCACAAAACATAGACTTTATACTAAGAATATGTCAGAGGTGATGTCATAGTATGATGCAAATAATGAAAAACCTACTAGGGATTGTGATATGCTTAAGGGGATCATCTAAGTATACATTACATAGGAACTAGGATTGTGATTGGCTGCCCAGTGTCAGGTGAACAATATATGCCTACCTCTAAAACATGTCATCCTTAAAATCATTAAGTACACGGTTTTCAATTGGTCTTCAAACTATAAGGTCCTTCATTATACGGACCTCTACAATTGGTTGGCATGCTTTTGTCATGTCTGGAACATATAGTTCAATTAGCAGCACGTAGGCCCAGACCCAGTTGCAAGGAGATGGGCCTGACTCTATCTGCCCACCCAATTAGCCCAACATCTCTCATCTGCCATGAAGATTGTTTTTTAACTTGCCCTTGCAAAGTATCCTTGTCTCTGGGAATACATGGGAGTGCGAGCACTCACTATCGCTGTTCTAGGACTCCAAGTTCGACTCTATTTTCACCCTTGGCTCATGTGACAGGAGACCACGATTTGGTCCATTTTGAAGGTTTTAAATGTCTTAAATGAACAAAACCTGCCACTCTTTGTGTTCTTTCCTTGCACCTTAACAAATGATGATTTATCCTTTGCACATTCACTTCTTTCAAGAATAGATAACTGACCTTAGCTACTTCAGTTTTGACACCAGGCCAGACAGCCTCACCATGCAGCTCCACAAATTCAGCTTATTCTTGCTGCAACACAATTCTCCCTTTCTTTTTCATGGGTCCTGGGTTACTAAAATTCATGATATTGATGTCCAGCTTCTATACACTGGTGGCTTCGCCTACATTCTATTCACTACATATAGCCAGCTTCTATGATGACTTAGTCTACCTTGCGTTCGAGCGTCTGTACAATTATTGAACAGTTGATTCTCTGCGGAACTTAGTGCACGTGTAATCTCCTTCTTCATATTTAAAAGTTTGCTTGTCTCGTTACTTCATTATTAATTTCTATAGGATCCATGCATCCTTTTCAGCCAACATTTTGGGACATCACACATGTCTCTTGTGATGTCACTAGCTTATCTCTTTGCTCTTTTTCAGATTCCTTCAGGAAGTTTCTCCCTAAGATTGTCGTCTCTTCAGGCATACACTCGATAGGGTTGTCTCAATGGATAACTTCTTTCGAATATACGCTGCAGTATTGGCACAACTGCTGGATGATCTTAGACTTCCAAAATATATGAGGCAAGGGGGCGGGATATCCTGCAGAGGCATGCAACTGCTCCTCTACATTAACCCCTCTGTTCGAGTCCTCAACCACCTCCTCAATCATTTCCACATGCTGATATTTTCTCTTAAAGATGTGTTTCTTTGGCGTCCATATCTTCATCACCCCCCCCACAGGGTGCCTGCTGATTTGACATGTTCATCTACACTCCACGTCATGTAGTTACATTGTCCATTCAGATTATAATAGACCCATTGTCCCATATACTTTGTTCCTTCAGGTGCTACGAAGCTGGCCTCTATACATTTTCTGACAGCTTCATCTGTCAGCTCCTTGGGTCTTGGTCGAGATTCAACATCGTTCAAGATCTTCATTCCTACCACCTTCTTTGCTGTTTTCTTGGATTGGGCATCACTATCCTAATTACACAGAATCCAAACAACTCCAGCCCTAATATTCCTCCAAGGATCTTAAATATATTTGCTAACTACTGTGGAATTCATGAGAACAGAGAAGCAAACCAACTGTCATCTTCAATGTCATCTGTCTCATCCTCCATCTTGTTATGCAGGTCTATCAACAACGGTATGGCCTCTGTCAAGGTCCCATTTTCTTCGTCATGAGAAGGTTTGAATGTGCAACATGAAGGCCCAATTTTGGCGCAAACTCCTCCATTCATCGCTGTGATCATATCAAGGACATATCTGTTCTGGAGGGTCATTAGTTGTATGGGCCTCAGCTCTTCCTTGACAGCGTTGAATCCCTTTATGGTAGCATTGATTGTCCGCCGAAGCTCCCATCTGGTGATCTGTAGCCACTTGGCGTTTGCTACTGTTTGGATCCCAGGCATGAATATAGTCATAAATATTAAACAACCTGTGTTCATCAGGAATGCAGTCATATGCTGTTATTGATTTGGCTGAGGAATAATTCTCTCTTCTTGTCCGACAGAGAAGTTCAAGTGATCTTCTATTTCTAAAATGGGTATCCACTTTTGGAAATTCACCAATGTTCAGGTCGCTTTGTGGAATCATTTATGTTGGAACATGAATGAGCACCAAAGAACATACTCCGCCCCAATCCTTGGGCAACCTTAGATATGCTCTAGATCCACAAGCCCAATATCGGTTCATGAGGACGGCTGTCCCTTCTACCATCCTTGGGATGTCAATTGCAGTTTTGTATTCTTTGTTATATCCCACATCACTCTTTCTGTGTCTTCAGAAGCACAGTATCGCATTAGCCAACGCGATTACAACTACTGGGCCTGATTCATCTTCTATCCATGTCAGTAGTTTGCCGTGTTTAGCCCATTACTTCAAACACCCATTATTCACCCTTTGCACTTCTTGCACATATTCTGTATTCAGCAGGTGAGCCACAAAGGACATCATTCCTTCTTCCCATCCCTTCTTGGACTTCATTCATCCATAGATCAAATATTGAGTTAGTTCCCAACATCCAGGTGATCCAGCTATTTGTGTCACCTCAGGGCAGTTCATTCTCTTCATCTCTTCAATGATCACCCCACCCTGTCCTGCAGCAGGATACACAAGCACCTTTCTCTTCCATCCAGGTTTGTTTTCCATTTGTAAAGTCTTGATGTAGTCATCCTGGTTTGGAAATGACCATTTCGATCTCCATCGCAAAGTTGCCCAGCTTCTTTGAAGATGTCCTCAAGTTGTACATGTTCCAAGATTACTGAGGCACCTTGCATCGTGCTCTGGCATTTCTCTGGCAATGAAAATTTGTACTGTATTCATGGAATAGGGGATGAGAGAGCAGACGTAGCAACCCTCCTTAGATGCTTTCTCCCCCACTTTTCCCAGGTGCTGATACCACGTTATTCCCAAAATGTGTGGTGTTATCTAGATAGCATTATCCCTTCACTATCTTCCTCTGCATTTCTCTTGTGTCTCCCAAAAGTTGTGTAATAATCATGGAGTAAATCAAAAGCAGTTTTCATAGTAGGGAGAACCATAGGGACGTCTCCTTCAGCAGAAGTACTAACATGATAGAGGCTGTGAAAGATGAGGAACAGAAAGACAAAGAGAACAATCATGCAAGCGTATATTATGCATAAGAACATAGGCATCCATCTCTCACGCATCCTATCACCCGTTGCACTTGTTCATCTTCTAGAACCGTGCCACTCTCTTCTTTAATCATTTTTAATACAATCATCACATTTTGTAATGTTTGTAACTATAAAATCTGTTCAATTATAGCAATAAGGTGTCTTCTTATTACTGGGCCATTTTTAGGATCCTGCAAGAAAGTGTGAATATTAATGTCTCTTCTAACATAAGCATGATAATATCAAAGCATGAACACAAAGACAGCTAGCACAAGCCGATGAACATCACTATCGGTAGATACCATATGTTTAATCACTTAAAACAAATACTCTCCATGAAATGAGTCTGGATACTGATCTTGTTTCCAATTTCTGATCAAGAACTGACATTTATGCATAACTCTGATGCCTCAATATGTAATTCTAAAAGTTAATTTCAAAACTCCTGGAATTTTCTGCAAGTCTTTTCACTCTCTGCTAAGATATCTATAAGAGTGCTAATTGAAATCCAGTCCAATATAAAATCTGTATTCATCAATCGGGTCTCCACACGCTGAAATTTTTCTTCTTGTCTTGCTTCTGGATCGGCAACGATGGGAGGGCAGGTCTTTCCTTTATAGATCTTCACGTAGCCCATGTGTAGCCAAGCTCTTCTTCCTTGTACTCTAATTGCGGAAGGGTGTACTTCTTCGACGATGAAAGGGCCATGAAAACATGGTTCATGCCACTTTCTGGTAAAATGTTTAATTAGTACTAGGTCCCCAACATATAACTTAGGTGATGGTAAAAGTTCACTTGGATTTGTTGTCGAATTATCTTCTATTGTGTTCTTAGACCGACCCCCCCCCTGGTGCTTGATTTGATCTGAAATGAAAGAAATGCATATCATCACCTAACGATTTTGCTACACTCTGGGCATCACTTTTACTCCTAGACAGAAGTGTAAGGGGCGTTCTCATTTGATGTCCTGTAACTAGCTCATGCAGGGTGTGGCGGTGGTCTGATATTGGCTGATTCTGCAGGGCATATAAGGCTAGGTGTAGGCAATACAGCCATCCCTTTTTCGAAGTCAATTTGATCTTGGCAATCCTTTCATTGAGGAGGCCGTTGAGTCTCTCACATAATCAGTTCGCTTGTGGCTGATAAGCAGAAGAAAACATATGCTTTATGCTTAATAGAAGCCCTATCTGTTCAAATAATGAATTAACCAAATGCGGCCCATTATCGGATCTCAGCACCTCACACACACACACACACCCAAACTTTGGAAAGCTTTGTGCACTAAAAACTTTGCTGCATAAGTGGCATCTGGGTGTGTACACGGAGCTGCTTCGATCAACCTATAAAAGGCATATGCCATCACTAATAGATACCTATATCCATTACATACCTGCAGCATATCGACATAGTCGATATGTAAGTGCTTGAACAAACCATTCGGTCGAGGTATTACTCCCCTAATCATTCCCTGTGTATGCCCAGCAGTAAACATTTGGCACACGATGCAGTTTACCATAAATAGTGCAACATGTTCCAACAAATTAGGAATTAACCAGTCTTCTGCAATCGTAGCAGCAAGACTTTCTTGAGTTACATGAGCGGGGTAATGCAGCTGTTCAAGCACAACCTTTAATAACGTTACTGGCATCACTGGCTTTCTGGTGCTGTCCTGTCGTCATAAAGCTTCTGTGGGGGATAAGGAACACCCCCTTAGTTTCCATAATTCCTGCTCTTCCTGTGGTGCGCTTCCTTGAATCTCTATTAATTTGGTTATCTACAACTAATTAAGCTCCTCATGCACTAGCATTGTTGTAACTATGTTTTTTTTAATAGTCTCAGTGTCAAAACTCAAGATTTCTGGGAATATGCAATCCTTTTGGCTTCTTCGTCTGCGGTTTTCTTCCCGCAACAGAAAAAAATCTGTTCGCTTAGTATGCGCTGTGCATTTAATGACCGCTATGGCCACTGGAAGTTGTAGTGCCTTAATGAGCCAATCCAATAAGGATGCATGCTGCACTGGAGTGCTATCTGTGTGGAGGTAACATCTCCTTTTCCAACGTGCTAACCCTGCGTGTACGGTTTACATCACATAGGCGGAGTCACTGTACACTGTCACTTCCTGCCCTTCATGTTTCTCAAGCACGACAACAAGCACTACTAATTCTGCAGCTTGCACTGAAAAGTGGGACAGTAGTCTTTCACTCGCCACTACTTCAAATTCTCCTTTTAACTTGTGTCTTATTACTGAAGCGCCTGAATGCATTTCCCCACTAGTCTGATACATTTTTGAAGAATCATCAAAAAAGACAATCTCTCTTCCTGTTAAAGCATTCCCTTTCACACAGGGTATATCATCATTAAATTCAACATAATTAGCACAGTCATGCATGTAATCGCCTTCTTCTACTGGCTCAGCTATAAATGTGGCAGGGTTCACTATTTTACATCTTACGATTTTAATCGCTGGGTTAGAAATCATTACCTCATAAGCTGAAGCTCTTTGGGATATGTGCCTTTGGGTTTCTCTAAAATAGCAAATAGAGCATGCTCCATGAAGAGGGTCATAGAGCACCCCATGACAATACTACAAAAGCAGCAGCGGCCAAAGATTGTTCGCAAGGGAAGTGTCCTCCCATAACTGGGTCTAAGATTCCACTGTAATATGCCAGAGGTTTGTACCCCAATGGGGTTCTCTGTGTAAGCATTGCTGTTATGACTGTCCCATTTGTGTGTGAAAATAAATAAAATTCCTCAGCATAATAGGGAATTCCTAAAACAGGGGCTGTACAAATTGATTTTTTCAACTCTTCAAATCCTTCCTCCATGTCTTTGGTCCATTCTCATTTTGTTTTACCAATTGGTGCTTTCTTCAATGCTTGCAGAAGTGTTCTCGTGTATGTGCTATAATCAAACACCCAGGCTTTAACATAATTGCATAGACACAAAAACTGTTGCATCTGTTTCACTGCATTTGGTTTTGAGGTTTTCATAATTGCCTCAGCTCTTCCAGGTGTCACTTTCTTTCCTTCATGCAAAATCAACTGACCTATATATAACAGATCTTCTTGGCAGTAATGTAGCTTCTCCTTGTCTACCTTATATCCCTTGTCTGCTAGAATAGTCATCAACTGAACAGAATCCTGTCTGCACTCATCTTCTGGGGTGCTGCAAATCAAGATGTCATCTACATATAGTATCACTGCACTTATAAGATCAATATTGCCTAAATCCATCTGTAGGACTCAGTTAAAGATCAATGGGGATTCACAGTACCCCTGAGGCAGTCTAGTATGTTCCAGTCTTTTTTGCCGAAACGTATATGAAGAGAAATTTTGTGAGTCCTTGTGCAACGGGATTGAGAAAAATGTATTTTTCAAATCAATTACTCTAAAATATTGAGCTTCCAGCAGGATACTGCGCAATATTGTTGCCGGATTAGGAACTCAAGGAAACTCAGCATCTTCAACCTGGTTAATCGGTCTCATATCCTGGAAAAATCTCTCCGATCCCCCTTTAGATTTTTTAATCGGATGCACCACGGTATTACACAAGGATTCTGATGGCACCAGAATTCCCAGATTCACCAGTGCTGAAATAGTCTGGAATATACCCTCATCAGCTTCTCGAGGCATGGGGCTCTGTTTTGCTTACGGTAAAATCGCTCCTGGCGTAAGCTTTATTTCAACCTCTCCTATCGCCTTCAATAAACCTGCGTCATAGGAGCCTCTGGTCCATAAAGCACTTGGCACCTTTTCCAAGTCTTCCTGAGAAAATGCTGGTCTTTGCCGTAAATATCGTCATTTGCTGTGGGACTTCCCTTTCCTCTATTCCTATCCAGTACGTAATGTTCATGAAGAACACCACTTCAACATCTGTTCGGTCCTCCCTGAACATGTCATCATCGGTTATGTCAGTCAATCTATACCCTACCTCAAGAGCTATCACTGTTCTCCATGGTCTAGCCTCATCGTCTATCCCTTCAAGCATTGCCATTTCCATTCATACTATGGCTGCTTCCAATTCTATAGGAATAGTCTGTCCACCTTCCTCATCCCTAGGTGTTTTTGGTCTAAACAGAAACTCATCAGGTATTCCCACAATCTATGCCACCAGGTCAGGTAGCCATGTCAATAAAATGCTCACTCCATGTAGAGAAATCTCTGGGTCTAACGGAACACCTTGTAGAGCCACTTGCCCTGTGAACTCAAGTATAAACTCTCCCAAGTTTAAATAGTGTATTCCTGGAGTGGATCACACTATTCCTTGATCAGCAAATTAAATCATCATATTATGTTTCATCATTAAATCTCTTCCCAAAATATTAACCGGTGTCTGTCGTGAATACAAGGGAACGGACATATCACATTCTCCTATGGAGACTGGCAGTTTATCAGCAAAACAAACTAGACTTGTAGCTTTAGAGTACACATGAGAATTCATGGCAATACATGACATTGGATATTTTCCCTCTCCTATACACGAACAAGTTGCTCCAGTGTCTACAAGAAAAGAAAAGGATTTGCCTTATCGTCACATTGACCCTTCGGTACTCTTGGGGGTTTGGTGTCACAGATAGTACTGAACACATCAAGTCACCCTGTGAACTGTCCTATTGTGGATACAGGCTCACCCCCATCCCTGTGAAAGAATTTCCTCCTACCACAGTTACACCTCCTTTTCTGGGTGTCAATACTTGTCCTGTGTTTGCATAGTGTTGTGTCCGCATAGGGGCTTGTTTGCGACTGCCCTTGTGTTGGATTCATTTGTGCTTGTCCCTGTTGTGGTACCTGCTGTACTCCCAGTGCTTGTGTCTGATAAGATGTGTGATCCTATCCTGGGCAAAGCCTTCTCTAGTCTGTGTGCTATATGGTGGAGGGTAAGCGTTACGCCCTCTTGAGAACTGTCCATTTTGTACATTCCCTTGGCTCCCACATATATGCGCAATGTGTCCTGTCATTCCACAATTCCAAAATACTGGAGGAACTCTCCTATTAGTCCCTCCTTGATGATATCCTCCCAGAACATTCTGGTTCTCATTCTGTGTACCTTGAAATCCACTCTGATTATTTTGAAATCCACCTCCTCTTCCTCTGTAACCCATACCTCTGCCTCGTGGTATGAACCCATATCCACGTTGATCCATCGGGCACAGATTATTCACCTGCGATGTACCCATTGTTTCCTGCATTCCCAATCCTTCTCCGTTTGTCAATACCGCCCCTTCTATGGCAAATTTTGACAATTTTTCAGAACTAATTTAGCTATCTCTATTTTTCTATTCTCATCTTTCTCCTTGTTCTTCTCTTGTAGTAACCAACAAAGGTGTATTATCAGCAACTGTATCTCAGCCCATAGCTTTGCTTCCATCCTTACTTGTTTTTTCATCTGCCTCTGTACTGGCTCAGGCAATCGCTGAAAGATAAAATGTAGTAAAATAATGCCACTGTCTTTTCCCATGGCTCGCGATTTTCAAGCTGCCATTTCTCCTGAATATCCTGACCAAAAGCAATAGGATATTCATCTTCCTTCATTTTACGTGTCATAATTGCACTCATATCTGATGTGTCACGATACTGCATCCTGAGTGCCCTCCAAATATCCGCTCTACCATTTTTAAATGGCGCTCCATCATTCGCTGTGTTTTATGCAGTAACACTTGAATATCCCGGTCTCCTCCATATGTGATCAGCTCTCTCCACAAGAATAGCTATCATGAGAACTTTTATGTCCACTATGGGCAGCGTATTTCCTCCTGTCATTTTTTCTAATTCGTATATCCATTTCCCAGCACCTGAGGGCAAATTAGGGAGCTTGCATCTTAAATTATCTTTATCCATCTGTGGCCATGGAATATATTGCGGTCTTGCTCCCCCTTTTTTCAACAAGGGAAACTGCATAAATCCCGTCCCACAGCCGGATCCCACTATTAGTCTATCCATAGCATGGATAATCGTCCCCGTCTGTCTCCTTGTGGGTAATTACCTCAACCTGCTCACATATGTTGGCGACTCTCCCTTTTCACTGTGTGATCGTCCTAGAGGATGCGCAGGATATGCTGTAGGATCTGGTGTTCTATCTTTAGGTTGTTCCTGGTTAGACCATCTCACTTCCGTATCCATTTACAGATTTCCTTTAGGGGCGCATGCGCGCCTTCCTTCTGCCCCAAGACCGGACTCCCTTTCCTTGTCTGACATGTCCAGTCCCCTACTAGTGTGACTATCATCCCCTTCACCCTTATCCAGATTCAGTCCGCTTAAAGACAATGCTCGACGTTCATCACTGAACAAGCTTCCCTCCTCACTTTGTGATTGAGGCACTGGTGACAGATCATCGTTCCCTCAAGTTTCATACTCGCTATTTCATCTTAACTGTCGATAGACCTTATTGATCCTTTCTCCGATGCTTTCTTCATTAAATCTTTCTTCGTCTAACCCTACTCTAGATACTGCTGGCGTTACTTCCTTTATCAGAAGAATCTCTTCCACTCTGTCCCACCATATTTCTATGTTCGGCCTCATTTGTTCTTTACAAATGAGAGTGGCATTGAGACCTTGCTGTCTCCTTTTCCGTTCCATTTTTTCATCCATTTCTCTTTTCTTTCTCTCATCCCTTCTAATTCTTTCTACCTCTTGCCTTTGTTCTTCTCCCCTCCTTACTCTTTCTCTTCTCTCCTCTTTGTCTCAGTAATCTTTTAACTCTTAATATTTTTTTCTTCTTCCCCTTCTCTCTTTCTTTCCTGTCTATTCCTTCCTTCTATTGCTCTTAATCTATTGTCATACTTTCATTGTTCTTCTGCTCATTCTTTTTTCTCTTTTTTCCTGATATATCTGCTCTCATCTCTCCCTGCTTTTCCTTTTCTGCTCATGTTCTTTCAATCTCTTCTCTCGTTCTTTATCTTTTCTTTCTTGTTCGTCCTTATCTTCTCTTTGCCTAACTTCCTCAATACTTGTCCCATCCATCTTAAGTAATATCTGTCCTCCCATCCATTTGTTTTGCTCGAGCGCTATCTCGTCAGCCTAATCCTTCTATCCTCTCCATCTATTAATCGCCCTGTATATCTCTGTTGACATTTTTGACCGCTCACTCTTGTCTTCCTTGTCTTGTATGATCTTATAAATCTCTTCCTTTCTCTTATTCTCCTCCAGACTATCGCCACTACTGTGAGCGCAGGGTTCATATATTGGATTCCTATACCCCGTCGCTGCTTTCAGTACTTTCTTCCATGGCAACACCCTTTGCTTCAGGTGAGGTAAGGGGAGCTGAAGGCTCAACACCTTCCTCCTTATGCTGATTAAGCATCCACTCCTCAGGGGGCTGGTTTTCTCTTTCCTCTTGATACATCTTTCAGGGCTCTAAAAAATGCTAATCTTTTCTCTAATTTGTTCCCTGTGTATGCAGCGTGCAAGTATGTGGTCATGTGTTGCAATATCACTTTTGACAATGATCCCCCTTGTGGCCATGACATGAACATTTTATCTGCCGTGCCTTTTACCCATTCCGCACTATACTGTTTGAGCTTACGCATGTGCTTTGGTAGTGTTTTGCATAAGTGCATGACAAGTCTCATTTGACTGTTGATACTTACCAGACTGTTAAATAAACATTATACCTTTGCTTAAATCACCACTTTTCAATGTTTCTTTAAACAATAAATATGAGCAAGCACCATCAATCGTTGCCCAAGCCTCTAATTTCAACAGCCTATCTATTCTCTTGCTTAACATATCTAATCTCTTGATTGGCACCAATCACTTTGCTATACTCAATCACTGTTGCACCTCAACTTTTTCAATTTTTTACAATCTCTATCACTATTTGTCATGATTCCTGCCCCTCAGGTCCCCAGCCCTCCAAGATGTCAGGCTGGAGCCAGGCCACGATCAACTACATGGCCGTCAAGGGCCTCTCCATCCCTCCAAAGACCCACTTGGAGTCAGACTTGGGGCTTGTGGCACCAGACTCACTCACTTCCATAGGATAACATTGAAGATTGGACTTGTAGTGCATTGATGGAGACAAGATGGATGCCCCTACATTTTTCGGTTCCAGTCTTTTGGGTGTGGTTCAGCCCAGAGACACCTGGGATACCCAGAGACTATTTAGGCCACGGCCAGGCTGAGAAACATGCTGTGTGTTTTCTGCACCTGCAGCGTGACACTCACCGTGTTCGGATCGGTCTCCAGTAGGCCTGCATCTTTCTTCTGAGCTCAGCTCCTGCAAGAACAAGAACACCGTTAGGAACAGCCTTACCTTGCGGCGCTTCTGCCCATCATTCATCGCTTCTGTTCTGCGGGCATCTTCGGCGGTGTCATTCCCATCCTTGCACGCCGCTTCCTAAGGAAAAAGGAAAAGAACAGAAAAAAGGTATTAGTAAGCATTCAGCAAATCTTTGCTTATTTTTAAAGACTGTACAAGCTTCAAACGCATACCTGAATCCCAGCTGCTCTGGGGAAACTCTGTCTCTGGAACTTCTCATCCATCTGCAAGAGGGAAAAGACACTACAGGTTAGCGTGGAAACATCTAGAGGCGCTGCATACCGCGCTTACTCACCGCATTTCTTCTTCATAACCGGCATCCACGCTGAAAACGTTGCGGCACCTAAAAGACACTGAAAAATAATTAAGTTCAATACAAATACGAAAGGGTCGCATCGCGCATCGCGCTCTCACTCACCTTCAGCGCTACTCATCTCAGCAGCACGTCGTCATCCCCGGACGCCAGCCATCATCTAAGGAAGGAAAGGAACAAAGTTAGAGAACTGTTCAAAAGACTCATTATACTTACCTGTCGGACTCTTGCCAGTGAAGTAACTAGGCAGCAACGAGCCCACAACTGTCATGATCTCTGCTTCCAAAAGATCAGGGTTTTCCCAACTCCCTTGGAAGCAGATCCATAACCCAGGTTCCGAGTGCCAACCAGTCCCAATTGGGACCTTTTGGACCCAGTCCTGGCGCCAGTGGCACCAGGCTCATAAATATGCCCAGTCCCAGCGCTGGAAGCGCCGGGCTCATAATGCTTGGGTGGACTTATCTGCAGCAGACCATGCTGCTTACTTGCCTGCCAGTTGAGCCTCTGATCCTCTTCTGTTTGGAACTACTTTTCCTGTTGGGTGGGGCAGGAGCCACTCCCTAGATTCAGAACACTGGAACTCTTCTGGAAAGCAGGAACTCTTTTCTTACCTAGGCGTGGCTGTGGAAGGAGACACCTAAGCACTACAGGAGGCTATTTAAACCACACCCGATGGATGAATCTTGCTTTGCGTTATTCTGCATCCTCTGCAGCAGAACGCTCATCGTGTCTTCTGCATCTGATCCTGGGCCTAAGGAAAAAGGCTTACCATCCTGAATCCAGTCTTCAGCAACACCTATCAAGACAAGAAAGAACAGGTTAGCATTACGGTCTTCAGTGACAGCTCTTCACTTACCTGGTCCATCGGCTGTCACCAACGCCTCGCGCTGCATTCTGGCATCTGAAAGACAAAGGCTTACCTACTCTTCGTGCGCTCCGGAGGTCTTCACACTGCATTCCGGCATCTGAAAGACAAAAGCTTACCAACTCTTCGCACGCTCCGGAGGCCTTCGGCGCTGCATCCCGCATCTGAAAGACAAAACAAGGTGCGTTTAAAGACATTGGGGAACTTTAATACTCACGTGCCATTACTCCTTTCCACATCTAACCCAGTGGGTATTCCGGCACCCTGCAGCCACTCCGAACTTATACCTGCAAAATAAAAAGACAGTTAGAGCGCATCGTGAAGCAGGCAACAAGCGCTTACTTACGTGCTTCCAGGCGCTTCTATTCATCACACGGGCTCCATCTTCAACTCACTTCAGCCCGTCATCCGCCATCGTCGGAACCCTGCAAAACAAGAAACATCATTACTAAAGACTTTAAAGACATTAGAATTACTTGAAACTTACCGTTCGTGCAGTAAACGACGGACAGCAGTCCTCTGAAGTCAAGAGGCCTGCTCCCCTTATCCAGTGAAGAAACTGGTTACAGCACCCTGCCCCGAGGCAGATGGAGAGCACGGCGTTCACTTACCTAAGGTAAGAGCGTTAACCTTTGGGGTTCTACAGGAGAAGAGAAAGGGAAGAAGAGAGAGACATTCAATAGCCCAGTTCCTTAATCCCATATTTTCTATCTGCAGACATCTTACCCTTCGTGTCAGATATACCGTGCACAGAGGTCCAGCCCAAAGAGCCAGCCGTGTGTTACACATCACCTGTGAAGATACGGTATACGCCCAGTCAAGACCGGCGCCTCTACGGGAATCAGGTGAGCGTTACAGAACGCAAAGCCTACCACAAAACTCCCGCCCAGGCGCTATGGAAACCTCAGATACCGACCAGCTAGCCCAGTTACTTGGGGAACTAAGGGCAGAAGTGCATGCAGCCCGTCAGGAAACGAACGCTCTAAGAAGGGAACTGATTATTTCCAAGGAGCGAACAGATGATCTCGCTAGACAATTGCTACAGTCACAAGCCGGACAGACCCCGTTACCCGCATCTGGGGGAAATCTTCCTTCTACATCCTCTATGAATCCAGTGCAGATCAACCTACCTGGGAATGTACCTCTGGCTCCGCCCGAACGATTTTCTGGTGACCCAAAGAGGTTTGCAGTATTCATCAATCAGTGCCGGTTGCATTTCTTATGCCGGCCAGCAGCCTTTCCAACTGATCAAGCTAAAGTAGCTTTCGTGCTTTCGTACCTTAGTGGCAATGCGGCAGACTGGTCGATCCCTCTAGTAAATCAAGATGATCCGGTCCTCCATGATTTTCAAGATTTTCAGCTCAGTATGGAAAAACTGTTCGCAAGACATTCACAGGGGCAGGCCTTGGACAATGAGCTTCTTTCGTTGCGACAAGGTAATCAAGACCTTTTGGCTTATATTGCGTCTTTCAACAGACTGATAGTGGAAACTCAATGGCCTGAGGACAAAAGGATTACGCTGTTTTATAGAGGTCTACGTGGAGAGCTCAAAGATGTGTTAGCCCAAGTAGTGACTCCCCCATTAGATTGTTCGGACTATATAGACTTAGTCGTTCAAATAGATCACAGACTGCAGAACAGGAAGGCCGATCGTTCCAAGTTTGATGCTCGAGTATTTTCCAAACCGCCAAATCCTTCCAAAGGAGTAGACTCCGGGGAACCCATGCAAATAGGGGGTCTGAAAGGTCCTCTAACACAAAAGGAGCGGGAAAGGAGAAAACAGTTGCAATTATGCCTCTATTGCGGAAACTCAGGGCACTTTCTTCGAGACTGTCCGGTGAAACCTGCCAAGAAGGCAGTAGGAGCTGCAGTTACCAAAGTTACAAACTCTGAGCAGGGAAACGACCTCGCCCGACAAGAATAGAGGTCCTCTTGCCGAGCGTGAAAACCAGTTCCGTGACCTCGCATTTCGTGATACCTATGGTCCTCATTAGCCCTGATAATCCGGATCGATTACATGCAATTGAAGTTTACGTCGACAGTGGTGCCATCGGCAATTATGTGGATCATGAAATGGTTTTGAGGATGAATCTAACTCTTTGTCCCAAGGCTGTAAAGGACGTCATTACTACGGTGGATGGTACGGAGATAGCCTCCGGGCCAGTAACGCATACCACTCAAGAGGTGACGCTAGTAAGTCAAGATGGACACCATGAGAAGATCGTGTTCGATGTGATCAAGGCCCCTCAGTTTCAGATTATTCTAGGAATACCTTGGTTAGAGAAACACAATCCTCTGATCGATTGGCGAGCAAGAACGGTCCAGTTTCCAGAATGTGTCTCTACTTGTCACCCTCCACCTGGTGTTGCACTGGCAGAAATTTCTTCAGAGACTCCCCAGTTACCTCCCGAATACCTAGAATACCAAGATGTTTTCCGGAAGGATCAGGCTAACTCTCTACCTCCTCATAGGTCTTATGAGTGCCAGATAGACCTGATACCTGGATCTACTCCTCCTTGTAGTAGAATTTATGCCCTCACCGAGCCTGAGAACCTTCACCTTCGACAATACCTGGATCAATACCTGGCAAATGGGTTTATTCGTCCTTCCAAGTCCCCTGCTTCTTCAGCTTTGTTCTTCGTTCCAAAAAAGGAAGGAGACCTTAGAACTTGTATAGATTATCGCTCTGTGAACCAGATCACCGTTAAGAATAGATATCCGTTACCTTTGATCCCTGAACTCCTGGACCAAGTCAGAAAAGCATGCATATATACAAAGCTGGATCTTAGAGGAGCTTACCACTTGGTACGAGTAGAAGAGGGCGATGAATGGAAGACGGCCTTCCGCACCAAGTATGGGCTATTTGAATATCAGGTCATGCCCTTCGGACTTTGCAATGCCCCGGCCGCCTTTCAATATTTTATGAACGATGTCCTCAGAGAGCTCATAGATGTGTGCGTTGTTGTTTACATTGACGACATCCTCGTTTATTCTTCATCGGAATCTGAACATCGGAAACACGTGAAAATGGTCCTCGAAAGATTGCGTCAACACAAACTTTTCGCTAAATTGGAAAAATGTGTTTTCAACATGACTGAAGTTGAATTCTTGGGATTCATATTATCACCTGGCGGAGTGCGTATGGATTCAAAGAAGGTCGATGCAGTTCTCAAATGGCCATCACCATCCTCCGTAAAAGGTGTGCAAAGCATGTTAGGCTTCGCTAACTTTTACCGCAGGTTTATCCCCGAATTCTCTCGAATAGTCCAGCCCATCACTGCCTTGTTAAAGAAAAACAAACGATTTGAATGGTCTACCGAGGCGGAACAAGCTTTCCAGGATTTGAAGACTAAATTTATCTCTGCACCAATCCTAAAACACCCTCGCCCCGAACTCCCCTACATCGTGGAAACTGATGCTTCAAGCCTTGCCATGGGGGCAGTTCTATCACAAAAGGACCCGGTAACCAATCAGTTGCATCCCGTGGCATTTTGGTCCCGCAAATTCTCGCCTCCTGAAATCAATTACACGATTACTGACAAGGAACTTCTGGCTATCAAGTCTGTCTTTAAGGCTTGGCGGCATTATCTGCTGGGGGCCCGACACACCGTTACTGTGATTACGGATCACCGAAACCTGCAATATTTGAAAACCGCAAAAGCCCAATCCTCTAGACAACTCCGTTGGGCATTATTCTTTGCCGAGTTTGACTTCATAATTACCTATCGACCTGGTACAAAGAACGGTAAAGCTGATGCCCTTTCTCGGATGGGAGTGGAAGAACACTTGATCAACCCTAAACCTGTACCAATCATTCCCGAACAAAGAATTCTGGGTGTAATCACCACAGAATCCATAGAGGAAGTTAAGGATAAAGCCAGGCAACTTGTAACTCCAGCAGACATACAGAATTGGCATCTGCAGGGAAAGGACTTTGCAGTAAAGGACAACTTATTGTATTTCCAAGAACGATTATACCTACCCAGCACAGATTTACAGAAAAAAGTAATCTCTTGTTATCACGATTCTTTAATGGAAGGACATCCCGGTATGGCCAAGACCTCAGAAAAGATCAAGCGCTACTTCTGGTGGCCGTCTTGGAAAAAAGATATCAGAGACTTTATACTGTCCTGTGGAGTATGCGCCCAAAACAAGAGTCAAAAGGAAAGACCAGCAGGCCTCTTACGCCCTATTGACATCCCACCTCGCACTTGGCATACGCTTTCTATGGACTTCATCACCGATCTACCTCCATGCTCCGGATACAATACGATTCTAGTAATCGTGGACTTATTCTCCAAGATGGCGCATTTCATTCCGCTCAAAGGCTTGCCAACAGCAGCAACGCTGGCCCGAGAATTTCTCGAAAACATCGTCCAACTGCACGGTTTTCCTTCGGTTCTAATTTCGGATCGAGGTAGTCAATTTATTTCTCATTTTTGGCGAAGTTGCTGTCGGTCGGCTCAAATTGATGTGAGACTATCGACCAGTCACCACCCTCAGACCGACGGACAAACCGAGAGGACCAATCAAACTCTGGAACAGTATTTACGCTGCATGCTGCAACAAACTGAAAAAACTTGGAAAGACATCCTTTGGATAGCCGAATATGCCTACAATAACTCTGTCCATTCGGGAACTGGGAAAACCCCGTTTTTTCTTTTGTACGGCAGTCACCCTCGAACCTCGGAGTTGGATCTCCTCCAAGATCTTGAAACACCAGCAGTAGACTACCTGCATTCTACAATCACCCAAGCCTTTAAGGAAGCTGTTTCTCACCTTCAAAGGGCTAAAGAACAATACAAGAAAGGAGCAGATCAACATCGGAAGGAAGCCCCTCAATATCAAGTAGGGGATCAAGTCTGGTTATCCACCAAATATCTACCTCTAAAAGGGCCACGCACATTCAACCCAAGATACCTTGGTCCCTTTTCCATCACTACCATAGTAAACCCAGTAGCGGTCAAGTTGGACTTGCCCCCGCACATGAAGATACATCCGGTCTTCCACGTCTCTCTATTAAAACCCGTGCAACCTCAAACCCGACTAACTAAATCTCCAAAACCTATCCTAGTTGATGGAGAACTCGAGTTTGAAGTCAAAAGCATTCTGGACTCCAAGATCTCCAAATCTAAACTATTTTACCTAATTGACTGGAAAGGCTACGGCCCCCAAGAGAGATCCTGGGAACCTGCTGAATATGTCCACGCTCCTCGCCTAATCAAAAGATTTCACCGAACATTTCCTGACAAACCAAAACCCCCGGAGAAGCCCGGTTTGGGAGGGGCCTTGAGGGGGGGTACTGTCATGATCTCTGCTTCCAAAAGATCAGGGTTTTCCCAACTCCCTTGGAAGCAGATCCATAACCCAGGTTCCGAGTGCCAACCAGTCCCAATTGGGACCTTTTGGACCCAGTCCTGGCGCCAGTGGCACCAGGCTCATAAATATGCCCAGTCCCAGCGCTGGAAGCGCCGGGCTCATAATGCTTGGGTGGACTAACCTGCAGCAGACCATGCTGCTTACTTGCCTGCCAGTTGAGCCTCTGATCCTCTTCTGTTTGGAACTACTTTTCCTGTTGGGTGGGGCAGGAGCCACTCCCTAGATTCAGAACACTGGAACTCTTCTGGAAAGCAGGAACTCTTTTCTTACCTAGGCGTGGCTGTGGAAGGAGACACCTAAGCACTACAGGAGGCTATTTAAACCACACCCGATGGATTAATCTTGCTTTGCGTTATTCTGCATCCTCTGCAGCAGAACGCTCATCGTGTCTTCTGCATCTGATCCTGGGCCTAAGGAAAAAGGCTTACCATCCTGAATCCAGTCTTCAGCAACACCTATAAAGACAAGAAAGAACAGGTTAGCATTACGGTCTTCAGTGACAGCTCTTCACTTACCTGGTCCATCGGCTGTCACCAACGCCTCGCGCTGCATTCTGGCATCTGAAAGACAAAGGCTTACCTACTCTTCGTGCGCTCCGGAGGTCTTCACATTGCATTCCGGCATCTGAAAGACAAAAGCTTACCAACTCTTCGCACGCTCCGGAGGCCTTCGGCGCTGCATCCCGCATCTGAAAGACAAAACAAGGTGCGTTTAAAGACATTGGGGAACTTTAATACTCACGTGCCATTACTCCTTTCCACATCTAACCCAGTGGGTATTCCGGCACCCTGCAGCCGCTCCGAACTTATACCTGCAAAATAAAAAGACAGTTAGAGCGCATCGTGAAGCAGGCAACAAGCGCTTACTTACGTGCTTCCAGGCGCTTCTATTCATCACACGGGCTCCATCTTCAACTCACTTCAGCCCGTCATCCGCCATCGCCGGAACCCTGCAAAACAAGAAACATCATTACTAAAGACTTTAAAGACATTAGAATTACTTGAAACTTACCGTTCGTGCAGTAAACGACGGACAGCAGTCCTCTGAAGTCAAGAGGCCTGCTCCCCTTATCCAGTGAAGAAACTGGTTACAGCACCCTGCCCCGAGGCAGATGGAGAGCACGGCGTTCACTTACCTAAGGTAAGAGCGTTAACCTTTGGGGTTCTACAGGAGAAGAGAAAGGGAAGAAAAGAGAGACATTCAATAGCCCAGTTCCTTAATCCCATATTTTCTATCTGCAGACATCTTACCCTTCGTGTCAGATATACCGTGCACAGAGGTCCAGCCCAAAGAGCCAGCCGTGTGTTACACATCACCTGTGAAGATACGGTATACGCCCAGTCAAGACCGGCGCCTCTACGGGAATCAGGTGAGCGTTACAACAACAATCAACGCGCCCCTGCGCTGAAAGCAGGACGGACATCACACTTTCCAAGAAAACAAGGTGAGCTGTGGATCAAAGGGAAGGGTTGGACCCCGGGGAAGAAGGGGTTCAAGCACACAGAGACAATAGGAAGTTAAACTCTACCAATCCTGTGTTTCAGGCCCAGTCTCCAGTCGAGTAGACTCCAGGGAAGGGTTCGAGGTCGTAAGAGGTCAGAACAGGCTGAGTGACGTCCCCGTGGATATCAGGTGAGCGTTACACTCTTCGATATTTTTACTCAACAAACAATATTCAGACTAGTCAAACATTACACATTTATAAACACTGTGATCATCTTATCTCTCACCTTTATTCATACCCTGTACAGGGTTTGAAACATCACCTTACTTAATCCTGATCAAGCATTATATATGCCACTCTACTCCCATTGGAGTTTGAGATGTCTCTAACTCCCTTGAGTCAGGGCTTCTAGGCACTACCTCTTCTTCACAATCCCGTTACTCAAAAATGATTACAATCCCATCCCCTTATTTGCCATTCGCTTTAGTCTACTCATCATTCATTAATCGACTCAAGGCCTTCGGTATCGAATCCTCCTTCAATCCGACCACATTGCCTTCCGTCCGCAGAGCGCCTGTGGAAACCGGGCAGTGATTTCATCAAAGGGGGACCTGATAACTGTCTCTGTTCTTCTTGCAAGTTTATATCTATTGGCCGCTCTCCACAGGAAACCCAGCGATCTTATAGCTAATGGTGGAGGATGCCAGATCATCCGAAAATCTGGAGACAAATTGGTCTAAACCATCCTCTGCTACCAGGTGAGCCTAGGACCCTTTAGTAACGTGCATGCAATGGATGGTTTCACAGAAGACTTTATACTAAAAATATGTCAGAGGTGATGTCATACTACGTGCTAAATAATGAAAAACCTACTAGGGATTGTGATAGGCTTAAGGAGAACATCTAAGTATACATTACGTAAGAACTAGGATTGTGATTGGTTGCCCACTGTCAGGTGGACAATATATGCCTACCTCTTAAACATGTCATGCTTAAAATCAATAAGTACACGGTTTTCAATTGGTCTTCAAACTATAAGGTCCTTCATTATACGGAACTCTACAATTGGTTGGCACATTTGTGCCATGTCTGGAACATTCGGTTCACTTAGCAGCACGTACGCCCAGACCCAGTTACAAGGAGGTGAGCCTTACTCTATCTCCCCACCCAATTAGCCCAACATCTCTCATCACCCAAGCCTTTTGCCATGAAGATTGTCTTTGAATTTGACCTTATAAAGTATCCTTGTCTCTGGTAATAAAAGGGAGTGCAAGCACTCACTATCGTCGTTCTAGGAATCCAAGTTCGACTCTATTTTCATCCTTGGCTCATGTGACAGGAGACCACGATTTGGTCCATTTTGCAAGTTTTAAATCTTTTAAATGAATAAAACTTCAGCGTTCTTGGTGTTCTTTCCTTGCACCTTAACAAAAGATGATTCATCCTTTGCATGTTCACTCCTTTCAAGAATAGATAAGCGACCTTGGCTGCTTCAGTTTTGATACCAGGCCAGGCAGACTCGCCATGCAGCTCCACGATTTCAGCTTATTCTTGCTGCAACACAATTCTCCCTTTCTTTTTCATGGATCCTGGCTCACTAAAATTCATGATACCGATGTCCAGCTTCTATAGCGGCGGCTTCACCTGCATTCTATTCAGTACATATAGCCAGCTTCTATGATGACTTAGTCTACCTTGCGTTTCAGCATCTGTACAATTATTGAACGGTTGATTCTCTGCAGCACTTCATGGACGTGTAATTTTCTTCTTTGTATTTAAAAGTTTACTTGTCTCTTTACTTCGTCATTACTTTCTATAGAATGCATGCATCCTTTTCAGCCAACATTTCAGGACGTCAGACATGTCTCTTGTGATGTCACTAGCTTCTCTCTTTGCTCTTTTTCAGATTCCTTCAGGGAGTTCCTCCCTCAGATTGTCGTCTCTTCGGGGATACAATCGATAGGGTTGTCTCAATGGATATCTTCTTTTGAATATACGCTGCAGTATTGGCACAACTGCTGGGGTCAAACACAGTGTCAAGCACGGCTCGATCTCAGACTTCCAACATATAGGAGGCGGGGGGGGGGGATTTCCTGCAGAGGCATGCAACTGCTCCTCTACACCAACGTCCATTTTCTCAACATGGCTGCTTATTCTATTCACATTATATTTCCTACTGCTGCAAGCTTCTACATTCTACATCTACCTTGCATTTCTACGTATATACATCTGCTGCATCATCTACTGCATCTCTTGTTACTATCTTCTAAGTGTATGTGGCTTTCTTCATATTTGCTTGTATATCTACTTTATTCACATATTCATTCTTTAGATATCCATACATCAGGTTTAGTGTGCTCACGTATCTTCTCTTCTTCATGACATCACTTCACACCTGTCAGACTTCATTTATAGTTCTTCTTTGTCCAGTGGTGTCTGCAGGCTCATGTCTACCGTCTCAGTTCGGGAGTACATGTCCAAGTGAATAATGTCTCTTATACCTTCGATGTGGTATTGGGATGATACAAGGTGCTTTGCACAGTGTTCTCATGCTGTTCTTCCAGTATAACAGAGGTGAGGGGATGGGCTCTATAGATGACGTATATATCTGCCTCCCTAAAATTTTATTTTATTTCTCATAGCACAATCCTAGCTCAAGAACAACAAAGTGCTTTACAACAGGATTGTGCCAGAATTGGGCTAGGCATTTTATACAGTAAAGCAATAATGTTGGTGGAGGGAGAGAGGTATTGTTATTTGGCCGAAAGAGCCATATTTTTTGTGTTTTGTGGAACTGGAGGATGGTTGGGGCATTTCTAGCCCCTACAAGGATTGTGTTCCAGATGGTTGGGGTGTGCATGTCTTCCCTTTGTGGGCTAACTTTGACTCCAACTATTTGGCAGTTTTGCTGCCAAGTATGTTGGTGTTCCATTTGAGACTGCTTTGTAGGTGATGCATTCAGTTTTTAATATGATCATGGCAGGGAGAGGAGGTCCAGTGAAGTGTGCACTGTGTTGGAGAGACACGGGCACCTGTAATGAGTCAGTCTGAAGTGTGGTGTGCTGCTTTGAGGGGGCCCAGGTGTGCGACTGGAAGCCCAATAAGGAGGCCATTTCCTGCATCGATGTGTGAGGTAATGTGTGCTTGGACTGCTGTACGGAATTTATTCGAGGGAATGAAGAGTTTGATTTTGCAGAGTGTGTGGATCTGTAGCCATGTGGTTTGTGCATTTAGGCTATCTGCTTTTGGAAGTAGACTTCACATCAACATTCCTTGAGGAGGGATTGCATAAGTACTGAGAATTCCAACGCCGTTTTACGGTTCTGGGTCATGGAAAAATAGCAGTAACAAGCTAACGGTAACAGATACAACATGTCTTCTCAGGTAAGAAGGTCTTTGGGGCACTGTAGTGTACCGAAAGGTCACTGAATTCATGGTGCAAGTGCTGCATGATTGCAGGTATCCTAGTTTCTTCAGCAGTCCCCCATCCTGGTAGTACTAAACTGGTAGTAGGAATAGTTGGCAAACCGAATGGTTCAGTTCGGGTCTAAGTAAAAACAAGAAGATGATGGCTGAAAGTTTAAGAATTAATCTTAAACCTTTCTCAATTGCTCTGGACAACCCTCCAGACCATCATTCTTTGCCTACCAAGCCATTACAGGAAGGGGAAAGACCATATACAAATCAGGCTTGGTCCTGGCCCAAAAGGGTCAGTGCAGCCCAAATTGCTAGGTCCCATGCCTTCTGCATGAGGCGCAAGCTTCCCCAGACATGTTTTGGTCTGATTGGGCGTCATCAGTAGCTTGGGTCTCTGGGCCGAGTGGGCATGGGTCCAACATCTGGGCATACCTGTCCCACTCGGAGTGACAAAGCATAAACAAATAGTTGATGGCTGAAAGGTTTAGAATTAATCTTAAACCTCTGGCAATTGCTCTGGGGAACCCTCTTCACCTTCCAAGCCATTACAGTAAGGGGAAAGACCATATGCAAATCCAGCTTGATCCCACCCCCATAGGTTCAGTCCAGCCTGAACTGCTAGGTTACATCCCCTTCTGCACAAGGCCACAAGCATCCCAGACATGTTTCAGCCTGATTGGGCATCATCAGTGAGGAGTAGCTTGGGTCTCTAGGACTAGCAGGCACAGGCCCCACGTCTGGGCATGCCCGTCCCATTTGGGGTGACAAAGCAAAAACAAAGCCATGTGATGCTGGTGCACGCTGGGTAATGTGAGAATACCTTCGGAAAATACCCTGTGCTGAAATCCGGATGTTTTAAAAACGTCTAGAACAAAACCAAATATGGGGTTGGAGGGAAGAGTTAGGAGTGGGATTAGGTGGTGCAGGGTGGTTACTCTTCCCCTCATAAAGGACAAAGGGGAAGGGAAAATTTGAAAAACGGAAAACAAGAAAAGAAAATGCAACATAATAAAGAAATAGGAAGGGTGGTAAAGAGAAAAGCAAGAAAAGGAGAGCAACTTAAATGAGTAAGAAAACTATAGGATAAAAAGTATTTAAAACGAAGCTGGTCTTAATGAAAAATTAATTATTCAGAAGGTATTTTATTGGTAGATAATTTTCACCTAGAGCCACAGGCAGAAAACTAGTCTCAATCATAACACATTTTGTTGGTCCTGCTTACACAGGTACTAAAGGTCTCGTCTCCTGGGACAAAACACTGTTTTTGTGGTACGACTTGCAATGATTGACCCTGATACCCTTTATTAATTCCATTGGTTAAGGTACACAGTATTAGTATTAGTATTCTATAAATACTAATAATTACATATTGTAGCAAAATCATTCGTACAGCAACGGAGCAGATTGAATAACACTTGGAACATATCGCTCAATTTCTAGGATTTATTTTGGGTGCTTAGTGTATCACAGATAAAACTAGAGTCTCAATCAGTATTGACTTTGATGCTACTTAGGTTTTTCTTGTGTAATGTATATGATATGATATGATATTTTATTTATATAACGCTCGTACACAAGTGTTTCAGAGAGCAAATGTAAAGTGGTCATATATAGCGCCCTTCTACAAGAATGTCCGCCTTGCTGCGCATGACTCTATAAGAAAGTAGGGCATGGTGTGTTTGTTGGCTAGCAGGAAGGCAGATGAAGAAAGCTTTGGTGTTTATGGCATCTTATGCAACCCTCTAGATGTAGGACTCATAATTCTGTCAGGCTTCAGGCTTTCTTCTAAATATTTGTATTTTGATGACGGTACTATAACCGCCACTCAATTAGATGTGAACACTGTTAACCTCCCACTAGGGCGCACCTGGGGCTTCATCTGGTCAAAGCCATCCATTCCAAGCCAGGCCTGGTGCAAACAATAATACATCCCTTTTCCCTGATGTCCAAGAGCCATTTGCCACCCCCTTTTGGAGGCCATGTTTGATGATTTTATGGTTAAAACATCACTGAATGGTGCCCCTCTACTGGTGGTGCCATGGGCACCTGTTTAGAACTTCCTTATTTTAGCATTGACTCCATACACAGCGAAACCTGTTCTTGCTGGTGTGTGGGAGTGGCGGGCCATTCGGGCCGCCCCTCACCATTCAGTTCAAGATGCATCACTTGCTCGACCAACAGTGGGGGATGCTTCCTTCGCCCCTTTGTGCATAACCAGCCCCCATGCTGATGACGACATAGGTGGGGCTGTTGTAGAGACACTTGGCATCCATTTTGGGCACCCTCGACTCCATCTTTGGACTGGGCCTCACTGCGATAATACGAAAAGGCTTCTCTCCCCTCTGCAGCACTGCACACAGCGCGCTGCAAGGCCCCCACCTTTTCTCCCCGAGTCTGAAAGCTTTGCACCTCCATTCTCACGCTTGAGCCGGAGGCAATTGCAACAATATAAATGTAACACCTCACCCTTCCACTGAGATCACTGTCCTGTGCGTGAACCGGCTCGAACCAGGCCCTTCAGCCCATCCATCTCCACAAACCTGCCTGTGCCCTCTTACCCCTGCTGTTGGAAAATGACTGCCAATATAACCCCATGGCCCTGCTAGGTATTCTCTTGATGTGCCAGGCGTGTAACCTTGGTGTGATGCCCACCCCAGTGTTCCCCAACTAACAAAAATCAACCTCTGTCACAGTATATTGCACCTTAGAACTTACAAATGTCAGCATGCCCCCTAATTCTTCTGATGTGCTCACACTCGCCCCGTGATCAATGATCCCACCCACACCAAGACCCCGAGTCCTGATAAACCCCACAAGCCCCAGTGAATAATGGTGTTATCATAAACCTAGAATTTATAGAGTATAATGATTGGCTCAAAGGAGCCTTAGTGACTGTTATTTAGTGCATGCTCGAAACAATATGTTATGTTAAATTAGTTAGTGCCTGACCCTCACCCCACCTGGACACAGGCAACTGGACCTCGTGGCATGCGCCCTCCCGCCAACTGAACAAACAATCCAGCAGGAGCAACGTCATCAAAGACATATGTAGCCGAATGTTTTATCCAATCCTGTGTCCATGTAGTCTCCTATAGCATGATGTCAGTTGTGACGCTTTTTACCTTTTTAAACTGCTACATTTGTAATGTTTGCCAGAGCGCATCCAGAGTTTTCTGGATTCCAATTTCGTATAAACGACTAAACTCTTGCAGCCTGTTCTCCTGGTTTCATTCCCTGCTGGGGTGTGCCTTATTCTTTGTATTTTGGACGTTTAAGTCGGGGAGTGGGCCTACATTTTGGTGACCCCGAGGCCGCCGTGCCATGCGGCAATATCCGGGACGCCCCCCATCAAAACCATCACCTCCCCGGTTGACCAGTTTGTGTGCACAAAAAGGAGCGGGTCCAAGGGTTCCCATTTGCCAAATACACAACTAAAAACTGCTTGCTAAGGCGGGCCACAGCTTGGTTGGAGTGCGGACCAGATTGTGGATAAACCGTGAACGGCAGCTCTCGGACCACCCAATTTAACACGTGAATACCGGCTGCAAGACTTTTTAGGGAAAGAAAAGGGTCAGGGAAGAGGGGAACAAGATAACGACTTGGGTAAAGATATAGCAGAGTGGGGACAAAGTATAGGGTCTGTGTGAATGCTACGGAGGCTTTTTCTTATCTATCCTTTATATGGCCATTAGGTTTTGTGGTAAAGAGGAGTAGAAGAAAAATAAGGGAGCCTAGCCCGAACGGGGCAGAAGGCGGCGCCGCATAGCATTGTCTTGTCCAGTGAAGGGAATAAGTGAAGATAAAGTGACAGGAGTCTTATGTATATTGAATAGACTCGGAGTAGTCATTTAGATTATTCTTTTTCCGTGTGAGCAGTGTTCTTGAAAAAGGTAGCCTAAGGGGCTTAGAGGTGGGGGAGTGTGTGAGACAGCAGGAGCAAGGGGTGATAAGGTAAAACTAACAAAAACGGGGAAAACGAGAAGGTAGTTTATGTTACATGTTCTCTGTGTGTCTGTAACATGTTGGTCTGTCAGTAAATGCCATTTTATCTGTGGTTTGAGAACTATAAAGGTTAACAGGAGAAGGTGTTGATAACATTTTTTGGCCAAAGGTGTTTCTTGAATAATTGAAGAGCAATTAACGGTAACTGGTGATGCAATTAAATTCCAAATGTAAGAGGGGTAAGTGAAAAGGGATTGGTTAAGTTGTTTCCAGGGGGGCGGTAAAGAAAGTTGTGAACATACCTTAATTTTGAGAAAAGAAAGAAAAGAGCTAAACACAAGCCAGAGCAATACACACATCACAATGGGTAGTAACACACCGTTAGCGCACATCTGTCAACATCTCCCTCTATATAGTGAGAAAATCCAAAAATATCATGATCATTGGGTGAAGGAGATAAAAGGAGACAGTATACAGCCTATATGGCCAGAGGGAGGGTCATTCGATAAAAGGGCACTGGATATGGTATCAACACACCTGCTGGTAAAATACCGAGGTAAGAATAGAAGGGAGGTACTAGATCTGTGGCAGATGTTTGAAGAAGTAGCACCTAGTGGTGAGGTAAGTAAAATTAAACTACAAAAAAGGAAGAAGTACAGGAGGAGGGAGAAGGGTGTGAAGGGGGAGAATGTGCAGCACCGCCAAAAGAGAATGAGTGCACAAAAATCTACCCACTGATGACAAAGCCTGCGGTAGGGTATAGTGAGCCCCTGTATGTTCCAGCGAGCACCACCTCCACACCCAGGTCAGCAACATCACCCACCGCCCCGCCTCCCTATGAGACAGGAGGGCTGTATGGACCAACCAGTGCCCCTCCAGTGATACTGCGCGATTAACAGGGAACTTAGATAGACAGCTTGCGCACGCACAGATGGAGATAACACGACAGAGCATTGTGTGATCAGGGCCAAATGCTGCCCGGGGGGGGGGGAACACCACCATTGACAATGGGTGACCTTACACCTCCACCAAGTGTAGCCAGAGCCAGTGTTGCAGGGGCAAGTGTTACAGGGGGGTCTATACACTCCCCACCGTCGCCACCGCCAATTCCAAGAGGACAAGAACAAGAGTGGCAGTCGGGAGAGGTCCTGTTTCATCTAAATGGCAAACCTGTCAGGATAATATGACCTGCAACCCCAGAAAGCCAAAGAGGGGAGGGACAAGAGGACAGGGAGTCAGAGGAGGAAGTGGAGGAAGTGTGGAGTGACTTAGATGAATATGAAGAAGGAGCAGTGGCAGCGGGAATACAGCTGCCGTTCCACTTTGATCAGGTGGATGCTAGTTCACCACCCACGTGGCAATGGAGGTTGAGACAGAGAGTAGGAAACATACTGGTAAGTAAAACGAAGAAAGGAACGGTAAGTAAGAGAGGGGGAAAAACAAAGTTACAGATGCCTTTGATACACAAGGGGGCAGGGAGGCCCAGCTACATACCATGGGCACAAATGGACAAGAATAACTTGTTGAAACCTCTCCCCCCACTGTCAGGCGGGGCGGGGAAGTGGATACATGCATTTGAAAAACATACGGCAGGGGTCCCTCTAGCTATAGGAGACGTAAAGAGCTTGTTGGTGTTGGCTGTGGGGGATCAATCAGACACAGTGTGGGTAAAGGCAGGGTTTCCAGGAGTGACTATAAATTGCGACCGCCATGACGGGTCAGCGTTTAATAACGTCAGGGCCCAAGTATGGGATGCATTGCGAAGGACATTTCCAGACACTCCAGATTTACACTCACTGATGCAATGCACTATGGGAGAGGAGGAGGAGCCTACGCAATTCATCCTCTGGGTGCAAGACCTGTGAAGAAGTGAAACGGGTACGCCATGGGACCAATCAACTGCCTTGTTCTATTTCATAATTAAAAAAAGGGCTCCCAAAGGAGCTACAGAAGGCCTTGGATAAAATAGCTGGCATAGAAGCCAAGGGCTGGCCAGAGATTCAAAGTATAATTGTACACCATTGTAGGAGGATCAAAGAAAGGGAGAAGGAGATAGCGCAGCGAAGACTGGCAGACAAAGCGAAGTTGGTACAGAATAAATTAGTGCAGGTCGCAGGAGCAGTGGGACGGAGAGGGGCAGTACGAAGGGCCACAATGGCAGGGAAGGCCTACGAGAGGACGAGGTGGGTACAGAGGACCAAGAGGGGGGTTCGTAGGAATGGGAAATAGAGGATTTGGAGGGCCTGGAACAAGGAGGGACCACAAGGATCATGTTGGACCTGCGGAAGATGGGGGCATTACTCACGGGAATGCAGAATGAGACCTATGGGATATTACCAGGAGCAACCCCCCATGGGAAATGAGCAGCAATGCGGTCACCCACACCCAGGCAGTCCCTATGGGTTACCTATGGGAGGGAATGGACAACAGGAACAATGCTATAACGAACCACAAATACAGCAGAGACAGCCGCCGCAACAACATGCACAGCAGAGAGGTATGCCGCAGCAAATGGCACAACAAAACACTATGGCAAATGCAAACACTAATATTTTTGCAACATCTGCAAACGGTGCACCGGCACCTTTCCGTAGTGTGGCAGTAGTAGGGGACAATGTATTCTCTGTTCCAGGAACAGAGACATATGCAGATTACAACAGCCCACAGAAAGCACTTGCGTGTCCAATCCTATCCACCACCCTACGTGCAGAAGAGGAACCACTAGTGGGGGCGGGGATAGGCAACAAAAAGTTCATCTTTATGGTGGACTCGGGAGCTAAAAAATCGTGCCTCATGGAAGGCCGGTTCCCGCTGTCGGGCAGAAATTTGGAGACGCAGGGGTTCTCTGGGGCTATTTTAAAAGTTCCTTACACAAAAGACCTTGACATAACAGTGGGGGGGGAAACAGTGCGAGCACCCCTATTGCATCATGAAGACTCACCGATCAATTTGTTAGGAAGAGACCTCCTGAGCAAGTTGAACATGACCATATCCTTTACTGAGAGGGGAATAGTTTGTTCCACCCCAGGAGTGTGCCCCGTGCGGGCAATGTTGATGATTAGCACAATGACAAATGAAGTTGCGGTAAGAGGGTTGCCCATCGATATGGACATGTTTATTTATGGCATCAGGGTACTGGCAAGAGTGGTGCCAGAGATAACAAGAAAGGAATGGAAGGTGCCTTCAGATTTTGTTTTCCGTCCAATTGTAAACACAGATGTTGTCCCAGGAACGATTTTGTCTATTCATTTAGAAGGGGCACAAGTGTCACCAAGCGTATTGCGGTGATAGGACTGGACACATATGGATGCGAATGGAGGACGGTGTTGTGGATAGAACCAAACATATTGTTGCGCAATTTAACTGACGAAGAACTATTTACTGAAAATGAGTGTGATGGGGAGATAATAATGGAAATAAGTGTGCCATGTGACATCATGATTCAACACAAAGAGGTACACAGCCCCCTCATGGCCAGTGTTAACATACCACCCACTATTTTTGAGAAGGACATGGAGAAGGCATTGCCAGAAATATGGACAACAGGCCCACATGATGTAGGGTTGTTTCAAGAGGTCACACCAGTCAGGATAAAATTAAAGCCAGGTGCCCTACCACCTAGAGTAAAACAATACCCAATATCAAGGGAGGCAGAAGAAGGGATACGAGAAACAATAAATGCATTACTGGAACAAGGGATAATAGTGCCATCAAATTCACCATGTAACACAGCAATTTTCCCAATTAAAAAAGCGAAAGGAGGGGCTTGGAGGATGATTCAAGACCTACGCCTATTCAATGACGTAATACAGAAAGAGTTCCCATTAGTCCCCAATCCAGCATCGATATTGTGCAGCATACCAAAAGATGCTATGTGCTTTACAGAGGTGTACTTGAAAAACACTTTTCTCTCGATCCCACTTGATCCAAGCTCCCGATAACTCACAGAGTTTACACTGGGGGGAAACAGATACGAACATTGCAGATTACCTCAAGGGTTTTGTGAGAGCCCCAGCATTTTTAACAGAATATTGCATGAAGATCTTGGCAACATAGATGTAGAGAGCACAATAATACAATACGTAGACGATTTGCTTGTCTGCAGTAATAGCGAGGAGAAGTGCAGGGCCGATTCGATAGCACTGCTAAATTTATTGGCCACGAAAGGATACAAGGTGGAGAAAGGGAAGTTACAATATTGACTAGCAGAGGTGCTTTACCTAGGGCAATTGATTTCAAAAGATGGTAAGAGAATTCTACCAGACAGGGCAGCAGCAATACGTCACATGATCATACCAAAACCAGTAAAGGACATGCAAACATTTCTTGGCATATGTAATTATTGCCGTACATGGATACTGGACTACGCAGTTTACACGCGCCCACTGTTACAGGTCCTAAAAGAAGCACAGAAGAATAATGTCCCAATAAAATGGTCAAATGAAATGATGACACAGTACTTCAAATTACAAGACCTCATCACATACGCTCCAGTTTTAGCGAACCCTGACTATGATCGGGAGTTTTATCTCTTTTCACACAGCAATGGCATACTTATGACTGCAGTGCTGACTCAAAAAACTTCATTAGGTCACAAGCCATTGGCATATTATAGCAGTACCCTTGATTCTGTAATGCAGTCACTTCGCACGCAAACAAGCTATCGCTGCAGCGGCCTTCGCAATAGAAAAGAGCGCCACAATTGTCATGGGGTGCTCAGTAACTTTGTATGCTGAACACTCATTATTTGCAATACTGGAAAGACCAAAATCAACCTTGACAACTCAGAGGGCAACACCTTACGAAATAATAATATCAAGCCCCAATGTCCATGTCGTCAGGTGCAAGTCAGTAAACCCAGCCACGTTCATCACAGAGCCCTGCACAGTGGAAGACATTAAGACACACGATTGCGCTACATATGAAGGTGAAGGGGATGATATTCCTAAGGCCAGTGAAAATGCGCTACAGGAGGGAGAGATATATTTTGTTGACGGATCAGCGTCAATAGACAGTGAAACGGGAGAAAAACATGTGGGGGCGGCAGTTGTAAAAATGGAAAAGGAAGAATATGAGATCATTGTACAGAAACGCCTACGCTCTCACTACTCGGCTCAAGCAGCGGAATTGACAGTGCTCATTGAAGCGCTACGCACTGCTAAAGGCTATGCATTAACAATATATTCTGACTCAGCATATGCAACAACCACGGTTCACTCAGGGCTATCACGATGGAGACGTAGAGGGTTTCGCAGAACAGATGGGTCACCAGTGCAGCATGCCACCCTGTTAAATGAATTAATAGAGGCGCTGGCAGAAACGTACATAGTGGCTTTGGTAAAATGCCAGGCCTATACGGCAAATACAGACTTCATCTCATTGGGAAACGCGGCAGCAGATGCAGCAGCGAAAGATGCCACGTATTTCAATATGCCACCAACAACAGAATGCATTATAAAAACACCAACAACAGAGATACAGGGAGAAGGATATAACAATACGCCAATTGCCCAAGTGATAGAACTTCAAAACGGTGCGCCCAATGAGGAGAAGGAGTTATGGGCTAAAATAGGGTGCAAACAATCAGCAACTGATTTGATATGGAGGCAAGAATTAACAGGGAAGGTAGTGATGCCAGTAGAACTATTAGAAATTGCATTTCAGCAGTTGCACTTCCCGACCCATGTGGCAAAACAACACATTGCAGCAGACATACAGGAACATTGGTTTGTCCCGAACTTGCAAGAACAGCTGTCCAAATTTACAATAGAATGTACTACATGTCAAACATACAGTTCAGGAATGACATAGAGAACATTAAGAGGGACACTGCCATGACCAATAGGACCATTTAGAGAGCTCCATATTGATGGGAGAAAGGTGCAATGGAGCGAGGTATTTAATTGTGATTGTGTGCCCATTTTCAAGGTGGGTTGAGGTTGGACCTTGCTCCCACCCTGACGCCAAGTGTGCCGTGAAGTTTCTGGTGCTGGAGGTCTTTTCAAGGTGGGGCATTTGTGATGTGATAAGATCAGACAATGGCACACACTTCGTGAATGACCTCTTCAAAGAAGTGATAACGTTGCTGGGGGTCAAGCACAAACTCTGTTCCATTTATCATCCGATGGCTAACGGAATGGTGGAGAAGATCAACGGCCTACTGAAAAGCAAACTTGCCAAACTGTGCAACACATTGAAAAAGAACTGGGTATATTGCTTACCCTTACCCTGTTCCAACTCAGAACGCAACCAAGCAAGGACCACCAGTTAAGCCCCCATGAAATAGTCATGGGCAGGCGCATTCATACACCACTATCCCCGATAAGGGGGGCTTCGGATGCTCACAGAGCTGACACCGTGCTGGGGGATGAGTTCAAGGAATACCTCACCAATCTGACTTGTGCAGTGCATAGCATAGCAAGACAAATTGCACCACCATTTACAGAGAATGTTGCAACAGATATTGCCATGCCAGCACATGACAGCCCAAAGGGCCAATTAATGCCAGGTTAGAATGTGTATGTCCAGAGTTTTGTACGGAGATGGAATTCTCCAAGGTTTCATGGACCTTATGAAGTGATATACTGCACACCCACAGCAGTGAAAGTGAAGGGATTGAAGTACTGGATGCATTAGTCAGATGTGAGAAAGGAACGCAATAGTGCAATCCCTCAAACTGACCAAGGTAACAGCAATGAAGTTGCAAGTGGGTAAGAAAGTATATGGCCAAGGTTTTAAAAGAGTAAATGGAAAAATACACAAGATCATTAAGAATGAAATTAAGCTACATATTTATCGATTGGTATCTCTCAATGTCTCTCTCTCTCTCTCTCTTTCTCTTCTTCCCCCTCCCTCTGCCTCTCTCCTTCTCTTAATGTCTTTCTCTTTCTCTTCTTCTTCTCTCTCCCCCTGCCTCTCTCCCTCTCTTGATGTCCTTTTCTTTCTCTTCTTCCCTCTCCCTCTACCTCTCGCCCGTCTAAATGCGAAGTGCCCACCTAAAAAATTGCTTTTTCTTGTGTTTAACCGGTCTTAATGAATAATAAATGGAAAAAATGTTTTATGATGAAAGAGCAAGAAGAAAAAGCTATGAGTAAAAGTGCCATGTTAAAGATACTAAGAGATGAAGATAAGAGAAAGATGTGCACATCCAGGGAAAAATAACAATAAAAAAGAGTAACAGAGCAGGGGAGAATAATAACTGTAAAAATGAAAATGTTTTTTATGCATGTTACTTAACAAATTTATATCGTCCCTTCAGGTAACACAATGGCAGAAAGGACTGCACTCACCAAGGACGACACAAATTTAGGCAGTGATCGGGTAGTTATTAGGAATAACAAGTGCTATAGTCATGAGTGCGGAATAAAGTACTCGATTATTTTATTTTCTGTGACGTTATTTTTTATGGCCTGGTATTACACGGTGTCTTTTATTGTAAAGGACATAAAAGAAGGGGGGAGTGGGGTAAACCTGATACGAGAAGGCTCAACGCTAATATGGGCCGGGGGTAAAAACAATGTGGCGACACAGTCCCTCTGATAATACAAATGTCACCACGCTGCATAAGAATCGTACAGAGCTTGTGCCTCCCTTCCCACTGCCAATGACTGTAAATGAGACCAATCAGTATGATGGGGATTATGTTTGGGACAATGAACCTGAAACTAATGTACAAGCAACCGCAGAACCTACCTCACAAAGCACTACTTTAACATAGTTACTACTAATGAGCCAGAAAGTCCAGACACACAGGCCTGGGAAGCTGTTGATGCACCCAATAACACAGCATAGGCTGGTGTATTTCCCATACACTACCGAAAAAGTAAAAAATGAATTATGATAAAATGACTTACGATAAGGCGGGAGGGAGGAGAAGACGGAAAAGGGGGCGGGGGGAAAAGTTATGATGTATATCATGGGCTGGGACTAGATGAAATAGAAGACCCCGCCACCCTGATCAGTCTAATAAATGGTATTCAGACATGAGTGCAACCGCAAAGCAAGCCACTAACGAGAGCTGCTACGTTTGCTCTCTCATACCTCATGCATCAGGTACACCTAAAATACTTATACTTCAGGAAGTGCCCTTGCAAGACGCCCAATGTTTAATTCATCTTGTGTTATGTAGAATGCAGAGTACCTTCCAGGCACACACAGTTACAATAGAAATGCTGCAGAATGAGAAATCATGCACGAGCAGGCACCAAGGAGTGATCTGCATCAAAGAGCCATTTTTCGTCATAACGCGAACGAGATTTACAGAAAATAAGTGGCAGGATGAGACAATCGAGTGCAAAGCGGAAGGACTCACTGAAGAAAATGTCCAATGGGTCAAAGAAACGTGCATCCCCGTCTGGTCCCAACACATTGCAAAACTCACCTGGGTTACTGCTCATGAAAAACCCATCAAAACACAAAAAAGAGATTCCACATGAACTTTGCTTCCATGGAGAAGGGAAAGTGCCAATGGGGACCAACAGACAATGCAACAAAACCATCATCATCCCAGACATGAAAAAAGGTGCGGCTACATGTATTGGGTGTGCGGTAAAAAGCTTACGTGCACCTTCTGGCATCATGGCAACTCTGCACTCCGCGCTTATGGTGATCCCAGAAAGCAACATCCAAAGGGGGAAAGGTTCGTCTGGCAAATCGGCAGCAGAAAAGTCGGCTGGCATAAGGCAGCAGGGCAATCGGCTAGCACGTCGGCAGCGCCCCAACCAGCACCTACAGTATCGTACCCATATGATAATATAATCTCTGAAAATGACCTGAAAGACAGACTGTCCCACAGAAAGAGGTCAAACTACATATCCACAGAGTCCTCCAACCTTCTAGCTGAGATTCTTGCAAAATACAAGCTTTTCAACTCAGCAGAGACATTCTTTGTGTCCCTCCTAACACCAGGGCTCCAGGTGCGGACCAACGCCAAATGGTTAGAGATCGTCCGCTGGGAGCTGATCCAACTGGCCAACGACACTGGAGAGGGGTTCAATGTCATCAAGGTAGAACTCCGTGCCTTGCGGCTAATGACAATGCAGAACCGGCACATCCTGGACCTGCTTACAGCAATGGACGGCGATGTTTCCCGAAAAATCGGGAGCACCTGCTGTACATTCGTACCTTCTGAGGACGCAGTTAATCGGACCCTCTCCCACGTGATTTCAGCGGTACACAGCCTGGGGGAACGAATGCGGGAAGAAGGAGGAGTAGAACCAAGCAGCTGGTTTGACAGCATGTTCAGTTGGGTACCATCCTGGTATAGCATCATGATGAACATTTTTGTTCCAGTCATCGTCTTTATCTTACTATTTTTTTGTGTGTGCCAATTAGGGATCCGAGGTTGTGCAAAATATATGCCTAATTTAGTAATGATGATGGTAACAATGGGCCGCCAAGCAACGGTATCAACAATGATAGATGCCCAAATGCAAACTGGGGAGCCAAATACTGCATGACGGCTGTCTACCGTCAACATGGGGACAGGGTAGATAACTTGTATCATACTACAATCAAAGAGCCAAGAGAGCTGCAATGGTATAGGGAAGTGTGGGTGGACCTGGATAGGGATGGAGGAATTTACATGACCTGTACACCTGATGAGTACGCCAGGAAAGGGCATAGTTTGGGAAGTGTATGTAGGGCATGGATGCCTATAAAAGGTACACCTGCATGGGATGAAGCACTGGCCGAAGAAGAGTATTATCGCAGTGAGAGTAAAAACAAAAAGTAATTCATTACTTTAGATGTAATGAAAGGGGGGAATGTGTGGGAGTGGCGGGCCATTCGGGCCCCTCCTCACCCATTCAGTTCAAGATGCATCACTTGCTCGACCAACAGTGGGGGACGCTTCCTTCGCCCCTGTGTGCATAACCAGCCCCCGTGCTGATGACAACATAGGTGGTGCTGTTGTAGAGACACTTGGCATCCATTTTGGGCACCCTCAACTCCATATTTGGACTAGGCCTCACTGCAATAATACGAAAAGGCTTCTCTTCCCTGCTGCAGCACCGCACACAGCGCGCTCCTAGGCCCCCACCTTTTCTCCCCGAGTCTGAAAGCTTTGCAGCTCCATTCTCACGCATGAGCCGGAGGCAATTGCAACAATATAAATGTAACACCTCACCCTTCCACTGAGATCACTGTCCTGTGCATGAACCGGCTCGAACCAGGCCCTGCAGCCCATCCATCTCCACAAACCTGCCTGTGCCCTCTTACCCCCGCTGTTGGAAAATTACTGCCAATATAACCCCATAGCCCCGCTAGGTATTCTCTTGATGTGCCAGGCATGTAACCTTGGTATGATGCCCACCCCAGTGTGCCCCAACTAACAAAAATCAACTTCTGTCACAGTATATTGCACCTTAGAACTAACAAATGTCAGCATGCCCTCTAATTCTTCTGTTGTGCTCAGACTCGCCTCATGATCAATGAACCCCGAGTCCTGCTAAACCCCACAAGCCCCAGTGAATAATGGTGTTATCTTAAACCTAGAATTTATAGAGTATAATGATTTGCTCAAAGGAGCCTTAGTGACTGTTATTTACTGTGTGCTCGAAACAATATGTTAAGTTAGATTAGTTAGTGCCTGCTCTGCTTCATTGTGACCTGACCCTCACCCTACCCAGACACAGGCATCTTGACCTCATGGCAAGCGCCCTCCGGCCAACTGAACAACCAATCCAGCAGGAGCAATGTCATCAAAGACATATGTAGCCGAATGTTTTATCCAATCCTGTGTCCATGTAGTCCCCTATGTCATGATGTCAGTTGTGAAGCTTTTTACCTTTTTAAGCTGTCACATTTGTAATGTTTGCCAGAGCGCTCTCGGGCAGCAGAGTTCTCTGGATGCCAATTTCGTATAAACGACTAAACTCTTGCAGCCTGTTCTCCTTGTCTCATTCCCCGCTGGGGTGTGCCTTATTCTTTGCATTTTGGACAGGTAAGTCGGTGAGTGGGCCTACACTGGGTATAGCTAAATAATTTTGAGAGTGCAGTAATCCTTGTGGCTGGACAATTGGACTGAATTGCAATCTTTCTTGCCAAAAAGTGAGCCCCTGCCTATTTGTTAGGAGTAAGGTCTAGGCTAGGACTCTGGATGAAGGACTCACCTCAGTGATGGTGTGGAAAACACTCTTCCTGTTCTGTCCAGGTGATATGATAGGTTATTTTTAACACACTTAATACCCAGAGGTTTCTAATGGCGGACCCGGGGATCGAACCTGTGTTGCTCCGTTTCGTCTTGCTTCCAAGGCGAGCATGTTGCCCCTGAGCTATCCTCCCGAGACAAGTGGAGATCGCTGCTATATTCTTGAGCATTTTTCCACTAAATACTCCTATAATTTAATACCAGGATGCCCAATCCAAAGCATATTGAATCACATGCCAATTTGAGCTGACTAAACAGAATCACTTTTCTGTAGTTGCCCATCCTGGGATAACCTCACATTGGATGTCAGATGGCTCTCTTGCAGAAGATACCAAATCCTAATCTTTGTTTTTCAATCCCATTAATCTAAAATTGACATGCTTCCAGAAGGCAACCCCATCCGAGCGAATCCTCGAAGAGCCTTAACATTTTGCATTGCTGTCTAATTTATGAGAGAGGGCTCTAAGGATCTGCTCAAAGTTCAGGTCTTCTAATTAAGCATGAACATAGGTTTCACCGCCCTCCCTTCCCTGCCTCCTTTCCTCTCCCTTCCACCCCTATGATTTTCCCCTCAAATCATAAAATCCTCTAAAGACCAGCCATAACCTGCCAAGAAACACTAAAGACAGTAAAGTCTGATTGGAAGAAAGAAGACGGAAAGCAATGGTAGTCTGCTTAGCAACCAGCATAGCAACTTTTTGGATCAGTCATAGCCCATTTCCATACCTCCAAAGACCTCTCACAACTTGTTTATCCAGATACCTGCTGAAGCACCCACCTGAGCCTAGCTACTATGAGAAATCCTCTGCACAACATAGAGAAGTCCAGAGAAAGTGTATTACTCCCTGCGCATAGAATCAGCAGAACAACGCCAAAAGAAAATGTTTAAGGTCATCCAAGAATTCAAAGCCTGTCTGGAACACAATCCCTTTGCCAACTCAAGACCTCAGTGACCAGACCGCTGTGCACTTGAGCAAAAAGATTTTAGCTATCCAAGAGCACCTGGATAGTAAGTCCACCAATACCTTACCCATCTAAGGGACTAACACATTTACACCCCATGCCCCCTCATAAGCATGGTTCCATCTATGGCCTGTACAGGACCTACTCTTTATTATGAACTCCTGCAACCGAGCCACATCCACAAAATTCCCGCACAAACGTATCACGAAACAGCCAGAGCTGATGGTCAATTTCCTATTCTTCCTCAATGACTCAATTACTACTGGGGGTGTCCCATTACTTTACAATTCGAAAATCCCTAAGCTGACTCAAACGACACTGAACCTGATCTCTAACACTTCTTTCATCAGAAAACTACTGGAACTATTCTTATGGCGTGAGCTCGAAGAATTCATTGAGACAAACAGTCTGCTTAATGAGGCATAGCATGGTTTTAGGCTGATGAAGGGCACAGAATCGATGCCCAATCTGTAACGCTATAAAGAACAATGCGGATGACAACTGGTAGAGCGCTTTCATCCTATGGGACATCTCAACAGCCCTTGATTCCATCAGCCATGAAATTCTTCTAAGGAGACTAGGAGACATTGGAATAAAGGGGGTTGCCCTGAGCTGGGTCAACTCCTTCCTTGCCGGTAGAACCAAAACCACCATCATGACCCCATGCATATACCACCAATCCATGCTCACCTGTGGAGTACCCCAAGAATCCACCCTGTCACTCCTCCTATTCAACATTTATTTCACACCCCTTCTGAACCTCATCATTCTCTCTGGTCTCACCACCTACAACTATGCAGATGACGCATAATTCATTTTCAATTGCTACCCAAGAACAACCATTCAGTGAACTTGCTGGACCTAAAGAAACAGACCTGGCACACATGGGAGAATGAATGCCAGCAAACAGACTAAAGCTTAACCCTACCAAAATTTAACTCATGCATTGCAGTGCATCTCCATCAAGAACAACCTCGATCCCTTGGCCGGCGAGATGAGCCCATGCCCAGTACCATCCTCCTCAGTAATGAATAATTATCAACAAGGTACTGACTGTGTGGTTCTGAAGGTTGTCATGAAAACATACCAAGCGTCTCCAATATATTTCAAAATTGTATTCAAATTAACATAATGATGATGCAGGGCAATGTTCATATTCATTCATATAAAACATATAAAACATGAAAAGCATCTACAGTGCAAACCAGTTTCAGCACACTCACCTAGAGCGCTCAGTGTCATATTATTCACACAATGATGTTGCTGTACATGATCATTCTATAACTCAGCTTGTCCAATTCGGTCCTTTTTTTAGAAACAAAAAATGTCAATGCGTTTTGGATTATTTACAATCCATCTTCAGGGCTTGGGAACTCATAGTTCCATAGGTGCTGTGGTGCTCATGGGTAAGCAAAAAGTGAAGTGCAATGTAAGTTAAGTGCAAGCCTCCGGGGTGGAGGGTTACCGGAGGCAAGTGCTGAGGATAGACAGAAGCTTGGGGGGCGGGGTTTGGTGTGGGAGGTCAGGGCCCTGAGGATGCATAAGGGCCTTGAACAAACAAACAAGCAACTGCAAGATTAGCAAAGGAGAGTGGGGGGGAGGCGGAGGTGAAGAGGAAAGTCTTGAGGAGCTTACGGAATTTAAGAAAGTCCTGCTCACGACGAAGACGGAGGGGGAGGTTGTTCCAGAGAAGGGAGCCAGCTGAGGAAAGAGATCTACCTCCTGCCCTCTGTTTATCGAAACGCTTTACACACAAAGAGTTGGTGCCAGAGGATAACAGGGGTTTAGAGGGGGACTATTTAGTAAGAGAGAGTTGCAGATAGTGTGGTCCCCAGCCCCAGACAGCCTTGTGGATGATAAACAGGGATTTGAATTTAATCTGTGAAGCAACCGGGAGACAGTGAACACTTTTTAGGGCAGGAGAGATGCGGGCCCTGGGCTTGATGCCAAGGATAAGTCTTGCTGCCGTATTCTGGATTAGCTGGAGAGGACGCAGAGTGGAAGAAGGAATATTCAGGAGGAGGCTATTGCAATAGTCAAGCCTAGAGAGAACCAGAGGTTGGGTAACATTGAGCTTCTGGTGGATGGTGAGAAAAGGTAGAGTTCCTTTGAGAAAGAAGAGCTGAAAGTTGGACTTTTTGGCAATGTCCTGACTGTGAGGGAGGAAGGGGAGAGAGGAGTTGATGATAACTCCAAGGTTTCTGGCTTCAGAAGACGGAGCAGGGGAGAGCCCATAGAGGAAGCCCAGAGTGAAGGCAAGAAGTCGGGAGCAGGGATCCCAATGGGGAGGATCTCCATTTTGCTGGCATTGAGGCAGAGATCATTGGAAGTGCACCCGGCCTGGATGGCAGAAAGGCAGTCCAGGGTGATAGAAGGTGCAAGAGGGTGAGCAGGAAGTTTGAAGAAGAGTTGTGTGTCTCCAGCATAACACTGGAAGTTGGGGAGAATCAGGAGACGAGGAGTGCCAGCTGAGAAAGGTAGATGTTAAAGAACCAGGGTGAGATGATAGAACCCTGGAGGACACCACAAGTTTAGAAGGAAGTAGGAGAGGAAAAAGTGCCAAGGATGACTTGAGAGGAGCAATCAGTAAGGAAGGAGGTCAGCCAGTCCGGTGCCCGCTGCAAGATACCAAGGGTGTCGTGGAGCCTTTTCTGAGGCTGGAGTGGTTGACCGTGTCAAATGCAGAGGAGAGATCAAGAAGGATGAGGAGAGCTGGGGAGTTGGAATCCAGGGATGTGAGCAGTTCTTCACGGGTGTTCAGAAGAGCAGTTTCCGTGCCTCTGGATGCTCGGAATCCAGATTGATGGCCGTGGAGACCACCAACAAGTTCATTCTCATTCCCTGATCCCCAGTGGGAATCCAACAGCACTGACAACACATGAGATCCTCTATGTGTATACAGGTAGTAGGGGGCCGGGACTTCCTGCAGAGGCATTCGGCTGCTCCTCTACACATCCGCACCTGGCGCCTGAGAACTCTCATTCCCTCATCCCCTTACATGGGGTTCCGATTCCATGGTAATCCAACAGCACTGACAACACATGAGATCCTCTCTGTGAATACAGCTAGTAGGGGGGCGGGACTTCCTACAGAGGCATTTGGCTGCTCCTCTACACATCCGCACCAGGCACCTGAGAATTCTCATTCCCTGATTCCATTTCATGGGGTTCCGATTCCATGGGAATCTCACAACACTGATAACACATGAGATCCTCTCTATGCATGACTGCATAGCCGTATCTAAGACCTGCATAAGCTAGGAAGGCTACCACTTTTCATGTTACTACCTTATAGTTTATTAGTGATAAATATTAAATTCTTCCCCTCTTTGCAGAATTCTGCAAATGCAGATCATCACATTATTACTATTTTGTTTAATCATTAGGGTCCACATCTCCCTCTGAGGACACACCTCATTAGATTCTTGATTCTTAACTCACGAAATACAGGAATACTGCTTGGACTGCTTATCGCAGACCTACACCAGGTGAATGATTAAAAGGAAAAATCATGACAGATTGTACTGTATGTATACCTATGTATACCTGTTACACTTGACTAAGATTGACTTTTGTGTTCAGATTGTAGATTTCTTTGTGGATGCATATAAAAGATATGATATATATAAAGATTGATTACTCCTGAGGAAGGGAACTATCCCGAAACGCGTAGAGCTGTAGAACACATCTTGCTTGTATTGTGTGTATGAAAACATGTTTTTCTTCGCTTTGTGATTTATATAAAAAATATATCAATTTTCTCTATCATGCAATATCTTGGAAATCATTTCTTGTATTTGAATAATTTGTTTTGTTGGGATTGAGGTTCCTTTAGAGAACCACTTCTGAATGTGTTTACCCTTCTACAACGTTTGACTGTTATACAGTATTTATAGCTGTGCGGGGGATGCAGGGGATCAACAGTGTGTGAACACTTTCTTCTGTTCCAGCTCAGGTAAACGACAGACCCAAGTCCCATGTTTGTTATAAGACGCTACGATAAAACAAACTGTATTTACGGTATCAGACCGTTATAAAGAATCTTTGGTGAATTGTTGGATATTCCTAATGCACACCACACTAGCAACTGAAACACATCGCTTTGGCAACCTGCCTTTTTTTATCTACACGGCGAACGGGTTATTACTGAATTAAGTGCTGAGGAAGACCCCATTGGATCGAAACACGTGTTTACTGATACTACACAATAAATCACATTACACACTATAAGTTGTGACATTGGGCCTCATTATGAGTTTGGAGGTAGCCATGCCGCTATTTGTGGCATTGGCTGCCTCCAAACTCGGGTCCGGGTCTGGGTTCCTTGAATGAGGTTTTACCAGCCGGCCTTAGCAGTACCCGCTAAAGGACCTTGCAATGCGGCGGTAAGGAGTTAATGGCACCGGCCCCCTTACCGGCACCGTTAACCCCTTACCGCCAACCTCGTAATGAGGCCCATTGTGTCTATATATATATATATATATCAGTGGCGTGGGTTGAGAATGACTTACATTTTGTAAGTCAGACACATAACTAGAGAGGAGGCGAGATGCGCTGACGAACCATAATCAAGAACCTGGCTAGATGCCATCAAGCGGCAACCAAAGAGTCACACCAGAGGCTCCAACAGACTTACTAACCCACTTCCCCTTGCTGCTCCTCCAACATAACCAACGCCACTGCACCAAACCCTGGGTTAGCCACACTACACATAAACAAACCAAGAATCAATTATATGTTCACACCCATCCTCTCTGAGATGCTGGAAGCACACCTACAGTGAACCATCCCACATAGTCCATAAAAAAACGCAAGTACACACCAAGACACCAGATAGTCTTACAGCTATGGCCACCTGCGACTCTGGATCCCTAATGGACACTATCTAACCAGTGCACACAACCACAACTCACAACACCACACAGCACACTAACACCAACACAAACACTATCACACACCCGAGGCACTGAATCTCACCCATACAGTTACAACGCACAGGACCTCCAGCACCAACTCCTGCATGCAAAACAACACTCACAGATGCCAGTTACTCCTGGTTCTGAACCTATCCTCTCATCCCATCCTCACTAACTTCCCCAAACCCTTCTCTTGCAGAGCCATGCGAGTACCTGATGACTGCCCCTGGGTGGTAGAGGTGCGTGGTATAAATCCACATAACACAACGTGTTGTTTTTGTTACGGATGGTGCACTTGATATGGATTGCCTATCTGTGGTGGCTGACAGGTGTGAGGTGGGATCAAAGGGATGCTCGAAACTGGTGCTACAAGTTTATCGCTGCAGCCAGTTAGCGTTCAGTTATGCTGTGAGGTAAGTAGTGTGCGTGGGCACCAGGGCGGTCCAGCATTCTGGCTATGGGTTCTTCGTATCCCACCTTATGGGGTGGCAATACTCATGCAACATAGTCGAGCCAGAGTGTAGGTGTCAGGGTTGCAGTTATCAGAAATTGGGTGTATCTGCTGGTTGCGCATGAGAAGCGTGATGCCAGAGATGAGCTATGCACATGATGCGTCCTACAGTGCTATGCATTTGAGACATGCAATGCAACTTTTACTTTCATTCAAAATATAACCTCACAACGCTTAAATAAACTTGAATGTTGAATATGGGCAAAGTTAAATACTGGTCAAATTCATCCTTAAAAGTCAACAGGAACTTTGGGGCATGGAAAGCTTGTAATAGCTGCGCCCCAGTCAGTGCTGGAAATGGAAAGAAATTACTGGGGGAACTATCACCTCTTTGGAGGGGTGGGGCTGTGGGAAGGGGAAGGGCGGTGCCATGGGGCGTGACCTCCTGCCAGGTTGCCCAACACTATCTCTTCATAACCCAATCCTGGCGATTGGCATAAAAGGAAATAGCATTATGGGAACGTCATAGGGCCACAATTTTAAATGTTGAACATGTCTTATAGTGATTCAGTAAGAAACCCTTCTAAGCGAATAATGGGCTCTTCCATTTTGATTGGTCATAATATTCATCTTAATAAAGAGATGTCTGTAAATTGCAGGACATATATACCAGTTTGGACAGCTGCAACACTGTATGTGAGGCTTTGGCAGTTTCTCCATGCAATCTCCAGTTCTGAGTCTTCTGAAATCTCAGTAAGGAGCGGGTTACTGGTGCGGCAATTCTTGCAATAACACAGCTTCGGAACAGATGTGGTTGGTACTAGTGTTCTGTGCTAGTCCCTGGGCCTTGGCCTAGGGCAGCGCTCTGTGTAGCATGTGTGAGCCACTCCGTCTTATTCTGGCCCATTCCCTGCGCTGGACCGGGTGCATAGCTGGCCCATATTGTAGAAAGAGAAATTAAGGCCTGTTGGATGTTGGGTCTAATGTTGACAGTCTAGTGGATCTTTCTGGTCCTCCCCACATTCCCCCCACATGCTGCAGTTCGGTAGGGATGGATGGATGGACAGACAGACAGACGGGCGGACAGGCGGACATGCGATCAGAGAGAGGGTTGGCTGCACATGCATTCCCAAAAAGGCCATCTAGGTATTGGATTCAAAATAAATGAGGAAACTCCCTATTCTATGGAAGCAAGTGGCATACTAAAATGCTGTATTGATCCGCATACATGTTAAGAAGCTTATCTTAAAAGTGGGCATGAAACAGAGGAGTTGCTGCGGGGGGGGGGGGGTAAGGCGGCTAAAACCTGGGGTCTTTTGGTTTTAGCCCCAGATAGAAGCTCAGGTGCTACAACCAAAAGGCTAGCTAGCCCCGAGTCCCGCCAGTCCTGACATTAGCTTAGCCCCTGATCTTTTCCAGACCTAGCAACATCCCTGGCATGAAACAATAGAGTTTAAGAGGATTCGTATTGATTGCAGACGTGAGACTGCTGGGAAAGCTATCAAAGTTAGTGGCTCTAGCAATGGAGTAAGATTCGCCTCTAAATTTCGGCGATATAGTGAAGGGCCGATGAGGGCTGACTTCTGTTCGTTGCCTGCATCAAGCCCCTTTCTATGCCTACTGTTTTGTGGTTAGTCCCCTGCGGCAGGCAGGGGCGAGCTACAAACATGCAGATACTCGGGAAGTAAGAATGCACCTTTCCAAATAGAGCACAGGGCCAGTCCCCAGCAGATTTCACACGTAAAAATGCCAATTAACCAATAATAAATGTAAACTTAACAACAGGCACAAGGATTTCCAAATAGCCAGCTGGGGATTCGTGTGCAATTAACATGAACCCAGCGACTGCACTAAGCCAGCCACATGAACAGATGTGCGTTCCCACACCTGCCTGGCATTTATAAAATGTCTAAAGTCTTTCTGGACAGAATTTATGTGTCTTTTTAAAAAAGTATTTTTGCAAAGCATTGCATTTGCATACAGAGTCGCTTCAGATCGCTTAGAGGGGGAGTCACAAGGAGGATGGGCAGTGAGGTGCCACTTTCCAGGGTTTTGGTCTGTGTGGCCCATTTAAATGTGGGCCTGTTGCCCCTTTAAGGAAAGGCGTCATGACTTTGTCATGGCGCTCCTCTAATAATAGGGGCTCTTCTGGCACGTGAAGATCAGTGCAGCAGAGCCCCAGGAAGCGGCAACTCGTGTCTGTGGTATTATTGTGTGCTGTATGCCGCGTGACTGCAGCCTGGTTCTGCAGCCCCGACCTGGGTGCCTCCATAGCCGAGGCTGGCACAGCTGGGGTCACCCCCAGCCCTAAGGTATCCCATCAGGTGTCCCCTGCAGATTGTTAGCTGCGTGTCTCTAGTGTCTGTGTGGAGTCGGGTGACCCCGACGCGTGATGTGGCCCGCGGGCCACCACAGGGATGTAGATGGTTCTAACGTTCACGAGACCACAGAAGGGAGGTGGGGGTGCGTGGGGGTGGACACCACTCAAGTAAATTCCTGCTGCATGTTTGGGTAGAGAAGTGGATGCCCTCGTGTCATGGAATCGGGCCATTTACTGGGGTTGGCACATGATCTTAAGTGTCTGACCAATAGTGGCGTCGAAGTGTGTCTTTTCTGCCTGGCCTCCACGGTTTCATTGACGTCTAGGAAGCAATTTGCCTTCTTCCAATATGAGAATGTCAACGTTGCAATGGGGAGGAAATGCGGGCTAGTGACTTGAAGGACTGATCTTGGAACTTGCAGCCCTGGTAGGTTCTAATTGTTGCCACTGGACCAATAAAATGTGTTGGATCCTGGGCCAATCCCTGTCTATGAAATCATAAATAGTTGCAAAAGAAAACCAACAATACGATGGTATTATCCCAATACATGTCACCAAAGCCATTGCGTCCTGGCTTGTGTAATCGGATCTCAGCTTGATCCCATACGCTGCAGTGTTCTGTGCACAGTAGCTCCTGTTCCAGATGCTAGTGCGTACCCTGGGACCAGGGAATCATTTTGCTCTAAGAAGGATAAGACATGATTATTCTGTCAGCCTCAACGGAAGAACAGCAGGTAACTGGCAGCACCTGCGGCCTAACCAACAATGAACCAGCTGCCTTCATCTCCACGTACAATGCCGGCCTGTCCACAATGATAGAGTTAGCAACGTAGCACAAAGGAAAGACAGGTTTCTGTTTAAGAACCCACACAAGCTCTACAAGTTGAAATGCCTGCAGCAGGATCTACTGAATCCATTTGAACCCCAAATGCTTATAAGTGCCTGGGGCTCAGTGTGGTCATCCACAGCTAAAAGGCCTAGATGCGCCAGCGCAGCAAACCTACTTCTGAGTGGCAGATCTATACTAACAGCTTGAGTGTGGCAGGTGGCATTTCTGCATGAATGGATCGTCCACGAGGCTGCCATTTGTGGTACGCTGTTAGTCACGTTCTGGTTTGAGTTCAACTTTCCTTTATATGTTCCCTAAATCCAGAACCTTGCCTGGTGCTGGAAACCCAAGCTTTTCGGTACAGGTGACGACATGCCCGAAGAAGGAAGGGGTTGCTTCTGGGGTGTGTTTGGAGACTCCCAGCACCCACAATTGACCTCATCCCTTTATCCCTTAGGCCCAAAGGATCCAGACTGACGCCCCATTCTTCCATTCTAAGGTCCAGTCTTCCATGTGCCCAGGATTCATCACTTCTGCAGGTGAGACCGGAAATTGGAACAGTTCTTGCCAGGCATTGCGTGACTCTGCATTAGCATATGGCTTTTCCCCAGTCTACTGACTACTGAATGGAACACAAAGCTCCAAATCGACCGATGGCAGTTCAGAACTTCAGAAATGTCTAGATAATATCAAATTCTAATTAACACTCACGGAAGCAGTGGCGACCTGTCAGGCCAGGAATGCAAGCTTCATTCGGCAAGCAAAGCACACTTTCCACCATGGTTGTTCGGACAAATGCCTTCTTAACAGCCACTGCTCTTGTTCTACTCAGCCATTGTTCTCGGCACATCGAGGCTTGCTGCTGGGAAATGGAAAAGGGACTCATGTGTGAGTTTCCATTACTATTTTCCCCACGGCCATCTTGGTTTGTTGTTTTTTTTTAATTAGCGAATTTGGTGTCTGCAGTAGCTATGAAGCTGTTTGCTCTTTAATAAATAGTCAATTTGCTTCCCTTGATTTTCAGCAAAGGTGCTAAGCCCGTGATGAAGCTCCTCTCTTTTCACTGGTCTTTCACCTTTGGCTAGCAAGCAATCAGAGGCGTTACTTGAGGGTGGAGTGGGTGTGGGGGCTACAGCCCCGGGGCTTTTGCTTGTAGACCCGGATAGAAGCTCAGGTGCTACAACCAAAAGGCTAGCTAGCCCCGAGTCCCACCAGTCCCAACATTAGCTTAGCCCCTGATCTTTTCCAGTCCTAGCAACCCCCTTACAGGCAATTATCGACCTGGTAATTCCACCTCCATGACCATTAACACGTAAGCATTTGTGAGTCAACGACATGAAACACCCAGAAGCTAGTATGTCTTATGATTGGGCTATTGATTCAGAGGTTACCCGGGCAGGTGTAAGCAGGCCCGGGTGGATCCAAAGGTGAGAAATGTTTATTGCATCATTCCTAGATAAATGTAAGTGGAAGGTAAAGAGTGGCCGAGTTATGATTCACTGGAAAGCTGGTAAGAAACCCCAGTGGAAATATGCATTTACTATGAAGATCAGTGTGAAACATTAAGGACACAAGTTTGAAACTTGGTGTAGTCACTCAGCCTCTCACCCTTCATGATTGATAAAAGGAGTACCAATGACTTGCACGGCAGTAGCACCGGTTATCAAATGTTACACATGGTGGGTATTATACATTCGTCAGGGGCAAATGAAACCCTACATATGTGGCTTGTAGTCACCATAAGGATATGTTGCCTCGCTGTTTGACAGCACGCAGAAGACACATACATCTACCTCAGGTTTGGGGCAAAAAAGTTAAACACTAGTTGACAAAATTCCTACCCAGCTCGCAAAATTGGCTTATTTTCAATAAGTCGGTGGACAAAGTTGTTCTGGTTGGTGTTCATGACTCTATTCAAGTGCAAGAAATTGTGCTTCATGGCACCAAAAATCACCTACCAAGTTATGGGTAATCTTTGACTCTCACTTTAGCTTCATGGCTCACTCTTGAAATAGAAACCACTCCTCTGATACCCTGCAATTGTGTTGTTATAGCCCTTCGAGCCCTTGTGCTCATCTGTCACAAATATTGCAAGTTGTCGTGCGTTGCAGTCCATGAGAACGACCTCCAAACCCTACATAGTACAGAGTTCGGCCACGCCACTTATGGTAGGATTCCATCACCCCAACATTGAATCAACTGCAGCGACACCTAATCAAATACTGCACTTAAGTTAAAGGCCCATCCACTGTCTACAAAGCACTGCACATAAGAATAATACCAGCTTCGTTGTATGACGAGATCATTAACTTCTACAAAAATCAACCCATTTGAAAAGTGACGTTTATACTACGAGAGATGGGCAGAATGGTGGCAGATGCTTTACAGCCTCGACCCCTTGTCTGTGGTACTCACCTCACACGATTGCAGCTACCGAACATCTACTCACATTTAGGAAGATGCTGACGACCAAGGGGTGAGACTCCCTCCGAGGCCACGCTTCTGTGACATGTCCAAACTATGATGGCTTGGAAATTTGGAACACTCAAAACGAATGCTGTGGAGCGCAATATAATTCAATTATGAGTCCTAGTCGTTAAAGAAATATACAATGGATCATTTTTACTTTCTTTTTTTCAAAGAAATAAGATTTTTACATATGTTTGGATTTAGGCAAAATTAGACCTGAACATACATATACACATATAAATTGTAGTGCACATCCCAATGATTTAAGATACACAAGTTATTTCATAAAACGTGATTCTTTTATTGTAGACCCAACGCGTTTCGTGAACAATCACTTCTTCAGGGGCAAATCACAATTAATTTTCATGTATATATCTGATTTTTTTTTTTTTTTAAATAATACTGATTAGTATACATTGACGCCTAACATACAATCTTTCCAAACAGCAAAATAAATTATTGATATTCATATCGTCATGTTAAATTGCAGTTAGTGACCTATTGGTCCTATGATTTTTCAAAGAAACAAATGATAGATGATAATATTAATAAAACATAACTCATTACACGTGCATTAACATATCTACATGTCATCAATGGTTTACGTGACCCAATTCGTCTATGGTTTTATCAGCAAGTAGCTCATAACTGATAAGTAGCTGTTTACCATATATACTTCATTGTTTTGATCATCAAACCATTGACCCTATCCGTTTGTTATGTGTTAGTTACAATCTCTATTGCAAATCATATCTATGGGATATTGTTTCTAGTTCTGTTCTAATTCAACACTTTAAAAGTAAGGATGTCAAAACTTGACACTATAGCAACTGCTTACTGGCAATCCTAAAAAGGACCAGAAAGGAGTTTTTCATTAGGTGAAGCTGAACAGAAGTCATTCAATGGTGGCCCATTAAGCTCAGGTAAGTATAAAGGATAGAAGATCCCTGAAAATAAATTCAAATACAGAATATGTTCAAAAACACCATGTTACAGGGCCGTGAAAGAAAGAGTTAAGTGGAAGACCGCTTATCCCAAGTCAGTATGAGAAAGTAGTTACGAAGCCCAATGAGTCCTCGGAAGTATGAGCAATTCCAGAAAGTTTAGCAGCAATTTTGAAAAAATATCAAGGGACTGCAAAGGATGACCTTGAAATAATGGAAATGACTGTGGTTAGAAGAGAGCTGGTAAGTATAGTAGAAGATGGTGGATAAAGGAGCATGGTCACCCAACAGTCACTTACTTGAGAACGAGTATGCATGATAACAGCCAGATCACCGAACCTTTTCCTGGATAAACTGAACAGGAAAGCACAGCTTTGTATACTGGGGAGCTAACGTAATGCCATGAGAAGGCGTTCATTCGTGAAGGCGTATGACGTGCCGCTGGATGTCACAGTGTAACCACTGTGACACAAAATCCAAAGATAGACAAAGGAATTAGTGATGCCGGTTGATGGACACTGCATAAAAGAGATATAACAAACACCCAATGGGTGTGAAAGTGATAAAGACCATATGAGTGGTCAAATGATACACAGGCGTTCATAGGCGAATGGTGTTCACCTTGGCGTCACAGTGTAAACACCATTGCGTATTAGCACGCATGCGTGCCATGCGGTATCTAAGATAAACAAAGGAATAAATGATGCCGGAAGATAGACTAGGTACAGAAGAGTTATAGAGAAAGTTATACAAACACCCCAATTGGTGCAAAGGTAAAGATAACCACAAAAGTGATTAAATGTTACACATCAAAATTTTGTGCAAGTGCGCCCTGCGGCGTAATCAGTAAGAAAAGGAAATTCTTGATAACTGTAAGTAATGCCAAAGACTGGCTGGATACTACCTTATTAAAGTGGTTACGGATAAATTAGTATGAAACAACAATCCGCTCGTCAGAAATACACTAGTGGATATAGAATGAATTATGAAGTCCTCAATATGTTGGTGGCTGAACAAAGCCTCCTGGGTGTTCAAAAGGCAATGTCTATTGGTAAATTAATTTGCATATAACATTCTAGGGGGAAATTACTCCTTGCTCACAATGGAGAGCATGGTTATGTGTAATAATATTTCATAATAAAACAATGTCACTAAATTTGTACATCTTATACATTGATGATTCCTGAACAAAAAATTCAATTAAAACAAGGTTACATCAATAAAGAAACTGTTTGTGCATGCAAAATTCAACGGCTACATGGTACAAAAATTCTTGAAAAAAACGAGAGAGAAAGTAACCCTGTCTCTCTATGAGCTCACAGTCTAGTAATAAGTGAGCAGTCTCAGATAGTCACTTGAGTAATATTTAAAACATAATAGAACCTTGGTTTGGTGGTTTATATACAAAGGAAAATGTTTTTAAGGGACGTGATTCTACCATTTGTCAAACATTTTATAGGAATGGACCCAAGTAGAATTCCTCATTGAGCCCTAATGGTGCCAGTGACTCCAATTTGAGAATCCACAAGAGTTCTTTTTGAGCCAAACACTTGGCTATATCGCCTCCTCTGGGTAATTGCTTTACAATTTCTAAGACCACCCATCTCAACCATGAGATGTTGAGCCTCATTATAAGGCTGGCGCTGACGGAATGAAGGGGGCCGGTACGGGACCGGCCCCCTTCATTCCGCCAGAGCCGATTACAAGCTTCCCATCACGGGACCCGGATCACACGCCTGGTAAAACGAAGCGTGCTTTCCGGGTCCAGCGAAGGGAATAAGGAGGTAACAACGGGACACCTGTAATGTGCCCGTTGTTACCTCCCTCCCCATTCCCATTGAGCCCTCTGGGGGCTCAATGGGAATGGGGAATGGCTCCTGCAAGGAGGACTTCCTGGGTCCTCCTATGTCGGAATAACCTGGTAAGTCCCCATTGCAGGAACCCGATAAAGGAGGCCAGTTTGGAGGCAGCCATGGAGCTAATAGCTCCATGGCTGCCTCCAAACTCGTAATGAGGCCCGTTCTTGTCTGTTCTCTTGAAAATGTCTGTAAACCGGGGATTTAGTATTGCATGTTCTGATATTGGATTTATGTTCCGTTGGTCTATCTTTGATTTTCCTTGTGGTCTTGCCCACATAATACTTGCCACATGGGCATTTTAGGGCATAGATCAAATGTTTACTTTCACATGTTGCATAGTCTTTAAGATATATTTTCCTGCCACTGTTTGGGTGGCGTATATGGTCCCCTTTTAGGATATTTGAACAATTTAAACAAGCAAAACTTCCTTGTTTAGGTTTGGTGAGAAACCTCTGATGTGGTTGTTGAAGTTTTCAGCTTTGATAAGTCCATCCTTGAAGTTTCTTCCTCTTGTGTAGGCTGACATTGGTGGTTCAGGGAATAATTTACTTAAGGTTGCATCTGCTTTGATCAATTCCCAATTCTTGTGGATTATCTTCTTAATTTGGAAACTTTGACTCGAGTACTTGAGGGTGTGAATCAATCTCGTGTTTTCCTTTTTTGGTTTTTCTTTGAGTAAGTCTTCTCTGACCAGTCCTCTTGTATGCTCAATAGCAGTGTTTAATGTTTGTTCTGGAAACCCTCTTTTCCAGAATCGGTCTTTCATATTTTCCAATTCTGCTTCAAGTTTTGTAGCACTAGATGTTATCCTCTTGGCTCTCATGCACTGGCTATATGGTAAATTTTGTTTCAAATGGTTAGGATGAAAACTTGAGAATTGCAAGGTACTATTAGCATCCATTGGTTTTCGGTAAATCTCTGTAATGAATACATGATCAATTCTTGAGATACTGACATCCAAGAAGTGGATGTTCGGGTTGCCAATTTCTAGAGTAAATAGTATTCTGTCATTACAATTATTAAGATAGTTGAAACATTGTTGTAATTCTTCCTGAGAACCTTTCCAGATCCCAAAAATATCATCAATAAATCTCTTCCAAAAAATTTAATTCTGTTTCCATGTTTCTTTATTGAGTATGTGAGTTGTTTTAAAATAGTACATTAAAATATTAGCATAGGCAGCTGCTACAGATGAGCCCATTGATGTTCCAGAGATCTGTAAGTAATATTTTTTGTTGAAGTGAAAATAGTTGTTATATAAAATGATGTTAATCAATTCAATAGCAAATTCTTTGTGTATGTCAATGTTGTCATGATTGAGTAAGAACCATTCCAATGCCGCAATTCCCTCTGCATGTGGGATAGAAGTGTATAAGCTGTTGACATCCAACATAAACAGTATGAGTGAAGGTTCATCAATGTTAATTTCTTGTAGCAAAAAATTTGAAGTGTCCTTTAGGTAAGTTTTTGTCTGTTGTACTAGAGGCTGCAAAGCTTGGTCAAGGTATATAGCCAAAGGATGGAAAATGCTCTCGGTGCCAGCTACTATCTGTCTGAAGGGTGGATCAAGCATATTTTTGTGAATCTTTGTTAGTGCCTACAGCACTGGAATTATTGGACATTGTTTAATCAAAAAATTCACTAGACTTGTTAGATATCCAATCGTAATCGAGTGCTTTATCGATAGTCTTTTGGGTGATAACTTTGATAGCCATAGTAGGATCATTGTCCAATACCATGTATGTACCTTCATCTCTCAGTAGTTTAAGGCATCCTTCATTGTACATCGTAGTGTCCATCATTACCAAAGCCCCACCTTTGTCTGCGGGTTTGAATGTAATTGAATCATCCTCCGATAGTTCTTTAATCAATTTAAGCTGGTGCCTCCTGATGTTTAATTTGTTGGAGGTGCTGAATTTTAGTCATTTGAATTCTTTGATAGTTTTGTGTTTAAATAGGTTAATGGCCGGATGGTTGATCTGAGGATGAAATGTGCTTTTCTTTTTCATTTCTAGAAATTCTTTTTTTTTGCGTGGTACTGAAGATTCCGGGATGGTCTCAAAGAAAACTTTCAGTTCCATCTTACAAATTAATTTGAACAGATTCACTTCTTCAAAGATTGTGTCTGGTTCGTTGGAATGAAAGAAATGCCTAGGTTGAGCGTGTCCTCTTGTGCTTTAGTCAAATGTTTTGATGATATATTAAAGATGATTGAATCCTTCACTTGTTTTTTTGCCTGTGCTTTCTTTTGCCTGGATTCACAAATTGGACTCACTGGCACCATTAGGGCTCAATGAGGAATTCTACTTGGGTCCATTCCTATAAAATGTTTGACAAATGGTAGAATCACATCCCTTAAAAACATTTTCCTTTGTATATAAACCACCAAACCAAGGTTCTATTATGTTGTGAATATTATTCAAGTGACTATCTGAGACTGCTCACTTATTACTAGACTTTGAGCTCATAGAGAGACAGGGTTACTCTCTCTCGTTTTTTTACCATGAAGCAGTTGAATTTTGCATGCACAAAAAGTTTCTTTATTAATGTAAACTTGTTTTAATTGAATTTTTTGTTCAGAAATCATCAATGTATAAGATATACAGAATTTAGTGACATTATTTTATTATGAAATATTATTACACGCATAACCATGCTCTCCATTGTGAGCAAGGAGTAAGTTCCCCCTAGAATATTCTATGCAAATTCATTTACCAATAGACATTGCCTTTTGAACACCCAGGAGGATTTGTTCAGCCACCAACATATTGAGGACTTCATAATTCATTCCATATCCACTAGTGTATTTCTGACGAACGGATTGTTGTTTCATACTAAGTGCTCCGTAACCACTTGAATAAGGTAGTATCCAGCCAGTCTTTGGCATTACTTACAAACAGTTATCAAGAATTTCCTTTTCTTACTGAATACGCCACAGGGTGCACTTACACAAAATTTTGATGTGTAACATTTAATCACTTTTGTGGTTATCTTTACCTTTGCACCAATTGGGGTGTTTGTATAACTTTCTCTATAACTCTTCTGTACCTAATCTATCTTCCGGCATCATTTATTCCTTTGTTTATCTTAGATACCGCATGGCACGCATGCGCGCTAATATGTCATAGTGTTTACACTATGACGCCAAGGTGAACAGCATTCGCCTATGAACGCCTGTGTATCATTTGACCACTCATATGGTCTTTATCACTTTCACACCCATTGGGAGTTTGTTATATCTCTTTTGTGCTGTGTCCATCATCCGGCATCACTAATTCCTTTGTCTATCTTTGGATTTCGCATGGTACGCATGCACGCTGAAACGTCACAGTGTTCACACTGTGACGTCCAGCGACGCGTCATACGCCTTCACAAACGAACACCTTCTCACGGCATTACGTTAGCTCTCCAGTATATAAAGCCGTGCTTTCCTGTTCAGCGTATCCAGGAAATGGTTTGGTGATCTGGCTGTTATCATGCATACTCGTTCTCAAGTAAGTGAGTGTTGGGTGACCATGCTCCTTTACCCACCATCTTCTACTATACTTACCCGCTCTGTTCTAACCACGGTCATTTCCACTATTTCCAGGTGATCCTTTGCGGTCCTTTGATATTTTTTAAAAATTGCTGCTAAACTTTCTGGAATTGCTTATACTTCCGAGGACTCATTAGGCTTCGTAGCTACTTTCTCATACTGACTTGGGGTAAGCGGTCTTGCACTTGCCTCTTTCTTTCACGACCCTGTAACATGGTGTTTTTGAACATATTCTGTATTTTAATTTATTTTCAGGGATCTTCTATCCTTTATACTTACCTGAGCTTTATGGGCCACCAATGAATGACTTCTGTTCAGCTTCACCTAATGAAAAACTCCTTTCTGGTCCTTTTTAGGATTGCCGGTAAGCAGTTGCTATAGTGTCAGGTTTTGACATCCTTACTTTTAAAGTGTTGAATTAGAACAGAACTAGGAACAATATCCCATAGATATGATTTGCAATAGAGATTGTGACTAACACATAACAAGCGGATAGGGTTGATGGTTTGATGATCAAAACAATGAAGTATATATTATAAACAGGTTATGAGCTACTTGCTGATAAAACCGTAGACGAATTAGGTCACGTAAACCATTGATGACATGTAGATATGTTAATGCACGTGTAATGAGTTATGTATTATTAATATTATCATCTATCATTTGTTTCTTTGAAAAATCATAGGACCAATAGGTCAAAAACTCCATTTTCAACATGTAGATATGAATATCAATAATTTATTTTGCTGTTTGGAAAGATTGTATGTTAGGCGTCAATGTATACTAATGACTATTATTTAAAAATTTGTTTTTCAGATATTCACATGAAAATTAATTGTGATTTGCCCCGAAGAAGTGATTGTTCACGAAACGCATTGAGCCTACAATAAAAGAATCAAGTTTTATTAAATAACTTGTGTATCTTAAATCATTGGGATGTGCACTACAATTTATATGTGTATGTGTATCTTGAGATCTAATTTTGCCTAAATCCAAAGATATGTAAAAATCTTCTTTCCTGGAAAAAAAGAAAGTAAAAATGATCTATTATATATTTCTTTAACAACTAGGACTCATAATTGAGCCTTTTGATAGAGTGCAGAGGACGGGAGTTCCCATATAGGGAACTTTTTTGTTTGTCTCATATGTCACAACCCATATGCCAGGGTTGTTTATTATCGCCTCCGCTCCTAGAAACACATTAAAAATTCTTTATAACATTTCATATAAAATGACTCAAAACTATATTTACATGGAGTGCAAATTGATGTTTTCACTTTCGAGCGCAATATAATTCTCAACCGTAAATAATACATATGAATCCCACATGTTGTGCCCCTCAAGTGTTGTATACAATCATACTTGTCAACTATTTGGTTCTAGGGCCATGAGAGCATAGAAGACTGTTTAGTAGTAGGGACAGTGGCAGATGTTGGGAGTTGACTTGTTGGACGGATCATGCTGAAGGACCCTAGAGAGAAGCTACATCCTTGGAAACATTATGGGCCTCATTAGAGTATGGCGGTAAGTGGCTCGTGCCAATTTTACCACCACGCCAAATTATAAAGTCGGGTCTGGAGTGGAGGATTTACCTCCAGGAAAATCCTGGAGGGGAATTCTGCCACTCACTGCTGAAAGATTTGCATAATTGGTGGAATTACCATTGCAGAAATTCTGCTGTGGTAATTCGGGCAAAAAAGCCCCATTGAGTCCAATGGACTAAACATAATGGGGAATTACACCACCACTCCCACTTGTAATCTGGGGTTAATCCGCTGGACCAAGTGACGGTAGCAGTAATTCAGTTGGGTGGTATTCCGGTGAATTTAATGCTGGGATACCGCCCAACTCGTAATGAGACCCAATGTACTTTTGAATATCAATGCCATCTACCAGAATGGCCCAATATTGAAACACCCATTCTTTCATAATAATGGACAAATCATGGTTTTGCATGGATGACCATTACTTGACCCTGATATTTACAGGGAAAAGACAAATGAGCTGGAGTCGTCGTGGCTGCCTCTCCCATCCAAACTGGTTTACACTGGACTCATAAAAAAAACATGGCCCTTAGGCCCTATAGAGAATAGAAAGACCCTTCTGTGATGGTAACATAGGTACCAAGTCTATTTGTAAACAAGCATTTGCAATGCCAACTGTAACAATATATCGAGAGACCACCCTTAACCTGAGGAGTTCCCCCCAATCAAGGTGCCCCACACTCATTTGTTTATGTTTTTTAGCGCTAGCCCTGTTGATGACTCATATACAGCCACGTAAATCTCCCCACCCTTGTGCCAACAACTGAGCCAAGAACTAGGCCGGGGTAACAGAAATAACTGATATTTATTTAATTTATAAGCTCAATGAATAGTGACTTTTAACTGAGTACACACGCCACCTTCTCTGTAGCAGAAAACAAAACTTTTCTTACACAACACACTTTTTTAGGATGTTACTTTTAAATGCACTTTTTCTGCATTTTTGCTTTTGTCACGCAAACGGCTTTTGTCAAATTAAATAATACTTTGTAACATGACTAGAGCATAAACATCAGCACTTCTTGAGAAGGGTTTACTTTTAGTGCCTGATTTATGGAACATTTTCCTATGGGATTGCGCCATTTAAACCACTTCCATGAATCAGGCCCTTAATTACATACACATTTCGATTTTCAAAGCAATCTTACAGCAGCATTTGTTAGGTTAATTGCCCTGCCCGCTGGAAAATGCTTGCAGTTTTGTAAACACTGATTTGGACAAATACATGTGGAAAATAACAGCATGTTTTCTTTTCACCCAATAACATTCTAAAATCGTTCTGCTAGCAGGGTCACTTACTCTCAGGCGGGAGTGTGTGTTGTTCAATGGAAATCACACCAGTTTCTCTTTGTAAAATGCCTCTCCCCCAGCACCAAAAACCCGGGCATCAGTAATATGCAAAAACCCGCTGTTTAAAGGTCAGGTCTAGGGCGTGGGGACAGTTTAGGAATTTCATTTGGGGCCAAAGGCACCCCTTTTGTTTAAATACAATGTTTAAGGGTTGGTGACAATTTGGATTTTCGTTTTAGAATAAATATAAGTTTTTATTTAAAAGCAGGTTTTGGGAAGGGTTATCAGTTGGGAATTTTGTTTTAGGGGCAAGGACCTTTTTGTTTTAAAGGCAAGGTTTGGGACTGGAACAAACACCTTTTTGTTTTAAAGGCAAGACTTGGGAATGGTGAAAATTACACATTTTGTTTTTTTGGCCAGGACACCCCAATTACTTTATGTGACTATAACATTATTACCACTGGGAAAGAGTGTGTAATTTTTTAACTCTTCCAAGCTCCCCCCTGTGTCAATCTATTTGGGAGTTAAAAACATTAATATGCAGTCAAATATGCTAAAGGTCTACAAAATGTACACCCCTCCATCCCCACCCACTATGAATGGAAGATATTAAGGCAGGCAGATTCCCCACACACTTGGTTTCAAATGGATCAGTTCAACTTATATGGGACCTTTGGTTTGGGGCGCTCGGGGTAGACAGTCAGGCTCCTCTTTGGACAGTTTAGGGACTGGTCACATCGGTCAGAGATTGTCACCAGCCTTCCTCCCTCATCGGGCTCTCCTTAAGGATCAGGGCCTAGTCAGCTGTTGACTTCTGTCAGGCAAGGTTTAAGGCCTCTCAGTGTGAATACCTCTTAACCCAAGATGACAGGCAGCTGTCTCAGGATGCCTCCAGGTGGATTTAGGGCAAGTCCTATAAGGTGTTTGGCAGCTCTCACTCAAGGATGGGTTTTTAGGCCGCTTTTCTACTTGTCTCACCCATGTCTGCATAGAGCAAATGCTTTTTAATGTATAAGCCACACCTCCAATTATTACAATTAGAAGGTGCTGGTTTATTGGTGCTAACTTTCCCATTGGATGATCATTCTCTCTTCCTCCTCCCAAGAGCCAACCCCCCTATCCCGATAAGCTCTGGGAGTTCTAAAGTGGAATTGATACCAAGGTTGAATCCACCCACCAAAGTTGTCATTTTAACTTTTCAGATTTCTCACCCCAAATGTCACAACATGGCAACTATTTTTATTTTCCATTTACCTGCAACAATATATATATGTCTAAACTCAGTAAAACATGGCGGACCAGATGCAATGACTCCTGTGTTTGCACCATGTTGCACTGGTGCACTTTAATTATATGCCCTTTACACAAAATGTATAAAAGTTATGAATATGGAATTTAATATCGAGATATCTAATTTAACAAGCCTTCAGGTCACCAATTTTAGATTCAGGACATTTTTGTGGAAGCTAAAAACACATTTTAGCTGGTAACTGAAGTTCCCAAAATCACACATGAATGACAATTATATCAATACCACAGACTTGAAATCAGCAAAAAATCGCATCGGTCCCAAGTCTGTAAGTATAACTGTTCCCCAATTACTGAATAAAATAACATTTCCAATGTGAGCCAATGGCCACATAATTACCATATATAATATTTAGTTTCACATCACAGTTCCCATTTCTTGGTTTCATTTCCTTGAAACCACGTGGTTCTGAGTCTGCGATTTGCAATGTTGACATAGTCTGCAATTAATCCATTAGCTCTGTTCTGTCCATGGTTAATTGTCATTTTATTTTTCCTGCCAGAGACCAGGCCTGTGTAAAGTCCTTTAATCATGGTCTAAAAGTTCTGCCCGGCAACTGGCTCACATCCAGAATCGAAACTTACAGTGATGTATTTTCCTGAACTCAGGAGAGATTTACAAGTGGGACCTGAAAGAAAATAGCCTCCTCAATGGGCACATTTGTTGTTTTTTCTATGCAGCCTTTATTCCTTGAAATAGCTATGGGGCCTATTCATGGAACAAATGTGCACCGAAATTCGTGGCGCAAGCGTGAAAAAGCAAGCGCACGCACACGCATGCGATTCATGGAAGGCCCTGCGCGTGTTTTCCCCGGGATGTGCGCCAAATCTGTGCGTGGCGCACACGGGTGCACACATCACTGCAATATCCCAAATACGGTGCGCGACACGCACAGTGAAAGCGCACGTTAGCGCACACACCAAAAAGGGGGTGGAACACGTGGAATGGGGAACAACGAGTGAAAATAATGGCGTAACTGGGGAAGTACACGGAACGCTCACACGCACGCAAACTACACTTATTCATGGAATCGAATAGGGGAAACCCGCGCACGTCAAAAGACACACACAGGCCTAAACACGTCCACCACACGAAGGCAGGCGGTAGCGTCCCCGCGCATTATAAAAGTGCGCGCAAACAAACACATATATACAGCTATGATGAATGTCCCATTTCTCGCAGCACTGATCATGGGACACCGCAGGACGATGAGAATAGCCAGGCCCCGCATTTTGTGCCCAGGACCAGCCTTATTGGGATGCCTGATGACCAGGTGTATGGCAGGTATAGGTTTCCACCTCATATCATCCTAGATCTGGTCCAGGAGTGGGAGGATGACCTCACATCACCCACCTTGTGCTCCCAAGCACTGAGCCCCTTGGAAAGGGTGTTCAATGTACTGCATTTCTTGGCCACTGGGTCATTTCAGCGGACCACTGCCATAGTGGGGGGGGTCTCACAGCTCACACAGTCACGCTGCCTACACCAGGTGTTGGCAATCATGACTGGGCGACCCTCAGTCCACAGGCACATATACATGCCCAGAACACCCGCAGAAAGGCAGGCCATGGTCCAGGACTTTTACAGGGTGCCACACTTCCCCAAAGTGCTTGGTGCCCTAGATTGCACCCATGTGGCCCTACGTCCACCTAGGGCCATGGAGAATATCCACCGCAACCGCAAGCACTGGCACTGGCATTCCCTCAACATGCAGGTTGTATGCAATGCACAGGGGATCATCACCTCTGTCTATGCTAACGACCCTCAGTCCACCCATGACAATTTCATATACAGAATGTCCGCCGGGACCTGTAAACATGGTGACACATGGCTCATTGGTGAGTACAAACGCCTGTGCACATGCGTGCATGTCACACACAGACAAATTCCTCCCCAGGGAAAGTGCCTACCCTCTGAGCACCCACATGATTACGCCAATACGGGACACCAACACCCCACCCCTGGTAAGATGCAACGCAGCCCATATTGCAACCTGGCCCATAGTGGAGGGCACATTTGGAGTGCTCAAGTCACGCTTCTGGTCCCTTGACCACTCTGGCGGGCAGCTACTGTATGCACCCCCAGTAGTGTGCAGGAACATTGTGGCAGCATGTGTCCTGCACATTGTTGTAAGACGGCGGGGCGTACCGGTGGACATGGTGGTGCCCCCACATCCCCAACCACACGCACAGGTGCTGCGCATGTGAGGGGGAAAGGGCATGTGGAGGCCGCCCAACTGAGAGTGCCCTCACCTTTTGTGGCCTCCCAACCATAGCACAGATGTACTTGTACGAATGGGAGGTGCACACAACAATTGTCCTGGGCAACTTGGGTGGGGGGAGGAACGTGATGCAAACAGCACCCCTCTGCTTCTGCAAGGCTGCCTGTGGATCCTTAGGAAAACTGATGGGTCACGCAACGCTCAGGCATCCAAAATAGCAAGAAAAAGAGATACGCGACCCCTGTAGCCCACGTGCATGTACAAAAACACACGCAGCACACTGTGGCAGCCAGGAACACAGAAAATGCATACGTGGTCAACACGCGGGCTAGGGGTATGCAACAAACAGGTACACCCGCAGTGGGAAAAATAGCATGCGCGACTCACCGTCTGCCGTGCGTGTAGAAGAAGAACGGGTCGGCAACACCCCCGCTAAAAGAAGAAGTACGCATTGTAGCCGCTGTGAAGTAATCGTGTGTGCTTGTGGGCACTTTGAAACAGTATTTTCTTATTGTAGAAGGGCCTAACAAGCAAACAATAAAATAAATAAATAAATAGTATGACAATGCCTTTCAAATGCCTATATCATGCCTATAGAGAACCAGAAACTGCTTGTTTTAAACATAAGTTCAGTTCAAGAAACAGATGCAAGGGCACACGTTGCCTATAAATCAAGTGGCTGAAGGCACACTTGGTTAAAAGGCACTTTAATTTCACAGTGTAGATACAATTAAGCAATTATCATTCAGAAAACTGCTCAAAAATACGAAATCACACTCTGAACAGCATATAGCTACCTCAAAGACATCCCATGCTGGTGTTTTGGGGAGGGTGGGGGTAGGTAGTATGTGGGAATGGGCATGGTGACTGGCAGTCAATGGGTGGATAAGAAAACTCAAACAACGTCCAGACGCGAGTGTGTGTTACACAGGATGTGTACTCCTAGCATCCCACTGCTCGCCATTTCTTCCCATGACAATTATTTTAGCCCAGAGGCAGAGTTTATAGAGCTGCCTAATTGCCAACACTAAGGAGGGGTTGAACAACTCTTCCGTGAATGGCGAGCCTCTTTAACATTACACTTAAGATAGTGTCGACTGCTCGTGGATATCACTGCAGCCTTCGGTCAACTCAATCATGCAATCTTGAGAGGTTAGTAGAGGGCAGGGCGGGCCTGCATCTCTCCTGATAAAGCAACCCAATAAAATGCTCGTTATCCCTCACTTAGGACATATCCCAGCTGGTCAGTACTGTGTGCAACGTAGAACAGAAGCCGCAGGACCGCGGTGCCTCACACTAAACGTTCCTACACCATCCTAAACACTTGTGAAAAAACAATGCATTGTTCAATTAGTGGCAGATTATCAGTCAATGGGAGATAAGGGAAAGAGCAAAATGGCGGCGTTATCAGTCCTTAGCTCCATGGGGCGGACAGATGGTTTACAGAGGAAACGACACCGGCAGAAATGATAAACTCTATCGTTCTGCTCCCAAACAAAGGATTTTTAAAAAATGTTTTGTTTATCTATGTGCATGTGCATGGCTATCAAATGTAAATGGATTTATTCATAGCTCTCAACCATTTGTCTCGCAATGGCGGGTGAAATCACCCGATTTTGTTTTTGGCGGGTGAGACGCCCATTGGAATGAATGGGCGTGCAGGAGGCTTGATGGAGTCCCTCAGTGTTTGCAAGGCGGGTGACACCCGCCAAAAGCGGGTGAGTTGAGAGCTATGATTTATTTTCTGATGTAATGTGTTCCTTTGCACTGCTGACGTGCTCGCTCCTTCCATCCCAGACGTTGTTTCCTTCACAAGACTTGGGTTAAAGGATCCGTAATGATGGGACGCAGACAGACCTTCGAGCTGACACCCTCAATTCCTCCTGTTCTCGAAGATTCCCTCAGTGTCTGAAGTGGCCACGTGGCCTAGTGTCATATTATATGAATCCTCTGGACCAGCATACGTAGCTATGCAGCCTGCAGTTGGTGTGAAAACATTGACGTGTTCAAATGCGGACAGATGGACAAGAGGTAGACATTTCAAAAGGGGGGCCCTGGGGGGAACGCGAAGCGTTTCCCCCCGGGGAGTTTTTGGCACTGCACACGGCCAGCGAGTAGCCGTGGGGGCAGAGCGCCCCTGGGGGGTATTTAAGGGCTCAGGGAAGGTTCGGAAGGCAGGCGACGGTTAGGACTTGATGATTGTCCTGTCGCCTGCTCCCGAGCCTTCCCTGTAGCGGGGCCTAACGAGGTGTGCGAGGTAGGGAATAGCAGGAGGGGGCCAGGATAAGGGCCGAGGGAGGGTGTTGGCGGCGGCGCCTGAAAAAAAAAAAAGATAAATATAAAGAGGGCGGGGGTCGCGGGCCCCGAATAGTCAGGGGTACCGTACATAAGGTACCTCCCCCACCCCCCTTACCGGAGCCGCCGTCCGCGGGTTGGATTGAGCAGGGCGGGTGGTTCGGGGCCATTCGAGGCAGCAGTTTCGTTTTCTTGTGAGGGAGCTGGGCGGGCATCCCTCGACGGCCGCAGTGTGGGCCCGCAGGGTTCGGCATTGATGTTGCCGGCCCCCGCGGCGCTTTAGTGTGGGGACGCAGTGTGTCGGGTGAGGGGAGCTGTTGGTTAGGTGAGCCCGCGTGTGCTAGGCTTCTATTTCCTCGCGTGCGGTGCCGGCGTGCAGCAGGGAGGGGGCAGAGCGGCCCTCTTAAAGGGACCGCTCCCCCTGTTACGATCCCATTTAGAATAGGAAGGCACTGCGGTGCGGCGTTTGTGCCACTAGGGGGCGGGCGGTGGAGCGGGGCTGACGGAGTGGGGGCATAAAAAAAAAAAAAAAAAAAGAAATTTAATAAAAAGAAAGAGGGAAAGTAGGAATAGGGAGTTTAAGGAAAGGAAGGTTTTTTTTTGAGAAGGGGGGTGGAGGGTGGGGGGGTCCTGTGGGGGGGTTTTCGAGTGAAGCAGCTCTTTAAGAGAGTGGGAAAAATGGGGGCTATCCGGGTGCAGGGGGTGGTTGGATAAGTGGGGGGGTTTATGATATTAAAAAAAAAAAGAGTAGTAATTTCATTAAATAAGTAGGTTTATTAAAAAAAAAAAAAACTAGTTTCAAAGTTAGCATTTGTTCAGTTGGGGGATAGGTCCACGGGTAGTTTTGGCTCGGGGGTTTAGGTTTGTTAGGTTCATTTTCAGGAGGCATATATATTGTCGTGCACAACCAGATTAGTAGTGCACGATGGTGGGCCAGGGAGCCAGCAAAAAGGGTCGGGTTGACGCTGAGGCTCTGAGGGAGGCTTTGGAGATAATTAGTAGGGCATCTAGGGCCCAGTGGGATGGGGCAGTGGGGGAGGTCACCGGTGGAGAGGTCACGGGGGAGGGGGAGATAAGTGGTGGTAGGCCGCAGCGTAGAGCAGCGGCAGATGGGGCTCTCGCGGCAGTGGTGGCTTGCACCCCAGCGGCGGGGAGAGGGGAGGTTTGGGAAACTAGGGGCGGGAAGTTGAGAAAGGAGATAGACAGGAGGGCGTCAGGGGGAGAAATGATTTCAGGTCATGAGGTGGCTCAGAGGAATAAGAATGGGGCCAGTGAAGGGGTGCAGAGGGGGGTGACAGGGCAAAGTGGAAGAGGGGGAAAATACATGCAGAAGAGTGCAGGTGGGAAAAGGAGGGAGAGGTCCCCTTCAATTGAGGAGGGTAGAGTGGGGCGCAGAACGGCCCCCCCGGTTAGGAGGAGTGAGGGCGGAGGGCGCTGCGCAGCCCCCGCTGGTCGGGTGGAGGTTGAGGGTTCCAGTACGGCCCCTCCTCGGTCAACGCAAGGAGAGCCTAGAGGGCGCAGCACAGCCCCTAGCAATGAGGATTCCAGGGTGGAGGTCGGAACGCCTCGCCCGAGAGAAGAGGACCAGGCAGGGATTCCCACAACCCCACCGAGAAGACGTCAAAAGAGTGGCGGGGCGGACGCCCTGGGCTCGCAAGAAGATCATCGACTCATCTCGGGCATGAGCCCGCATCCACAATGGTATTTAAGGGGTGATGAAGTTGGTTGGGAGGAATATGTGGGGCAATGGGAATTGGTAGATTACAGGGCGGAAAGGGAAAGGGGGGAGGAGAGAATAAGTTCAAGGTGGGATAGGGAAAAGGAAGTGCAGGGTGGTTAGGGAGAAAGGGGTCAAGGGAACTATGGGCTGGGTGAGTGTGCTGACATGTTTTGTCCCCGCAGTAGGAGCCATCTAAGAATGGAGAGGAGGAGCACCGGTGTGGACGCCAGGCCGCAGGTGGCAGGTGTGGAAAGAGGTGAGCGGGAAAGGGAATGGTCATCTGCATGGCAGAGAGGGGTTACAAATAGGTGGACAGGGGAGGAACGGGCTGGTTTTCAAGGTGTAAGGAAGGAAGTTGGTGTGCAGGCCATTGGAGCCGAGGGGGTTGAAAAGGGCAGTTGCTCAGTGGAGGTCCAAACGGACAAGGTGGTGGAGCCATTGGTGCTCGAAGTGCAAGCCGGAAAAGATAAGGAGCGTGAAGTGAAAAGAAAGGAGAAAAATGGCCATACATGGGGATAACAAAACCATTGGGGGCGCACTTGATGGCAGCGACCAGGGAGAAGATTCAGGCAGGGGAATTTGTGGATGTCTTTAAATTGCTCCATAGGGAAGTGAGAGCAAAGGAGGGGTCTAAGGAGGAAGAGAGGGAACTGGCTTCACGCCCAAGGGTCCCGGTGACTATTGAGAATTGGACGTCGGCGTTTATCATTTATGCCAGTGTGTACTGTGAAAAATTCCCGGAGCGTTGCGTGGCCCTGCTTAAATATATGGACGTAATTAGGAAGGCTTTCACAAGTTTTGGGGGTTTTGCCTGGGTACGCTATGATGAGGAATTCAGAGCAAGAATGGCGGAGGACAGTCAGGCGGTCTGGGGTGAGATAGACATGGATCTTTGGCTGCAATGGATGGCTCCAACGAGGCCTGCCCCGACATTGCACACGGCAAGTGGGCTGCCTGTGCCTTACCGGCCCTTTCTTGGTCGCCCTGCCCAGGAGGGGGCAGGGGGAGGAGGCGGAGGACAGCCCTCGACAGCATGTTGGCCGTTCAATAAAGAAGGATGCACGAGGTGGTTGTGCAAATTTCAACACGAGTGCAGCAGGTGTGCGGGTCGGCATCCGGTTACAGATTGTTTGCAGGCAGGTGACAGTGGGTCAGGGCAAGGAGCGGTGCAAGGAAGTAGGGGGAAGGACCGCATGCCAGGTAAATTGGGGTGTGCTGGTAGGTCGGGCTTAGTTTAACATAAAAGGAGGGGGGGCACAAGGTTTGATGAAAGGTTTTTGGGGGCAACTTAAAGGGGGCAGGAGAAGGGTGAGGAGGAAGAAGCGTAGGTAGGGGAGGGCCGCAGGGGGGATGTAACGGTGGAAATTGTTAAGGGGAGGTAGCTGTCGTTTGGAGGGCATGGACGACGGTGGTGAAGCCCTCACGCTTGCCGCACGACAAGGTGAGTAGGCTTCAGGCTGCATGGACGGAGGTGCGGGAGCGCCTCTGGTGCAGCAGGGGGGAAGTGAGGAGATGGGTCTGCATGGACGGGGGTGCACTAGGGCCCCTGGTGCAGCTGGGGGAAAAAAGTGGAGCAGCGAAGCAAGATGCCGGAAGAGGAATTTATGTGGAATGGTCTGCATGGACGGGGGCGCAGGTTTGGCCCCTGGTGCAGCGTTGGAGAGGAGTAAGGCAGAAAAGGGGCCTGCATGGACGGGGGTGCACTAGGGCCCCTGGTGCAGGTGGGAAACAGGTGGTAATGGACGCAGGGAGCTTGAAGATTCTGATATGGAAGGGACTGCATGGACGGGGGTGCAGGTTTGGCCCCTGGTGCAGCGGTGGAGAGGAGTAAGGCAGAAAAGGGGCCTGCATGGACGGGGGTGCACTAGGGCCCCTGGTGCAGGTGGGAAACAGGTGGTAATGGACGCAAAGAGCTTGAAGATTGTGATATGGAAGGGACTGCATGGACGGGGGCGCAGGTTTTGGCCCCTGGTGCAGCGGTGGAGAGGAGTAAGGCAGAAAAGCGGCCTGCATGGACGGGGGTGCACTTGGGCCCCTGGTGCAGGTGGGGAAACAGGTGGTAATGGACGCAAGGAGCTTGAAGATGGTGATATGGAAGGGACTGCATGGACGGGGGTGCAGGTTTGGCCCCTGGTGCAGTGGCTAGAGGAGCAATAAAGTAAAGGGCCTGCATGGACGGGGGTGCACGTGGGTCCCCGGTGCAGGAGGGGGCAACGCAGGGCCAATATTAATAAGGTGAGGGAAGGTGGGGGTGGGCAAGGGGGAGCAGAGGGGTAATAGTTTAGAGGAAAAAGGGGGTCTAAGTGGGTTTGGGTGTATTGTTTAAAGGTTAGGTGAAAGGGGCGAAATATAGGGGGACGGTAGGAGAAGACCTGAGGTGTTTCCGGAGAGGGTTAAGGAGATGGCCAGAAAGGATAGGGTACTGAGGAGGTGTTACTAGGGGTGTGGGAAAGATTAGGAGGTTTGGAACTCATCCATTTAGGAGGGGTGCAGCATCTGAAAGTAGCAGGCTTGGCTATTAAGTGGAGTAGGTGAAAAGGTGGGGACGCTGGGAGTAAGGGAGATACAAAGGGTATGTCAGGGACCGGGGCAAAAGGAATGTCTTTATAGAATTTTTTCAGTAGGTAGCAGGAGTGTTGCATTTATTAGGATGTTGTTGATTTGTAAGTGATTTTGTAATTTCTTTTTCAGATGCTGCTAGGAGGTCTGGTCAGATGTCAAAAATATGGTTTTGGGACATTCTACGGTTAAGTGGGCGGGGAAAGAAGTTGGAAAAAGGGTTGTTGGCTGGCAACTGGGGTGCAACTATGAAGATGTTTTGGTAAGATGTCCGGGTTTGGGGGGCTGGGATGGGATTAGTTGCTTCCTAAGTTGGCTGGGGTGAGGGAAAGCTATAGGCCGCCAGATGGGGGGGATTAGTTTTGCTGGGAAAAATGATCTGGTAAGGGATACGGGTGTGGCTCTTCTTAGGTTCTGGGCTGGGAGACTGGGTAAATAGTTTGAGGTAGAAAAATATGGGGTAGTGGGGCAGAAAGAACTCCTCGGGGAAGGGTTTTTCTGGTGCCGGGGGCATGACCCCTTTTGATGTGGGGGGAAGGGAAGCACAATGGGGGAATGACACGGGAAAGGATGGGGTGGCGCTGTTTGCACAAGCAGGTCACCCCGGGGGAACAGGTATTGAGCCTGGAGTGGCATGGCCCCTGGGAGAAAGCGGGACACCTGGAAAAGGGGCAAGGAGACATAGGATCCAAGGGATCATTAGGGAGGAATTGGGTTATTTAATTATTTAATTGTTGGGGGAAAATTAAAATGAAAATGTTTAATTTATTTAATTGGTTGTTAAAATATTTCTTTAGTTTGTTTGGCCATGGAGCCAGTTAAGCGTTTGAGTAAGCTTTGGCCTGTCACATTAAAGCGACCTTTTCCACTTTTAAATGAGTCTGGGTTTTTGTGCAGTAAGCCAAAAGGGGGGCCCCGGAGGGAACGCGAAGCGTTTCCCCCCGGGGAGTTTTTGGCGCTGCACACGGCCAGCGAGTGGCCGTGGGGGCAGAGCGCCTCCCGGGGGGTATTTAAGGGCTCAGGGAAGGTTCGGAAGGCAGGCGACGGTTGGGACTTGATGATTGTCCCGCCCTCCCACCCCTTGCATTTTCGTTACAGGGTAGTGTCTGGTTATGTAACATGGGGGGGTCCGTTCTTCATGGGATTATACGGGGGTTTTAGATGATAGGGCGAGTTTTTTATGAGTTTTGGGGTCTGTTAGGAGGGTAGGGGTTGGTAGTTTTGTGTGACAGGTCAGGGCATTGTGAAAGTGTGTGTAATATATGTTGCTGATGTGGCAGGTCAGGCTGGCTGCAGGTCATAGGAAGGGGGAGTTTGGTGTAGAGGGGAGTTTGAAGGGTGTTGAAGTGGGTTGGGGAGCCGGGGGCATGGCCCCTTTTGATGTGGGGGGAGGGAAGCACAATGGGGGAATGACAAGGGAAAGGATGGGGTGGCGCTGTTTGCACAAGCAGGTCACCCGGGGGAACAGGTATTGAGCCTGGAGGGGCATGGCCCCTAGGAGAAAGCGGGACGCCTGGAAAAGGGGCAAGGAGACGGTAGGATCCAAGGGATCATTAGGGAGGAATTGGGTTATTTAATTATTTAATTGTTGGGGGAAAATGAAAATGAAAATGTTTAATTTATTTAATTGGTTGTTAAAATATTTCTTTAGTTTGTTAGGCCATGGAGCCAGTTAAGCGTTTGAGTAAGCTTTGGCCTGTCACATTAAAGCGACCTCTTCCACTTTTAAATGAGTTTGGGTTTTTGTGCAGTAAGCCAAAAGGCCGGAGGACTGGAATGAAGGGGCTTGTCCCACACACGGCCATGTTTTCTGGTTTATTAAGATACCTTCCATGAACATGCAAAAAGCACAATAGTTGAAAAACTGGGTGGGAGACAAGCTCGGACTGCAATAGGGCAAAGCACGAAGCAGAAGGTCAGTTATGAGAATTCGGTGTGAGCCACGTTTCTGCGCCAATGTTGCTCCGTGACCAATCAGCTTTAAAATGGATCATTTTCCACAAATATTCGAACAAAATAACTTCCGAGATAATACCACGTTTGTTGTAAAAAAAAAAAATACAAAAAATAAGTATATGATTCCGAAATGCGGGCCGATTGTTTCTTTTTGTTGTTGCCAATACAAATGTTTGTCCCATATGTATATGTTTCATATGATGTGACTGTACTCTAAGGGAATTACTGTAAGAACCTACTAGAAGGATATGTCTACAAATAAAATAAAATTCTTAGTTTCTGACTGTTACTGAAGAAAACCATGTGGCCTAGATATGTCAGCAAAAGAAAAAATAGTGAGCCAGACATGTGATGTCATCAGTGATGTCATCAATGACATTTGTGATGTCATCTTTGATGTCCTGGGTGTTAGTCTTAGCAGTGCACGGTGGTGGCGCGAGTTATGGTTGCTTAGCTTACCATAACTGGCGAATTTCAAGGGTTTTTCGGTTTTACTTGGAACCATAACGTCCCTTTAACAAAGTTTTTTCACTGAATTTCATAGGTTTTTAGTAGCGCAACTTAACCATAACGTCCCTTTAACAAAGTTTATTGACTGAATTTCATAGTTTTTTAGTAGCACAACTTAACAATAATGGCTTTGACTTTATATACATGTCATATGGAACTGACTAGATCTCTTCATATGAACTTGATGTCCGCGAACTTATTTAATGTTCGCGGACATGTTCGGAGAACAGTACCACTACCTAAAAACTGTGGGGGGGGGGTGGAGGGGTATGTTTGATTGTTATATCATAATATAGGAACATTTAACAAATTCAAAAAGCAGCACACAAACACATTATATATATTAATACATAAGAAATGTAACCCATATATGTAACACACTAACCATTCATTTAAATACAATATGTTCTGAAATGGAATATACCACAAGAAGATAAATTGGCTTCCAACATAATTACCTCACAGACACAACAGAACTGAGAACAAGACCAGACCCACTGAATACATAGGACTTATCGTACCAGAAATAGTAAGTGTACTTCATTTTACTCATATATTTATAAACTTTCTGTATTAGATTAAAAAAGATATTATCATTTTTTTCTCTCACATAAATGTCTAGTACTCTGGAATGGCTAGAGGACAATTTCCCACATGAAGAAATGTCACAAGATAGTGAAACTAATGGTAAACACTTTATAATATAAACCATTTATTTATTTTTTTTATATACATTTAACATATATATTATTTTTTTTGTACAGAGCATACAATAAATAGAAAAAACTTCAGAAAACCCTGTTATGGAGAACAGTCTTCACAATATAGAAGAAAAAATGGATGTATTGTTGGCTAATTTTAATAATTTAAAAACTTTTGTAGAAAATCATTTCAAACCAAAAACCTCGTACCATTGCCCCACATGTACTTGTCCCTCCTCACCATATCCCAGTCAATTATCCCCAAACCCTCTCCATAATCCAAAACGTTTTGATGAGATTTCCATCCCTTCTTCACATAATACCAATCATGTTGAAACCCCAAATTCTCCTGTTTTTGTTTCTGTTTCTGCCTCACCTTCTCTGTCATAAATTATTAATATATGTTAAATAAAGTTTAATTTTTATATTGTATTGTGAATAGTTTCCGTTTTTTTTTAAAAAAAACAATAAAAATGTCCGCGGACAGTGCGAGTGTTCTGAAATGTTCGTACATAAACGAAAATGGAGGTGTCCTGAAGAACATTATACCTGTTCGTAGTGTTCGCTACCCAATTGAAACTATTCTAAGAACACAATTGGTGTCCTGAAATGTTCGTACATAAACTAAATTACACGTGTCCTGAAGAACACTATATCTGTCCTTACTGTTCGCTACCAAGTTTAAACTGTTCTAAGAACACACGCGGTGTCCTGAAATGTTCGTTTCACGTGTGACGCACTTTTAATTACTTCAGAACCCGAACAGTGTCCGTAGGACATCAATGCACATGCGCTAACCAATCTCCGTGCACTTGGTGTCCTGCGGACAGGCGCTTCCTTCGCGGACTAGTTCACAAACAGATCATATGACCGCGCCCACGCTCATCGTGTGTCCTGAAATGCAGACACTGTTCGTGTCCCCGAACAATTTAAAAGTACATTTTCAGTTAATCCATAATATTTTTCAATAAAATCTCACCATAGCACAATTCCCACATAGCAATCTTGAGTTTCTATATACCTTTTGAAAATTTCCGATCCTTTTTTTGTGTTCGATCTGTCCGCGGACAGTGCGCATGTCCGTGAACCGCGCACAAGCACCCCTATAAATGACAACGCCCAAGAGCTTATTCCCATTGTGTTTCTGACTATTCTTCAGAACACAGTGATTTTTGCTGCCACCTGCAGACTACACCATCATCGAGATGGCATCCTTGGCTGCTGAACTGCCACTTGGTGCTGCACCTGCTTCAGCACCACCCCCACCCCCTCCACCACCACCACCTCCCCAAGGGCCTGAAGAGGGGAACAGGAGTGAGGATGCGGAGGAGGAAGAAGAGGATGATGAGAATGAGGTAGAGGAAAACCCTACTACCCGCATTAGGCGTGAGTCTTGGGTGTGGCGGTTATTTACCATTCATGGTAATGTTCCTAAGGCTCGTGCGAACCGTGTTACCTGCAATGAGTGCAAAATGATACTCAGTCGCGGGAAGCACGGTAAGTACAGCTTTGGGACCACTACTATGAAGCGACACCTGAGGTCATTTCACTCTGGGGCTATTCGCAGGTTTGTACCTTGCGAAGAACGTAGCAGGTTGATTTCCTCTACTTCATCCTCTGTTTCTGATCCTGTCACCACAAGGACCACCTCTGTGGGACAGCGTCTTCCTCAAGCTGCCTCACAGGCCATACAGAATGCTGATGACCCTTACCTTTCGAGGGTCACAGTTGTATGTATGTACTGTGACACAGTACTCTTCAGGGGGGAGCGACTTCGGAGTGCTTTTGAGACTATGGTCTCAGAGCACGAGAAGACCTGCTCACTACCCAAATAAAACCCACTCTACATCTTCCTCTCTCAGCTCGCCCTTTCTTATCCCTGTGGTTGGTGTCCCCCCCTTTACCCTCCTTTATCCTCCTCTCTTAGTGTGTCGTGTCTGAAAAACCCAAAAAAATACAAAATTACAAAAATAAAAAAAAATAAGGCTCTTTTCAGAGCCGCCTTTCCCAGTTAAAAAATAGAAGTGAAAATAAATGAAGCAGGGCTCTTTCTATTTTTTAGAAGTCCGCGGACAGTTCGCGAACATTAAAAAAATTGGGTTGCTACTCCATCCCAAACATTGTAATTTTCTCTGGAAAGAAGTGGTGGATCTGAAAAGAGCCTTTGGGTGGTGTTTGTAAGCCAAAAAATTGTAAATGCTTAACATCTACTTCAAAATCGTTGTTGTAATTCCAAAAAAGGTTGCAATGCATTTTGTACATTTCTCAGAAAAATCTGATTGCCAGCATAAGTAAGATGGACTCCATCTCTGCGAAAAATGTATGTACTACAAAAAATAATATTTTCATTGTGAAAAGAAGACATGCCAAAATCTCTTAGAAAGGCACAAACAGCCTTATTAACATTGCGCCTTGCTTTTTCCATTTGTGGACCAAATGAAGAAGAACGAAGCCACATTTGTCTCTGCGCAATCCGTGAAAATATCACTTGAGAATTAGGAAACATGTCGATAAGCTTCCTAAGTCCTTCTTTCATAGCAAATTGCAAAAAAATTCCAGTCACATGTCCTAAACTGTTCCCTCCACAATGAATTACAATTATGTCTGGATGTTGCTCTGTCTCCAAAGTAGCACAGAGAGGTAGCAAGTCCAACCACTTCATTTCACGTACTCCATGCCAGTGTACTTCCACATGTGGGAATCCAAGATCTACAGCTACTCCACAGCTTTCTGCATGCACCTTCAACCAATGTATCCACGAATCTCCTAAAATCCAAACAATTTTGTTCTCTCAGCAAAAAGAGTATCTGAGAAAATCTCTCCTGGCGCAACACACCCACCAAACTTTCCTGACCAATTCCTTTCAATGCTTATTCTCATTTGCATGACTTCTGAACCCAAAAATCCCCGGATGTAACTCCAGATGTCCGCGAACTACCGCCATGTCCGCAGACATATCGTAAAATGAACAGCCCTTCTACCATTTCCACTACACTCTTTCTGCCATTCCCTCATTGGATGTACCTCAAAAATCACATGACCATGCACCAATCACATTCAAGACCTCTAAATCTAACTGCATCATCATAGATCAGCACTGCAAATGTACTCTGAATCTCTCTGAGTACAAGTGTCATATCATTGGCAAGCACCATCTACCAGAAATACTGTACAAGTCTTCAAGATTTCTACTTGCAGCTTCATGCATATCCATATGCATGAACACAAACTTCAGGTATGCATATTTTCTGTATAGTAGATGAACACATTTTCAAACAGACTTTTACCTTGTAAAATCTGTAAAATGAATTTACTGTACTTTTTTCAATTTCCTAAAATCAACTATCACTTATAAACCTTTATACTATTTACTTTCTTTATACACACACACTCAAATCATGTTAAACTAACATTTTTTAAATGAAATATATAGACTACATATATTCAAACAAAATTGCATGCAAACACAATCTATGTTTAAACCTTTATAAAAATACTTATACAATTTCATATTTTTTGTTTTTATTTATTTATTTACTTAATTACTTTAAATTAGACATGACATTGAGCCGCTATTACCTAGAACAGTTTACTTACAGAAATAGTGGTATTCACTAATATATTATAAATGTCACAAGACATAGTAAAGATATTTTTTTTTGCTACAGTTAGTCATTCAATACAATTTTTTCATTAAGAACATATCATATGTACTGAACTGATGCAATGTATCTTATGTAAATAAATTAGTTTAATGGTTTTACAGAAGGCACTGAGGATTTCAATTAAAAAAATCAATATCTAAATTAAAAACAGTGCTATATACAAACAAAGTTACTAATTTGAAGCTTTTACAATTGCAGTGAAGACCAGTTTCCTGAAAATAAGCAGCCGATTTCGAAGAAGAAAGAAAAACTAAGAAGTTACCTGTTAATTAAAAAAAAAGTAAGTAAAACATCACCATAATATTTGTATTATTAATCAAATATACTATAACATTAATACGAGCTATTTTGGTTTCTAAAAACAGATATTTTGTACCATTTTGTCCAAAAATGTCCATGTCTTAAACAGCGATTTACAGCCAGAATGGCCCACAAATTTCTATTTTTGGACACACAAATTACCCAACTGAACCACTACAATTTTCATATTATAGAACAAACAACTGTTTTAATTGCATACATTAGATTTACTATTTGTATGTTTCCACACCACTAGCTTACTTTTTTTTTGTCATCTGAACCCCAGTTTAGTAACACATAAATTCAAGAATACCTATCCCTACTAGTTTTAGTTCCCAATGCACAATCACACACCATTACATACATCTTTATCATCTTACTCAAACACTCATGCACACAGCACACATACATTCCAGAACACCCCAACCCATATCTTTTTTATTTTTTTCAACAGACCCTAAAGAATGCCTACCAAAAGTCAAGTCCGTAGAAAGCAACGCAAAAGTAGAGCAAATGAAAAACATAAGCATCCATCTCTAGCAGAATTTGTAAAAAAAGTTGAAACAAAGCAGCTAATACAATCATTTAGTGAAACACAAGAAGTTTCAAGTACAACAACTTCGCTTCCTCTATCAAAATGTAAAACAAACCAAAAAACAATTAACAGAAAATCAGCTATCAGTACAGATAAAACTACCTCTTAAAATTTTAATATAGTGCAAAGTAAGCATACCAAGAAAAGTATTTTAGCCAAAATATACCGTCACAAAGTCCTTCAAAATCTTATAAAAACAGGAGAGAAATCAGGTTCAAAGCTTAAAACCTATCATAGAAAATTAATCTTAGAAGCATTGATGGACAGTGCAATTCTTCTCAAAAGAAATGTATTTATTTTACTGTTAAACAAAATGAAACCACTAACAAAACTAATAACTAAATTACAAAAAAGACTTCTCAATAAGCGAAATGTCAACAGAAAGAACTTCTTAAGTATCTGCGGAGGTGAATGGAATCACACTACGAGCACAGAACCATATTTTAATGAAGAAGCGTACAAACAAAAGCAAACAAATACAATTGCCATAATAGCAGTGGTCGAGGTTATGAAAAGTGAATAATACCATAATGGAACAAGAAGTACTCCTTACAAAAATATGCCCTGAAAACTTAAAATTACCCCTCCATTCAACTGAATCAGAACGTCTAGTGTACAAATGGCCATGCACATCAATGTGTAACATTCCCAAACAATGTTTCAAATCTTTACGCCAATTCCTCAATAAATATGTAAAAAGCAAAGACAAAATCAAAATTAAATTACTGCAAAATATAGATAACTGTCCAGTGCGCAAGTACACAGGACTACAAGGACATTCATTGGCCTGCATTACAGGACCTACTTGTAAAACCACTTTCCATGATATCAAAAGGATATCAACACATCATTCAACTATAAGAAATCTAGTCTATAAACTACTATGCTAAAAGTCCTGCTTTAGCACTAGCAAAGTTAAATAACATCATTCTACATGGTACAGCAAAAGACCTACTTGAAGAAATTCAATATATCCAGAAAAAATATTTTGGAAGTGAAAGCCATTTACAGAATGAAATAGCTTTAAACCAATTAAGCAACAATTCAATTCTACACATGGCATCCTTTTGCTAAACACATACAAAAAAGAAATACTAAAATTTAAAAGTACATCAGCTGAAGTACCAAACCATGTATGTGTATGTTGCCGTAGAATTTTTTATAAAAGTAACACAAAAACTGTGGACCTATCATACAAAATAGAAGACAATGAAGATTCTAAATGGTTTGAATTATCTCTCTTCCTTGTAGCAGAAAACAAATATGAAATAACTGAGCCCTTAATACTTTGCAGTTATTGCACTACAAAACTTGACAACAACCAAACTCCTTCACGTTCTATCACAAATAATTTGGAATTATACCCAGTACCAAAACCTCTACAACAACTTAATTTATATGAGAGCATCATAATTCAAACAGTACACCCATTTCAAGCAATAATACGCCTTCAACCAAAAACAGCAAAATTACCTCCCTCTGAATTGGTAAAAGGCATTCGTGGAAAAGTAGTTTATTTACCATTAAATCTAAAAGAAAATGTGCATACTCTAGGAGTGCAACGTCCAATGCAGCAATCTTTAATTATATTAGTAAATGGAGTACCTACAAAAGACAAAAAAATATGGCAACAGCTGGTAGATGTATATAAAGTTAGACAAGCCTTCCAATATCTTAAAGAGAATAATGAATATTACAAAGAAATTAATATTGAAGAAAACTTGAAAGATAAAACTGAAATAATTCAAGAAACACAAGAAGCTGGTCAATTTGAGCTACTAGATCCTGCTACAATATCAAATACTTTAGACCATTATACAATTCATCCTTTGCACTGTAATGACACCGTACAAGATGTACTGGAAACCTACCAACTGCGTCAAACAAAAGGATCGCCAATCAGTATATGGGAAAACAGTATAGAAGCACGTGCTTTTCCTCTACTCTTTCCTACTGGCAAAGGAGGAAGGTATGATGATAGACCTATTCAAATATCAGCTTCAGAATACCGCTCATTACGGATGTATTTTGAAGATCCCAGATTTAGACAAAATGTGGAATACATATTCCACCTACTCTTTGAAATGAACTAGCAACTTTATGTTACGGAGTTGCACACATATTAAAATCAGGATCACACTTTCAAAATATGACAACTACACAATTATTAGAGAAAGTGCAACAAAAGGATGAGGTTTTACAATCAAATATTACAAATCTATTAGCAAATATGCGTGGTACTAAAGAGTACTGGTTTCGACGTCATGGAGATGTACGTTGTATGATCAGAAACCTTGGCCCACCCACTTGGTTTGTTACATTAAGTTGTGCAGAATATGCATGGGAAGATTTACATGATTTCCTACGCATATCAAATAAAAACAAAAGAAACATAGATATTCTAACACCTGGAGAACTTTGTTCTTTGGATCCTGTTAATGTTTCAAGATATTTTCACCATCGCTTCATTGCTATGCTACATTTTATTTGTAATAAAACTGTTCCTCCCCTTGGAGAAGTGCAACACTTCTTTTGGAGAAAAGAATACCAAGCCAGAGGAGCACCACATATCCACATGCTTTTATGGATTAAAGATGCTCCTAAATTTGGTCAAGACAGTGATGCCACTGTTTTACAGTTTATTGAAAAATATGTCACTTGTGAAATTCCATCAGAAGCCACAAATAGTGATCTTCATGCACAAATTTTACAATTTCAAAGACACAAATGTGGAAAATATTGTCGTTGCAAGTACAAAAACAAAGGCAAATACTACACCAAATGCCGATTTGGTTTCCATAGACCAGTTACAAATACAGGTCAAGTAAACAACCTCATGTCTTCAGTTAGACATAGTGTTAAAGGTAAGTCACCTAAAAATACATATTACATAAAAAGAAAAGAAGAAGAAAAATATATCAATGATTATAATGCAATCATTGCCCACTTATGGAATGCAAACATAGATGTGCAGTACATTGCAGACAATTCTACTGCAGTTGCACGATATGTCACAGCATACTTAACTAAAGCAGAAATGACAGAGCTCCAAGACCTCTGGAATGACCTGTCATCAGATAAAACAGTGTCTCAGAAATTATACAAGTTGGGCATAAAAATGCTCTCCCATAGAGAATGTGGATCATGTGAAGCAGCTGATCGTTTAACCGGTACTGCATTGTATGGTAAATCTGAAAATATAGTATGGCTAAGTCTTGGTCCAGCTAAATCTAGAAAAAGAGTTCTAAAAACATACGAAGATATAGAAACAATAGCCAAACATGATCCCAACAGCCAAGACATTTTAAAAAACAATTTATTGGACACATACTACCCAAACATAAGTAATACTTTGGAAACCATGTGTCTATACCACATAGCCCAAAACTACACATACAAAAATAATATAAAACCTGATGAAAAAAAAGGTAAATACAGAGTGACAAACTGTGAAGGCAGCTTAGTTAAACTCACTAAACCAAATTTAATTAATCATATCAAATTGTCATTAAAGACTCCTCAACATAAAGAAATATATTACATGTCCCTGCTACAACTCTTTAAACCATGGAGAAAAGAAGAAGAAATACTAGAAAACTATGACTCATATGAAGATGCTTTCAAAGCAAATGAAAGCACTATAACTGATGTAAACTTTACACAATACAAAACAATTTGCACAATGAACAGCAACACGAAGAAGAACTCCAGGCCCAACTAGATAAAGACACTCCTGACAGTAGTCAACCTTCTGTAACAGGAAGCCAAGAACCACCGGGAGAACCACTAATAATAAATGAAGCAGAATTAGCTATGATAGAAGTAGAAAACACCCTGTGTCAGTATGAAGATAAAGAAGACTTAACTATACTATAATCAAAACTAAACAATGAGCAAAGTAGCATTTTTCAAGAAGTAATAAAACAAATTGCACATGGTGTAAAACATGAAAATAAAGAATGTTCCTGCCATAATTATAAACCTATACTACTGTACGTCAGTGGTGAAGCTGGTTCTGGCAAAACATTCCTAATCAAAATCATTAGTAAGTTCCTTCAACAATTGACAAACAACAAACTGTCAGCTGTTGTCACTGCCCCCACAGGTTTAGCTGCCTACAACATAGGTGGTGTTACATTACACCGATTACTACTATTACCAGTAGAACACCACAACAAATTAGACTATTACAAACTTTCTGCAGAAGCTGCAATGGAATTACGCAGAGTATTGAAACAAATGAAAATGCTACTAATAGATGAAGTGAGGGGGGCGTGGCCTGGAGTCGATGGCGAGCAGAGGCTGATTCGCCGGGCTCCGGCCGAGACGCCGTTTTCGAATCATTCATCTCCGGCTTCAGAGGGTTAGCAGCCCCCTGGAAAGAACGCAGTGGTGTGTGAGGCGATCCCGCACAGAACCAGCTCGAGGGGTCGGACCCTCCGGCCTCCCAGACGTCGGCGCAGATCACCGAACGCACTCCCTCCCCCCGCCGCGCCTGGATCCAAGATGGCGGCTCACGGAGCCTAGCGATGCCTCCGTAAAGCACCCCCACCAGCACACCCAGGCGGGGAACATCGCGGAGACGCACCACAGCGGAGCGGACCTCATCCCAACACCCGACTGTGGCCGACATCCGACCCTCGCCCTACTCCCCCATCATCACGACGGAAGGCCCTGGTTGACATTACGCGCCGGAGTTGCCCTATCTTGGAGCTCCGCCGAGGCGCAAAACTGCATATTGGAGACGGCGGCGAGGAGCTCACCTGCCTCCAACTTTCTCCCCACCACCGGAGACCTGCTCGGAAACATACACGCCGCGTATTCCGGGGGACAGGAGCACGCGGCGATATCATCGGCCTCCCCTTACTGGGCCTACACTCTTTTACAGGGAGGCAGCCGCCGGGTGGCCGAGCCGGAGGAGCTGCTGGGGCACTAGGCTGCTGTGGCCCGTTGCCTCGCCCGATGTCCCGGAAGACCGCGAAGAGGCACCAAGCTGCGGAGTGATCGTACGCACAACCCCGGCTGCACTCCCCACCCACGGCCTGCATCGTCCATTCAGCTGGGCCGCCCAACTGGACTTCTCCGCCGAGAGGAGACAGCCTCGGCCCCCCCCTCCTGGGCCTACACTCAATTACAGGGAGGCCACTGCTGGCCGGCAGGGTCGGAGGAGCTGCTGGGGCACTGGGCTGCTGTGGCCCGTTACCAGGACCAAAGGCCCGGAAACTAGAAGCGATCCGGAAGGCAGTGACGGTGCGCAAAGCCGCGAAGCAACAGTGAGTACGGCCCCGACCATCCTCCCCAACCACAGCCTGCATTGTCCCCAGCTGGACTCCCTCACCAAGTGGGGACAACCTCTACCCTAAGCGCCCCGGCTCCATCACCCGTAAGCCCAGGGACAGAGACAGAGACACGGGCACCAGGATAGCGGTCAGAACACCTGGAGGCACGGAGAAGTGCCCCACCTCATGCGCCCCACCTCACGCGCCCTGGTCAGCCTCTAACTATCGAAACAACAACTCCCCTGGGCACAACCCACCCTAGAACACCACTCTGGGCTATATAAGAGAGCGGTCTTGAACTTCACCCCTCCAGACTCAGGACTCCGGGGCAACCACTATTACGCCCCCAACATGGCCGCAAAAAAAACCAGGGCCGCCACCATGGACTCCTTTGTCTCAGCCAGGGCAAAGACTCCCACCCAAGCCAGGGCCAGCTCTACCGAAACCATTCGCTCGCAAGAGACTGACCCCAAAGATAACCACTCCCAGATAATGGATGCAATTGCCTCATTAAAGACCCACATCGACTCCAAGATAGACGAGTTTAAAATTGACATACAACTCATCCGCCAAGATGCCCGCAACTTAACGGAAAGGGTGACGGCCATGGAGAAAACCACAGGGGTGGGGTCCGCGGCCGCGGCGACCCTACAATCTGAAGTTTCGGACCTAAAAAGGAAAGTCACATTCCTAGAAGAGAGGGCGGAGGAGGCCGAGGGTCGGGCCAGACGAGGGAACATCAGAATCTTAGGTATCCCGGAGGGGAATGAAGGCCTAAATACCACGTCCTATGTTGAAACCCTGCTGCTGCGGGAGGTTGGGGCCGGCAAGCTGACCCAGGGGTTTTCGGTGGAGAGAGCCCACAGGTCCCTACAGAAACGACCCCCCCCTGGATCACATCCACGGCCAATTATAGCCAAGATACTAAACTTCCAGGACAGGGAAACTATACTAAGATATTCCAGGGAAACTGGCCCTATTGTACAGGGCGAAGCTAAGATTTCCATATACCCGGACTACACCCAGAAAGTACAAAGAGAGAGGAACTCGTTTGTTCCGATCAAAGCAAGGCTTCGCCAACTGAACCTTAAATACAGACTGCTGTACCCGTCCCACCTGAAAGTTATCCACAAAGGGCGGGCAATCTTCCTCGAGAATCCAGAAGCGGCCAACATGTGGCTAGAGGACAATAACCTTGCAGACGGTGCAGATAACCCAGGTGGGGAAGACTGAACCTCGGGGGAGCAGAACCGGACCTCAGGGACCCTCCACACCGTCCACGTACGAAGCATAAATAGCCGGACCCAAGCAGGTAACCCAATTAACAGTATATCGTATGGAAACGACCCTCGTTTGGCCTCGCCGCCTCGCAGCAACCCCGCCCCCAGCGAAAGAACCACCGGGCGAGTTTCTGCCCGACCCAACTCGCGCCCGACTCCCGGATGGGCACAGACGGCGCGAGAGCGCCTGAGCACCGCGACACAGTTGTAGTCGCTGGGCGCACCAGTTCGAGTTATGTTATTAGTTTAGTTAGCACCATAGTCTTTGTTCCACTGATGCTTGAAAATACCGAGATGGCCACAGGAAACGCTTCAAGAACCGACGAATCAGAGGCCTATCACTTACGACTTACCAACCACGCTCTGATGCCACACTGGGCAGCCGCGCCTGCCCCTCACGCCAAACTCAGAACACCACACCAATGGCATCACAACTCAATGTCATGACGTGGAATGTAAGGGGAATGGGCTCGTACCTCAGGAGGAACCGCATACAGTCCTACCTCAGGAGGAAGAAAGTCTCGATAGCGATGTTACAGGAGACACACCTCACCGAGGACGCTCTATCTAAACTGGCAGACCGATGGGAGGGAACTGTGAGGGGATCCCCATATTCCAAATACGCAAGGGGTGTGTTAATATGGATAAACCCAAATGTGCCCTTCCAACTACATGGATGTGAATCTGACAAGGACGGCAGATACGTAATAATGTGGGGAACTATGGAACAGACCCCGATCTGCTTGGCTAACACATATTTCCCGCAACACGGAATCCCGTCGTACCTCAACACATTGTGCTCCAAGCTGGCACACCACCGAGGCCAAACCTTCCTGTGGGGAGGAGACTTTAACTGTGTTATGGACACAACCATGGACAGATCGCTTCCTCCCCCCCAACCAAGCAACCCTGCAACCCGTGCCATGGAGGAAACACTAGACCAACTCAACCTAGTGGACATCTGGAGGATACAACACCCATCCGATAGGAGTTATTCCCATTACTCAGCCCCACACAATGTCCACACAAGGATAGATTACTTGTTTGTTGACCGTGACGAAGCCCCGCTGGCGGTAACCACAGAGTATCTGGGGAGAACCATTTCCGATCACTCCCCGTTAATCATGCAATGGAGGCAGAGAGGACCCAGACCCCCGATCCCCATGTGGAGAATGCCTTCCGCGACACTAGAGGACCCACAGTTCAGAGAGGACCTTGCCGAGAAACTAGAGGAGTACGTCGATATCAATAAGGGATCCGTCTCCACTTGGAGCACACTGTGGGAGGCCATGAAGGTGGTCACCAGAGGAGAAATTATATCTAGAGCTGGTGGCACCCGCAGGCAACTAAAGACATCACTTGAGGCCCAGGAATCAGAGATCACCCGCCTGGAGTCCACTCTTGATACCTCCCCAGGAGTCGAAACGGAACTGAAAACGGCCCGAGAGAAATGTCAACTCTCCTGGGACAGACTTGAAAAATTTGACTTTGCCACGTACACCGCTCGATCCCACAGGGAATCAGACAAACCGGGTAAGCTGTTGGCCTGGCTATGCAGAAGGGAGCACCCCAAACACTTACCGACAGAGATAATAGATGCAGATGGTACATCCCACAGGACGCAGATGGGGATCAACAAAGCATTTGCCGAGTTCTACTCAAAACTATATGCTCATGAAGCCCGAATCCCCACCACCGAAATAATAGACACCCTGGGTGAGATTGACATACCCCAAATAACCAACGAACAGAGAACCGAACTAGACATGGACATTACTCCCGATGATGTAAGATGGGCCATCAGGTCGCTCGCCACCTCCAAGACCCCAGGTAGCGACGGACTTACGCCGGAATTCTATAAAGCATACGAACCCATTCTCACCCCCATCCTACACGAAGTCTATCAGGAAGCTTACACAAATGGGATCCTCCCCAACACCATGAGAGAAACCATAATCATCCCCATGCTTAAACCTCATAAACCACCCACTGACTGCGACTCATACCGACCCCTGGCCATGCTCAATTATGATAGCAAGATCCTCACCTCAATACTGGCCAGCAGACTTGCTAGAGTGCTAGGGTCCATAATCCATGAGGATCAGAACGGATTTGTCCCAGGTCGCAACACTACAGCCAATTTGAGGAGGCTTCAACACATCATGGCCGAAACTCACGACTCGGAGGAAGATCTAGCGATACTGTCACTTGACGCCATTAAGGCTTTTGACTCCATCTACTGGGAGTGGCTGGTGGAGGCCCTGCGGGCTTTTGGCTTCGGAAATGGTTTCATCAGATGGGTCCAGGTTCTCTACAACTCCCCAGTGGCCAGGGTCAAGACAGGCGGCACAGTCTCAGAACCCTGGAAAATACAGAGGGGCACGAGACAAGGATGCCCACTCTCGCCCATGCTGTACATACTGGGACTGGAACCGATTGCCTTATACTTTCGACAGCAACTCTTTGACGCCGGCATTAAGGTGGGCAACGCCTATAACATAATATCACTGTATGCTGATGACGTTCTCTTGTACCTAAAAGACCCTGAGTTCAATGCATTAACAGCACTGGAGGTACTCGACAACTACGCGAGATACTCCGGAATCCAATTTAGCAGACACAAATCCTCAGCATTCCCCCTGGCCGGATTGAGAGACATCTCAGCGGAGGACCTTCCGATCATAGGGATAAAATGGCAACTCGAGAAGTTCAGATACCTGGGGATTAATCTCAGCCACACCCCACAGCTCACACATGAGCACAACACAGAAGCAGCCGTCACCAACCTCCGACGGTCCATAAAATTCTGGTCTAAACTCCCACTGGCAATGGTGGGGAGAGCGGCGATAGTCAAAATGATAATCCTCCCTCGCTTCTTATACTTCTTTGTGAACATTTGCCATTACATACGGCCCCCCTTCTTCAGGAAATTGGAAGCTATTATCAAGGACTTTTTATGGGGACCCCACAGGCATAAGCTGTCACTGGCCACATTAACCCTCCCACATAAAGAGGGTGGAATCAAACTTCCAGATCTCCAGCTCTACTACTTGGCCGCCCAGCTCAGTCACATCACAAGATGGCTGTCAGACGAACCTTCAGCCGAACTGGGGCTGCTGAAGCAACACCACACCAACTTAACACCCAAGGAAACCCTGTGGGATCCCCTCTGCCGCTCTCCGGAAACCCCCATGGTTGTCGGGCTTGGCAGACAGATATGGACCAGGACTTGCCACATCAGGAGGGTACAACACCCATACTCTTCGGACCATCCCATAATGGCAGATGCGTGCAAGAAGGAGGCAGACCTCCCCATAGCAAGGAAGTGGGAGGAAGCCGCGATATACACATGGGGAGACATGTTTGAAGATGGAGTGTTCAGGGACTTTGAATCGATCCAAGAAATCGAAGGGCTACCCAAAGGTCAGTTCCTTTGGTACCATAGGCTCAAACGCACCGCCAAGAATCAGTGGCCCACCTGGCCAGAGGAACCTACCTCGGACCCTCTACTACAAGAAATGTATGACCTCTCTGATGGATGGAGACCAGTCTCCAGGTTATACAACAGGCTCATTGACAAACCAAACCCTAAGGGAGCGACACTGAGGGCGAAATGGGAAGCAGACCTCGCAGCCCCGCTCACTGATAAAGAATGGGAAAGAGCACTAATATTCCCCTAGAAAGTCTCGAGAAACTCCAGATTTGGCCAGATACAATTGAACGTCCTTCATCGAACTTACATGACCCCCCACAGGGTTGCCTCGTTCAACGCGAAGGTTCCACCGGTGTGCCCATGGTGCGGGAACGACAAGGCAGACATGATCCACATGTTCTGGTCCTGCACCAAAGTGATGACACTCTGGTCGAAAGCCAAGCAATCCTGTAGAGACGCCGGCATGGAGCGATACGAATGGTCACCAGGAGAGTGCCTATTGGGTACATACCCTAGACCGAGTAAATTCAAACACCTCGTGAAATTAATGGACATTTCATGTATACTTGTCAAAAGAACTATAGCGATGGCTTGGAAGACACCAGCGGGCCCCAGACACGAGCGATGGTTAAACGAAATGGCGAGGTGGACGACGGCAGAGACCAGAGCCTGGCAGGAAGGAACTACATCTAGTGGAGAAGCCACAGGCGGCTCCTTGGTCGCTTGGAGGGCCCTTCTGACGGGCATGCTCTTCGACGCGGACCATAAGCCCCCTTGAACACCTGTTGCGGTTCCCAGTGACAGGCTCCCATCATTACAAAGTATATGCCTCTTGCAGCTGTTCCCCTCCACTTCCTGAGAAGCCATACTCTGGACTGAATCACCATCATGGACCTCACTTACTACATTACACGAAGACTATAGTTGTTTAGGATAAGTTTCCTTTTGTTCTTTTCTTTTCTTTTCTTTCTCCCCATCTTATTCTCTCTTTCTCTCTTTTTCACTTGTTTAATTCACGAGTTTGTAATGTTTTATCATATCACGAAACCAATAAAAATACTTTTAAAAAAAAAAAATAGATGAAGTGAGCATGGTCTCCAACCTGATGTTAGCTTTGATTCACCTCAGATTACAAGAAGTACTCAAAACAGACTATGAAGAGCTCTTTGCAGGAAAACACATTATTGTTTTTGGAGATCTGCTTCAATTAACACCAGTAAAAGGTGAGCCTATTTTCAAAACATTAGGACACAAACACTGCCGTAAAACTGTTGGCAGCATTGGAAATGTCAACCTTTGGCAACATTTCCAATACAGAGAATTAACAGAAAACATGCGCCAATCTGCAGATCTAACTTATGCCAACATTTTAAAAAGTTTGAGAGTTGGTATACTTTCTAAAGAAGCAGAAGCAACATTGAAAACCCGGCACATTAATGCACTTTATGGCGATAATGCATGTGCTACAGATGTTATGGAACAATTAGCCCACAAAAATGTCAATTGTATGGCCTTAATGCCAACTCTTGCAAGCTGTCTGAAATTCAATGAAATAATGTTAAGTAAAGAAATGCAACCAATAATGGAAATTAGCGCCACAGACAAACTAGATGTACATGGTATGACACTACCCATGTGTGACCAAGCCACAACAAGACTAAATAATTTAGAAAAATCAATCTCAAACACAGCAGGCTTAGAAAAGATGTTAAAATTATCCTTAAATTGCAGAGTAATGCTTAAACGTAACCTTGACGTGGACCAAGGACTAGTTAATGGAGCACTGGGTACAGTTGTTGGCTTTCAAACATACCCACGTGACAACAAAATTCAGTTTGTCAATATACTCTTAGACAAACTTTCAAAAGTAAAACGGATAGGACGCTCAACAGCTAGATTCCTTCTCTTCAAAGATATGTATGTATGCAGAGAACAATTTTCTCTAACTCTTGCATACGCAGTCACGATTCATAAATCACAAGGTCTTACCCTAGACAAAGCAATGATAGATATTGGTAACACAGTCTTTAAAGAAGGCATGAGCTACGTAGCACGATCACGCTTACGTACACTTGACGGTCTATTTCTAATCAACTTTGATGCAAGTAAAGTAAACGCTGATATTCCTTGCATTTTAGAATATAATAGACTTCGCTCACTATACACTCCCCATCTAAACACATATTCTGTTCCACAAAAACTAAAACGTTGTAAAAGAAAACTAAATCAAACAGAAATGCAACAGGACATCACTGCAAATCCTCCAAAGAGAGTAAAAGAAACTAATACTTCATCAAGTACCACAAACTGCTGGGGGTGGGGGTGGTGGGAGACATGAGTGGGGGCCTGGTGGAGGGTGCCCCTGGTGGCTGGGGGGTGGGTGTGATAGGGGACATGGGTGGGGGCCTGGTGGAGGGTGCCCCTGCACTGCTGGGGGGTGGGGGTGATAGGGGACATGGGTGGGGGCCTGGTGGAGGGTGCCCCTGCACTACTGGGGGTGGGGGTGATAGGGGACATGGGTGGGGGCCTGGTGGAGGGTGCCCCTGCACTGCTGGGGGGTGGGGGGGATAGGGGACATGGGTGGGGGCCTGGTGGAGGGTGCCCCTGCACTGCTGGGGGGTGGGGGTGATAGGGGACATGAGTGGGGGCCTGGTGGAGGCTGCCCCTGCACTGCTGGGGGGTGGGGGTGGTGGGAGACATGGGTGGGGGCCTGGTGGAGGGTGCCCCTGCACTGCTGGGGGGTGGGGGTGATAGGGGACATGAGTGGGGGCCTGGTGGAGGCTGCCCCTGCACTGCTGGGGGGTGGGGGTGGTGGGAGACATGGGTGGGGGCCTGGTGGAGGCTGCCCCTGGTGGCTGGGGGGTGGGGGTGGTGGGAGACATGAGTGGGGGCCTGGTGGAGGGCACCCCTGCACTGCTGGGGGGTGGGGGTGATAGGGGACATGAGTGGGGGCCTGGTGGAGGCTGCCACTGCACTGCTGGGGGGTGGGGGTGATAGGGGACATGAGTGGGGGCCTGGTGGAGGCTGCCCCTGCACTGCTGGGAGGTGGGGGTGATAGGGGACATGGGTGGGGGCCTGCTGGAGGGTGCCCCTGCACTGCTGGGGGGTGGGGGTGATAGGGGACATGAGTGGGGGCCTGGTGGAGGCTGCCCCTGCACTGCTGGGGGGTGGGGGTGGTGGGAGACATGGGTGGGGGCCTGGTGGAGGCTGCCACTGGTGGCTGGGGGGTGGGGGTGGTGGGAGACATGGGTGGGTGCCTGGTGGAGGGTGCCCCTGCACTGCTGGGGGGTGGGGGTGATAGGGGACATGAGTGGGGGCCTGGTGGAGGGTGCCCCTGCACTGCTGGGGGGTGGGGGTGGTGGGAGACATGAGTGGGGGCCTGGTGGAGGGTGCCCCTGCACTGCTGGGGGGTGGGGGTGATAGGGGACATGAGTGGGGGCCTGGTGGAGGCTGCCCCTACACTGCTGGGGGGTGGGCGTGATAGGGGACATGAGTGGGGGCCTGGTGGAGGCTGCCCCTGCACTGCTGGGGGGTGGGGTGGTGGGAGATATGGGTGGGGGCCTGGTGGAGACTGCCCCTGGTGGCTGGGGGGTGGGGGTGGTGGGAGACATGAGTGGGGGCCTGGTGGAGGCTGCCCCTGGTGGCTGGGGGGTGGGGGTGGTGGGAGACATGGGTGGGGGCCTGGTGGAGGCTGCCCCTGGTGGCTGGGGTGTGGGGGTGGTGGGAGACATGAGTGGGGGCCTGGTGGAGGATGCCCCTGCACTGCTGGGGGGTGGGGGTGGTGGGAGACATGAGTGGGGGCCTGGTGGAGGGTGCCCCTGCACTGCTGGGGGGTGGGGGTGGTGGGATACATGGGTTGGGGCCTGGTGGAGGGTGCCCCTGGTGGCTGGGGGGTGGGGGTGGTGGGAGACATGGGTGAGGGCCTGGTGGAGGGTGCCCCTGGTGGCTGGGGGGTAGGGGTGGTGGGATACATGGGTGGGGGCCTGGTGGAGGGTGCCCCTGGTGGCTGGGGGGTGGGGGTGGTGGTAGACATGAGTGGGGGCCTGGTGGAGGCTGCCCCTGCACTGCTGGAGGGTGGGAGTGGTGGGAGACATGAGTGGGGGCCTGGTGGAGGGTGCCCCTGGTGGCTGGGGGGTGGGGGTGGTGGGATACATGGGTGGGGGCCTGGTGGAGGGTGCCCCTGGTGGCTGGGGGGTGGGGGTGGTGGGAGACATGGGTGGGGGCCTGCTGGAGGCTGCCCCTGCACTGCTGGGGGGTGGGGGTGCTGGGAGACATGAGTGGGGGCCTGGTGGAGGCTGCCCCTGGTGGCTGGGGGGTGGGGGTGGTGGGAGACATGAGTGGGGGCCTGGTGGAGGGTGCCCCTGGTGGCTGGGGTGTGGGGGTGGTGGGAGACATGAGTGGGGGCCTGGTGGAGGGTGCCCCTGGTGGCTGGGGGGTGGGGGTGGTGGGAGACATGAGTGGGGGCCTGGTGGAGGCTGCCCCTGCACTGCTGGGGGGTGGGGGTGGTGGGAGACATGAGTGGGGGCCTGGTGGAGGGTGCCCCTGGTGGCTGGGGGGTGGGGGTGGTGGGATACATGGGTGGGGGCCTGGTGGAGGGTGCCCCTGGTGGCTGGGGGTGGGGGTGGTGGGAGACATGGGTGGGGGCCTGGTGGAGGCTGCCCCTGCACTGCTGGGGGGTGGGGGTGGTGGGAGACATGAGTGGGGGCCTGGTGGAGGGTGCCCCTGGTGGCTGGGGGGTGGGGGTGGTGGGAGACACGAGTGGGGGCCTGGTGGAGGCTGCCCCTGGTGGCTGGGGGGTGGGGGTGGTGGGAGACATGAGTGGGGGCCTGGTGGAGGGTGCCCCTGGTGGCTGGGGGTGGGGGTGGTGGGAGACATGAGTGGGGGCCTGGTGGAGGGAGCCCCTGCACTGCTGGGGGTGGGGGTGGTGGGAGACATGAGTGGGGGCCTGGTGGAGGGTGCCCCTGCACTGCTGGGGGGTGGGGGTGGTGGGAGACATGGGTGGGGGCCTGGTGGAGGGTGCCCCTGGTGGCTAGGGGGTGGGGGTGGTGGGAGACATGGGTGGGGGCCTGGTGGAGGCTGCCCCTGCACTGCTGGGGGGTGGGGGTGGTGGGAGACATGGGTGGGGGCCTGGTGGAGGGTGCCCCTGGTGGCTGGGGGGTGGGGGTGGTGGTAGACATGAATGGGGGCCTGGTGGAGGCTGCCCCTGCACTGCTGGGGGGTGGGGGGGGGGGTTGTAGACATGAGTGGGGGCCTGGTGGAGGGTGCCCCTGGTGGCTGGGGGGTGGGGGTGGTGGGAGACATGGGTGGGGGCCTGGTGGAGGGTGCCCCTGGTGGCTGGGGGGTGGGGGTGGTGGTAGACATGAGTGGGGGCCTGGTGGAGGCTGCCCCTGCACTGCTGGGGGGTGGGGGTGGTGGGAGACATGAGTGGGGGCCTGGTGGAGGGTGCCCCTGCACTGCTGGGGGGTGGGGGTGGTGGGAGACATGAGTGGGGGCCTGGTGGAGGGTGCCCCTGGTGGCTGGGGGGTGGGGGTGGTGGGAGACATGGGTGGGGGCCTGGTGGAGGGTGCCCCTGCACTGCTGGGGGTTGGGGGTGGTGGGAGACATGGGTGGGGGCCTGGTGGAGGGTGCCCCTGGTGGCTGGGGGGTGGGGGTGGTGGGAGACATGGGTGGGGGCCTGGTGAAGGGTGCCCCTGCACTGCTGGGGGGTGGGGGTGGTGGGAGACATGGGTGGGGGCCTGGTGGAGGGTGCCCCTGGTGGCTGGGGGGTGGGGGTGCTGGTAGACATGAGTGGGGGCCTGGTGGAGGCTGCCCCTGCACTGCTGGGGGGTGGGGGTGGTGGGTGACATGAGTGGGGGCCTGGTGGAGGGTGCCCCTGGTGGCTGGTGGGTGGGGGTGGTGGGAGACATGGGTGGGGGCCTGGTGGAGGGTGCCCCTGGTGGCTGGGGGGTGGGGGTGGTGGTAGACATGAGTGGGGGCCTGGTGGAGGCTGCCCCAGCACTGCTGGGGGGTGGGGGTGGTGGGAGACATGAGTGGGGGCCTGGTGGAGGCTGCCCCTGCACTCCTGGGGGGTGGGGGTGCTGGGAGACATGAGTGGGGGCCTGGTGGAGGGTGCCCCTGGTGGCTGGGGGGTGGGGGTGGTGGGAGACATGGGTGGGGGCCTGGTGGAGGGTGCCCCTGATGGCTGGGGGGTGGGGGTGGTGGGAGACATGAGTGGGGGCCTGGTGGAGGCTGTCCCTGCACTGCTGGGGGGTGGGGGTGGTGGGAGACATGGGTGGGGGCCTGGCGGAGGCTGCCCCTGCACTGCTGGGGGGTGGGGGTGCAGGGGGACATGAGCAGGTGTGCAGGGTAGTCCCCTGTTTTGTGGGCTGCCTGCAGGGGCCGTGGAGGGTGTACAGGGAACACCTGTGAGGACCCACCCAGCCTAATTGCGTGTGTAACTTCCCACGCACCCCTGTAATACACGTACCAAGCCAAATCTCGTGTGATAATTCCCGCGCACCCCTGTAATACACGTACCTGGCCAAATCGCATGTGAGAATGCCCGCGCACCCCTGTAATACACGTACCCAGCCGAATCGCGTGTACAACTTCCCGTGTACCCCTGTAATACACGTACCCAGCCAAATCGCGTGTGATAATTCCCGCGTACCCCTGTGATACACGTACCCTGGACAATCGCGTGTTAAACTTCCCGCGTACCCCTGATATGCACGTTACCCGCTTTGCGTTCCTTGTTTGGCAGCCCTGTAAACTGGTCCAGGGTTAGCGCAGCCCTTTGCGATGATTTTGCGATTTTGATGGCTTTTCCTTGCGCGAGGGCGTTCTTGGGGGCGTTACTGGCGCTGCTGCAGGGTCGCTGCGATACTCTGCGCCACGGCTGGTTTGGGAGCCTAAAATCCATGAATACGCTATGCGCGGAAATCGGTTTTAGCGCACGTGCCTGGCGCAGACAATCGCACACGGACACTCTGCGCCAGCCGCTTGCGACACATTTCTGCAAAATTCTATGAATTACCCTGATAGTGTTTTTGGAATAAGACGACAATTGGACTACTGTGCTGGAATGGTGAAATTCACTATAAACTCACAGGAAGATCCACAAGAATTTCTAATGTACTTATTATTAGTACTGGAAAACAAAAACATACCTATAAATGAAATCTTCCAGATTTCATACATGTGGAAACATACATGCACTGTGTGCAACAATGTGACACAAGAAGAAATTCCCAATGAACGCTTCATATATATATATATCAATACCAAATTGTGAATCCATTCCATTTCAGCAACTTGTACAAAATGCAAACCATGGTAGATTATGCTCTACCTGCAATTCAGATAATCGCTCCACGTTAGTAATACAAACACATAGTAAATACGTAATACTAATGCTTCTACGTTACATGCAGATGGTACCAAAAACAACTGCAAGCTGACTGGATTCACACATAGTCAAATATCACTTGGTAAGAAAAGCTTCACAACAATAGGTATAATCTACCACGCAGGAGCCACAACCAATTCAGGGCACTACACGGCATATATAAAAAAGAAATGTGGATGGTTTGAATGTAATGATAGTCCTGGATAGTTACTCTAAAGCAGAGATTACCAGCAAATCTTACAAACGCTTATTTGATGTTCTTAAAACCAAAATTAGATAAATAAACTGTATTTAAACCTTTAAGTAAATTTGTGTTAAAAAAATATAAACTGTTAGAATACTCCAAAAGCTATCTAACTGCTCAAAGATTCTACAACAACTAATCAGATAAATGAATACCACTAAATTAGACCAGAAAATACACAGTTAGAATACGCCAATTGGTATCTAACTGTCCCAAAATTATAAATTTGTGTTAAAATAATATAAACTGTTAGAATACTCCAAAAGTTATCTAACAGCTCAAAGATTCTACAACAACTAATCAGATACATGAATACCACTAAATTAGGCCAAAGAATACACAGTTAGAATACACCAATTGGTATCTAACTGTCCCAAAATGTAACAATATCCAAATAGATAAATCAAACCCACTAAAATATATAAAAAAAATAGACAGTTAGAATACGCCAATTGGTATCTAACTGCTCCAAAATCTTATAATATCAAAACAAATGAAGAATCGGTTACTGCTCCAAAAAAAATACAACAAAACAACGTATAAAGCATTAGCCAGAAACAAAAAGTGAACATTGAAAACAAACAAATAAATAAACTGTAGCATAACAGAAAAAGGTTTTTTTATAATCCAACATGGATTTTTTTTTCTCCCACAGACCCAATGATTTTAGCAACAAATACAGAAACTGAGCAAATTGCACAGTACTCTGATTTGTACTCTACTAAATATGAGGGTCGAAAAAAAATAAAAGTATATTGCTTATACAATGTAATAAGTCATTACAAAATACTAATACTAACATGCTATTTTCTTTTATCACAGAAATGAAGAAGAAAAACATGGACTCCCATTACTAGACCAAACAGTAAGTATACAATAATAAGGACAACCATAGCAGCATATCACATCCATAGTATCTAATACCTTTGTTCCTTATACATTTGTTTTTCACCCAAAGTTATAAGCAAATATGAATGTGATATGCTGCGGTGGTTGATGCCAGGGCATAGAGTCTTGGGTGCATGGCCAAATGGCCATGCACCCAAGACTCTATGCCCTGGCAACAACCACCGCAGCATATCACATCCATAGAGTCAAACATTTCAACTATGATCTATGGGAAACTTTTAATGTCCGCGAACAATGTGAGTGTTCTTAGAACACTTTGAACTTGCCAGTGAACAATACGGACACCGTTTTCAGGACACCCCCAACGAACATTTCAGAACAACGCGATAGTTCTTAGAACACTTTCAACTTAACAACGAACAATACGGACAGCGTCCTAAGGACACCCCCTACGAACATTCCAGGACACCGGGAGTGTTCTCAAAAACGTCTTCAGAACACCCCCATTTTGTTTATTTGCGAACATTTCAGGACACCGCGGGTGCTCTTAGAACACATTCAACTTGACAGAGAACAATACGGACAGCGTCCTCAGGACACCCCCTACAAACACTCCCCGGACACCGCGACTGTTCTTAGAAGCGTCTTCAGAACAACCCCATTTTGTTTATTTGTGAACATTTCAGGACACCGCGAGTGTTCTTAGGACACATTCAACTTGACAGAGAACAATACGGACAGCGTCCTCAGGACACCCCCTACGGACACTCCCCGGACACCGCGAGTGTTCTTAGAAGCGTCTTCAGAACACCACCATCTTGTTTATTTGCGAACATTTCAGGACACCGGAGTGTTCTTAGGACACATTCAACTTGACAGAGAACAATACGGACAGCGTCCTCAGGACACCCCCTACGATCACTCCCCGGACACCGCGAGTGTTCTTAGAAGCGTCTTCAGAACACCACCATCTTGTTTATTTGCGAACATTTCAGGACACCGCGAGTGTTCTTAGGACACATTCAACTTGACAGAGAACAATACGGACAGCGTCCTCAGGACACCCCCTACGAACACTCCCCGGACACCGCGACTGTTCTTAGAAGCGTCTTCAGAACACCCCCATTTTGTTTATTTGCGAACATTTCAGGACACTGCGAGTGTTCTTAGGACACATTCAACTTGACAGAGAACAATACGGACAGCGTCCTCAGGACACCCCCTACGAACACTCCCCGGACACCGCGAGTGTTCTTAGAAGCGTCTTCAGAACACCCCCATTTTGTTTTTTTGTGAACATTTCAGGACACCGCGGGTGTTCTTAGAACACATTCAACTTGACATAGAACAATATGGACAGCGTCCTCAGGACACCCCCTACGTACATTTCAGGTCACCACGAGTGTTCTCAAAAACGTCTTCAGAACACCCCTATTTTGTTTATTTGCGAACATTTCAGGACACCGCGGGTGTTATTAGAACACATTCAACTTGACAGAGAACAATACGGACAGCGTCCTCAGGACAACCCCTACGAACACTCCCCGGACACTGCGAGTGTTCTTAGAACAGTTTCACTTTGCTTGCGAACAAAACGGACACATATTGAGTCCTAAGAACACCCCCCAGTCAGTTTATTTAGAACATTTCAGAACACCTGTGATGTCCGCAAACAAACCGACTTTTTGGTCATTTTTAAAAAAACTACTGGACGGATTTTCACCAAATTTGCAAAAGCACGCTTTCGGGACCAAGCCGCTGCTCCTGGTCCAAATTTGGTGGAAATCCGTCCAGCGGTTTGGGCTGTAGCCACGAGCAAAATGTTTTTCCCATTCAGTCTATGGGAAAAAAAAAGTTTTGGGACCCCCCCTATAACTTTGCCCCCCCTGGACGAATCCTCACCAAACTTTGCAAAAAGATTCAGAGTGACCCAAATACTTTTTTTACAAAGTTTGGTGAGGATCCGTCCAGGGAGAGCGAAGTTATAAGCCACCCAAAAAGTGCTCTTCCTTTGGAAACAGCAACTTAACCATAACTACATGGCCACTTCCGTGGCCATGTAATATATATATATCCACTTACCTGCATGCAGCCTTCCTGCCTGCCTGCATTCTCTGCTCACCAGCAATAATGAAGCAAAAGCCACCCAGTGGTAGCTTTTGTTTATTACAGCTGGCTGGCTTTTGCTTCATTAGTGCCGCAAGGGCAGAGCTTAACAGAAGCACAGGAGGCTCATACATTTCATAAAATGGATGCCTCCTAGTGCTTGAAATTTTTGATTTTTAGCTTCATTTGCTCAAAACTTTACATAGGAACTTTGTTTAATTTTTAAAAAATATATATTGTTGATTATGGGCCATCTTTTTAGCCAATATAATTTTACAGTGAAGCTGTGTGACATGAGCCAGCTTGATGACACGCGACTTCCATTGAACTTTTCTGTGAGCAGGCCTCCATTTACAGTTTGGAGCTGCAGTCAGTTGAAGGACCCTGGACTGTAGAGTCTTTGTATAAATACCTTAATCAAAATAAAGACGACTTTAAATTACTTTCTGCTCTCAAGACTACCTTTCCTGGGTCAAGTACCACGCTGGCACTGAGTGACACTTGGCACAAAAAAGAGGCAGAACAGGCCTATTGGAAGCATATGATGGCCTAGACTGGTGAGCGAATGCTGCCTATATGTTATACCTAAATCAAAAAGATTTGGTTGAATATTGTGGTATGCTGGATTGAATCAGGAATGCAGCACCTTGGTTTGTTGCCGGGATCATCCGGACTTAGTTTAGTTTAGTTTATTATTTGTATAGCGCCGCCTGGCCCTAGGGCATCCAGGCGCTTGCGATGAATACAACAAGGATAATGAATACAACAAGAATAATGCAGCAGAAATGTACAAATCGATTACATATTTACAAATTTACAGTCTTGGTGCATGCTAGTGAGGTAGGGCTAGGCAGTTTCTTTGGATAGAAGCCAAGTTTTGGTGTTGTGTCTAAATCTGTGAAAGGACGGTTCTGATCTCAGCTCGAGTGGAAGTGAATTCCAAAGTTTGGAGGCAAGCACGGGGAAGCTGGAGCCACCTGCTTTTTGGAGCTTAAATCTTGGGATATTTAAGCAGTGTGTTTGAGCTGATCTGGTAGGGCGCGCTGGGGTGTGGTGCTTGAGGTTGTCGGATAGGTATCTGGGTGCTTGGTTAGCTAGGCATTTGTGTGTGAGTGAGATGGTTTTATATTCAATTCTTTGTGGTATGGATAGCCAATGGCAGGTGCGTCTGGCGTCCGAGATGTGTTCATGTTTGGGTATGTTCAGGGCTGCTCGCAAGGCGTTGTTTTGTATGACTTGTAGTTTGTTGATGTTTTTCTGACTGGTTCCCAAGTATAGCGCATTGCAGTAGTCAACTTTGGAAAGGACTAGCGCTCTGGCTAAGGTGATGCAGTTGGATGGTGAGAGGTAAGGTCTGCTGGCATTGATGAGTTTACAAGTGTAAGCAGTGGCTGATGAGATGGAATTGATCTGTCTTGTCAGTGTGAGGGAGGAGTCGAGGTAGATTCCTAGGGTTTTGACGCTGTTAGAGACGATGATGTTATTGCCGTCTATAGTGAATGCTTGATAGAGTTTGTCGAGTTTATTAAGTCTGGGTTGGGAACCTAGGAGAAGAAGCTCGGTCTTGTCGTCATTAAGGCATAGGCCATGCTTGGCCATCCATTCTTGGATAATGGAATAAATGTTGTTGAGAGCAGTGAGGTCGGTGGAGTAGTCGCCTGTTAAAGGGATCAGTATTTGGGTGTCATCTGCGTAGTTGGTGTAGATGACACCCAAGCGGTCCAGTATGTCAAAGAGGGGTTTCGTGAATACATTGTATAGAGTGGGGGAGACGCAGGAGCCCTGGGGGACACCGCAAGTGACTGGGGCTGGGATGGCAGAGGCTGTGGGTGCGAAGACTCTCATGGATCTGTTGTTAAGGAAGGAATGGATCCATACGAAAATTTGGCTGCTGAGGATAGATGTTTGCAGAGGATGTCGTGGTTGACCAGGTCGAAGGCGGCCGATAAGTCAAGGAGGAGAAGGAGGGCTAGTTTACCATTGTCTTTAATGTTGTCCATCTGTGTCTTAAGGTCAATCAGGGCGGTCTCAGTGCCGTGTTTGGGGCGGAATCCTGATTGTCTGAGTCCTAGTAAGTTATTTTTCTCAAGGTGGTTCTGTATCTGGAGATAGGCAGCTCTGTCGAGGATTTTTAGTAGGAAGGGTACAGTCGTTATGGGTCTGTAGTTGGTGGGGACATTAGGGTCAAGGGTGGGCTTCTTAAGTAAAGGAAGAACCCAGGAGTCCTTGAGGTTGTTGGGCACTATGTTGGAGGTGAAAGATGCGTTGATTAGGGAGGTGATGAAGGGAGCAAGTTGTTTGGCTGCATCTTTAATGATAGGGGCTGGGCAAGTGTCGCCTTGGCATTTGGACGGTTTAAGAGAGTAGATTATTTCTTCAACCTCTTTAATGGTTATGGTGGAAAACTCAAAGAGGTTATTGTCATCATTTTGGGGGGTGGTGTGGGTGTGTGTAGAGGGGGTGGTGTTATCGGAGAGGGTGAGGCTTTCTTTCTTTGTCAGGATTTTGGCTTGTAGCGTGGCAATTTTGCCTAGGAGTGCTTCCTGGATGTTCGTGCACCAGTGGATGTCTTTGTTGCAAGTGTCTGGAATGGGGGAGGGTGATTCGAGTTCTCTCAGGATATTGAAGAGCTCTTTGGTATTAGATTTGGCGTTGCTGATTCTTTCATTGTACATGTTTTTTTTAGACTGGATGATGGCTGATTTATAGATGTTCGATGCCAGTGCGTAGGATGTCTTATTAATAGTGGATGGTGACTGTTTCCATGCTAATTCAGCTTGTCTTTTGGCTTTGCGGAGTGTTTTTAGTTTGGGGGTGAACCAGGAATTGAGGTGTGCTCGTGGTTTGGCTTTCCGAAGCTTGAGTGGTGCTATGGTGTTTATGGCCTTAAGGATAGTTGTGTTGTATAAATCTACTAATTCAGTAGGGTTGGTCATGGTGGGTGAGAAGTCGATGATGGGTTGGAGTAGCGGGAGGAGTTTCTCTAGTGTGATATTTTTGTTGTTTCTTGTGAGTGTGGGTGGGGCATTGGAGGAGGGCACTGGTGTTTGAGTGCCTTTGTTGATGGTGAAGGTAATAAGGTGGTGATCGGTCCAGGCGCATGGAGTGTTGGAGAGGATGGTAGTGTTGCAATTGAGGTCAGCTATCCAGTCAAGGATGCGGCCTTTGTTGTGTGTGGGTTGTGCGATATGGTGGGTGAGTCCTAATTCTGAGATAGTGTTGGCGATAGTGTGAGCTTTGTCATCTTTCTCATCATTGAGACCTAGATTAAAGTCTCCTAGGATGAGTAGTCGAGAGTTAGGTTTGATATTGTTAGAGAGTAGAAGGGCTATGTCGTCATTAAAGGATAGTATGGGGCCTGGCGGTCTGTAAATGAGGTGGATGGTGATAGTGCTTGTGTGCGTTGTGGATAGTTTGAGGGTGAGTAATTCCGCTGATGTCAGTGATTGGTTTTGTATGTGTCTAATGTTGATGGAACTTTTTGCAATAACGGCTACTCCACCACCTTTAGCTGTTTGTCTGTCTGCACGGTAGATGGTATAGTCATTGGGTATAGCAAGTGATAGAGAGGGGCCAGATGCTGGGTGGAGCCAGGTCTCTGTAATAGCTATGAAGTCGAGATCATTGACGGTAATAATGTCGGCAATGTCTAAGGCATGGGCGACTACAGATCTCGCATTGATGAGTGCACCTTTAATGGTTTCGGTGGTGATGCATGATTTTTTGGTGTGGGTGCGGGGGGAGGGTGCGATCAGGCCGTGTGATATCTGGTCTGTCGGAAGTGTAGGGCGTGTGCAGTGAGGGGCAGATTTGGTTAAGGTTATGTTTTGTTTGTTGCCTAGATTGGGGAAGGATGCGGGTGTGTGTGTTCTGGATCTGAGTCGGGTGAATCTCGATAATCCTGAGCAGGGATAGGATCTGCTGGTAGTGAGGTTCGTGATAGTGGGTTGGCCGATGGGAGTAGTTTGTGATGCTTCTTGGGGGCTGGGGGTGTCTGCTATGCGATGAGAGTCAATGGAGGAGGTAGGCTGGAAGGGGTTGATGTTGGGTAGGAAGGGGGTGGGGCAGGGTATGGGATAATGTCTGGGGCAGGCTAGTCTGCTGAGGCCGTTGGGGTGTAAGCGAAAGTGTGGCCCTGTACAAGGGGTGTCATGGGGGACCAGGCAGAATGGGAACATAATGAGGAAGGTCCAGGTTATCATGTCTGAGTTTAGAGGGAACTGACGCACAAAATCGTCAGAGAGAAGCTAGTGCGCAATGTTAGTACACAATGGTGCTGCAGTGAGGGTACTAGCGCAGAGAATCGGAGAAATGCTAGTGCACAATGCTGATACCCAGTACTAATACACAGTGTACTCTAAGCGACCATAAGGCACTACACAATGTCACAGTAGTCTCTAAGCGACCATAAGGCACTACACAATGTCACAGTAGTCTCTAAGCGACCATAAGGCACAACACAAGTGGTCACAGTGGTCTCTACGCGACCATAAGGCACTACACAATGTTACAGTGGTCTCTAAGCGACCATAAGGCACTTACACAATGTCAGAGTAGTCTCTAAGCGACCATAAGGCACTACACAATGTCACAGTAGTCTCTAAGCGACCATAAGGCACAACACAAGTGGTCACAGTGGTCTCTACGCGACCATAAGGCACTACACAATGTTACAGTGGTCTCTAAGCGACCATAAGGCACTACACAATGTGAGCAGTAGTCTGTGTTATACCGTACTGCGAGAACAGGGTTCAGTGAAGGCTTGAAACAGTTCAGGTTGCTGGCTGGAACAGTTGAAAAAAGGTTGCTGTAAGGGGCGGTATGTTTACCCCAGAGGAGATGGGCAGGGGATCTAGCCCTATGCTCGGTGGCGTATACAGGCTAGAGATAGGCACAGTGCACAGTGCCTTCGAGGTGGGCCGGTTCGGAACCTGCTGGCTTGTGGTTGGCTCCCAATAGAGGAGAGGGGCCAATCACGATGTTTGCAGGGTTGCGGGGCCGGATGGAGGGCTAAAGATGCGGCGGACAGCCATCTTTAAATGGTGTGGACCTCGGGGCTTCGATTGGTGGCTGGATGCACTTTGAGTGCATTAATGGGGCAGATCCTGGCAGGAAAGGCCGCACTGGGCAACGCTGGAGCAGTGCGGATATTACTAAATAATTTGCCGCGTGTTGCCTTCAAGACGCACGCTCGTGCTGTAGCTAGGGACTCGTGACATACCTGGTGTCAGCAGCTCCAGCAGTAGATGGAAGGAGCTCCTGCTCATGGTGGCTCTGGATTGGTAAGGGCAGAGTTTCTGGCCCCTGGCTCCTATGGCTCCGAACAGGCACCCAACAGGCCTTAGAATGGCCTTCGAGCTGGCCGCCGGCGTAATCAAGTGTTGCAGGGAGGACCCTGCTAGGCCGTGTGGGCATCAGCCCGGGGTGCCGGGGCACCATGGATGCTGGGAGCATCTGGATTGTAGAGTGGCCTGGGCAGACCCAGGCCCCCCTGCTGGGCTGAGGCCCCCAGGTCAGCAGGACCTGCAGTACCGTGATCACACAGTGTGGGACTTCAGGCCAGGGCCGCAGTACTGTGGTCACACAAGCGCATGAATGAGAGACAGACACAGTCGATCCATTGTTGGAGTCTGCCACCATTCTAAAGCACATGAGTACAGGATCTCCTTTTATTATATCATGTCATGATGCAGTCATGACACATCTTAAAAGGGCAATACACATAGGAGGGCTAGCCCACAGTGTGCACGTGACATCAGATTTCGGGCATGCTTTTTTAGGCATGCCAGAGGCCTGCATGTGTTCTGTATTGAGGCCAGTGAGTAGCAGTAAGTCTGTATTATCACTGTGTAGCAGATAGTCAGCGAGCCATGGGCATCCTTTTAGGGGGGTCATGGATGTTTGCCCCCCAACTTTCGTGGCACACAATTTGTTTTTCTCATTTGGTAGGGGCCCCTTTCCTTTCGATGTCATGTCCCCCCACCTCAACATTTTCAGCAAAATTACTCCACTGCAGTGAGCTGCTGTCATAGAAAATAAATTGTTTGATGTCATTTTGGTTCTTGATTTGTCCCAGATTGTGAGGAGGGAACTGGAGGACAGACACTCACATTTTCCCACTACAAGTAAAGGAGCTTTACATATAAATTAGAGGTCTGTTGACAAGGACAAGGAAAGAAAGACGCTCCGATGGATGGCCTGCAACTCCTCTCCATGTGGCTGGGAATGCACTGACACAGGGTCTCCTCACCAGTTGATTGGCCAGTGTGACACAAGTTGATTGCAGTAAGGGCTATCTCTCCTGGTCAACAAATACTGTGAAAAGAGCATTGCCTATAAAAGAGTGAAAGAGCAAAGGCTCGCTCTACCGTGGTACTCATGGATTTAGTTGTTGCAAAAAGAAGGCAGATGGTGGTTGTCCAGATAGGTAAAGAAGGGAATGAGAGACATGGGGAACCAGCCCCCAGTAGTGATTAAGAAGAGGATGGGCACAATCCAGGATCTTGTTGAGGAACAGGTGAAAGTAGAACGACTATGTCTCGGGAGGATAGCTCAGGGGAACGTGCTCACCTTGGAAGCAAGGCGACACAGAGCAACAAAGGTTTAATCCCCGGGTACAGCTTAGAAACCTCTGGGTATAAAGCGCGTTATAAATAACCTATCAATTCATATGTGTGATCTGCTCGTGGTGACAGGATGGAACCCAGGCACCATACCTACAGGAGACAGTTATGCCAGAACAAATGGCGCAACTCCACGAAGAGAAGCAATGATGCAGTGGTCCGTGGCCACGGAGAGTGATGCATGGCGCAACTCCACGAAGAGAAGCAATGATGCAGTGGTCCGTGGCCACAGAGAGTGATGCATGGAGGCCCGTGTGATTGCTTGATGATTTCTCAGCATAAAGGGAGATTAAATCAGAGGATGAATGTGGGAGGGTCCAAACACGAGTAAGAACCAAAAAGGGGGGTAAGAACCAAAAAGGGGGCAATGGCATAAATCAGTGACTGTGCTACTGCAAAGGTTGGGTCGTGGGGGTCCCCATCAGGACAGCGGAAGAGAAGGGTGGCCTGAGAGCATGGGGTGAGCACACCATGTAACAGCACAAAGGCAGGTGGCCAAGTACTGCTGAGTGCATGATCCGGGTGTAAGAGAGCCGGGAGGGTCAGCATGAAGTGAATGGAGCATGATGAGACCAGAAAATCGCAAGAGAAGGAGTTTTCTCATCCCAGGTGCCAATTGGTTGGGTGTCGGGTTTTTGGAGATGGGTGGGGAGACCCGGACATGTGAGGAATGATAGTGAGGCTTATTTGGGGACTCAGGGGTTAAACAAAAACAGCCCAGAAAAAAGGGCTAAAGTCTGGAAGATGCTACTTGGTGGAAACATGGGACAAATATTTGAAGAATGGGGGGCTTGGTTACAATGCAGCTGAGAGAGGGAATGTGACGGTAAGGTTAGAGTATCGAAAGAAAGCCTATGGTGGTCCAGCTGACACAAGGGTCTGAAGGAAAGGGCCTGGGTATACCCGCAGAGACAAACATGGCACAGAATTCAGATGTGGCATCACTGGAAGCAACTGTGATTACAAGTCCTAGTACGTGTGGGAGGGTGAAAAAGGTAGCACAACTCTCTTAAATGCTGAGGCTAAGCCACTGGTGTGCATTTGTGAGCATCTGTGACGGATGAGTTATGGGCTAGTGAAGTAGTGGAAGTGTGTAAACACCTTCACAAGCAAATTACATGTGAGCAGGAGTCCAAAGAAGGAAAAAAGGGAGCTTGCCTGCAGGCTGAGTGTGCCCACCATCATGCAGAACCAGATGTCTGACTTTGTACTATATAACGATACTAGCGGCACCACCCAGTGTTGCACGGGTCTGTAGCCGACATGCACGTGGGGACCTGCTATATCATTGTGTGTGTTTTATTGTGTCACAACTTCTTATTTTTGAAAAATTGCTAAATCAGCAATCTCCCGAAATTGCCTATACTGATAGCACAGGGCCGGACTTTGCTCCACCCCTGTGCAAGGCAAATGGGTGGGGTTGGTCAAATTTCACTATCGCCAGTACACTTCAGACTGGTACGCCGACCTTGTTTCCTAACTTCCTATTTTGGGAAAGTTTGCAAAATTGGCAATCTCCCGAAATAGCCTATACTGATAGCGCAGGGCAAGACCCAGTCCTGTGCAGGGCGAATGGGTGGCGTTAGTCAGATTTCACCATCACCAACACACCCCAGACTGGCATGCCAACCTTTGGCCAAAATATCGGCCCACCAAACTTTATGAGGCTAGAGCTAAACCTGAACATACAAACATACTTTCACAAATTACATGGCCACGCTAGTGGCCATGTAGGTATGGTTAAGTTGGTGTTTCCATAGGAAGAGCACTTTTTGGGCGGCTTATAACTTCGCTCCCCCTGGACGAATCCTCACCAAACTTTGCAAAGAAAGTATATGGGCCACTCTGATTTTTTTTGCAAAGTTTGGTGAGGATTCGTCCAGGGGGGGCAAAGGTATAGGGGGGGGTCCCAAAACTTTTTTTTTCCCATAGACTGAATGGGACATTTTTTTTGCTTGCGCCTACAGCCCAAACCGCTGCAAGGATTTTCACCAAATTTGGACCAGGAGCAGCGGCTTCGTTCCGAAAGCGTGCCTTTTTCAAATTTGATGAAAATCCGTCCAGTAGTTTTTTTTAAAATGACCAAAAAGTAGGTAAAAAAAATTAGTGATATCTGTGTTTGGTCCGCGGACACACTTCCCTGTTCGCTCCGTGGACAGTGTCCTGATTGGCCGAGTGGCTTACGTCATGTCCGCGGACATATGGTGTGTTCGCTGATTGGACGGTGTTAAGCGTGAAGCGCGTCAGATTTTTGATAGCGCCCGCCGTCTTGGATTCGCGGACGTCCGCGGACAGCGCAGTGAAAGTTTGTTCGAAATCTGTATTTAGTAGAGTGTGTTGTTGTGTGGGAGTGTTTGGGGAGGATGGGAGGGTTTGAGATAGGTTAAATGTTGTCCTTTTTTATGTGGTGGACGTTCTTTTTGTGTTCGATTTGTCTGCGGATATCGCGGGTGTTCTGAAATGTTCTAAATAAACTGAATGGGTGGTGTTCTGAGGACTCAAAATGTGTCCGTTTTGTTCGCAAGTAAGCTGAAACTGTTCCAAGAACACTCGCGGTGTCATGAAATGTTCGCAAATAAACAAAATGGGGTGTTCTGAGGACGCTGTCCGTATTGTTCGTTGTCAAGTTGAAAGTGTTCTAAGAACTCTTGCGGTGTCCTGAAATGTTCGTAGGGGGTGTCCTGAAGACGCGGTCCGTATTGTTCTCTGGCAAGTTGAAAGTGTTCTAAGAACTCTCGCGGTGTCCTGAAATGTTTGGAAATAAACAAAATGGGGGTGTTCTGAGGACGCTGTCTGTATTGTTCGTTGTCAAGTTGAAAGTGTTCTAAGAACTCTCGCGGTGTCCTGAAATGTTCGTAGGGGGTGTCCTGAAGACGCTGTCCGTATTGTTCTCTGGCAAGTTGAAAGTGTTCTAAGAACTCTCACGGTGTCCTGGAATGTTCGCAAATAAACAAAATTGGGGTGTGTTCTAAGAACTCACGCGGTGTCCTCAAATGTTCCTAGGGGTGTCCTGAAGACGCTGTCCGTATTGTTCTGTGGTAATCTGAATGTGTTCTAAGAACTCTCGCGGTGTCCTGAAATGTTCGCAAATAACAAAAATGGGGGTGTTCTGAAGACGCTGTCCGTATTGTTCGTTGTCAAGTTGAAAGTGTTCTAAGAACTCTTGCGGTGTCCTGAAATGTTCGCACATGAACAAAATGGGGGTGTGTTCTAAGAACTCACGCGGTGTCCTCAAATGTTCGTAGGGGGTGTCCTGAAGACGCTGTCCGTATTGTTCTGTGGTAAGCTGAATGTGTTCTAAGAACTCTTGCGGTGTCCTGAAATGTTCGCAAATGAACAAAATGGGGGTGTGTTCTAAGAACTCACGCAGTGTCCTGAAATGTTCGTAGGGGGTGTCCTGAAGACGCTGTCCGTATTGTTCTGTGGCAAGCTGAATGTGTTCTAAGAACTCTCGCGGTGTCCTGAAATGTTCGCAAATAAACAAAATGGGGGTGTTCTGAGGACGCTGTCCGTATTGTTCGTTTGTCAAGTTGAAAGTGTTCTAAGAACTCTCGCGGTGTCTTGAAATATTCGTAGGGGGTGTCCTGAAGACGCTGTCCGTATTGTTCTCTGGCAAGTTGAAAGTGTTCTAAGAACTCTCGCAGTGTGAAATGTTCCAAATAAACAAAATGGGGGTGTTTTGAGGACGCTGTCCGTATTGTTCGTTGTCAAGTTGAAAGTGTTCTAAGAACTCTCGCGTTGTCCTGAAATGTTCATAGGGGGTGTCCTGAAGACGCTGTCCGTATTGTTCTGTGGCAAGCTGAATGTGTTCTAAGGACTCTTGGGGTGTCCTGAAATGTTTGCACATGAAGAAAATGGGGGTGTGTTCTAAGAACTCACGCGGTGTCCTCAAATGTTTGTAGGGGGTGTCCTGAAGACGCTGTCCGGATTGTTCTGTGACAAGCTGAATGTGTTCTAAGAACTCTCGCGGTGTCCTGAAATGTTCGCAAATAACGAAAATGGGGGTGTTCTGAAGACGCTGTCCGTATTGTTCGTTGTCAAGTTGAAAGTGTTCTAAGAACTCTTGCGGTGTCCTGAAATGTTCGCACATGAACAAAATGGGGGTGTGTTCTAAGAACTCACGCGGTGTCCTCAAATGTTCATAGGGGGTGTCCTGAAGACGCTGTCCGTATTGTTCTGTGGCAAGCTGAATGTGTTCTAAGAACTCTTGCGGTGTCCTGAAATGTTCGCAAATGAACAAAATAGGGGTGTGTTCTAAGAACTCACGCGGTGTCCTGAAATGTTCGTAGGGGGTGTCCTGAAGACGCTGTCCGTATTGTTCTGTGGCAAGCTGAATGTGTTCTAAGAACTCTCGCGGTGTCCTGAAATGTTCGCAAATAAACAAAATGGGGGTGTTCTGAGGACGCTGTCCGTATTGTTCGTTTGTCAAGTTGAAAGTGTTCTAAGAACTCTTGCGGTGTCCTGAAATATTCTTAAGGGGTGTCCTGAAGACGCTGTCCGTATTGTTCTCTGGCAAGTTGAAAGTGTTCTAAGAACTCTCGCAGTGTGAAATGTTCCAAATAAACAAAATGGGGGTGTTCTGAGGACGCTGTCCGTATTGTTCGTTGTCCAGTTGAAAGTGTTCTCAGAACTCTCGCGGTGTCCTGAAATGTTCGTAGGGGGTGTCCTGAAGACGCTGTCCGTATTGTTCTGTGGTAAGCTGAATGTGTTCTAAGAACTCTTGCGGTGTCCTGAAATGTTCGCAAATGAACAAAATGGGGGTGTGTTCTAAGAACTCACGCGGTGTCCTCAAATGTTTGTAGGCGGTGTCCTGAAGACGCTGTCCGGATTGTTCTGTGGCAAGCTGAATGTGTTCTAAGAACTCTCGCGGTGTCCTGAAATGTTTGGAAATAAACAAAATGGGGGTGTTCTGAGGACGCTGTCTGTATTGTTCGTTGTCAAGTTGAAAGTGTTCTAAGAACTCTCGCGGTGTCCTGAAATGTTCGTAGGGGGTGTCCTGAAGACGCTGTCCGTATTGTTCTCTGGCAAGTTGAAAGTGTTCTAAGAACTCTCACGGTGTCCTGGAATGTTCGCAAATAAACAAAATTGGGGTGTGTTCTAAGAACTCACGCGGTGTCCTCAAATGTTCCTAGGGGTGTCCTGAAGACGCTGTCCGTATTGTTCTGTGGTAATCTGAATGTGTTCTAAGAACTCTCGCGGTGTCCTGAAATGTTCGCAAATAACGAAAATGGGGGTGTTCTGAAGACGCTGTCCGTATTGTTCGTTGTCAAGTTGAAAGTGTTCTAAGAACTCTTGCGGTGTCCTGAAATGTTCGCACATGAACAAAATGGGGGTGTGTTCTAAGAACTCACGCGGTGTCCTCAAATGTTCGTAGGGGGTGTCCTGAAGACGCTGTCCGTATTGTTCTGTGGTAAGCTGAATGTGTTCTAAGAACTCTTGCGGTGTCCTGAAATGTTCGCAAATGAACAAAATGGGGGTGTGTTCTAAGAACTCACGCAGTGTCCTGAAATGTTCGTAGGGGGTGTCCTGAAGACGCTGTCCGTATTGTTCTGTGGCAAGCTGAATGTGTTCTAAGAACTCTCGCGGTGTACTGAAATGTTCGCAAATAAACAAAATGGGGGTGTTCTGAGGACGCTGTCCGTATTGTTCGTTTGTCAAGTTGAAAGTGTTCTAAGAACTCTCGTGGTGTCCTGAAATATTCGTAGGGGGTGTCCTGAAGACGCTGTCCGTATTGTTCTCTGGCAAGTTGAAAGTGTTCTAAGAACTCTCGCAGTGTGAAATGTTCCAAATAAACAAAATGGGGGTGTTTTGAGGACGCTGTCCGTATTGTTCGTTGTCAAGTTGAAAGTGTTCTAAGAACTCTCGCGGTGTCCTGAAATGTTCATAGGGGGTGTCCTGAAGACGCTGTCCGTATTGTTCTGTGGCAAGCTGAATGTGTTCTAAGGACTCTTGGGGTGTCCTGAAATGTTCGCACATGAAGAAAATGGGGGTGTGTTCTAAGAACTCACGCGGTGTCCTCAAATGTTTGTAGGGGGTGTCCTGAAGACGCTGTCCGGATTGTTCTGTGACAAGCTGAATGTGTTCTAAGAACTCTCGCGGTGTCCTGAAATGTTCGCAAATAATGAAAATGGGGGTGTTCTGAAGACGCTGTCCGTATTGTTCGTTGTCAAGTTGAAAGTGTTCTAAGAACTCTTGCGGTGTCCTGAAATGTTCGCACATGAACAAAATGGGGGTGTGTTCTAAGAACTCACGCGGTGTCCTCAAATGTTCATAGGGGGTGTCCTGAAGACGCTGTCCGTATTGTTCTGTGGCAAGCTGAATGTGTTCTAAGAACTCTTGCGGTGTCCTGAAATGTTCGCAAATGAACAAAATAGGGGTGTGTTCTAAGAACTCACGCGGTGTCCTGAAATGTTCGTAGGGGGTGTCCTGAAGACGCTGTCCGTATTGTTCTGTGGCAAGCTGAATGTGTTCTAAGAACTCTGGCGGTGTCCTGAAATGTTCGCAAATAAACAAAATGGGGGTGTTCTGAGGACGCTGTCCGTATTGTTCGTTTGTCAAGTTGAAAGTGTTCTAAGAACTCTTGCGGTGTCCTGAAATATTCGTAAGGGGTGTCCTGAAGACGCTGTCCGTATTGTTCTCTGGCAAGTTGAAAGTGTTCTAAGAACTCTCGCAGTGTGAAATGTTCCAAATAAACAAAATGGGGGTGTTCTGAGGACGCTGTCCGTATTGTTCGTTGTCCAGTTGAAAGTGTTCTCAGAACTCTCGCGGTGTCCTGAAATGTTCGTAGGGGGTGTCCTGAAGACGCTGTCCGTATTGTTCTGTGGTAAGCTGAATGTGTTCTAAGAACTCTTGCGGTGTCCTGAAATGTTCGCAAATGAACAAAATGGGGGTGTGTTCTAAGAACTCACGCGGTGTCCTCAAATGTTTGTAGGCGGTGTCCTGAAGACGCTGTCCGGATTGTTCTGTGGCAAGCTGAATGTGTTCTAAGAACTCTCGCGGTGTCCTGAAGGGTTCGCAAATAAACAAAATGGGGGTGTTCTGAGGACGCTGTTAGAATTGTTCGTTGTCAAGTTGAAAGTGTTCTAAGAACTCTTGCGGTGTCCTGAAATGTTCGTAGGGGGTGTCCTGAAGACGCTGTCTGTATTGTTCTGTGGCAAGCTGAATGTGTTCTAAGAACTCTCGCGGTGTCCTGAAATGTTTGCAGATAAACAAAATGGGGGTGTTTTCTAAGAATTTTCGCGGTGTCCTGAAATGTTCGCAAATAAACAAAATGGGAGTGTTCTGAGGACGCTGTCCGAATTGTTTGTTGTCAAGTTGAAAGTGAACTCTCGCGGTGTCCTGAAATGTTCGTAGGGGGTGTCCTGAAGACGCTGTCCATATTGTTCTGTGACAAGCTGAATGTGTTCTAAGAACTCTCGCAGTGTCCTGAAATGCTCGCAAATGAACAAAATGGGGGTGTGTTCTAAGAACTCACGCGGTGTCCTGAAATGTTCGTAGGGGGTGTCCTGAAGACGCTGTCCGTATTGTTCTGTGACAAGCTGAATGTGTTCTAAGAACTCTCGCAGTGTCCTGAAATGTTCGCAAATAAAGAAAATGGGGATGTTCTGAGGACGCTGTCCGTATTGTTCGTTGTCAAGTTGAAAGTGTTCTAAGAACTCTCGGGGTGTCCCGAAATGTTTGTAGGGGGTGTCCTGAAGACGCTGTCCATATTGTTCTCTGGCAAGTTGAAAGTGTTCTAAGACCTCTCGGGGTGTCCTGAAATGTTCGCAAATACACAAAATGGGGGTGTTCTGAGGACGCTGTCCGTATTGTTCGTTGTCAAGTTGAAAGTGTTCTAAGAACTCTTGCGGTGTCCTGAAATGTTCGCACATGAACAAAATGGGGGTGTGTTCTAAGAACTCACGCGGTGTCCTCAAATGTTTGTAGGCGGTGTCCTGAAGACGCTGTCCGGATTGTTCTGTGGCAAGCTGAATGTGTTCTAAGAACTCTCGCGGTGTCCTGAAGGGTTCGCAAATAAACAAAATGGGGGTGTTCTGAGGACGCTGTTAGAATTGTTCGTTGTCAAGTTGAAAGTGTTCTAAGAACTCTCGCGGTGTCCTCAAATGTTCGTAGGGGGTGTCCTGAAGACGCTGTCCATATTGTTCTGTGGTAAGCTGAATGTGTTCTAAGAACTCTTGCGGTGTCCTGAAATGTTCGCAAATGAACAAAATGGGTGTGTGTTCTAAGAACTCACGCAGTGTCCTGAAATGTTTGTAGGGGGTGTCCTGAAGACGCTGTCCGTATTGTTCTGTGGCAAGCTGAATGTGTTCTAAGAACTCTCGCGGTGTCCTGAAATGTTCGCAAATAAACAAAATGGGGGTGTTCTGAGGACGCTGTCCGTATTGTTCGTTTGTCAAGTTGAAAGTGTTCTAAGAACTCTCGCGGTGTCCTGAAATATTCGTAGGGGGTGTCCTGAAGACGCTGTCCGTATTGTTCTCTGGCAAGTTGAAAGTGTTCTAAGAACTCTCGCAGTGTGAAATGTTCCAAATAAACAAAATGGGGGTGTTTTGAGGACGCTGTCCGTATTGTTCGTTGTCAAGTTGAAAGTGTTCTAAGAACTCTCGCGGTGTCCTGAAATGTTCATAGGGGGTGTCCTGAAGACGCTGTCCGTATTGTTCTGTGGCAAGCTGAATGTGTTCTAAGGACTCTTGGGGTGTCCTGAAATGTTCGCACATGAAGAAAATGGGGGTGTGTTCTAAGAACTCACGCGGTGTCCTCAAATGTTTGTAGGGGGTGTCCTGAAGACGCTGTCCGGATTGTTCTGTGACAAGCTGAATGTGTTCTAAGAACTCTCGCGGTGTCCTGAAATGTTCGCAAATAACGAAAATGGGGGTGTTCTGAAGACGCTGTCCGTATTGTTCGTTGTCAAGTTGAAAGTGTTCTAAGAACTCTTGCGGTGTCCTGAAATGTTCGCACATGAACAAAATGGGGGTGTGTTCTAAGAACTCACGCGGTGTCCTCAAATGTTCATAGGGGGTGTCCTGAAGATGCTGTCCGTATTGTTCTGTGGCAAGCTGAATGTGTTCTAAGAACTCTTGCGGTGTCCTGAAATGTTCGCAAATGAACAAAATAGGGGTGTGTTCTAAGAACTCACGCGGTGTCCTGAAATGTTCGTAGGGGGTGTCCTGAAGACGCTGTCCGTATTGTTCTGTGGCAAGCTGAATGTGTTCTAAGAACTCTCGCGGTGTCCTGAAATGTTCGCAAATAAACAAAATGGGGGTGTTCTGAGGACGCTGTCCGTATTGTTCGTTTGTCAAGTTGAAAGTGTTCTAAGAACTCTTGCGGTGTCCTGAAATATTCGTAAGGGGTGTCCTGAAGACGCTGTCCGTATTGTTCTCTGGCAAGTTGAAAGTGTTCTAAGAACTCTCGCAGTGTGAAATGTTCCAAATAAACAAAATGGGGGTGTTCTGAGGACGCTGTCCGTATTGTTCGTTGTCCAGTTGAAAGTGTTCTCAGAACTCTCGCGGTGTCCTGAAATGTTCGTAGGGGGTGTCCTGAAGACGCTGTCCGTATTGTTCTGTGGTAAGCTGAATGTGTTCTAAGAACTCTTGCGGTGTCCTGAAATGTTCGCAAATGAACAAAATGGGGGTGTGTTCTAAGAACTCACGCGGTGTCCTCAAATGTTTGTAGGCGGTGTCCTGAAGACGCTGTCCGGATTGTTCTGTGGCAAGCTGAATGTGTTCTAAGAACTCTCGCGGTGTCCTGAAGGGTTCGCAAATAAACAAAATGGGGGTGTTCTGAGGACGCTGTTAGAATTGTTCGTTGTCAAGTTGAAAGTGTTCTAAGAACTCTCGCGGTGTCCTGAAATGTTCGTAGGGGGTGTCCTGAAGACGCTGTCTGTATTGTTCTGTGGCAAGCTGAATGTGTTCTAAGAACTCTCGCGGTGTCCTGAAATGTTTGCAGATAAACAAAATGGGGGTGTTTTCTAAGAATTTTCGCGGTGTCCTGAAATGTTCGCAAATAAACAAAATGGGAGTGTTCTGAGGACGCTGTCCGAATTGTTTGTTGTCAAGTTGAAAGTGAACTCTCGCGGTGTCCTGAAATGTTCGTAGGGGGTGTCCTGAAGACGCTGTCCATATTGTTCTGTGACAAGCTGAATGTGTTCTAAGAACTCTCGCAGTGTCCTGAAATGCTCGCAAATGAACAAAATGGGGGTGTGTTCTAAGAACTCACTCGGTGTCCTGAAATGTTCGTAGGGGGTGTCCTGAAGACGCTGTCCGTATTGTTCTGTGACAAGCTGAATGTGTTCTAAGAACTCTCGCAGTGTCCTGAAATGTTCGCAAATAAAGAAAATGGGGATGTTCTGAGGACGCTGTCCGTATTGTTCGTTGTCAAGTTGAAAGTGTTCTAAGAACTCTCGGGGTGTCCCGAAATGTTTGTAGGGGGTGTCCTGAAGACGCTGTCCGTATTGTTCTCTGGCAAGTTGAAAGTGTTCTAAGACCTCTCGGGGTGTCCTGAAATGTTCGCAAATACACAAAATGGGGGTGTTCTGAGGACGCTGTCCGTATTGTTCGTTGTCAAGTTGAAAGTGTTCTAAGAACTCTTGCGGTGTCCTGAAATGTTCGTAGGGGGTGTCCTGAAGACGCTGTCTGTATTGTTCTGTGGCAAGCTGAATGTGTTCTAAGAATTCTCGCGGTGTCCTGAAATGTTCGCAAATAAACAAAATGGGGGTATGTTCTAAGAACTCACACGGTGTCCTGAAATGTTTGTATTATTGTATGGCAAGCTGAAAGTGTTCTAAGAACTCTCGCGGTGTCCTGAAATGTTTGCAAATATACAAAATTGGGGTGTTCTGAGGACGCTGTCCGTATTGTTTGTTGTCAAATTTAAAGTGTTCTAAGAACACTGGTAATGTCCGCGGACATTAAAAGTTTCCATAGGCCATAGTTGAAATGTTTGAGTGTATGGGTGTGATATGCTGCGGTGGTTGTGGCCAGGGCATAGAGTGCATAATATACTTACTGTTTGGTTTAGTAACTGGAGTACATGTATTACTTGTTGATTTCTGTGTTAAAAGAAAATAGCATGTGAGTATTAGTATTTTGTAATGACTTATTACATTGTATAATCAAAAAATTTTGGACCCTCATATCTAGTAGATTACAAACCAGAGTACTGTGAAATGCTCAGTTTCTGTGTTCGTTGCTAAAATCATTGGGTCTGTGGGAGAAAAGAAAATCCATGTTGGATTAAAAAAAATAAACCTTTTTTCTGTTATGCTACAGTTTTTTTGTTTGTTTTCAGTGTTCACTTGTTGCATCTGGCTAATGGTTTATACAGTGGGTTGTTGCATTTTTTTGGAGCAGTAACATATTATTTATTTGATTGGATATTATGAAATTTTGGAGCAGTTAGATACCAGTAGGCGTTTTCCAACTGTCTATTTATTGATATATTTCAGTGGTATTGATTTATTTGTTTGGATATTTTTAAATTTTGGGACAGTTAGATACCAATTGGCGTATTCTAACTGTTATTTTTTGCTCTAATTTAGTGGTATTCATTTATCTGATTAGTTGTTGTAGAATCTTTGGGCAGTTATATAGCGTTTGGTATATTGTAACAGTTTATATTTTTTACTACAAGTTTAGTTAAGGTTTAAGAACAATTTATTTATCAAATTTTGGTTTTAAGAACATTAAATAAGCGTTTGTAAGATTTGCTGGTAATCTCTGCTTGAGAGTAATGGTACTATCATTACATTCAAACCATCCACATTTATTTTTATATATGCAGTGTAGTGACCTGCATTGGTTGTGGCTCCTGCGCGGTAGATTATACCTATTGTGAAGGGTTTCTTGCCAAGTGATATTTGACAATGTGTGAATCCAGTCAGATTGCAGTTGTTTTTGGTACCATCTGCATTGTAATGTAGAAACATTAGTATTACGTATTTACTATGTGTTTGTATTACTAATGTGGAGCGATTATCTGAATTACAGGTAGAACATAATCTACCATGGTTTGAATTTTGTACAAGTTTCTGAAATGGAATGGATTCACAATTAGGTATTGATATATATACAAAGCGTTCATTGGGGATTTCTTCTGGTGTCACATTGTTGCAGAGAGTGCAAGTAAAATCTGGAAGATTTCATTTATAGGTATGTTTTTCTTTTCTAGTACTTGTAGTAAGTACATTAGAAATTCTTGTGGATCTTCCAGTGAGTTTATAGTGAATTTAACCATTCCAGCACAGTAGTCCAATTCTTGTCTTATTCCATAAACACTTTCAGGGTAATTCATAGAATTTCGCAGAAAAGTGTCGCAAGCGGCTGGCGCAGAGTGTCCGCGTGCGATTGACTGCGCCAGGCACGTGCGCTAAAACCGATTTCCGCGCACAGCGTATTCATGGATTTCAGGCTCCCAAACCAGCCGTGGCGCAGAGAATCGCAGCGACCCTGCAGCAGCGCCAGTAACGCCCCCAAGAGCGCCCTAGCGCAAGGAAAAGCCATCAAAATCGCTAAATCATCGCAAAGGGCTGAGCTAACCCTGGACCAGTTCACCGGGCTGGCAAACAGCAAACGCCAAGCGGGGAACGGGTATTGGAGGGGTGCGCGGGAAGTTCCACACGCGACTGGCCCCATGCAAGCAGGGTATGTGAATTTCAGGGGTGCGCGGGAAGTTCCACACGCAATTCCAGCAGGGTACGTGTATTTCAGGGGTGCGCGGCAAGTTCCACATGCGATTTCTGCAGGGTACGTGCATTTCAAGGGTTCGCGGGAAGTTCCACACGCGAATGGGCCAGTGCGAGCAGGGTACGTGTATTACATGGGTGCGCGGGAAGTTCCACACGCGATTCCATCAGGGTACGTGTATTTCAGGGGTGCGCGGGAAGTTACACACGCGAATGGGCCAGTGCGAGCAGGGTACGTGTATTCCATGGGTGCGCGGGAAGTTCCACACACGATTTCATCAGGGTACGTGTATTTCAGGGGTGCGCGGGAAGTTCCACACGCGATTGGCCCAGTGCGAGCAGGGTACGTGTATTTCAGGGGTGCGCGGGAAGTTCCACACGCGTTAGTCCCAGTGCGAGCAGGGTACGTGTATTTCAGGGGTGCGCGGGAAGTTCCACACGCGATTGTCCCAGTGCGAGCAGGGTATGTGTATTTCAGGGGTGCGCAGGAAGTTGCACACGCGATACCAGCAGGGAATGTGTATTTCAGGGGTTCTGGGGAGTACTACACGTGAATTGGCCGTGTGGGTCCTCCCAGGTGTACGCTCCACAACCTCCACGGCCCCTGCATTCAGCCCACACCACGGGGGACTACCCTGCACCCCTGCTCATGTCCCGCAGGCAGCCCATCCACCATGGGCATGCCCCCCAGCCAACCCACATGTCACCTTGCACTACTGATCAACAATGCATGTCTCCCACCACCCCCACCCCCCTGCCACCATGGGCAGCCCCCACCAGGCCCCCACTCATGTCTCCCACCACCCCCACCCCCCTGCCACCATGGGCAGCCCCCACCAGGCCCCCACTCATGTCCCCCTGCACCCCCACCCCCCAGCAGTGCTGGGGCAGCCTCCACCAGGCCCCCACTCATGTCTCCCACCACCCCCACCCCCCAGCAGTGCAGGGGCAGCCTCCACCAGGCCCCCACTCATGTCTCCCACCACCCCCACCCCCCAGCAGTGCAGGGGCAGCCTCCACCAGGCCCCCACTCATGTCTCCCACCACCCCCACCCCCCAGCCACCAGGGGCAGCCTCCACCAGGCCCCCACCCATGTCTACCACCACCCCCACCCCCCAGCCACCAGGGGCAGCCTCCACCAGGCCCCCACTCATGTCTCCCACCACCCCCACCCCCCAGCCACCAGGGGCAGCCTCCACCAGGCCCCCACTCATGTCTCCCTGCACCCCCACCCCCCAGCAGTGCAGGGGCAGCCTCTACCAGGCGCCCACTCATGTCTCCCACCACCCCCACCCCCCAGCAGTGCAGGGGCAGCCTCCACCAGGCCCCAACTCATGTCTCCCACCACCCACACCCCCCAGCCACCATGGGCAGCCCCCATCAGGCCCCCACCCATGTCTCCCACCACCCCCACCCCCCAGCCACCAGAGGCAGCCTCCACCAGGCCCCCACCCATGTCTCCCACCACCCCCACCCCCCAGCAGTGCAGGGGCAGCCTCGACCAGGCCCCCACTCATGTCTCCCACCACCCCCACCCCCCAGCAGTGCAGGGGCAGCCTCCACCAGGCCCCCACTCATGTCTCCCACCACCCCCACCCCCCAGCCACCAGGGGCAGCCTCCACCAGGCCCCCACTCATGTCTCCCACCACCCCCACCCCCCTGCCACCATGGGCAGCCTCCACCAGGCCCCCACCCATGTCTCCCACCACCCCCACCCCCCAGCAGTGCAGGGGCAGCCTCCACCAGGCCCCCACTCATGTCTCCCACCACCCCCACCCCCCAGCCACCAGGGGCAGCCTCCACCAGGCCCCCACTCATGTCTCCCACCACCCCCACCCCCCCAGCAGTGCAGGGGCAGCCTCCACCAGGCCCCCACTCATGTCTCCCACCACCCCCAGCCCCCAGCCACCAGGGGCAGCCTCCACCAGGCCCCCACTCATGTCTCCCACCACCCCACCCCCAGCAGTGCAGGGGCAGCCTCCACCAGGCCCCAACTCATGTCTCCCACCACCCCCACCCCCCAGCAGTGCAGGGGCAGCCTCCACCAGGCCCCCACTCATGTCTCCCACCACCCCCACCCCCATCCACCAGGGGCAGCCTCCACCAGGCCCCCACTCATGTCTCCCACCACCCCCACCCCCCAGCAGTGCAGGGGCAGCCTCCACCAGGCCCCCACCCATGTCTCCCACCACCCCCACCTCCCAGCAGTGCAGGGGCAGCCTCCACCAGGCCCCCACTCATGTCCCCCTGCACCCCCACCCCCCAGCAGTGCAGGGGCAGCCTCCACCAGGCCCCCACTCATGTCTCCCACCACCCCCACCCCCCTGCCACCATGGCCACCCTCCACCAGGCCCCCACTCATGTCCCCCTGCACCCCCACCCCCCAGCAGTGCAGGGGCAGCCTCCACCATGCCCCCAGTCATGTCTCCCACCACCCCCACCCCCCAGCAGTGCAGGGGCAGCCTCCACCAGGCCCCAACTCATGTCTCCCACCACCCCCACCCCCCAGCAGTGCAAGGGCAGCCTCCACCAAGCCCCCACTCATGTCTACCACCACCCCCACCCCCCTGCCACCATGGCCACCCTCCACCAGGCCCCCACTCATGTCCCCCTGCACCCCCACCCCCCAGCATCCAGGGTCACCCTCCAGCAGGCCCCCACTCATGTCTCCCACCACCCCCACCCCCCAGCCACCAGGGGCAGCCTCCACCAGGCCCCCACTCATGTCTCCCACCACCCCCACCCCCCATCCACCAGGGGCAGCCTTCACCAGGCCCCCACCCATGTCTCCCACCACCCCCACCCCCCAGCCACCAGGGGCAGCCTCCACCAGGCCCCCACTCATGTCTCCCACCACCCCCACCCCCCAGCCACCAGGGGCAGTCTCCACCAGGCCCCCACTCATGTCTCCCACCACCCCCACCCCCCAGCCACCAGCGGCAGCCTTCACCAGGCCCCCACTCATGTCTCCCACCACCCCCACCCCCCAGCCACCAAGGCAGCCTCCACCAGGCCCCCACTCATGTCTCCCACCACCCCCTCCCCCCAGCCACCAGGGGCAGCCTTCACCAGGCCCCCACTCATGTCTCCCACCACCCCCACCCCCCAGCAGTGCAGGGGCAGCCTCCACCAGGCCCCCACTCATGTCTCCCACCACCCCCACCCCCCAGCCACCAGGGGCAGCCTCCACCAGGCCCCCACTCATGTCTCCCACCACCACCACCCCCCAGCCACCAGGGGCAGCCTCCACCAGGCCCCCACTCATGTCTCCCACCACCCCCACCCCCCAGCAGTGCAGGGGCAGCCTCCACCAGGTCCTCACAATCCCCAATCATGTGCGTAATGGTCAGCCTCCACAGCCAAAAAGCCCTACCAAGCAACCCATTCACCCACATGGAAATGGAAATCACATGTTACACCCCCAATGTTCATGAAGCTAATGAACCCATGTCCGTCACACACAATGGTTGCAATTGAATGGGAAAACACACAACATGACATGCATGAAACCAATGAGATGATACCACACAGTGAAGTATGGAAACAAAATTGTATTGAAAAAAATAAAGAATGCTAAAGAAAGAAAACAAACTACAATGTGAATGAGAAAAAAAAGCTGCATGTCCGTATAAAAACACAAAACTGCAAATCAGAATCCAAAAAAAATTTGTCCAAAGTCAAATGTAAAAAAATCTCCATGCAATAAAGAACTATGTACAAAACTACCAAGGGTCCATGAGCCCAACTGAACAAAGGAAACCTACTAAAAAACCTACCTAAAAATCAACTATATTCAAAAAGTGGAGCAGTGTCCGTCGACTCCAAATCATAATAAGAAAGAAAGGAAACCTAAAACTAAAGAACTATATACAAAGGCGGCGGGCAAGTCCAGCGGCTCACTCCGTGGTGTCCCGGGCCAGGGCATCATCGAACTCCTGTTCGATGTCCCGGAGGCGGTCCAGTTCCATGGCCCCGAGGGTCCGCAGGGACGACGCCGTGTCCTCCTCCAACCCCCTGCGGATTGCCTCGAGGCACTCGGCCCGCCTCAGGGCCCTCCGCATGGAGTTCTCCGCCCTGACCATTGTGAGCCGCGCCTCTTCCGCCCGCCGCCGCTCCGCACCTATGGCGTGGCCCAACCGCTGCCACACGGAAGACACTGTCTGTCCTGGGTCCCCCTGCCCTCCGGCCGATGGCTGCCCCTCCGATGTCGAAAGCCCCGAGCCTTCATGTCTTCCACCATGTTGCTGCTGCTCTGCCTCGGCCCGTGCACTGCCTCCTGCTGCCTGCACATCCTCCGCCGGCTGGGGTGCAGTTGTTGATGTGGCCACCCCTGCTGGACCTCCGACTCCCGACTGTGGCAGGGACGCCTCCTCCACCAGCCTGGCCCCACCGTCAGAGGCAGCTCCACAGGGCACCCAGGTGACTGATGGGTGGGACGATGGCACAGAGGACGACTGGCGCGTAGGGGGTCCAGTTGAGGAGGGGGTCGAAGCAAGCCCCATCAGACAGCAGAATCCGGCCTGGGTGACCTGTCCCAGCAGGCTGACGTGGTCAACGAGCCATTCGAGATGACGTGCAGTCTCTCCATGAAAAGACTGCAGGTCACCTCGCATGGCCCGTTGACGCAACGCCACACCAGCCAGGACAGGCTCAACCCGGACCTGGATGGCCACGTCCGCAGGCAGAGGAAGGCCAGTTGACGTCAGCTCATCCCCTGCCTGAAAACGGGTCTGGACGTAGGCATCCCTGCTGGTGCAAGATGATGCAGGGACAGGATCGGGGACAGGATTGCACACAGGCACCTCCGCGGCCGCCTGTGCTGCCTCCTGTCCCTGGTCCTGCACTGCACCACTAGCACCAGTGGGATCCCCACCTCCAGACCCCGTCTATGGTGCTTGCACGGCCTCCTCCTCCACCAAACCCCCCACCAACCTGGATGACTCCGTGCCATCTTCCCCTGTTGGGCCCTGTGGGGTCCCAGCTGCCCCTTCTGCTGCCGAGGAGTCCAACTGCAACCTCCGCCTCTTGGACCTCCCCCCGGCAGCTGCGGCCTGGGACGCGGCACCGGACTCCTCACTCCCCGACGAGATGACAACACTGGAGGGGAGCCGGGCCTTGCGTCTCCGGCTGGCGGTCGGATCCCCGCCGCTGTGCTCCACAGCACCTTCTCCGCCCTCTTCATCAGTTGACGCTGCAGACAGGGAGAAACAAAACACAGGCATCAGGGCACTGTACAATGGACACATACACGCATGACAGTTGCACATGAGTGGCATTGGCAAACCTCAGACATGTCATCACAATCCTCAACACACATGTCATTGCAACTCGCACATGAGCCATACCACAGCCATATCGCAACTGCCACCACCATCCATACACATACAACTGCATGAGCAGCCAAAGGGGAGCCAGACATCACGTGCACCACACACGTACACACACCACCACACTTGCATGCATGTCTACACCTCTGCCAAGTGTCGCACTGTTCAGACGGGCATCCATGTCACATCTGCCAATCAGGCTTCCACATCCCGCTGTCACATGCATCCATGTTGCATCACTGTTGCACCCTTGTCAAATACACACACATGCACATGTACACAGTGCTCATACATGCAGCCGAAAACAACATACATGCCTGACATCACGGACATGTCTACTTACATACACATTCATCCAAACATGTGTGCACGCACAACTGCATTTGCCATGCAAGCCCACACACACAAGCACCATCCATGTCTCACACATTACATCCCTCGCATGTGTCAGCCCCACGGCCCTGTACACCCCCACCCATACTCGACCCCATACAAACAGATGTGCAACCTGCACAATACCGAATAATCACCACACGCACTGCTCACAATCAGGATGCATGTACACTCACCGCTCGACTCCAGACGGGTCTGCTTCTCTAGGACCTGGACATGGAGCGCTGGGGATATGCGTTCCAGGACCCCCATCTGTTCTTCCGACAAGTGGCCCCGGCGCCCCTTGGCATCCGCTGCCTTCAAGAGGCGCCGGGCCTTGTTCAGGGTCCTGGACCTGAAGTCCTCCCAGCGCTTCTTGACATGTTGTAAGTCCCGGACTGCCACCCCCTCCGCGTTGATGGCAGTCACGATGTCAGTCCAGATCCGAGTCCGTCCTTCCTTGTCGGCGCGGGAACTTCCGAAGAGGGCATCATACTGCCCCAGGACTTGCTCCACCAGGACACCAACTTCGGTGGCACTGAAGCTGGTGCCCCTCTGCCTCTCTGGCCGGGGGTTGTCAGTGGTCACAGATGGTGTTTGCCCCGACATGACAACCCCAGAGGCAGGAGTGGGTGGGCAACTGGGTCCTGGGGCTGGGCTGTGGAGCGATGGAATTCCAGTCGGGAGTCTTCGGTTCCAGCAGGTTTGGTCACAGCAACAGCACCCCTGGCTGATGTGCAGGCAGCAAAGGGCAGTGCACGTGGGCAGCAGGCAGTCAGGCAGCAGCAGATGGCAGGTGGGAGCGTGCTCGGGGCTCTGGGGGGCAGTAGTTTGGCCTTCTGGGCAGGAACGTGGTCTTCCGTGTGCTTACGCATGGCCAGCTTGGTACGGAGTGATTTGGCACGTGAAAATCCTGCACGTCAGCGTGAAAACCGAGGAAAGGCCCTTAGCGCGTAAGCGCGTCAGCACGTATACGCGATTCTATTGGACCAAAGGCCCTCAGCGCGTAAGCGCGTCTGTGACGTGACCCGCACGGGTGTTTCCCACACAGCACGTGATGACAGAGCACACGTGGAAAGACTGCACGTCAGAGTGTCATCGCGTGTGATTGGTGGAAATGGCCCTAGACGCAGAAGTGACAAAGCGTGTAATTGGTGGAAATGGCCCTACACGCATAAGTGACAAAGCGTGTAATTGGTGGAAATAGCCCTAGCGCGTACACGCCGCGTAAGTGACGCTGGACGTGTGGGCCTTTATAAAAGGTACGCGTCGAACACCATTTCCTTGTACGTGCTTTTCGTGGAGAGCGAGTGGGTGAATTCTGTACTTCTTGTCGTTTCACACGCGATTTACTTCACGGCGTTTCAAGTTCATATTCCCTGTTACCTCTGACAGCTTTTTCTCTTTTTTCTCTTTTACTGGTTTACCTGGGCCTGTTCCCTCAAACAGTGTTCCCTTCTACTGTTGTCCTGTCTCCCCAGACAGCGTACAAATCTTCTTTTGGTGGGGGTGTTGCCAACCAAACGCGCTCCTTTTTCACGCTCTTTTACCTGGCAGACGGTGAGTCACCGACGTATCTAACATCTGTGCTTGCCCCGTGTGTAGCCTACCCCTTCAGAGGTCATTCTAGGCTGCGGGTGACACGCATACGTTCATTCTTGTGTTACTGGGTGCCACAGCGTAGTGCAGGTTTTTCTTTCTGCACACGTGGTCTAGGAGGGGTTGCGTGCACGTCATCTCCCTTTTTTGGGGCTCCTGTGCGTAGCGTGACCCGTCATCTTTCCCCAGGGGTTACAATCAGCCTTGCAAGAGCACTAGGGTACAATTACCATCTGGTACCCAACCCCTTTGACCCCCAATTGCCCAGGACAATATTTTACAGCCACTCCCATAAGCACATTAACATCAGTGCCATGGCTGGGAGGCGAGGATTCCGTAAGGGTGGCAAAGGTGGAAGAGCCACAAGTGGTGGCCGTGGTGGATCCGGTAGGGGACGTGGTCGTTACTTGCAGGGTGAGCCTGTCCCCCCATGTGTGGAGGACCAGTCAAGGGCATCCATAATCCCCCCCCACTCCCGTTGAGGCTGATGTGGCTGACACCATCCATGCTCAGCCCTTGTTGGACCAGCCCATTGTGGCACCAGACCTGGCTGAATCCATGGCTGACTTCCAGGTCAGCAGGCCTATGACACGTGCGCTGGTGCACGTTGATGTCACCATGCCAAGTGCATCTGGGGCAGCAAGGTCATCTGCTGCACCAAGTCGGCAGGGCGGAGAGGCTGCAGGGGCAGCTGCGGCTCCATCCACCCAAGCCCTCACACACCCAGCCCGGACAGTGTCGGTCCTAGTCCATGCTGCTCACATTCCCCCTGACACCATCACACTAGAGCCAATGCCTGCACCAACTCCCATGCTGAGTGTGCAATCCCACACTCCTGATACAGAGTCCACCAGGGCTCCTGCCCCTAGTGTCCAGAGCAGCGCAGGACACTCAGGATCACCACCACCTTCCAAGCGGAAGAGGAAGAGTGCTCGTCCGGCACAGGCTGATGCCCCAGACACGGCTACACAGTCCGGCCCGTCCAGGAAGCCCAGCTTCACGGATGACGAACTGAATGCACTTGTCGAGTATGTGTCCGCACATGACAACGCCAGGCACACTGGCAGACCGTTGCGGACATCGTAAGTGCCCTTGGAATCGTGAGGCGCACAGCCAATGATTGCTATAAGTGCTGGAATGACCTAAAGCGCAGGGCAAAGAGTAAGCTGGCCTCAAGTCATGCCGCACCTCTAGTGACTGGAGGTGGGTCTCCAGTAGTAGACATGGAACGCACTCCACATGAGTCAGTCGCTGGGACCTACGTCACGGAGGAACAGATCCAAGGCGTGGGAGATTTGGCTGATTACAAGGCATTGTCCGGTGAGTGCACATGCATGTGTGTGTCATCCATGTGCATGGTGTGTGTGAGGGCTTCTGTTTGTGTGCCAGGTGAGAGTGTTTGCGCCTGAGTCGTATGGGTCAGCCATGTGCTTCATGCAATACATCCTGCGCAGCTGCATTTGGCCATAGCAGTATCCCTTCTGCCAACAGTAGACATCTAGCCCAACTGCACGCCAGTTGCCCTTGAAGTGTCACCTTTCCACAACATTGTTGCTTAATTTTTCACTGTTCATTTAGTGAGATTGTTTGCATTCCACCACTTTTACTAGGCATGTCGCTGTCCTCTAGTCACATGTCTGACATGGCTATGGTAAAGTGGAGTGACTTTGTTACCTGGATATCATTTGTTCAAACATGTCCCTGTGCAATTGCACCATTTCGGACTGGCAGCTCCAGGTGAAGAATCTGACCTGTTTGAATTATAAAAGCTATTACATACGGGAACTGGACTGAATGAATAGGTGCTGCCCTCCTCTCCATCTTGACTCAATAGCAATGGTACATGCCATCTGTGTGATGGCATGTGTGTTTCACCTGCCAATCACAGGCCAATGTGTGATGCCACTGCCAGGCAGCATGCAGAAAATGTGTTTATCTTCCATCTTGGTGTCATCAGTGTGTGCCATTTGCCTGCCCTTCATACGCAGTGAGGGTGCATGCATGGGGGGGTTTTAGTCATGTGGGACATGTGTCAAACAAGTACTGGTTCTCTTGCTTCTCAGCCCTCATTGTGTGCCATGGTGCTAATGCCTGTTTCCATTTGTTTGTTTTTATGTCTTTGCAGGGGAAGACGCACCTGATACTGCTGGGGTTGTGGAGATGGTGCAGACCCAGGAGGGGTTCGAGGGCCCCGACCAACCACCAGTGAGGGACGTGGTGTGGTGGTGGGTGAGAACCCACAAGTGCTGCAGGTTGTGCTCTCAAGGGGTGTCTCTGGCTGCACCTCCCCCGAGATGTACTCAGGTGTTGATTCGGATGAGACCTACGTGCCGTCACAGGTGAGTGTTCCAGGGAGGGATTCTGTTCTGTCTCACCCACCTGCACCAGGGTCAGAACCCTCAATGGGGATGTCAGTGTTGGCAGCTACGCCTTTGGTGGTTACGGATGCAGGGTCACACTCCGCGACATCTGATCCTGTTCCTGGGCCAGCAGATCAGAGGGGGAATGCAGTCCTGCAGCCTCAGGCCGTGCCGGCACAGCAAGGCGCAGTTCGCCTTGCCCCAGACAGGTGTGGTGCCCGCCGACGTGGTGGCCGTACGCCACCTGGCAATACCGCATGGGAGCAATCCATTTACAGTATGGCAACCCAACAGGCAGCATCATCCGAGATGATGGCTCAGGCCATGGATAGGGTGGCCACTTCCATTGTCCCCCCTGAAAGGCTGATGGAGAGACTAGAGCAGGCAACCGACTCCATCTGCCAGTCACACAGGGAGGACATGTTGGGGTCCAACAGGGACAGGCGGGCGGCACTGGCGACTCTGCAGGAGGCCATCTCCATTGAGTCCCAGGGCCACAGGGAAGCCCTGAGGCAGGAACTCCTTCACCTCAGGACGACTCTTGTTGAGCTTGAAGCTTCAACACACCAAAGGACAGAACAGCAGCTGGAGCGTCTCACCCGTACGCTCTCAGCTGAGATGCAGGCAACCAGGGCGGAGGTCCGGGCATCCGTGAGTTGTTGCATGGGGACCTCCGCACACTCATCCTCCAGAACCAGACCTACCACACCTGCATGCTTGCAGCCATGGGGGAGCAGACTAGGGCCTTGCGTGGGCTGCCTCCCATAGTGCAACCACCTCCGGATGCAGCTGCACAGGGTGATAATAGCGACAGCAGTGATACTCCCACAATAGGGTAGCCGTGTGGGCCATGAGCCCATGGAGGTGTTTTTTTTCCCAGGATCCACGCAGGTGGGTTCTGGTGTGCATCCTGTCCTCGGACCTCCTGGGTGGCCTCCCCAACCCCCCCGGGCTCTTCAATGGCCATTTTTTATTTTTTTTTATTTTTATTTTTATTTTTATTTTTATTTATTTTATTCCCAATTTTTTTGGGACGATTTGTTGGCTTCCGTGGTTCCTGTGGGCATACGCTGCATTGTGGCTGGGCACATGCAGGCTTGTAATGTATTTGGTTCAGATGCTTGGGTTTGAGTCACACACACCCCTCCTGCTTCCCGTTCCCATGGGCTTGCAAAGGGTGTGCCCAAGTGACAGTGAATTACACAGTGACGTTGGACTCCCATGAGCTGTGTGGGCAGTCTGTAGTCAATACTGTGTATACATTCCTAGTGCATATTGCTGTTGTGTTGTACACTGCATGTTGCATTGATGTGTAACTCATCTTCTGTGTCTACCTCCCAATTTGCAGGTCCCTTCCTCATGTCTACACAAGGACCTCTAGTCTGGAGATGTGGTCCATGTTGGCAGCAGTGCACCTACAACTCTACATGGCGCCAACACTGCACAGTTGGTAGTGGTGGGAGTGCAGGCATTTCCAGGTGGTGAGACTACTAATATTTAACATTAGTGATGTCATGTTAATGGTAGTACGTGCTCAAGTTTGTTGTTGGTCCGGCATTACTGTGAGCATTTCAGGTGTTGCAAGTTTCTAATAGGGACACTGTACGTTGTGACACTAGTGTCATGTTGTGGGGATTACTTTGTTTACCTGCAAATAGCATGACATGGCACAGTGTGTCGTGTGGCGGTGCTGGGGTTGGGTTGGCTGACATGGCACTGTCCTCTTGTTGCATTTTGCAAGTGGGTATTCATTTTAGTTGCTTGAATGTGTAACTTCACAAAACTGCATTGGTGGTGTCTGTGTGGCTAGGGATGCACACATTGTGACACTTCCAGGTGAACAATCTCAGGCTGATATGGTTTTCACGGTTCTTTCTCCAGACATTCAGGATCAGTGTCAGGTTGAGTCATCATTGATTGTCAGATGGAATGTGCCAGGGCAGTGTGCACTCCACAGGGGTGTGATTTCTATGTGAAGTAATTAGCCACTAGCTGTGTACGGGCTGCCTCCCCCCGTGCCCTTTCCCCTCCCATGCGCAGCGGCTGTGCATGTGGTTGGGGATGGGGGGGCACCACCATGTCCACGGCCAGGCCCCGGCGTGTTGCAACGTTGTGCAGGACACATGCTGCCACTATGATCCTGCACACTACTGGGGGAGCGTACAACAGCTGCCCGCCAGAACGGTCAAGGGAGCGAAAGCGTGACTTCAGCACTCCGAATGTGCGCTCCACTATGCCCCGGGTTGTAATGTGGGCTGCGTTATATCTTACCTGGGGTGGCATGGTGGGGTTCCGAATTGGCGTCATCATGTGGGGGCTGAGAGGGTAGGCACTGTCCCCTGTGGAGGTGGTGATTGGTATAATTGGTGGGGTTGTGACCTTGCTCAGTATCTGACATGCATGCATGTGCAGTGGCATTCATACTCACCAAGCAGCCATGTATCGCCATGCCGCCCAGCTTCTAGGTCCCGGCTTAGGGTGGACATTCGGTAAATGAAGCTGTCGTGGGTTGACCCGGGATAGTTGGCCTATACTGAGGGGATGATTCCCTTGGCATTACATACTACCTGCACGTTGATGGAATGTCAGTGCTTGCGGTTCCTATAGATGTGCTCAGATGGCCTGGGGGACGTAGAGCCACATGGGTGCAGTCGATGGCACCTAGCACTTTGGGGAATCGTGCCACAGCGTAAAAATCCAGGGCGGCAGCATGCCTTTCTGCAGGGGTTCTGGGCAGGTATATGTGCCTGCGGACTGATGGGCGTGCAGTGATGATGTTCAAGACCTGGTGTAGGCAGCGTGACTGGGTGGCCTGTGATACACCACCCACAATGGCACTTGTCTGCTGAAATGATCCAGTGGCTAAGAAGTGCAGTACATTGAGGACCTTCTCCAGGGGGCTGAGTGCTTGGGAGCACAGGGTGGGTGATGTGAGTTCATCCTCCCACTCACTCACCAGGTCCAGTATGATGTGTGGTGGAAACCTGTACCTCCCATGCACCTGGTCATCAGGCATCCCGAAAAGGCTGGTTCTGGGTGTGAATATTCTGGCCCTGACTATCCTCCTCCTCCTCCTTTGGTAGGCCACGCCCACTGCTGCTAGAAACGGTATGTTCATCCTGGGTCTGAGCTTGTTATTTTGTTAGCGCGCAAATTAATGCGTTGCGCGTGTTGTAGGCGAGCGTGTGACCCGCGCACCCCTGAAATCCAGTACCCAGTCCAATAGCGTGTGGAAATTCCCGCGCACACCGGGATACAGGTGCGCTGACGTACTTGCGTGTGTAAGTGTCCGCGCACACCTGATATACACGTACATAGGCCAATCGCGTGTACGCGCACTTTTGGCCAATTACACGCGATGACACCCTGACGTGCTGTCCAATTACAATCGATGACACTCTGACGTGCAGTCTTTCCACGTGTGCTCTGTCATCACGTGCTGTGTGGGAAACACCCGTGCGGGTCACGTCACAGACGCGCTTACGCGCTGAGGGCCTTTGGTCCAATAGATTCGCGTATGCGTGCTGACGCGCTTACGCGCTAAGGGCCTTTCCTCGGTTTTCACGCTGACATGCAGGATTTTCACGTGCCAAATCACTCCGTACCAAGCTGGCCACGCGTAAGCACACGGAAGACCACGCTCCTGCCCAGAAGGCCGAACTACTGCCCCCCAGAGCCCCGAGCACGCTCACACCTGCCATCAACTGCTGCCTCCTGACTGCTGCCCACGTGCACTGCCATTTGCTGCCTGCACATCAGCCAGGGGTGCTGTTGCTGTGACCACCCCTGCTGGAACCGAAGACTCCCGACTGGAATTCCATCGCTCCACAGCCCAGCCCCAGGACCCAGTTGCCCACCCACTCCTGCCTCTGTCATGTCGGGGCAAACACCATCTGTGACCACTGACAACCCCCGGCCAGAGAGGCAGAGGGGCACCAGCTTCAGTGCCACCGAAGTTGGTGTCCTGGTGGAGCAAGTCCTGGGGCAGTATGATGCCCTCTTCGGAAGTTCCCGCGCCGACAAGGAAGGACGGATTCGGATCTGGACTGATATCGTGACTGCCATCAACGCGGAGGGGGTGGCGAGAGTCCGAGACTTACAACATGTCAGGAAGCGCTGGGAGGACTTCAGGTCCAGGACCCTGAACAAGGCCCGGCGCCTCTTGAAGGCAGCGGATGCCAAGGGGTGCCGGGGCCACTTGTCGGAAGAACAGACAGGGGTCCTGGAACGCATATCCCCAGCGCTCCACGTCCAGGTCCTAGAGAAGCAGACCCGTCTGGAGTCGAGCGGTGAGTGTACATGCATCCTGATTGTGAGCAGTGCGTGTGGTGATTATTCGGTATTGTGCCGGTTGCACATCTGTTTGTATGGGGTCGAGTATGGGTGGGGGTGTACAGGGCCGTGGGGCTGACACATGCGAGGGCTGTAATGTGTGAGACATGGATGGTGCTTGTGTGTGTGGGCTTGCATGGCAAATGCAGTTGTGCGTGCACACATGTTTGGATGAATGTGTATGTAAGTAGACATGTCCGTGATGTCAGGCATGTATGTTGTTTTCGGCTGCATGTATGAGCACTGTGTACATGTGCATGTGTGTGTATTTGTCAAGGGTGCAACAGTGATGCAACATGGATGCATGTGACAGCGGGATGTGGAAGCCTGATTGGCAGATGTGACATGGATGCCCGTCTGAACAGTGCGACACTTGGCAGAGGTGTAGACATGCATGCAAGTGTGGTGGTGTGTGTACATGTGTGGTGCACTTCCTGTGTTGCATGTGATGTCTGGCTCCCCTTTGGCTGATGATGCTGTTGCATGTGTAGGGATGGTGGTGGCAGTTGCGATATGGCTGTGGTATGGCTCATGTGTGCGAGTTGCAATGACATGTGTGTTGGGGATTGTGATGACATGTCTGAGGTTTGCCAATGCCACTCATGTGCAACTGTCATGCGTGTATGTGTCCATTGTACAGTGCCCTGATGCCTGTGTTTTGTTTCTCCCTGTCTGCAGCGTCAACTGATGAAGAGGGCGGAGAAGGTGCTGTGGAGCACAGCGGCGGGGATCCCACCGCCAGCCGGAGACGCAAGGCCCGGCTCCCCTCCCGTGTTGTCATCTCGTCGGGGAGTGAGGAGTCCGGTGCCGCGTCCCAGGCCGCAGCTGCCGGGGGGAGGTCCAAGAGGCGGAGGTTGCAGTTGGACTCCTCGGCAGCAGAAGGGGCAGCTGGGACCCCACAGGGCCCAACAGGGGAAGATGGCACAGAGTCATCCAGGTTGGTGGGGGGTTTGGTGGAGGAGGGGGCCGTGCAAGCACCAGAGACGGGGTCTGGAGGTGGGGATTCCACTGGTGCTAGTGGTGCAGTGCAGGACCAGGGACAGGAGGCAGCACAGGCGGCCGGGGAGGTGCCTGTGTGCAATCCTGTCCCCGATCCTGTCCCTGCATCATCTTGCACCAGCAGGGATGCCTACGTCCAGACCCGTTTTCAGGCAGGGGATGAGCTGACTTCAACTGGCCTTCCTCTGCCTGCGGACGTGGCCATCCAGGTCCGGGTTGAGCCTGTCCTGGCTGGTGTGGCGTTGCGTCAACAGGCCATGCGAGGTGACCTGCAGTCTTTTCATGGAGAGACTGCACGTCATCTCGAATGGCTCGTTGACCACGTCAGCCTGCTGGGACAGGTCACCAAGGCCGGATTCCTCCGTCTGATGGGGCTTGCTCCGACCCCCTCCTCAACTGGACCCCCTACGCGCCAGTCGTCCTCTGTGCCATCTTCCCACCCATCAGTCACCTGGGTGCCCTGTGGAGCTGCCTCTGACGGTGCGGCCAGGCTGGTGGAGGAGGCATCCCTGCCACAGTCGGGAGTCGGAGGTCCAGCAGGGGTGGCCACATCAACAACTGCACCCCAGCCGGCGGAGGATGTGCAGGCAGCAGGAGGCAGTGCACGGGCAGAGGCAGAGCAGCAGCAGCAGCAACATGGTGGGAGACATGAAGGCTCGGGGCTTTCTACATTGGAGGGGCAGGAATCGGCCGGAGGGCAGGGGGACCCAGGACAGAGAGTGTCTTCCGTGTGGCAGCGGTTGGGCCACGCCATAGGTCCGGAGCGGCGGCGGGCGGAAGAGGCGCGGCTCACAATGGTCAGGGCGGAGAACTCCATGCAGAGGGCCCTGAGGCGGGCCGAGTGCCTCGAGGCAATCCGCAGGGGGTTGGAGGAGGACACGGCGTCGTCCCTGCGGACCCTCGGGGCCATGGAATTGGACCGCCTCCGGGACATCGAACAGGAGTTCGATGATGCCCTGGCCCGGGACACCACGGAGTGAGCCGCTGGACTTGCCCGCCGCCTTTGTATATAGTTCTTTAGTTTTAGGTTTCCTTTCTTTCTTATTATGATTTGGAGTCGACGGACACTGCTCCACTTTTTGTATATAGTTGATTTTTAGGTAGGTTTTTTAGTAGGTTTCCTTTGTTCAGTTGGGCTCATGGACCCTTGGTAGTTTTGTACATAGTTCTTTATTGCATGGAGATTTTTTTACATTTGACTTTGGACAAATTTTTTTTGGATTCTGATTTGCAGTTTTGTGTTTTAATACGGACATGCAGCTTTTTTTTTCTCATTCACATTGTAGTTTGTTTTCTTTCTTTAGCATTCTTTATTTTTTTCAATACAATTTTGTTTCCATACTTCACTGTGTGGTATCATCTCATTGGTTTCATGCATGTCATGTTGTGTGTTTTCCCATTCAATTGCAACCATTGTGTGTGACGGACAAGGGTTCATTAGCTTCATGAACATTGGGGGTGTAACATGTGATTTCCATTTCCATGTGGGTGAATGGGTTACTTGGTAGGGCTTTTTGGCTGTGGAGGCTGACCATTACGCACATGATTGGGGATTGTGAGGACCTGGTGGGGGCTGCCCCTGGTGGCTGGGGGGTGGGGGTGGTGGGAGACATGTGTGGGGGCCTGGTGGAGGGTGAGCCTGGATGCTGGGGGGTGGGGGTGCAGGGGGACATGAGTGGGGGCCTGGTGGAGGGTGGCCATGGTGGCAGGGGGGTGGGGGTGGTGGGAGACATGAGTGGGGGCCTGGTGGAGGCTGCCCCTGCACTGCTGGGGGGTGGGGGTGGTGGGAGACATGAGTGGGGGCCTGCTGGAGGCTTCCCCTGCACTGCTGGCGGGTGGGGTTGGTGGGAGACATGGGTGGGGGCCTGGTGGGGGCTGCCCATGGTGGCAGGGGGGTGGGGGTGCAGGGGGACATGAGTGGGGGCCTGCTGGAGGCTGCCCCTGGTGGCTGGGGGGTGGGGGTGGTGGGAGACATGAGTGGGGGTCTGGTGGGGGCTGCCCATGGTGGCAGGGGGGTGGGGGTGGTGGGAGACATGAGTGGGGGCCTGGTGGGGGCTGCCCATGGTGGCAGGGGGGTGGGGGTGCAGGGGGACATGAGTGGGGGCCTGCTGGAGGCTTCCCAGCACTGCTGGGGGGTGGGGGTGGTGGGAGACATGAGTGGGGGCCTGGTGGAGGCTGCCCCTGCACTGCTGGGGGGTGGGGGTGCAGGGGGACATGAGTGGGGGCCTGCTGGAGGCTGCCCCTGGTGGCTGGGGGGTGGGGGTGGTGGGAGACATGAGTGGGGGCCTGGTGGAGGCTGCCCATGGTGGCAGGGGGTGGGGGTGATGGGAGACATGTGTGGGGGCCTGGTGGAGGCTGCCCCTGGTGGCTGGGGGATGGGGGTGGTGGGAGACATGAGTGGGGGCCTGGTGGGGGCTGGCCATGGTGGCAGGGGGATGGGGGTGGTGGGAGACATGAGTGGGGGCCTGGTGGAGGGTGGCCATGGTGGCAGGGGGGTGGGGGTGGTGGTAGACATGAATGGGGGCCTGGTGGAGGCTGCCCCTGCACTGCTGGGGGTGGGGGTGGTGGGAGACATGAGTGGGGGCCTGGTGGAGGCTGCCCCTGGTGGCTGCGGGGTGGGGGTGGTGGGAGACATGAGTGGGGGCCTGGTGGAGGCTGCCCCTGCACTGCTGGGGGGTGGGGGTGCAGGGGGACATGTGTGGGGGCCTGCTGGAGGCTGCCCCTGGTGGCTGGGGGGTGGGGGTGGTGGGAGACATGAGTGGGGGCCTGGTGGGGGCTGCCCATGGTGGCAGGGGGGTGGGGGTGGTGGGAGACATGAGTGGGGGCCTGGTGGGGGCTGCCCATGGTGGCAGGGGGGTGGGGGTGATGGGAGACATGAGTGGGGGCCTGGTGGAGGCTGCCCCTGCACTGCTGGGGGGTGGGGGTGGTGGGAGACATGAGTGGGGGCCTGCTGGAGGCTGCCCCTGCACTGCTGGGGGGTGGGGGTGGTGGGAGACATGGGTGGGGGCCTGGTGGGGGCTGCCAATGGTGGCAGGGGGGTGGGGGTGCAGGGGGACATGAGTGGGGGCCTGCTGGATGCTGCCCCTGGTGGCTGGGGGGTGGGGGTGGTGGGAGACATGAGTGGGGGCCTGGTGGAGGGTGGCCATGGTGGCAGGGGGGTGGGGGTGGTGGGAGACATGAGTTGGGGCCTGGTGGAGGCTGCCCCTGCACTGCTGGGGGGTGGGGGCGGTGGGAGACATGAGTGGGGGCCTGCTGGAGGCTGCCCCTGCACTGCTGGGGGGTGGGGGTGGTGGGAGACATGAGTGGGGGCCTGGTGGAGGCTGCCCCTGCACTGCTGGGGGGTCGGGGTGCAGGGGGACACGAGTGGGGGCCTGCTGGAGGCTGCCCCTGGTGGCTGGGGGGTAGGGGTGGTGGGAGACATGAGTGGGGGCCTGGTGGAGGGTGAGCCTGGATGCTGGGGGGTGGGGGTGCAGGGGGACATGAGTGGGGGCCTGGTGGAGGGTGGCCATGGTGGCAGGGGGGTGGGGGTGGTGGGAGACATGAGTTGGGGCCTGGTGGAGGCTGCCCCTGCACTGCTGGGGGGTGGGGGTGGTGGGAGACATGAGTGGGGGCCTGCTGGAGGCTGCCCCTGCACTGCTGGGGGGTGGGGGTGGTGGGAGACATGGGTGGGGGCCTGGTGGGGGCTGCCCATGGTGGCAGGGGGGTGGGGGTGGTGGGAGACATGAGTGGGGACCTGGTGGGGGCTGCCCATGGTGGCAGGGGCGTGGGGGTGGTGGGAGACATGAGTGGGGGCCTGGTGGGGGCTGCCCATGGTGGCAGGGGGTGGGGGTGCAGGGGGACATGAGTGGGGGCCTGGTGGAGGGTGGCCATGGTGGCAGGGGGGTGGGGGTGGTGGGAGACATGAGTTGGGGCCTGGTGGAGGCTGCCCCTGCACTGCTGGGGGGTGGGGGTGGTGGGAGACATGAGTGGGGGCCTGCTGGAGGCTGCCCCTCCACTGCTGGGGGGTGGGGGTGGTGGGAGACATGAGTGGGGGCCTGGTGGAGGCTGCCCCTGGTGGCTGGGGGGTGGGGGTGGTGGGAGACATGAGTGGGGGCCTGGTGGAGGCTGCCCATGGTGGCAGGGGGGTGGGGGTGGTGGGAGACATGAGTGGGGGCCTGGTGGAGGATGCCCATGGTGGCAGGGGGGTGGGGGTGGTGGTAGACATGCATTGTTGATCAGTAGTGCAAGGTGACATGTGGGTTGGCTGGGGGGCATGCCCATGGTGGATGGGCTGCCTGCGGGACATGAGCAGGGGTGCAGGGTAGTCCCCCGTGGTGTGGGCTGCCTGCAGGGTCTGTGGAGGTTGTGGAGCGTACACCTGGGAGGGCCCACACGGCCAATTCACGTGTGGTACTCCCCAGAACCCCTGAAATACACATACCCTGCTGAAATCGTGTGTGGAACTTCCCGCGCACCCCTGAAATACACATACCCTGCTGAAATCGTGTGTGGAACTTCCCGCGCACCCCTGAAATACACATACCTTGCTGAAATCGCGTGTGGAAATTCCCGCGCACCCCTGAAATACACGTACCCTGCTCGCACTGGGCCAATCGCGTGTTGAACTTCCCGCGCACCCCTGAAATACACGTACCCTGATGAAATCGCGTGTGGAACTTCCCGCGCACCCCTGAAATACACATACTCTGCTGAAATCGCGTGTGGAACTTCCCGCGCACCCCTGAAATACACGTAACCTGCTCGCACTGGGCCAATCGCGTGTGGAACTTCCCGCGCACCCCTGAAATACACGTACCCTGATGAAATAGCGTGTGGAACTTCCCGCGCACCCCTGAAATACACATACCTTGCTGAAATCGCGTGTGGAACTTCCCGCGCACCCCTGAAATACACGTACCCTGATGAAATCGCGTGTGGAACTTCCCGCGCACCCCTGAAATACACATACCTTGCTGAAATCGCATGTGGAACTTCCCACGCACCCCTGAAATACACGTACCCTGCTCGCACTGGGCCAATCGCGTGTGGAACTTCCCGCGCACCCCTGCAATACACGTACCCTGATGAAATTGCGTGTGGAACTTCCCGCGCACCCCTGAAATACACATACCTTGCTGAAATCGCGTGTGGAACTTCCCGCGCACCCCTGAAATACACGTACCCTGCTGAAATCGTGTGTGGAACTTCCCGCGCACCCCTGAAATACACATACCTTGCTGAAATCGCGTGTGGAAATTCCCGCGCACCCCTGAAATACACGTACCCTGCTCGCACTGGGCCAATCGCGTGTTGAACTTCCCGCGCACCCCTGAAATACACGTACCCTGATGAAATCGCGTGTGGAACTTCCCGCGCACCCCTGAAATACACATACTTTGCTGAAATCGCGTGTGGAACTTCCCGCGCACCCCTGAAATACACGTAACCTGCTCGCACTGGGCCAATCGCGTGTGGAACTTCCCGCGCACCCCTGAAATACACGTACCCTGCTGAAATTGCGTGTGGAACTTCCCGCGCACCCCTGAAATACACGTACCCTGCTCGCACTGGGCCAATCGCGTGTGGAACTTCCCGCGCACCCCTGCAATACACGTACCCTGATGAAATAGCGTGTGGAACTTCCCGCGCACCCCTGAAATACACATACCTTGCTGAAATCGCGTGTGGAACTTCCCGCGCACCCCTGAAATACACGTACCCTGATGAAATCGCGTGTGGAACTTCCCGCGCACCCCTGAAATACACATACCTTGCTGAAATCGCATGTGGAACTTCCCACGCACCCCTGAAATACACGTACCCTGCTCGCACTGGGCCAATCGCGTGTGGAACTTCCCGCGCACCCCTGCAATACACGTACCCTGATGAAATTGCGTGTGGAACTTCCCGCGCACCCCTGAAATACACATACCTTGCTGAAATCGCGTGTGGAACTTCCCGCGCACCCCTGAAATACACGTACCCTGCTGAAATCGTGTGTGGAACTTCCCGCGCACCCCTGAAATACACATACCTTGCTGAAATCGCGTGTGGAAATTCCCGCGCACCCCTGCAATACACGTACCCTGATGAAATTGCGTGTGGAACTTCCCGCGCACCCCTGAAATACACATACCTTGCTGAAATCGCGTGTGGAACTTCCCGCGCACCCCTGAAATACACATACCCTGCTGAAATCGTGTGTGGAACTTCCCGCGCACCCCTGAAATACACATACCTTGCTGAAATCGCGTGTGGAAATTCCCGCGCACCCCTGAAATACACGTACCCTGCTCGCACTGGGCCAATCGCGTGTTGAACTTCCCGCGCACCCCTGAAATACACGTACCCTGATGAAATCGCGTGTGGAACTTCCCGCGCACCCCTGAAATACACATACTTTGCTGAAATCGCGTGTGGAACTTCCCGCGCACCCCTGAAATACACGTACCCTGCTCGCACTGGGCCAATCGCGTGTGGAACTTCCCGCGCACCCCTGAAATACACGTACCCTGATGAAATCGCGTGTGGAACTTCCCGCGCACCCCTGAAATACACATACCTTGCTGAAATTGCGTGTGGAACTTCCCGCACACCCCTGAAATACACGTACCCTGCTCGCACTGGGCCAATCGCGTGTGGAACTTCCCGCGCACCCCTGCAATACACGTACCCTGATGAAATCGCGTGTGGAACTTCCCGCGCACCCCTGAAATACACATACCTTGCTGAAATCGCGTGTGGAACTTCCCGCGCACCCCTGAAATACACGTACCCTGATGAAATCGCGTGTGGAACTTCCCGCGCACCCCTGAAATACACATACCTTGCTGAAATCGCATGTGGAACTTCCCACGCACCCCTGAAATACACGTATCCTGCTCGCACTGGGCCAATCGCGTGTGGAACTTCCGGCGCACCCCTGCAATACACGTACCCTGATGAAATTGCGTATGGAACTTCCCGCGCACCCCTGAAATACACATACCTTGCTGAAATCGCGTGTGGAACTTCCCGCGCACCCCTGAAATACACATACCCTGCTGAAATCGTGTGTGGAACTTCCCGCGCACCCCTGAAATACACATACCTTGCTGAAATCGCGTGTGGAAATTCCCGCGCACCCCTGAAATACACGTACCCTGCTCGCACTGGGCCAATCGCGTGTTGAACTTCCCGCGCACCCCTGAAATACACGTACCCTGATGAAATCGCGTGTGGAACTTCCCGCGCACCCCTGAAATACACATACTTTGCTGAAATCGCGTGTGGAACTTCCCGCGCACCCCTGAAATACACGTACCCTGCTCGCACTGGGCCAATCGCGTGTGGAACTTCCCGCGCACCCCTGAAATACACGTACCCTGATGAAATCGCGTGTGGAACTTCCCGCGCACCCCTGAAATACACATACCTTGCTGAAATTGCGTGTGGAACTTCCCGCACACCCCTGAAATACACGTACCCTGCTCGCACTGGGCCAATCGCGTGTGGAACTTCCCGCGCACCCCTGCAATACACGTACCCTGATGAAATCGCGTGTGGAACTTCCCGCGCACCCCTGAAATACACATACCTTGCTGAAATCGCGTGTGGAACTTCCCGCGCACCCCTGAAATACACGTACCCTGATGAAATCGCGTGTGGAACTTCCCGCGCACCCCTGAAATACACATACCTTGCTGAAATCGCATGTGGAACTTCCCACGCACCCCTGAAATACACGTATCCTGCTCGCACTGGGCCAATCGCGTGTGGAACTTCCGGCGCACCCCTGCAATACACGTACCCTGATGAAATTGCGTATGGAACTTCCCGCGCACCCCTGAAATACACATACCTTGCTGAAATCGCGTGTGGAACTTCCCGCGCACCCCTGAAATACACGTACCCTGCTGAAATCGCGTGTGGAACTTCCCGTGCACCCCTGAAATTCACATACCCGGCATAATCGCGTGTGAGACTTCCCGCGCACCCCGGTATACACGCACACGTATTTTTTGTCAGCGGGTGTCCGTGTTTGTGGGTACCCCTTTGCACGTCATTTGTCCTGGAGGGCCACAGTATAGGACAATCTTCATGGCAGTATATAGGTGCTATTTGTTGGCGCACCTTTTGGCGCACATTTCTTACAGCCGCAGAGACGCTACCGCCTGCTTTCTTGTGGCGGTCGTGTTTGTGCCTGTGCGCTGGTTTGAGCGTGCGCTTATTTGCCCTATTCTATTCCATGAATACGTGTTGTAGGCGAGCGTGTGGGCGTTCCGCGCACTTGTGCCCTGTACTTCCCCCGTGACGCCCACATTTGGCAAGTTGTTCCCCATTCCAAGTGTTACGCCCGTGTTCCGCCTACTTTTGTTGCGTGCGCCGCGCTATGTGCGATTTTCGCTGTGGCCTGTGCGATTTTCGCAGTGACCTGGCGCACGCTGTTAGATGGCCTGTGCGCCAACGTGCGCCGCGCACTTTTTTATCGCACATCCGCTGGTTTTCTCGCGCACGGACTTCCATGAATCGATGTGCGCTGCTTTTCGTGCGATTTTCGCACTTGCACTGCGATTTTCGCTATTCCACTGCGATTCGCACGTTTTTGCCCACTTGCGCCGCGCTAATTATTTCATGAATCGCCTCCTAAATGTGTTATCAGGATTGTTTGCTGCATGTCTGTGAAGTACTAACATTTGCAAACACAATTGGTCTGTACTGTGTAAGTAAATGTTGTCAATAATTGGTGGTAATTGAAATAGAATATTCATTGCTACATTTGCGTAGCAACTTACACCAACTATATTTGAGAGTTTAAATGGACCAGGTAGTTCTGTATCTGACTGCTTTTTTTGGAGTTTGACTTCCTTCTTTGAAGGAGTACCTGGTTTATTTTCCCTAATTGATTCTTTTTTGCTTGTGGTATTTGATGAAGTATTAGTTTCTTTTATTCTCTTTGGAGGATTTGCATTGACATCCTGTTGCATTTCTGTTTGATTTATTTTTCTTTTATAATGTTTTACTTTTTGTGGAACAAAATATGTGTTTAGATGGGGGTTGTATATTGAGCGAAGTCTATTGTATTCTAAAATGGAAGGAATATCAGCGTTTACTTTACTTGCATCAAAGTTGATTAGAATTAGTCAGTCAAGTGTACGTAAGCGTGATAGTGCTACGTAGCTCATGCCTTCTTTAAAGACTGTGTTACCAACATCTATCATTGCTTTGTCTAGGGTAAGACCTTGTGATTTATGAATTGTGACTGTGTATGCAAGAGTTAGAGAAAATTGTTCTCTGTGTACATACATGTCTTTGAAGAGAAGGAATCGAGCTGTTGAGCGTCCTATCCTTTTTTTGTTGTGCCAGAAGAGAGTTTCTCAGATACTCTTTTAGTTGAGAGAACAACAGATAGCTATGGCTGTGTGTTTCAGAAAACAGATTGTTTGGATTTTGGGAGATTCATGGATACATTGGTTGAAGGTGCATGCAGAAAGCTGTGGAGTAGCTGTAGATCTTGGATTTCCACATGTGGAAGTACACTGGCATGGAGTACGTGGAATGAAGTGGTTGGACTTGCTACCTCTTTGTGCTACTTTTGAGACAGAGCAACATCCAGACATAATTGTAATTCATTGTGGAGGGAATAGTTTAGGACATGTGCCTGGAATTTCTTTGCAATTTTCTATGAAGGAAGGACTTGGGAAGGTCATGGACATGTTTCCTAATTCTCAAGTAATATTTTACAGATTGCACAGAGACAAATGTGGCTTTGTCCTTCTTCATTTGGTCCACAAATGGAAAAAGCAAGGCGCAATGTTAATAAGGCTGTTTGTGCCTTTCTAAGAGATTTTGGCATGTCCTATTCTCATAATGAAAATATTATGTTTCGTAGTACATACATTTTTTGCAGAGATGGAGTCCATCTTACTTATGCTGGCAATCAGATTTTTTTGACAAATATACAAAATGCATTACAACCTCTTTTAGATTTACAGCATCTGTTTTAAAGTAGGTGTTAAGTATTTATAATTTTTGACATACAAACACCTCCCAAAGGCTCTTTTAAGACCCACCACTTCCAACCAGAGAAAATTGCAATGGTTATGATAGGGTGCCAACCCAATTTTTTTTTTCTGTCCGCGAACTGTCTGCGGACTTCTCAAAAATACAAAGGGCCCTGCTTCATTTATTTTCACTTCTATTTTTTAACTGTGAAAGGCGGCTCTGAAAAGAGCCTTATTTCTTTTTTGATTTTTGTAATTTTGTATTTATTTTTTTGGTTTTTTAGACACGACACACTAGGAGAGGAGGGGAAAGGAGGGTAAGGGGGGACACCAACCACAGGGATAAGAAAGGGCGAGCTGAGAGAGGAAGATGTAGAGTGGGTTTTATTTGGGTAGTGAGCAGGTCTTCTCGTGCTCTGAGACGATATTCTCAAAAGCACTCTGATGTCGCTCCCCCCTGCAGAGTACTGTGTCACTCATACAACTGTGACTGTCGAAAGGTAAGAGTCATCAGAATTCTGTATGGCCTGTGAGGCAGCTTGAGGAAGACGCTGTCCCACAGAGGTGGTCCTTGTGGTGACAGGATCAGAAACGTAGAGGAAATCCCTACTACCCACACTAGACGTGAGTTTTTATGGAAAAATATTGTGGATTACTCGAAAATGTACTTTTAATTTGTTCGGGAACACGAACAGTGTCCGCATTCAGAACACGCGATCAGCATGGGCACGGTCACATGATCGCTTCGCGAACATGTTTGCGAAGGAAGTGGCTGTCCGCAGGACACCAAATGCACGGACATTGGTTTGCGCATGCGCGTTGATGTTCTACGGACAGTGTTCGGGTCCTGAATTAATTAAAAGTGCGTCACACATCAAACAAACATTTCTGGACATCGCGTGTGTTCTACAACAGTTTAAACTTGCTAGCGAACATTACAGACAGGTATAGTGTTCTTCAGGACACCTCCATTTTTGTTTATTTACGAACATTTCAGGACACCAATTGGGTTGTTAGAATAGTTTCAACTTGCTAGAGAACAGTACGGACAGGTATAGTGTTCTTTAGGACACCTCCATTTTTGTTTAATTACGAACATTTCAGGACACCCATTGGGTTCTTAAAACAGTTTCAACTTGCTGCGAACAGTACGGACAGGTGTAGTGTTCTTCAGGACACCTCCATTTTCGTTTATTTACGAACATTTCAGAACACCTGTGCTGTCCGCAGACATCTACATTGTTTTTAAAAAATAAAAAATGGGAACTAATTACAACACAATATAAAAATGTAACTTTATTTCACATATATTAATAATTTATGACAGAGAAGGTGAGGCAGAAACAGAAACAAAAACAGGAGAATTGGGGTTTCAACATGATTGGTATCAGGTGAAGAAGGGATGGAAGTCTCATCAAAAGTTTTGGATTATGGAGAGGGTTTGGGGATAATTGACTGGGATATGGTGAAGGGGACACGTACATGTGGGACAATGGTATGAGGTTTTTGTTTTAAAATGATCCTCAACAAAAGTTTTCAAATTATTAAAATTGCTCAATAATAAATCATTTTTTTCTTTTAAGCTGTCAAGCTTGTTTTCCATAACAGTTTCTTCAGATATATTTTCTATTTTGGTATGCTTTGTACAAAATGAAATATATATGTTAAATATATATAAAATGATAACAATTAAATGGTTTATATTGTAAAGTGTGTACCATTAGCTTCACTATTTTTTGACATTTCGTCATGTGGGAAGTGCTCCTCTAGCCATTCCAGAGTACTAGACATTTCTGTGAGAAAAAAAAATATAATAATTTTTTTTAATCTAATACAGAAAGTTTATGAAGATATGAGTAAAATGATGTACACTTACTATTTCAGGTAAGATATGTTCTGAGTACTCTGTAGGTCTGGTCTTGGTTTTAGTTGTGGAGTGTCTGTGAGGTAATTATGTTGGAAGCCGATTTATCTTCTCTTGGTATATTCCATTTTTAGAACATATTGTATGTAAATGAATGGTTAGTGTGGTACATATATGGGGTACATTTCTTATGTATTACTACATATAATATGTATGTGTACTACTTTGTGAATTTTTTTAATGTTATCATGTTGTAATATAACAATTAAACATACCCCCCCAGACTTTTTAGGTAGTGGTACTGTTGTCCGAACATGTCCGCGGACATCAAAAAAGTTCGTGGACATCACATTCAGTAGAAGTGGTTCAGTATGTTCCATATTACATATTACATGTACATAAAGTCAAAGTTACTATTGTTAAGCTTTGCTACTAAAAACCTATGAAATTCAGTGAAAAAACTTTGTTAAAGGGACATTATGGTTAAGTTGTGCTACTAAAAACCTATGAAATTCAGTGAAAAAAACTTTGTTAAAGGGACTTTATGGTTAAGTTGCGCTACTAAAAACCTATGAAATTCAGTGAAAAAACTTGGTTAAAGGGACGTCATGGATAAGTTGCGCTACTAAAAACCTATGAAATTCAGTGAAAACATTTTGTTAAAGGGACGTTATGGTTCCAAGTAAAACCGAAAAACCCTTGAAATTCGCCAGTTATGGTAAACTAAGCAACCATAACTCGCGCCACCACCGTGCACTGCTAAGCCCAACACCCAGGACATCAAAGATGACATCACAAATGTCATTGATGACATCACTGATGACATCACATGTGCATTTACCTTTCATGAAAAGTCTGTACAAGGGATTCTTAGTGTAATGTTAAAAAAAAAGTGTCAAGGATTATTGGAATAAATATCAAGTGCTAATCAGTGCATTAAGCTATGCATTGATATAAATAGCATTCTATTATTAACTTCAATCCAGTATACTAAGGTACTCATGTAGAAACATAGGCATTGTGTGCATGTAACGCTCACCTGATTCCCGCAGAGGCGCCGGTCTTGACTGGGTGAATGCCATATCTTCAAAGGTGATGTGTAACACACGGTTGGCTCTTTGGGCTGGACCTCTGTGCACTGTATGTCTGACTTGAAGAGTAAGATGTCTGCAGATAGAAAATATGGGATTAATGAACTGGGGTTATTGGGTGCCTCTCTCCTCTTCCCTTTCTCTTCTCCTGTAGAACCCCAAAGGTTAACGCCCTCACCTTAGGTAAGTGAACGCCGAGCTCTCCATCTGCCTCGGGGCAGGGTGCCGTAACCAGTTTCTTCACTGGATAAGGGTGCAGGCCTCTTGACCTCAGAGGACTGCTGTCCGTCGTTAACTGCACGAACGGTAAGTTCTGGGCACTTCAAATGTCTTAAAAGTCTTTTGTAATGATATCTCTTGTTTTGCAGGGTTCCGGCGATGGCGGATGGCGGGCTGATGAGAGTTGAGGATCGAACCCGCGTGAGGAATAGAAGCGCCTGGAAGCACGTAAGTAAGCGCTTGTAGCCTGCTTCACGATGCGCACTAACTGTCCCTTTTATCTTGCAGGTACAAGTTCGGAGCTTTAGGGAAGCTGAAGTGTGCTGGAATACCCACTGGATTCGGCGTGGGAAGGAGTAATGGCACGTGAGTAATAAAGTTGCCCAATGTCTTTAAACGCACCTTCTTTTGTCTTTCAGATGCGGGATGCAGTGCCGAAGGCCTCCGGAGCGTGCGAAGAGCTGGTAAACTTTTGTCTTTCAGATGCCGGAATGCAGTGCGAAGACCTCCGGAGCATGCGAAGAGTAGGTAAGCCTTTGTCTTTCAGATGCCGGAATGCAGCGTGAGGCGTTGGTGACAGCCGATGGACCAGGTAAGAGATGCGCTGCCACTGAAGACCGTAGTGCTAACCTGTTCTTTCTTTGTCTTTACAGGTGCTGCTGAAGACTGGATTCCAGGATGGTAAGCCTTTGTTCCCTTAGGCCCAGGATCAGAAGCAGAAGACACGATGAGCGTTCTGCTGCAGAGAATGCAGAATAACACAAAGCAAGATTCATCCATCGGGTGTGGTTTAAATAGCCTCCTGTAGTGCTTAGGTGTCTCCTTCCACAGCCACGCCTAGGTAAGAAAAGAGTTCCTGCTTTCCAGAAGAGTTCCAGTGTTCTGAACCTAGGGAGTGGCTCCTGCCCCACCCAACAGGAAAAGTAGTCCCAAACAGAAGAGGATCAGGGGTTCAACTGGCAGGTAAGTAAGCAGCATGGTCTGCTGCAGGTAAGTCCACCCAAGCATTATGAGCCCGGTGCTTCCAGCGCTGGGACTGGGCATCTTTATGAGCCTGATGCCACTGGCGCCAGGACAGGTTCCAAAAGGTCCCAATTGGGACTGGCTGGCACTCGGAAACGGGGTTATGGGTCTGCTTCCAAGGGAGTCGGGCAAGTCCTGATCTTTTGGAAGCAGAGATCATGACAGTACCCCCCCTCAAGGCCCCTCCCAAACCGGGCTTCTCCAGGGGTTTGGGCTTGTTAGGAAATGTTCGATGAAATCTTTTGATTATCCAAGGCGCGTGGACATATTCTGCAGGTTCCCAGGATCTTTCTTGGGGACCGTAGCCTTTCCAGTCAATCAGGTAAAATAGTTTAGATTTGGAGATCTTGGAATCCAGGATGCTTTTGACTTCAAACTCGAGTTCTCCATCAACTAGAATAGGTTTTGGAGATGTAGTTAGTCGGGTTTGAGGTTGCAAAGGTTTTAATAGAGAGACGTGGAAGACCGGATGTATCTTCATGTGAGGGGGCAAGTCCAACTTGACCGCTACTGGATTTACTATGGTAGTGATGCAATAGGGACCAAGGTATCTTGGGTTGAATGTGCGTGGTCCTTTTAGAGGTAGATATTTGGTGGATAACCCGACTTGATCTCCTACTTGATATTGGGGGGCTTCCTTCCGATGTTGGTCTGCTCCTTTCTTGTATTGTTCTTTAGCCCTTTGAAGGTGAGAAACGGCTTCCTTAAAGGCTTGGGTGATTGTAGAATGCAGGTGGTCTACTGCTGGTGTTCCAAGATCTTGGAGTGGATCCAACTCCGAGGTTCGAGGGTGACTACCGTATAAAAGAAAAAACGGGGTCTTCTCAGTTCCCGAGTGGACAGAGTTATTGTAGGCATATTCGGCTATCCAAAGGATATCTTTCCAAGTTTTTTCAGTTTGTTGTAGCATGCAGCGCAAATACTGTTCCAGAGTTTGATTGGTCCTCTCGGTTTGTCCGTCGGTTTGAGGGTGGTGGCTGGTCGAAAGTCTCACATCAATTTGAGCCGACCGACAGCAACTTCGCCAAAAATGAGAAATAAATTGACTACCTCGATCCGAAATTAGAACTGAAGGAAAACCGTGCAGTCGGACGATGTTTTCGAGAAATTCTCGGGCCAGAGTTGCTGCTGTTGGTAAGCCTTTGAGTGGAATGAAATGCACCATCTTGGAGAATAGGTCCACGATTACTAGGATCGTATTGTATCCGGAGCATGGAGGTAGTTCGGTGATGAAGTCCATAGAAAGCGTATGCCAAGGGCGAGGCGGGATGTCAATAGGGCGTAAGAGGCCGGCTGGTTTTTCCTTTTGACTCTTGTTTTGGGCGCATACTCCACAGGACATTATAAAGTCTCTGATATCTTTTTTCCAAGACGGCCACCAGAAGTAGCGCTTGATCTTTTCCGAGGTCTTGGTCATACCGGGATGTCCTTCCATTAAAGAATCGTGATAACAAGAGATTACCTTTTTCTGTAAATCTCTGCTGGGCAGGTATAACCGTTCTTGGAAATATAATAGGTTGTCCTTCACCGTAAAGTCCTTTCCCTGCAGATGCCAATTCTGTATGTCTGCTGGAGTTACCAGTAGCCTGGCTTTATCCTTAATTTCCTCTATGGATTGTGTGGCGATTACACCTAGAATTCTTTGTTCGGGAATGATAGGTACAGGTTTAGGATTGATCAAATGTTCTTCCACTCCCATCCGAGAAAGGGCATCAGCTTTACCGTTTTTTGTACCAGGTCGATAGGTAATTATGAAGTCAAACTCGGCAAAGAATAGTGCCCAACGGAGTTGCCTAGAGGATTGAGCTTTTGCGGTTTTCAAATATTGCAGGTTTCGGTGATCTGTAATCACAGTAACGGTGTGTCGGGCCCCCAGAAGATAATGCCGCCAAGCCTTAAAGGCGGACTTGATAGCTAGAAGTTCCTTATCAGTAATAGTGTAATTGATTTCAGGAGGCGAGAATTTGCGGGACCAAAATGCCACGGGATGCAACTGATTGGTTACTGGGTCCTTTTGTGATAGAACTGCCCCCATGGCAAGGCTCGAAGCATCAGTTTCAACGATGTAGGGGAGTTCTGGGCGAGGATGTTTTAAGATCGGTGCAGAGATAAATCTAGTCTTCAAATTCTGGAAAGCTTGTTCCGCCTCGGTAGACCATTCAAAACGTTTGTTTTTCTTTAACAAAGCGGTGATGGGCTGGACTATTCGAGAGAATTCGGGGATAAACCTGCGGTAAAAGTTAGCGAAGCCTAACATGCTTTGAACACCTTTTACGGAGGATGGCGATGGCCATTTGAGAATTGCATCGACCTTCTTTGAATCCATACGCACTCCGCTAGGTGATAATATGAATCCCAAGAATTCAACTTCAGTCACGTTGAAAACACATTTTTCCAACTTAGCGAAAAGTTTGTGTTGACGCAATCTCTCGAGGACCATTTTCACGTGTTTCCGATGTTCAGTTTCCGATGAAGAATAAATGAGGATGTCGTCAATGTAAACGACAACACACACATCTATGAGCTCTCTGAGGACATCGTTCATAAAATATTGAAAGGCGGCCGGGGCATTGCAAAGTCCAAAGGGCATGACCTGATATTCAAATAGCCCATACTTGGTGCGGAAGGCCGTCTTCCATTCATCGCCCTCTTTTACTCGTACCAAGTGGTAGGCTCCTCTAAGATCCAGCTTTGTATATATGCATGCTTTTCTGACTTGGTCCAGGAGTTCAGGGATCAAAGGTAACGGATATCTATTCTTAACGGTGATCTGGTTCAGGGCGCGATAATCTATACAAGTTCTAAGGTCCCCTTCTTTTTTTGGAACGAAGAACAAAGCTGAGGAAGCAGGGGACTTGGAAGGACGAATAAACCCATTCGCTAGGTATTGATCCAGGTATTGTCGGAGGTGAAGATTCTCAGGCTCGGTGAGGGCATAAATTCTACTACAAGGAGGAGTAGATCCAGGTATCAGGTCTATCTGGCAGTCATAAGACCTATGAGGAGGTAGAGAGTTAGCCTGATCCTTCCGGAAAACATCTTGGAATTCTAGGTATTCAGGAGGTAACTGGGGAGCCTCCGAGGAAATTGCTGCCAGTGCAACACCAGGTCGAGGGTGACAAGTAGAGACACATTCTGGAAACTGAACCGTTCTTGCTCGCCAATCGATCTGAGGATTGTGCTTCTCTAACCAAGGAATTCCTAGAATAATCTGGAACTGAGGGGCCTTGATCACATCGAACACGATCTTCTCATGGTGTCCATCTTGACTTACTAGCGTCACTTCTTGGGTGGTATGCGTTACTGGTCCGGAGGCTATCTCCGTACCATCCACCGTAGTAATGACGTCCTTTACAGCCTTTGGACAAAGAGTCAGATTCATCCTCAAAACCATTTCATGATCCACATAATTGCCGATGGCACCGCTGTCGACGTAAGCTTCAATCGCATGTAATCGATCCGGATGTTCAGGGCTAATGAGGACCATAGGTATCACGAAATGCGAGGTCACTGAACTGGTTTTAACGCTCGGCAAGAGGACCTCTATTCTTGTCGGGCGAGGTCGTTTCCCTGCTCAGAGTTTGTGACCCTGGTAACTGCAGCTCCTACTGCCTTCTTGGCTGGTTTCACCGGACAGTCTCGAAGAAAGTGCCCCGAGTTTCCGCAATAGAGGCATAATTGCAGCTGTTTTCTCCTTTCCCGCTCCTTTTGTGTTAGTGGTCCTTTCAGGCCCCCTATTTGCATGGGTTCCCCGGAGTCTACTCCTTTGGTAGGAGTTGGTGGTTTGGAAAATACTCGAGCATCAAACTTGGAACGATCGGCCTTCCTGTTCTGCAGTCTGTGGTCAATTTGAACGACTAAGTCAATATAGTCCGAACAGTCTTGCGGGGGATTCACTACTTGGGCTAACACATCTTTGAGCTCTCCACGTAGACCTCTATAAAACAGCGTAATCCTTTTGTCCTCAGGCCATCGAGTTTCCACTATCAGTCTGTTGAAAGACGCAATATAAGCCAAAAGGTCTTGATTACCCTGTCGCAATGAAAGGAGCTCATTGTCCAAGGCCTGCCCCTGTGAATGTCTTGCAAACAGTTTTTCCATACTGAGCTGAAAAGCTTGAAAATCATGGAGAACCGGATCATCTTGATTAACTAGAGGGATCGACCAGTCTGCCGCATTGCCACTAAGGTACGAAAGCATGAAAGCTACCCTAGCTTGATGAGTTGGAAAGGCTGCTGGCCAGCATAAGAAGTGCAACCGGCACTGATTAATAAATACTGCAAACCTCTTTGGGTCACCAGAAAATCGTTCGGGCGGAGCCAGAGGTACAGTCCCAGGTAGGTTGATCTGCACTGGGTTCGTAGAGGATGTTGAAGGAAGATTTGCCCCTGATGCGGGTAACAGAGTTTGTCCGGCTTGTGACTGTAGCAATTGTCTAGCGAGATCGTCTGTTCGCTCCTTGGAAATAATCAGTTCCCTTCTTAGAGCATTCGTTTCCTGACAGGCTGCATGCACTTCTGCTCTTAGTTCCCCAAGTAACTGGGCTAGCTGGTCGGTATCCGAGGTTTCCATAGCGCCTGGGTGGGAGTTTTGCGGTAGGCTTTTTGTTCTGTAACGCTCACCTGATTCCCGCAGAGGCGCCGGTCTTGACTGGGTGAATGCCGTATCTTCAAAGGTGATGTTTAACACACGGTTGGCTCTTTGGGCTGGACCTCTGTGCACTGTATGTCTGACTTGAAGAGTAAGATGTCTGCAGATAGTAAATATGGGATTAATGAACTGGGGTTATTGGGTGCCTCTCTCCTCTTCCCTTTCTCTTCTCCTGTAGAACCCCAAAGGTTAACGCCCTCACCTTAGGTAAGTGAACGCCGAGCTCTCCATCTGCCTCGGGGCAGGGTGCCGTAACCAGTTTCTTCACTGGATAAGGGTGCAGGCCTCTTGACCTCAGAGGACTGCTGTCCGTCGTTAACTGCACGAAGGGTAAATTCTGGGCACTTCAAATGTCTTAAAAGTCTTTTGTAATGATATCTCTTGTTTTGCAGGGTTCCGGCGATGGCGGATGGCGGGCTGATGAGAGTTGAGGATCGAACCCGCGTGAGGAATAGAAGCGCCTGGAAGCACGTAAGTAAGCGCTTGTAGCCTGCTTCACGATGCGCACTAACTGTCCCTTTTATCTTGCAGGTACAAGTTCGGAGCTTTAGGGAAGCTGAAGGGTGCTGGAATACCCACTGGATTCGGCGTGGGAAGGAGTAATGGCACGTGAGTAATAAAGTTGCCCAATGTCTTTAAACGCACCTTCTTTTGTCTTTCAGATGCGGGATGCAGTGCCGAAGGCCTCCGGAGCGTGCGAAGAGCTGGTAAACTTTTGTCTTTCAGATGCCAGAATGCAGTGCGAAGACCTCCGGAGCATGCGAAGAGTAGGTAAGCCTTTGTCTTTCAGATGCCGGAATGCAGCGCGAGGCGTTGGTGACAGCCGATGGACCAGGTAAGAGATGCGCTGCCACTGAAGACCGTAGTGCTAACCTGTTCTTTCTTTGTCTTTACAGGTGCTGCTGAAGACTGGATTCCAGGATGGTAAGCCTTTGTTCCCTTAGGCCCAGGATCAGAAGCAGAAGACACGATGAGCGTTCTGCTGCAGAGAATGCAGAATAACACAAAGCAAGATTCATCCATCGGGTGTGGTTTAAATAGCCTCCTGTAGTGCTTAGGTATCTCCTTCCACAGCCACGCCTAGGTAAGAAAAGAGTTCCTGCTTTCCAGAAGAGTTCCAGTGTTCTGAACCTAGGGAGTGGCTCCTGCCCCACCCAACAGGAAAAGTAGTCCCAAACAGAAGAGGATCAGGGGTTCAACTGGCAGGTAAGTAAGCAGCATGGTCTGCTGCAGGTAAGTCCACCCAAGCATTATGAGCCCGGCGCTTCCAGCGCTGGGACTGGGCATCTTTATGAGCCTGATGCCACTGGCACCAGGACAGGGTCCAAAAGGTCCCAATTGGGACTGGCTGGCACTCGGAACCGGGGTTATGGGTCTGCTTCCAAGGGAGTCGGGCAAGTCCTGATCTTTTGGAAGCAGAGATCATGACAGTGCAGCATACATGATGGAGATGTAATATTCATAAACTTGCCATGTTGAATAGTGAAATTATAACTGTTTTCATATAAGAGTTTTGTGTACAGTGAAACTTGTGATAAGTAGGTAATAAAACACACTTACTACATAATTTTATTAGTATAGACAAATGACAAAGAGACAACACCACATACAAATATAGTAGCAGAAAGTGTTCATAACCTAACTGATTACCTTTATGCAGAGAAATGATTGCTCTGTTTCAAAGCTGTTACTTACCCTATCTATATAAATCACATGATGTGTCTGACCCTAAGGAAAATAGTGTGAGTACAACGTATAAAAATATGAGCATATCCAGGGAAAGTACAGTAATAAAAAATCATCAAAACTATCAGAAAGTGCTGATAACTCTACTGATAATTTTAATGCACAAAAAGGATTGCTGTCTTTCAAGGTTGTGTCTTCCCCTATGTATATGTTTCATATGATATGTCTGGACCATAAGGGAATTATTGTAAGAACATACTTGAAGGATAAGTCTACGAATATAGTACATTTACAATTTCTAGTTCCTGACTGTTACTGAAGAAAATCATGTGGCCTAGATATGTCAGGAAAGGAAAAAAGGGGGCGTCAGACATGTGATGTCATTAGTGATGTCTTCAATGATATTTGTGATGTCATCTTTGATGTCCTGGGTGTTAGGCTTGGCAGTGCACGGTGGTGGCATGAGTTATGGTTGCTTAGCTTACCATAACTGGCGAATTTCAAGGGTTTTTACTGTGTGCAGTATCATCACTGCTGTAAACACACAAAGTAATTGATTTTGTTTTTTTGCACCGCAGTGAAGACTACTCTCCTGAGAATCAACAGCATCTACACTGCAGATGACATATCTGAAGAAACCTGGTTATTTTGCAAAAAAGTACAGTACTACCTTTGTATTGTAACTACTCCTCAAAGAGGCTGTGTGGGTTATTTATTTATTTTGGGCGCCAAAGCAAAAATTGATTTCTAAACCATTCTACCTACAAATATTTATTGAACAAAGAATAACAGGCAGAATGGCTCACAAATCCCTGTGTGTTTGGAACACAAATAACATATGCAATCCTTAGAAGGTTAGATTTAGAAAATAAGTTGCTGTTGCAAGTTTATGGCATTTTGTTTATTAATAATGATTCTGGTCATAAGTAGTCCATTTTGCACTCTCATCTGAAGCACATTGTAGTAGTATACAAACAATAAAGTAGCCTTACCAAATCATTGCAAGAGTCCAATGCACATCGACACACCATGACAAAGACCTTCCCCATCAGACTCATGCACACATGCACACAGCACACAGACATTGGACAACAGACCAAAGTATACCTTTTTTTTTCAACAGACAGCAAAGAATGCCTACCAAAAAGCAACTCTGTAGAAAGGAACGCAACAGTAGAGCAAATAAAAATAAAAGTGGCCTGTTGTAGAGTTTGTAAAGAATGTTGGAACAAACCAGCTAATGCAGTTGGTTAGCAAAGCAAAGGAAGTCTCAACTACCGAAACTTTACCTCCTCCATGAAAATGTCTTACAAAACACAAAAATGTTGTCAAAAAAACGACTACCAGTACAGCTAACAATGCTCTTAATAATCCTGATAGTGTAACAAGAACGTATAGTAAAAAAAGTATTTTATCAAAAATGTTTTGTCACAGAGTCCTTCAGAATCTACTAAGAGGAGGACCGAAATCATCCTCACTACTTAAAACCTACCGTAGAAAGTTAATCCTACAAGCTCTCGTGGACAGTGCAATCCTTCTCAAAAGGAAGTTGTTTATATTAGTGTTAAATAGGATGAAAGCACTAACAAAACTAAGTACTAAACTACAAAAGAAACTCAGCAATAAACGGAATTTAAACAAAAATAATTTCTTACATGTTTGTGGTGGTGAATTGAGTCACACAATAACCACAGAACCATATTTTAATGAAGCATACAAACAAAATCAAACAAACACAATTGCCATCCATAGCAGTGGACGAGGGTATGAGAAAATCAATACTACCATCATGGAACAAGAAACACTGCTTACAAATGTATTCCCTGAAAACTCAGAATTACCTCTCGATTCAGCAGAACCACACCGTCCAGTATACAAATGGCCGTGCACATCAATGTGTACCATTCCAAACAAAGCGTTCAAATTTTTACGTCAGTTCCTCAATCAATATGTAAAAGGTAAAGACAAAAATAAAATGAAAGTGCTGCAAAATATGGATATTTGTCCAGTGCGGAAATACACAGGACTAAAAGGACATTCATCAGCCTGCATTTCTGGGCCTATTTGCAAAAGCACCTTCCATGATATCAAAATGATATCAATACATCATTCCAATGTAAGAAATCTAGTCTATAAAATATACTATGCAAAAAGTCCAGCTTCAGAATTAGGCAACTTAAATATCACTCTTCTGCATGGTACACCCAAATACTTACAAGAAGAAATTGACCGTATTCGTAGAAAGTATTTTGGAAGTGAGAGCCACTTACAAAATGCAACAGTTTTAGAACATAGTAGCAACAATTCTGCACATAGCAACCTTCTATTACACACATATAGAAAATAAATAGTCAAATTTAAAAGGTCATCGGCTGAAGTACCAAACCATGTGTGTGTGTGTGTTGCCGCAGAACGTTTTACAAAAGGAACACAAAAAATGTGGACATATCATACAAAATAGTAGACAATGAAGATGATTCTAAATGGTTTGAATTAGCTCTCTACCTTTTAGCAGAAAACAAACTAACCGAACGCCTAATATGTTGCAGTTACTGTACTACAAAATTAGACAACAACCACACTCCTTCACGTGCTATTACAAATAATTTGGAATTGTTTCCATTACCAAAAATCCTGCAACAGCTCAATTTGTATGAGAGCATAATAATTCAAACAGTTCACCCATTTCAAGCAATTATACGCCTTCATCGGAAAAACATCAAAATTACCTTCCTCTGAATTGGTGAAAGGCATTCGTGGCAAAGTAGTTTATTTGCCATTAGATCTAACGGAAAATGTACACACTCTATGAGTGGAACGTTCAATAGAGCATTCTTTAATAGTCTTGGTAAATGGAGTACCAACAAAAAACAAAAAGATTTGCCAACAATTAGTGGATTTACACAAAGTTAGACAAGCATTGCAATATCTAAAAGACAATAATGAGTACTACAAGGAAATAAATATTGATGAAAGCTTAAGGCAAACAACTGAAATAATTCAAGATCCATTAGAAACTGGACAATTCGAACTTCTGGATCCTGCTAAAGTATCCACTCTTTTGGACCATTACACAGTTCATCCATTGCATTCCAATGAAAGCATAGATGATGCACTAGAAACTTACCAAATGCGACAAACCAAAGGGTCACCAATGAGTATATGGGAAAAAAGTATAGAGGCACATGCTTTTCCACTGCTATTTCCTACTGGCAAAGGTGGAAGATACGATGATAGACCCACTCAGAACGGGGCATCAGAATACCGTTCATTACGAATGTATTCGCAAGATCCCAGATTTAGACAAAATGTGGAATACATATTCCACCTACTCTATGAGAGTGAATTAGCAACACTATGTTACGGAGTTGCACACATTCTTAAATCTGGTACCCACTTTCAAAATAGATCAGCTACGCAGTTAATACAAAAAGTACAGGAAAAAGATGAGGTTTTAAAATCAAGTATAACAAATTTGTTTGCAAACATGCATGATACAAAGGAAAACTGGTTCCGACGGCATGGAGATGTGCGTTGTATGATCAGAAACCTTGGACCACCAACTTGGTTTGTTATGCTAAGTTGTGCCGAATATGCATGGGAACATTTACATGAGTTCCTACGCATAGCAAACAGCAACAAAAACAACGTAGATATATTAACACCTGGAGAACTTTGCTCTCTAGATCCAGTTAATGTGTCCAGATATTTCCATCATCAATTCATTGCCACGCTACACTTTATTTGCAATAAAACTGTTCCTCCCCTTGGAGAAGTGCAACGCTTCTTTTGGAGAAAAGAATATCAAGCTAGAGGAGCACCACATATTCACATGCTGTTATGGATCAAAGGTGCACCAAAATTTGGTCACGACAGTGACAGCACTGATTTGCAGTTTATCCAAAAATATGTCACTTGTGAAATCCCTTCTCAACCGACACATAGTGAGCTGCATGGGCAGATTTCACAATTTCAAAGACACAAATGTGGCAAATATTGTCGCCGCAAATACAAAAACAAAGGTAAATACTACACCAAATGCTGCTTTGGTTTCCCTAGACCAGTTACAGAAACAGGTGAAGTAAACAACTTAATGTCTTCAGTTCGACATAGTGTTAAAGGTAAATCACTTAAGAACACGTATTACATAAAAAGAAGGGAAGAATCAAAATATATCAATGATTACAATGCAATCATTGCCCTCTTATGGAATGCAACCATAGATGTGCAGTACATTGCAGAAAATTCAACTGCTGTTGCACAATATGTTACAGCCTACTTAACAAAAGCAGAAAAAACAGAGCTTCAAGACCTCTGAGATGACCTAGCATCAGACAAAACATTATCACAGAAATTGTACAGCCTAGGCATAAAAATGCTCTCTCATAGAGAATGTGGCACCTATGAAGCAGCAGATCGTTTAACTGGTACTGCTTTGTATGGCAAATCAGACAACATAGTATGGCTCAGTCTTGGTCCTGCAGAATCTAGAAAAAGAGTGCTAAAATCATTTGAGGACATAGAAACAATCGCCAGAAATTATCCCAACAGCCAAGACATTCTAAAAAACAATTTACTGGACACATACTATCCGAGCAGGAGTAGCACTCTGGAAAGCATGTGTCTATACCACATTGCTCAAAACTTTGCATACAAAAATAATGTAAAACCCGATGACAGCAAACATAGATACAGAGTGCCCGATTGTGAGGGAGCTTAGTGAAACTTACCAAACGAAGCTTAAATAATCATGTAAAATTGTCATTAAAAACTCCTCAACAGAGAGAACTATATTACATGTCTCTGTGACAACTTTTCAAACCACGGAGAAAAGAGGAAGACATACTAGATAACTATGACTGCTATGAAGATGCTTTCAAAGCAAATGAAATCGCTATCACCAATGTGAACTTTACGCAGTACAAAACAATGTTACACAATGAGTAGCAACAGGAAGAAGAACTTCAGGCCCAACTAGATAAGGACTCTTCTGACAGTAGTCAACCTTCTGTAACAGGAAGTCAAGAACCACTAGGACAACCACTAATAGCAAATGAGGCTGAAGTAGCTATGGCAGAAGTAGAAAACACCATGTATCAGTATCAAGAAGATACAGAAGAGTTAACTGTACAACAAGCAAAATGATCAGCGCACCATTTTCGAAGACGTAACAAAACAAATTGCATATGGTGTACAACACGAAAATAAAGAATGTACCTGCCAAAATTACAAACCTATACTGCTGTACGTCAGTGGTGAAGCTGGATCAGGGAAAACATTCTTAATCAAAATCATCAGCAAGTTCCTTCAACAATTGACAAACAACAAACTGTCAGCTTTTGTAAAGGCCCACACAGGTTTAGCTGTCTACAACATAGGCAGTGTCACTTTACACCGATTACTACTGCTTCCAGTAGAGCATCAAAATAAATTAGACTACTACAAACTTTCTGCAGAAGCTGCAATGGAATTACGCAGAGTATTGAAACAAATGAAAATGCTACTAATAGATGAAGTGAGTATGGTCTCCAACCTAATGTTGGCTTTGATTCATCTCCGATTGCAAGAAGTACTTAAAAGTAACAACGAAGAACTCTTTGCAGGGAAACACATTATCGTTTTCGGAGATCTTCTATAATTGACACCAGTAAAACTCTGCCGGAAAACTGTTGGTAGCATAGGTAATGTTAACCTTTGGCAACAATTCTAATACAAAGAATTAACTGAGAACATGCAGCAATCTGCAGATCTCACTTATGCCAACATCTTAAAAAGTATTAGAGTTGGTGTATTATCACAAGAAGCACAACTTGTATTGAAAAACTGGCACATACATGCACTTTATGGTGACAATGCATGTGCAACTGATGTTATGGAACAAGTAGCGCACAAAAATTTAAAGTGTATGGCCTTAATGCCAACTCTTGCAAGCTGTTTCAAATTCAATGAAACAATGTTAAATAAAGAAATGCAACCAATACTGGAAATTAGCGCCACAGACAAACTAGACATATATGGTATGACAGTACCCATGTGTGAGCAAACCACAACAAGACTAAATAGTTTAGAAAATTCAATCTCCAACACAGCTGGGTTGGAAATAATATTGAAATTATCCTTAAATTGTAGAGTAATGCTTAAACGCAACCTTGACGTAGAGCAAGGGCTAGTTAATGGAGCACTGGGCACAGTTGTTGGCTTTCAATCATACCCACGTGATAGCAACATTCAGTTTGTCAATATTTGCTTTGATAAAGTTTCAGAAGTGAAAAGGATAGGGCGCTCAATTGCTCGATTCCTTCTCTTCAAAGACATGTATGTACATAGAGAGCCATTTTCTCTAACTCTTGCATATGCAGTTACCATTCATAAATCCCAAGGTCTTACCTTAGACAAAGCATTGATAGATAGGAAACACAGTCTTTAAAGAAGGCATGAGCTACGTAGCATTATCACGCTTACGTACACTTGACGGTCTATTGCTAATGAACTTTTATGCAAGTAAAGTTAAAGCTGATATTCCTTGCATTCTAGAATACAATAGATTGTGTTCACTGTACACCCCTCATCTGAAACAATATCCTGTTCCAGATAAAGTAAAACGTGGTAAAAGAAAATTAAATGAAACAGAAATGCAACAGAATCCAACAGCAAATTTCGGAAAGAAATGAAAAGAAGCTAAAGTTTCATTAATTACCGCAAACATAGGCGAACCTATTAGGGAATGTAAACCAGGGACGTCGGCAAAGAAGCAACAGAAATTCCGAAAAATGCACTCAGATACAGAACTTGCTGGACCATTCAAATTTGCAAATGAAAGTGGGGTAAGTTGCTATGAAAATGTAGCAATGAATATTCTATTTCAATTGCCACCAATTGTTAACAATATTTACCTGCACAGTACAGACCAATTGTCTTTGAAAATGTTAGTGCTGCATAGAAATGCAACAAGCAATCCTGACAACACATACAGGGGGTAATTCATAGAATTTAGCGCACAAGTGGCGCACGCAGCTGGCGCACAGTGTGCGCGTGCGATTGTCTCCGCTGGCCGCGTGTGCTAAAATCCATTTCCACGCACAGCGTATTCATGGATTTCAGCTACCAAAACCAGCCGTGGCGCAGAGTGGTGCAGCGACCCTGCAGCAGCGCCAGTTATGCCCCCAAGAACGCCCCTCGCGCAAGGAAAAGCCATCAAAATCCCCAATCCAGCGCAAAGGGCTGCGATAACCCTGGACCAGTATACAGGGCCGCCACACAGCACACGGCAAGTGGGGAACGTGTATTACTGGGGTTCACGGGAAGTATCACACGCGATTGGCCCTGTGCGAGTGGGGTACGTGTATTCCTGGGGTGCGTGGGAAGTTTCACACGCGAAAGGGCCTGTGCGAGTGGGGTACGTGTATTCCTGGGGTGTGCGGGAAGTTTCACACGCGATTGGCCCTGTGTGAGTGGGTACGTGTATTCCTGGGGTGCGCGGGAAGTTTCACATGTGAAAGTGCCTGTGCGAGTGGGGTACGTGTATTCCTAGGGTGCGCGGGAAGTTTCACACGCGATTTTGCTGTCAGAGCGGGGTACGTGAATTTCGGGGGTGCACGGGGAGTTCTACACGTGAATTGGCAGTGTGGGTCCTTCCAGGTGTTCCCTCTACACCCTCCACGGCACCTGCAGGCCGCCCACACCACAGGGGACTACCCTGCACCCCTGGCCATGTCCTGCAGGCAGCCCATCCACCATGGGCATGCTCCCCAGCCAAGCCACATGTGAGCTTGCACTACCAATCATCAACTCATGTGTCCCTGCACCCCCACCCCCCAGCAGTCAGGGGCACCTGCCAGCAGGCCTCCCACTCATGTCCCCTTGCACCCCCACCCCCCAGTAGTCAGGGGCACCTTCCAGCAGGCCCCCACTCATGTCCCCTTGCACCCCCACCCCCCAGCAGTCAGGGGCACCTGCCAGCAGCCCCCACTCATGTCCCACTCATGTCCCCTTGCACCCCCACCTCCCAGCAGTCAGGGGCACCTTCCAGCAGGCCCCCACTCATGTACCCCAGCACCCCCACCAGTCAGGGGTTCCTGCCAGCAGGCCCCCACTCATGTCCCCTTGCACCCTCACCCCCCAGCAGTCAGGGGCACCTGCCAGCAGGCCCCCACTCATGTCCCACTCATGTCCCCTTGCACCCTCACCCCACAGCAGTCAGGAGCACCTTCCAGCAGGCCCCCACTCATGTCCCCCAGCACCCCCACCCCCCACCAGTCAGGGGCACCTGCCAGCAGGCCCCCACTCATGTCCCCAAGCACCCCCACCCCCCAGCAGTCTGGGGCACCTGCCAGCAGGCCCCCACTCATGTCCCCCAGCACCCCCAACCCCCAGCAGTCAGGGGCACCTGCCAGCAGGCCCCCACTCATGTCTCCCAGCACCCCCACCCCCCAGCAGTCAGGGGCACCTTCCAGCAGGCCCCCAGCCATGTCCCCCAGCACCCCCACTCCCCACCAGTCAGGGGCACCTGCCAGCAGGCCCCCACTCATGTCCCCTTGCACCCCCACCCCCACCAGTCAGGGGCACCTCCCAGCAGGCCCCCACTCATGTCCCCCAGCAACCCCACCCCCCAGCAGTCAGGGGCACCTGCCAGCAGGCCCCCACTCATGTCCCCTTGCACCCCCACCCCCCACCAGTCAGGGGCACCTTCCAGCAGGCCCCCACTCATGTCCCCCAGCACCTCCACCCCCCAGCAGTCAGGGGCACCTGCCAGCAGGCCCCCACGCATGTCACCCCATACACGAAATAAAGATGCACAATCATGGCCCACTTCTACACCAAAAAACCACATCATGCCACCCCATTCTTGAGACGCAATGATTTCTCATTCCACCCCACACTGACATGCCTATCTCAAGACACAAACCAAAACTCAACTATGTACATCAACACATGTCCATTACACACATACACTGGTTGGCATTGCTTGTGTAAACCCACATTTTCACATGCATCAACCCAATGAGCGAATCCCACACATGGAACTAAAATATGAAAATGTATTATGTACATAAATAAATAAATGAAATGAAAGCATACCAAAATATCAAACATGAATTGAAAAGCATGTGAAAAAGAAGAGTGAATGAAAATGATAACCAATCCAAAAAAATTTGAAAGAAAAACAGTCCAAACTCTCCCTCCACCAACGCAAATCCAAAGGAAAGGTAAAAAAAAGATATCCATTGTTTCATGTTCATAATGAAAAATAAAAAAGAGAAATCAATCTATAGTCCAGCTATTTACAATACATTGTCCTGAAAAAAAATCCATTACTCCATGTCCATAATGACCAAAAAAAATCCAAATTAATCCATGATCTAACTATATACAATCCATTGTCCAAAATAAAAATCCATTAATCCATGTGCAAAATTACTAAAACGAAATCAATCCATTGTCCAACGATTTAAAGGGTCCATGAGCCCAACCAAACAAATGAAACCTACCTAAGAAACTACCTAAAAATAAAACTATATACAAATGTGTGTGGCATTGTCCATTGACCACAAATAAAAGGAAAAGGAAAAGGAAACCTAACTCTAAAAACTATTTACAATGGCAGCGGGCTAGTCAGACAGCTCACTTTTGGATGTCCCGGCCAGGGCATCATCGAACTCCTGCTCAATGTCCTGGAGGCGGTCCTCTTCAATGGCCCAGAGGGTTCGCAGGGACGACGGCATGTTCTCCTCCAACTCCCTGCGAATTGCCTCGAGGCACTCGGCCCGCCTCAGAGCCCTACGCATGGAGTTCTCCACCCTGACCATTGTGAGCCTTGCCTCTTCTGCCCGCTGCCGCTCTGCATCTATAGCATGGCCTAACCGCTGCCACATGGGAGACACTTCCAGTCCTGGGTCCTCCTGCCCTCTGACCGATGCCTGCCCCTCCGATGTTGAAGTCCCCGAGCCATCATGGCTCCCACCTTGTTGCTGCTGTTGCTGTGCCACTGCCTGTGCCCTGGCTCTTGCTGCCTGCACATCCTCCTCCAGCTGGGGTGCAGTTGTTGAGGTGGCCACCCCTGCTGGACGTCTGACTCTCGACTGTGGCAGGGATGTGTCCTCCACCAACCTGGCCAGAACTCCTTGACCAGGTGAAGGACGCTTGCATATACACCAAGTTAGCTCTCCGGGGGGCTTATCATCTGGTACGAGTTAAAGAAGGCGACGAATGGAAAACTGCCTTCCGTACTAAATACGGATTATTCGAGTACCAGGTGATTGTGTAACGCGCCGGCTGCCTTCCAATACTTCATGAATGATGTCCTTCGGGAACTCATCGATGTTTGTGTTGTCGTATATATCGATGACATTCTGGTGTACTCCTCTTCGGAATCTGATCACAGAAAACACGTCAGGGCAGTACTTGAGAAACTGCGCCAACACAAACTATTTGCTAAATTGGAGAAATGTGTTTTCCATACCACAGAAGTCGAGTTTCTAGGTTTCACCCTGACACTCAAAGGAGTCCGAATGGACTCAAGAAAAGTCGATGCCATCCTCAAATGGCCATCACCTAGCTCTGTAAAAGGGGTTCAAAGCATGCTCGGCTTTGCCAATTTCTATTGCAGGTTTATCCCGGAATTTTCACGCGTGGTACAACCCATTACTGCACTCTTGAGGAAAAATAAACATTTTGAATGGTCTGAAGAAGCCGAGCAGGCCTTTCAGGATTTAAAAGCTAAGTTTACCTCCGCACCTATATTGAAACACCCGCGTCCAGATCTCCCTCATGTCGTCGAGACTGACGCATCCAGTCTAGCCATGGGAGCTGTCCTGTCCCAAAGAGATCCCGAAACCAACCAACTGCATCCCGTAGCATTTTGGTCCAGAAAATTCTCGGCACCCGAGGTTAATTATGCAATCACGGACAAAGAACTGTTAGCCATTAAGTCCGCTTTTAAAGCCTGGCGGCATTATCTGCTTGGCGCTCGACATACCATCACAGTGATCACTGATCACCGGAATTTACAGTATTTGAAAACCGCCAAGGCTCAGTCATCACGGCAGCTCCGATGGGCTTTGTTTTTCGCTGAATTTGATATCGTGATTACCTATCGACCTGGCTGCAAGAATGGCAAAGCAGGAGCCTTGTCCCGAATTGGAATGGGAGAATCTGATACAAACTCAGAACCAGTACCAATAATTCCCGAACAGAGGATTCTAGGCATGACTTCGTTACAGACGCTTGAAGACATTCAAGCCAGAGTGAAACAAATCCTGGACCCTACAACCTTACAGGAATGGATACAAAAGGGATCAGACTTTACCATAGATAATGGTTTACCTTATTTCCAAGGACGTTTATTCCTGCCACATAAGGAATTACACAAACTAGTTATTTTCGGTTATCGTGATACATTAATAGAGGGACACCCCAGTATTTCCAAGACAGAGGAAAAGGTGAAACGACAATTTGGTGGCCCTCTTGGCAAAAAGATGTTAAATCTTTTGTGATGTCCTGTGGTGTTTGCGCCCAAAATAAAAGTCAAAAGAAAAGACCAGCCAGTCTCCTTCAACCTCTAGACATACCACCAGCACCCTGGCACACCCTATCAATGGATTTTATTACGAACCTGCCTCCTTGTTCGGGGTACAATACGATTCTGGTAATTGTGGATTTGTTTTCCAAAATGGCCCACTTTATTCCTTTGAAAGGTTTACCTTCAGCTTCTGTCCTAGCTAAAGAATTCCTCGAAAATATTGTTCGGCTACATGGATTCCCATCTATACTAATCTCTGACCGGGGAAGCCAATTCATTTCCCACTTCTTGCGCAAATGTTGTCAAATGGCGCAGATCGACGTAAGATTATCGACCAGTCACTACCCTCAGACCGATGGTCAGACCGAGAGGACAAATCAGACTATTGAACAGTACTTACGGTGTATGTTACAGCAATCTGAAAGCAACTGGAAAGACATTCTTTGGATAGCCGAATACGCATATAATAATTCGGTACACTCTGGAACTAGCCACAGTCCTTTTTATACTTTGTTTGGGCATCACCCTCGAACCTCAAACCTTGACTCACCTCAGAACCTCGGAATGCCTGCAGTAGAACATCTGCATTCTGCAATTACCCAAGCCTTCAAAGAGGCAACTACGAATTTACAACAAGCCAAGAGAAAATACAAGGAGAATGCTGATCTACATCGGAGTGAAGCACCTCCGTATCAGATTGGGGATCAAGTGTGGTTAGCTACCAGACATTTACCACTCAAAGGGCCTCGAACTTTTAACCCAAAATATCTGGGACCTTATTCTATTACGGCAATAATTAACCCAGTGGCTGTGAAACTTGATTTACCAGCTAATATGCGAATTCACTCTGTTTTTCATGTGTCCCTTCTGAAACCAGTGGTACCCGGAACCCGACTACTCAAACCTCCAGAACCTATTCTAATAGATGGGGAGTCCGAATTAGAAGTGAAGAACATTTTAGACTCAAAAATGTTTAGGTCAAAACTGTTCTACCTAATTGATTGGAAGGGGTACGGACCTCAGGAGAGGTCGTGGGAACCCAGCGACCATGTGCATGCACCTCGATTAGTCAAGAAATTCCACCGACTCTTCCCAGACAAACCAAAACCCCCGGAGGGAACAACCTTGGGAGGGGCCTTGGGGGGGAGTGCTGTCATGATGCCCGCTCCCGGGGAGCCGGTTCAAGCCCGGCGTCCCCGAAAGCGGACATCCAGTCCCCAAGGAAGGACCCAGCAACCCCATATAGGGGCCCTTTGGACAGTGTCCTGGGGCCTATGGCGCCAGGCTCATAAAAGACATCAGTCCTGGCGCCATAGGCGCCAGGCTCATTATGGGAATGCTTGGGTGCACTTACCTGATGCAGACCATGCTGCAGGATCCCGGCCTCCTTGAGGCCTGAAAGGAACTACATTGGAGGAAGGATACATACCTGGAACTTCTTCCAAGGCTATTTAAACCCCACCCGAACAGCCACACGTGCTTCGCGTTGTTCTGCATCTAGCAGCTGGACGCTCACCGTGTCTGCTCCTGCATCCTGACTTCTGCCACGCCTGCCAGCATCCTGGATCACCTGCAAAGGAAGAGAAGAAGAGAACAGAAGAAGGAAAAGTCCTTACCTGCTAAATCCGCATCCCGGAGACATCTCGCCGACAATCCTGAAAAGGAAGACTTTAATTTAAAAGCTCATCGCGTCGATCGCTGCAGCGCCACATTCCACTCACCTTTACAGGGCGCCTCCATGTTCAGCAGTGATCATCCGGATTCGCAGTCACGCCCCAGCGCCTAGGGAGAAAAAGACCAGAACAAAAGGTGAGAGAGAGAAGGGGAATAAGGAAAGCTGAATCTCCATGTTAAGACTTACCTGTTGATTCATTCCCTCTTCATTTCGGGTCCGCGCCGCATCCTGGCATTTCCGGCCCCCGGCCCCTAAGGGGAAAAAAAACACATCAGCGTTAATGAGCGAATGAAAAGACATTACCAAAAAACGCTCATTAAAGACTTACCTGATTTCTACAAGGATTTCACCTCTCATCTCGGGTCGGTGCCTGTTCCCCGGCTTTCCGTACCCCGGCCCCTATGGGGAAAAAAGACACTAGCATTAGTACATTAATGCATGGACACAAGGGGAACCTCTTATCAAAATAACTTACCTGGAAGCCAAGCAAGTTTGATTCTCACCAACCAGAAAATCCAGTGAAGTAACTGGATACCAACGCGCCCCTGCATCAGAAGCAGAATGGAGAGCTCGTCCTTCCAAACCCTAAGGTGAGACGCTACGAGAAATCACAGAAGGGTTTCAAGGAGGTTGAGAGGGGAAAGTGGGAGGCCGATTGCATTACCCCGCAGACAGTTGATCACCTATTTTCGCCTACAGAAGGATACTTCTGCGAGCCAGACAAGCCAGATTTGGGGGCCCAGTCCAGTTTGTCTTCCGAACCCTGCGCATCACCTTAGAAGAGGTCACAGCAGCGCGAACCAGGCCAGCGCCTCCGTGGGAGTCAGGTGAGCGTAACAGAACGCAAAGCCTTCCCACAAATTCCCACCCAGGCGCTATGGAAAGTTCTGAGACTGATCAGTTGGCCCAATTACTGGGGGAATTACGGGCCGAAGTACATGCCGCTCGTCAAGAGACTAATGCCCTCAGGAGGGAATTAATAATATCAAAGGAAAGAACTGATGACCTGGCCAGACAGCTTTTGCAAGGTCAAGCTGGGCAAACTCCTCTACCCGGTTCCGGAGGGAACCCCGCTCCTGTGGTTTCCAGTAACCCTGTGCAGATTAATCTACCTGGAAACATGCCGCTGGCCCCACCCGAACGCTTTTCTGGGGACCCCAAACGATTCGTGTCGTTTGCACTTCCTATGCAGACCTGGGGCCTTCCCTAATGATCAGACCAAGGTAGCCTTTGTATTGTCATATCTCAGCGGCTGCGCTGCCGATTGGTCAGTTCCACTGGTTACTCAAGATGACCCAATTCTCCGTGACTTTCAAAGGTTTCAAGCAAGCATGGAAAGGTTATTTGCTCGACACTCTCAGGGGCAGGCTCTGGATGACGAACTTCTATCCCTGCGACAGGGCAATCAAGACCTCCTATCCTATATTGCAACCTTTAATAGACTAATTGTGGAAACGGGATGGCCAGAGGATAAAAGAGTCACATTGTTTTATCGAGGCCTTCGCGGAGAACTTAAAGATGTCTTGGCCCAAGTTGTAAATCCGCCCCAAGAATGCACAGGGTATATAGACTTAGTGGTCCAATTGGATCACAGACTTCAAAACAGAAAAGCAGATCGGTCCAGGTTTGAGACCCGGGTGTTGGTCAAGACCCATGCTAATCCCAAGGGAGTTGATGTCTCTGAGCCTATGCAAATTGGAGGGGTTAAAGGACCCTTAACTCAAATGGAGCGTGAAAGGAGGCGGCAGTTAAAATTATGTCTTTATTGTGGGAATTCTGGACACTTTCTACGAGATTGCCCGGCTAAACCGCCCCGAAAGGCGGTAGGAGCCACTGATAAAAACCATGAAGACTGTTTCGGGAAACGACTCCGCCCGACAAGTGTAGGGGTCCACTTGCCGAGCTTGAAAACTAACTCTCAGACCTCGCATTTCATTGTGCCAATGGTTCTCGTAGATCCAGAACAGCCTAAGCGGTTGCATGCAATAAAGGCATACATCGATAGTGGTGCTATTGGAAACTATGTGGATCGTGAATTGGTCTCTAGGATTAACCTCCCTCTCCGTCCTAAAACCAGCAAAGATGTCATCACTACAGTCGATGGAACTGAAATTGCCTCTGGACCGTTAACACATTCCACTACTGAGGTGACTCTTATTGGTCCCGACGGCCATCGGGAGGGTGTTGTGTTTGATGTAATCAAGGCTCCTCAGTTTCAGGTTATTCTTGGAATCCCTTGGTTAGAGACACATAATCCTCGAATTGATTGGCGAGCTAAGAGAATAACCTTCCCGGATTGTACACAAACCTACTACCCAGAAAACCTGAAGATTAATCTAGCATCTGTAACCTCTGCCCCCATGCAACTACCTCCGGAATACCAAGACTTTCAGGACGTCTTCCAAAAGGAACAGGCCAACACGTTACCTCCTCACAGATCGTACGATTGCCAAATCGATCTGGTGCCTGGTGCACAACCCCCTTGTAGCAGGATTTATGCCCTTACCGAACCTGAGAATCTGCATTTGAGACAATATTTGGATCAATACCTAGCTAATGGTTTTATTCGCCCATCAAAGTCCCCGGCATCCTCGGCTTTGTTCTTCGTGCCCAAAAAAGAAGGCGACCTTAGAACTTGTATCGATTACCGCGCATTGAACCAGATAACGGTTAAAAACCGTTATCCTCTGCCTCTGATCCCTGAACTCCTTGACCAGGTGAAGGATGCTTGCATATACACCAAGTTAGATCTCCGGGGGGCTTATCATCTGGTACGAGTTAAAGAAGGCGATGAATGGAAAACTGCCTTCCGTACTAAATATGGATTATTCGAGTACTAGGTGATGCCTTTCGGATTGTGTAACGCGCCGGCTGCCTTCCAATACTTCATGAATGATGTCCTTCGGGAACTCATCAATGTTTGTGTTGTCGTATATATCGATGACATTCTCGTGTACTCCTCTTCGGAATCTGATCACAGAAAACACGTCAGGGCAGTCCTTGAGAAACTGCGCCAACACAAACTATTTGCTAAATTGGAGAAATGTGTTTTCCATACCACAGAAGTCGAGTTTCTAGGTTTCATCCTGACACTCAAAGGAGTCTGAATGGACACAAGAAAAGTGGATGCCATCCTCAAATGGCCATCACCTAGCTCTGTAAAAGGGGTTCAAAGCATGCTCGGCTTTGCCAATTTCTATTGCAGGTTTATCCCGGAATTTTCACGCGTGGTACAACCCATTACTGCACTCTTGAGGAAAAATAAACGTTTTGAATGGTCTGAAGAAGCCGAGCAGGCCTTTCAGGATTTAAAAGCTAAGTTTACCTCTGCACCTATATTGAAACACCCGCGTCAAGATCTCCTTCATGTCGTCGAGACTGACGCATCCAGCCTAGCCATGGGAGCTGTCCTGTCCCATAGAGATCCCAAAACCAACCAACTGCATCCCGTAGCATTTTGGTCCAGAAAATTCTCGGCACCCGAGGTTAATTATGCAATCACGGACAAAGAACTGTTAGCCATTAAGTCCGCTTTTAAAGCCTGGAGGCATTATCTGCTTGGCGCTCGACATACCATCACAGTGATCACTGATCACCGGAATTTACAGTATTTGAAAACCGCCAAGGCTCAGTCATCACGGCAGCTCTGATGGGCTTTGTTTTTCGCTGAATTTGATTTTGTGATTACCTATCGACCTGGCTGCAAGAATGGCAAAGCAGACGCCTTATCCCGAATTGGAATGGGAGAATCTGATACAAACTCAGAACCAGTACCAATAATTCCCGAAAAGAGGATTCTAGGCATGACTTCGTTACAGACGCTTGAAGACATTCAAGCCAGAGTGAAACAACTCCTGGACCCTACAACCTTACAGAAATGGATACAAAAGGGATCAGACTTTACCATAGATAATGGTTTACCTTATTTCCAAGGACGCTTATTCCTACCACATAAGGAATTACACAAACTAGTTATTTCCGGTTATCATGATACATTAATAGAGGGACACCCCAGTATTTCCAAGACAGAGGAAAAGGTGAAACGACAATTTTGGTGGCCCTCTTGGCAAAAAGATGTTAAATCTTTTGTGATGTCCTGTGGTGTTTGCGCCCATAATAAAAGTCAAAAGAAAAGACCAGCCGGTCTCCTTCAATCTCTAGACATACCACCAGCACCCTGGCACACCCCATCAATGGATTTTATTACGAACCTGCCTCCTTGTTCGGGGTACAATACGATTCTGGTAATTGTGGATTTGTTTTCCAAAATGGCCCACTTTATTCCTTTGAAATGTTTACCTTCAGCTTCTGTCCTAGCTAAAGAATTCCTCGAAAATATTGTTCGGCTACATGGATTCCCATCTATACTAATCTCTGACCGGGGAAGCCTATTCATTTCCCACTTCTGGCGCAAATGTTGTCAAATGGCGCAGATCGACGTAAGATTATCGACCAGTCACCACCCTCAGACCGATGGTCAGACCGAGAGGACAAATCAGACTATTGAACAGTATTTACGGTGTATGTTACAGCAATCTGAAAGCAACTGGAAAGACATTCTTTGGATAGCCGAATACGCATATAATAATTCGGTAGACTCTGGAACTGGCCACAGTCCTTTTTATACTTTGTTTGGGCATCACCCTCGAACCTCAAACCTTGACTCACCTCAGAACCTCGGAATGCCTGCAGTAGAACATCTGCATTCTGCAATTACCCAAGCCTTCAAAGAGGCAACTACGAATTTACAACAAGCCAAGAGAAAATACAAGGAGAATGCTGATCTACATCGGAGTGAAGCACCTCCGTATCAGATTGGGGATCAAGTGTGGTTAGCTACCAGACATTTACCACTCAAAGGGCCTCGAACTCTTAACCCAAAATATCTGGGACCTTATTCTATTACGGCAATAATTAACCCAGTGGCTGTGAAACTTGATTTACCAGCTAATATGCGAATTCACTCTGTTTTTCTCTGTCTGTGTCCCTTCTGAAACCAGTGGTACCCGGAACCCGACTACTCAAACCTCCAGAACCTATTCTAATAGATGGGGAGTCCGAATTAGAAGTGAAGAACATTTTAGACTCAATAATGTTTAGGTCAAAACTGTTCTACCTAATTGATTGGAAGGGGTACAGACCTCAGGAGAGGTCGTGGGAACCCAGCGACCATGTGCATGCACCTCGATTAGTCAAGAAATTCCACCGACTCTTCCCAGACAAACCAAAACCCCCGGAGGGAACAACCTTGGGAGGGGCTTTGGGGGGGAGTTCTGTCATGATGCCCGCTCCCGGGGAGCCGGTTCAAGCCGGGCGTCCCCGAAAGCGGACATCCAGTCCCCAAGGAAGGACCCAGCAACCCCATATAGGGGCCCTTTGGACAGTGTCCTGGCGCCTATGGCGCCAGGCTCATAAAAGACATCAGTCCTGGCGCCATAGGCGCCAGGCTCATTATGGGAATGCTTGGGTGCACTTACCTGATGCACACCATGCTGCAGGATCCCGGCCTCCTTGAGGCCTGAAAGGAACTACATTGGAGGAAGGATACATACCTGGAACTTCTTCCAAGGCTATTTAAACCCCACCCGAACAGCCACACGTGCTTCACGTTGTTCTGCATCTAGCAGCTGGACGCTCACCGTGTCTGCTCCTGCATCCTGACTTCTGCCACGCCTGCCAGCATCCTGGATCACCTGCAAAGGAAGAGAAGAAGAGAACAGAAGAAGGAAAAGTCCTTACCTGCTAAATCCGCATCCCGGAGACCTCTCGCCGACAATCCTGAAAAGGAAGACTTTAATTTAAAAGCTCATTGCGTCGATCGCTGCAGCGCCGCATTCCACTCACCTTTACAGGGCGCCTCCATGTTCAGCAGTGATCATCCGGATTCGCAGTCACGCCCCAGCGCCTAGGGAGAAAAAGACCAGAACAAAAGGTGAGAGAGAGAAGGGGAATAAGGAAAGCTAAATCTCCATGTTAAGACTTACCTGTTGATTCATTCCCTCTTCATTTCGGGTCCGCGCCGCATCCTGGCATTTCCGGCCCCCGGCCCCTAAGGGGAAAAAAAAGACATCAGCGTTAATGAGCGAATGAAAAGACATTACCAAAAAACGCTCATTAAAGACTTACCTGATTTCTACAAGGATTTCACCTCTCATTTCGGGTCGGTGCCTGTTCCCCGGCTTTCCGTACCCCGGCCCCTATGGGGAAAAAGACACTAGCATTAGTACATTAATGCATGGACACAAGGGGAACCTCTTATCAAAAAAACCTACCTGGAAGCCAAGCAAGTTTGGTTCTCACCAATCCGAAAATCCAGTGAAGTAACTGGATACCAACGCGCCCCTGCATCAGAAGCAGGATGGAGAGCTCGTCCTTCCAGACCGTAAGGTGAGACGCTACGAGAAATCACAGAAGGGTTTCAAGGAGGGTGAGAGGGGAAAGTGGGAGGCCGATTGCATTACCCCGCAGACAGTTAAGCCCCTATTTTCGCCTACAGAAGGATACTTCTGCGAGCCAGACAAGCCAGATTTGGGGGCCCGGTCCAGTCCGTTTTCCGAACCCTGCGCATCACCTTAGAAGAGGTCACAGCAGCGCGAACCAGGCCAGCGCCTCCGTGGGAGTCAGGTGAGCGTAACATTCGGACAGTGCACTTTGTGACACTTGTGTCATGTGTTGTGCATTCATTTGGTTGCTTTCACATTGCATGACATGCCATGGTGTGTTGGGTAGCTGAGATGGGGAGCTGTTGGTGAAATGGCACTAGTTTCATATTGTATTTTGCAAGGGGGTAGTCATTCATGCAGCATGAATATGTGTGTCTTTTTATTACACATCATTGGTTGTCTTTAGGTAGGTAGGGATGCACACAATGTAGCACTTCCAGGTGATCAATCTCAGGCTGGTATGGTAGTGACAGTTGACTGTCCCTTATGTCATCATCATTGATTGTCAGCTGGTATGTGCCAGGGCTGAGTGCACTCCTCAGGGGTGTGATTTTAGGTGAAGTAATTAGCCACCAGCTGCGTACGGGCTGCCCCACCACGTGCCCTTTCCCCTCCCATGCGCAGCGTGCGTGCATGTGGTTGGGGATGTGGGAGCACCACAATGTCCACCGGCAGGCCCCGGCGTGTTGCAACGTTGTGCAGGACACATGCTGCCACTATGATCCTGCACACTACTGGGGGATCGTATAGTAGCTGCCCACCAGAACGGTCAAGGGAGCGAAAGCGTGACTTGAGCACTCCGAATGTGCGCTCCACTATGCCCCGGGTTGCAATATGGGCTGTGTTGTATCTTACCTCGGGTGGCGTGGTGGGGTTCCGAATTGGCGTCATCATGTGGGTGCTCAGAGGGTAGGAACTGTCCCCTGGAGAGGTGATGATGGGTATCATTAGTGGGGTTGTGACATTACTCAGTATGTGATATGCATGCATGTGCAGAGGCATTTATACTCACCAAGCAGCCATGTATCGCCCAGCTTCTAGGTCCCGGTTTAGGGTTGACATTCTGTAAATGAAACTGTCGTAAGTGGACCCTGGATAGTTGGCATATACTGAGGTGATGATTCCCTTGGCATCACATACTACCTGGACGTTAATGGAATGCCAGTGCTTGCGTTTTCTGTAGATGTGCTCAGATGCCCTGGGGGGACGTAGAGCCACATGGGTGCAATCAATGGCACCTAGCACTTTGGGGAATTGTGCCACCCCGTAAAAATCCTGGAAGGCAGCCTGCCTTTCTGCAGGTGTTCTGGGCAGGTATATGTGCCTGCGGACTGATGGGCGTGCAGTCATGATGGCCAACACCTGGTGTAGGCAGCGTGACAGCGTGGCCTGTGACACCCCCCCACTATAGCACTTGTCCGCTGAAATGATCCAGTGGCCAAGAAGTGCTGTACATTGAGGACCTTCTCCAGGGTGCTGAGTGCTTGGGAGCACAGGGTGGGTGATGTGAGGTCATCCTCCCACTCACTGACCAGGTTGAGTATTATGTGAGGTGGAAACCTGTACCTCCCATACACCTGGTCATCAGGCATCCCAAAAAGGCTGGTTCTGGGTATAAAAATTCTGGGCCTGACTATCCTCCTCTTCCTCCTGCGGTATCCCACGATCACTGCAGCTAGGAACGGTATATTCATCCTGGCGTCTGAGCTTGTTTGTTGTTTGCACGCACTTTTATGCTGCGCGGGTCCACGTACTCCTGCTTTCTGCTGGCGTATGTGTTTCCGGATTAGTGCGTCTTCTTTGCCGCACGCGTTAGCCCCGTTCGATTCCATGAATACGTGTTTTGAACTGCGTGTGGGCGTTCTGCGCATTTGCCTCGTGTACTTCCCCCGTGACGCCCACATTTTCACGCGTTGTTCCCCATTCCGCGTGTCACGCCCCCTGTTCCGCCTACTTTTGTTGTGTGCGCCGCACTATGTGCGATTTCGCTGTGCGCGTAGCGCACGCTGTTTGGAGACGTGTGCGCCAGCGTGCGCCACACAGAATTTTGGCACACATCCTGGGATTTATACGCGCACAGACTTCCATGAATCGCTGTGCGCAGGTTTCAATGCGATTTTCACACTTGCGCTGCGATTTGCACGCTTGCACCGAAAATTTCAGCGCACATTAATTCCATGAATTGGCCAAACAGTGTTCATGGAGTAAGGCAACAATTGGACGACTGTGCTGGAATGGTTAGATTCACTATGAACTCACAAGAAGATCCACAAGAATGTCTAATGTACATAGTATTAGTATTAGAAAACAAAAGCATACCTGTAAATGAAATCTTCCAGATTTCTTACATGTGGAAGCATACATGCACTCTCTGTAGCAAAGTGATACAGGAAGAAATCCCAAATGAGCGATTTGTGTATGTTTCCATACCAAATTGTGAGAGCATTCCATTTCAGCAACTTGTACAAAATGCAAACCATGGCAGATTATGTACTATTTGCAATTCAGACAATCGCTCCACCTTACTGATACAATCACATAGTGCCTACATAATACTTATGCTTCTATGTTATAATGCAGATGGCACCAAAAACAACTGCAAACTGACTGGATTTTCATACGGTCAAGTGTCACTTGGAAAGAGAACCTTTACAACAGTAGGTATAATCTACCATGCAGGAGTTACAACCAATGCATGTCACTACACTGCATACATTAAAAAGAATTGTGGATGGTTCGAATGTAATGATAGCACCATTACTCTAAAGCAGAGATTGCCAGCTAATCTTACAAATGCGTATTTAATGTTCTTAAAGCCAAAATTTAGGAAATGATGTGTACTTCAAGATTTAAAAAAAAAATGGTGTGAAAGACTACAAACAGTTACAATACGCCAACAGGTATCTAATTACCCAAGAGGATGTAAGAATGACACAAATAAATGAATATCACAGATCGTTGGGAACAAATGCACAGGTAAAATACACCTACAGGTATCGAACTGTTGTTAAAAATTGGCAGGAAGGCAACAAACATAAGATTAATGGGAAAGATGAAGGAAACAGGATATAACAATGACACAAATGAATGAATATCACAACGCTGTAGGAAAAAATGCACAGTTAGAATACACCTACAGGTATCTAACTGTTGGCAAAAAAAAATCGTCCGGAAGGCAACAAACATAACATTAATCAGAAAGATGAAGGAAACACTGAAAGGAAACAAGGAAGTAGTTAGTACCATAGTAAATGAAGGTTTTGTTTTAATCCGACAAGGATTTTTTTCCCCAGACCCAAGGATTAGAAAAGCAAACACAGAAACTGAGCGCAATGCACAGTACACTGGTTTGTAACCTAAATATGAGGGTCAAAAAAAAAAAGGTAAACTGTCTATTAAGCAATGTAGTAAATTTTCAAAAAATGCAAAGACTAACATACCTGTTTCTTTTATCACAAAAATGGAAAAAGGGATACTTCTGCCAAGTACGATAACCATTTACAAATTGTATGTGGATTCTGAACAAAGTAAGGAGTAAGTATATTGGCAGTCATTTTCTACACATGCAAATCTACACGGCTAATCTATGGCACTAATATGCTGCAGTGCCTGTAGGCTGGCCCTTACATCTTCGGTGTGTAACCTACCATCTAAGCCTTACGACCAAGGTACAAGGAGTATAGGTCCTAGCCACAACCATCGCTGCATATCAAAACCATGGTCCTTGTAAATTAGCTACTTATAAATTTACTTTTCGGACCATAGTCTGCAGCCATGCAGGCAAGACACTAGGGCGTCCACACAACTAGTGCATTACACCACACCCATATTCACTTGTTACTCCACTGCTTATGATTTCAGTCTTGGGTGCATGGCCTTTGGGCATGCAGTCAAGAGTCTGGGTCCTGGCTAGAAACACCACAGCATATCGGAACCATTGTGTCTTGTCATTTTACTATGTATAAACATGGTTTTGGGAGCATGGCCTTTGGCCATGCTCCCAAAATGCTACGCACTCCCCACAACCATCTTAATGATGTTGCATAGTACAAGTGTAGCAATAGCTGTGATATGGTGCAGTAGTTTGTAGCCACAGGCTACAGAGGTGAGTTTGAGGCCATTTGTTTAGCTAGGCGTTAGCTGAAGACCTATAAATACCAGCACCAATAACTGCTCAAGATTTGTGAATTATTCTTACCTACTGAGAATAATTAGAGTGCAGTCTAAGTCATAATTTTGTGGAAGAAAAGCTGCTGCACTCAATTAGGTTGTGTAATTAATCAATCAAGAGGCCACAAAGTTGTGCAGGGCGGAAACAGGACTGGTAAAACATGAGGACATAAGGTCCAATAGGCCGCGCACTGCTGTCAATACATGGTAAGCGTATTTTTCTTGGGCATCGAGTTGAATTTGGTGAAAGTGATAGGAGTGGTGTAAGAGTTTATGGCATAGGTTAATGTCTGAAAAGAGACAGAGAAGCACCATCTTGGGAGCAATGCACCGTGTGAGGTTAGATTGGCAGAAATGAGGTGGGGGCATATAGCTAGAAGTCACGTTTTAATGAGAGGTTGCGATGTTACAAGTGGGTTAACGAGAGGAACAAGAGGGGACTATCTTGTCCAAGGGTGGGCAAGTTGCCCTAATGGTGGAAAAAAACAAGGGAGGAAAGGAAAACCTAGAAGAGGCCAAAAGAAGATAAACAAAAGTGTGGTGAGGTCAGAAGCCTATGACAATCAAGGCTTGGCCAATCGCGAGAAGGAGTGTTTAGAGTAGGAGGGACATGTTTAGGAGGTACTGGGAGAATTAATGAGTGACTTTAGTAAATGAGGCAAAGAGGTGCAAGATGCGACACGGAAAAGGAAAGCCGGCATCAACATAAAGTTCTGCACTGTATGTAAACCATTATATTGCACACTTCAGGAGTGGCAGTAACAGTAAAAGAAGAAGGTATTTTCAAATACTGCCTGTTTTGCTGCCTGCCACATTACAGGGTTGTACCAAGAGAATTCTGCCGGTGGTGTATATATATATATATATATATATATATATATATATATATTTTATTTATATATGGTATCGCTTTAAGAGGAGGCAGCAATACCCTTGAGATGGATGCGAATGCAGAAGTTACTCAAACATCAATAATCAAAACGACTCAGGTAGTTGGCAAAAAGGTAACTGTTTTAATATCAATTATCTAAATCAGGGAGTACAAAGAAAATCAACAGACGTCTCAGCGTAAGATCTCTCAATGCATCTTAAAAAAAGCATTCTTTTATAGCAAAAAATAGTCATTGCTGAAGTTAACCTACGTATTACTAACATCATCCTACGTGGCAAACTACAAAAACATAGTGGCAATTGTGATGGGTTATTAAGGAACCTCTAAATATATGATCCACACTCGTCTAAGAGAGTGAAGAAAAGGGATAGGTTCCTTAACATCAGGGGGGACACCTAAGCCCTCCCCTTAAACAGGTAACTATGAATGTCACTAAATACACGACGTCCCATTGGTTACACAAACTACAGGACCCTTAATCACGCGGCCCCCTACCATTGGTTGGCACTCTAACCTCCATCAATATTTTTCCACCTACGTTCCAGGTGGTGGTGAGCTAGTCTTAACCATAGCTTCCCACCAATTAGCATATTCATCTATCATCGCTTCAGTGGTCTACTGTCAATTAAGGCTTTGAACTTGTCCTTGGCAGTGTTCTTTTGCTCTGGGGAATTCAGGGGAGTGAAGGCACGCTCTGCCCTCATGCGTAGATGTGACCATTGTGTTCGTCCAACTTCATCCTTCCAAGTGACTGAAGACCACAAAATCGCACTCCAGAGCATTAAAAATACTGTTTTCTAATAGACCTCTGATGTCTTTCTTGTTTTTGTCCATGTCTTCTGAACAAGAGTTTTGTTCTTTCACACGATTTGTATTCAATGTCTGCTCACCCCAACCTGATAAGACTTTGGCTTCTTGGGGCTCGTCCAGCCTTGCCTTTCTGAGATCTGCGTCTGTAATTCAATTGCTTTTTTAACTGCAACACACTGGAAAAGAGGCCTTCCTTCTCTGGTCCAGCTCTGCTATAATACGTAGTGGAAACATCCATTCTTTACTCACTTCAATATGTATGTATATGTTGGCGAATGCCGCAATATATTCACTATAAAGCTAGCCTCAAGGATACTTCGTCTGATTGCATTTATTTGCATCGGTACACTTGTAAAATAACTTGATATCTTCATCGTTTCTGCAGCATAAGTTTCTTCATCTTGATCCCAAGATGTCATTTATCCTTAATACCTTTGTGATGCCTTATAGAATATCTGCATTCTCTTGTCTCTGCATCTCTTCCATGTATGTCAGCTTCTTCATATGACGTCACCATTCTTCCCTTCCATTCATTGGTCCTGCTTCTTCCGGGATTTCATTCAAATGGCCATCATACTGTCTCGTGTGCAGGTATGGCTTTCTCAATGGGAACCTTGCTTCCAGGATCCTCTTCGATTTCAGTATTTTCACTGGTACCACACATGTCTCACACTCTGGTTCCCAACATATAGGCAATATAGGCGAAGTGGTTGAGGTGGAGGTGCTTGGCTCCTTCTCTACACTCCCCCCTCTGGGCAATTCATCAACCACTCTGCCACCATCGTTCATATCTAGACATCCTTGTCTGAAGAAATGCTTCTTTGGGATCCATATCTCTATGACTCTCTTCAGGCATCCAGCTGATTTCAGATGCTCATACTTGTTCCAAGTCATAGCCATGTACTGTCCGCTTGGACTGCAATAGATCCACTTTCCCACATACTTCTTATGGTTCTTTGGATACAGGCACTTCATTCCATCAGGTGCATGGATACTGGCCTTCACAAAGTCTTTGATTTCTTTGTCTGTCAAGTCTCTGGCCTTCCATCCTGATTCAACATCAATCAGGATTTTCATCCCTATGGCTTTCTTTGCTGTCTTCTTGCATTGTGTGATTATTATCTGGATCACACAACATCTAAGCAATACCAACATGATCAGGGCTCCAAGGAACTTGAACATGTCTGTCATCCATTGTGGAACCCAAGAAAAGAGTGATCTAAACCAGCTGTCATCAGCAATGTCTTCTACTTCATCTATCATCTGGACGTGTAGCTTTGCCAGCATCTCTATGGCCTCTGTCAAGGTGCCATTCTCGTTGTCATAGGAAGGTATGAACGTGCAACATGATTCTCAGATTTTTGCACACACACCTCCATCCATAGCTGTAATCATGTTCAGGACGTATCTATTCTGAAGAGTCCCTTTATGGTAGTGTTGATTCTCTGTAGAAATTCCCATCTGGTAATCTGAAGGCCATTTGGTATTTGCTCCAACCTGGATTCTTGGCATGAAGATCTGTGTGAATACCGACGAAGTCTGGCTGAACATCCTGTGCTCATAAGGAATCGAGTCAAAAACTTCTATTGACTTGGCAGAGAAAATGTTCTCCCTCTTCATTCGATTAATCAGCTCCACTGATCTCCTCTTCCTCAGGTGAGCATCTGCTTTCGGAAAACTGTCAAGACTTAAGTCACTTTTAGGAATCATCAACGCTGGAACATGAACATTCACTAGTGAGCATCGTCCTCCCCAATCCTTGGTAGCATCATATATGCTCTGGATCCACAAGCCCAATAGTAATTTATAATCACTACTGTTCCAAGTTTAATTCCTGGTACATCAAAGATTCGACCACAGTTCTGATTCTCTCCAACTTTTCTTGTGCCATTATTTCTGAAGCACAGCTCTGCACTCTCCAAAGGCACTATCTGCAAGGGTCCTCCTCTATCTTCGAACCAGGTCTGTAGCTTAGCAAGTCTTAGTCATAGAGGTTTGCAGCGATTCTGCACTACGTTAATGGTTGGTTGATAACAACCAATGACCACCCAGGCCCTGGGGATAACCACTCCTTATTCCCATCCATCTGCTGATGGCACTGATCCCTTGATCTGCATTTGGCCTCTGTTCTTCCATCTACGAATTTCTTCTGCAGATTTTCCTGGCTCTCCAGTCTTTTGTTTACTTGCCAGCTGATTCCAGCTCCTTTCACTCCAGGTTTTTCGTATCTGATCACGTGATTCTTGGTGTGAGCCCTGTTTCTTGTCTTTGTGTCTTGGATATAATCATCTTCATCTGGATCTGTCCATTCAGTTGCCCATTTGAGATAGGCATCTCAGCCCATGAACTGACCTCTTGTACGACAGAGTGCTATGTGTGAAAGACAATGTGCTGTCTGGACGTCTATTTCAATTGCTATGAAGATCTTTGACTTCCCCAGGCTATAGGGCAGGAGTGCACATACAAAGCATTCCTCCTTTGTGGTACTCCTTCCCACTTCTTTCAAATGTTGATACTATATGTTATTCGCCAAGTGTGCTGAACTATACAGGTAATCATTCAGGTCATGGTCATCCTCCATAGCATTTCTCTTAGATCTTGTTCTTTTCTTACAAGCTTCTCTAACCATCTCATTGAATGGCCCTCATTACGAGGTTGGTGGTAGTCATGGCGCTATTGCGCCATGACTACCACCAATAATGGTACTGTGTCCGGTTTGGTGAGATGGGGACATACCGGTCCAGTCCGACCTTGGCGGGACCGGTAAGTCCCCATTCACCAAACCATTTCCCATTCCCATGTGATCCCCCATAGGGCTCAATGGGAATGGCGAGGGTGCAAATAACGGGCCGGCGTATGCCAAGCCCATTATTTGCACCCAGGTCCCTTAACGTGTCCTGTCCTTAACACCAGGTCAGACCTCGTAGTAGGGCGGTAAGGGATTACAGGCACCGGTCTCCTTACCGGTGCCCGGTATCCCTTACCGCCCCACTCGGAATGAGGGCCAATATGTCAGCATAGTTTCTCCTTACTGGACCAACCATAGAACCTTTTGTCAGTGGACTGGGTGTTTTTACATGTGCTATCTGTGTAGGAGAAAGATCTAAAAGTATTTTCCTATCCTGAAACCTCATTTTAGCAGCAGCTAGGGCCAGCCATATGGAGTCTGCTATAATCTCTGCATGTGACCTCCCTCCAAAAGGTAATTCAGGCTTATCCATCACAGGACCAGGTGCCCTTGTGTGTATCTCTAGATCTAGCATCAAAAACATAAGGTCTCAGCTGTTTTGCAGTTGTCACATCAGTACCCTCCTTCTGTACATGAAGATGCACAGGAGCCTTTGCTCACTTACGTCACTTACATCTACAAAGTAAGCAGTACATACTGTAAGTGAAAGCAGTATCACTACGAATAGTATGCAAGTATAAATTATATACAGATAAATCTATTTACAACAATAGCTTCTTGCACATCGTGGATGTCTCTCAGGATCTGCCATAATAATATTACTATTAATGGCGCACCAGAAGTAGCCCAAAGTAGACTGTTTGGCTGGGCTGGACTGAACGCTGAACTCTGCGAGTGGGACGCCTTCGGCAAGAAGAAGCCGTGTGCAAGTTTACACATCATAACTTTTGGAGTGATCTGTCATGTCACTGGACTCACCAGACTCTGCCCCTTTCTTACCCAGCATCCTGTTCAAATACTAATTCCCCAGCACACCCACACCCGAAGTAGCCCAAAGTAGATTGTTTGGCTGGGCTGGACTGAACGCTGAACTCTGCGAGTGGGACACCGTCGGCAAGAAGAAGCCGTGTACACATTTACACGTGGTAACGTTTGGAGGTAGCTGGAATTTCAGAAGAGACTGTCATCCTTAGTTCCTTGTTTTGAACTCTAGTGCGAGGATATTCTTTTACACACATTTGCACATGTTTGCTTTTTAGCATTCTAACATATTTCCTCTTTGTTTATTTAGTGATCTGCCACGTCACCAGACTCACCAGACTCCGCCCCTTTCTTACCCAGCATCCAGTTCAAATACTGATTCCCCAGCATAGACTGTTTGGCTGTTCGGGTGTGCGGAGGTGCGGTGGGTTTATTGTAATACCCTTTTGGACTTGCTTTTTTACCTGGTTTCTATTACGGTGTGCTGCAGTGCCTTGAAGAGCTGCACTGAATTGATGCTGGTTTAATGTAAGATAAAAGATTAGGACTGGTTTGTTGATCAGCAAGTTTTTTTTCGCTTAGCCCACAGTGCTTTTATGGCACTCTCTGTATATCATATCTCATAATTAGGAGGTAAGGAAATAATTAGATTTATGTAATGGGCAACGTGTATTTTGAATGCAAAGTGGTATTGGTTGTTGCATTTTGTAATTGTTCACGAGAGGTGTATACTGACTGGGTGAAATATCCTCACTTTTGTGGAAAAGCAGAGTGATACAGGTGTGTGCTTTGTGCTAATTAAGAATGAAGAAAAAATCAAATATGGATAAAATAGATACAGTTCCTGCGATATTTGGTGCTATAAATACACTTAGAGCCAGTTTGGCCAGAGCAGCAGCTATACCTCTCCCGGTAATCAGTGACAATGAGGAAGAACTACTTGATTGTGCAATGAATTGTTCAAATGAACTTAAAATAAACAATCTGATAGAAATAGACTCCAATAAGGAGGGGTCCTCTCAATCATAATTTATTGAATATAAGGAAAGGATCGGTAGTGTAGTAGAATCCAAGTGTATTATAATGGAGAAGAGAACACATTTATTGCCAGACAATAGTAGTAACAGATCAGTTATGGATACTCTGCCATATTTCAATAGGGTGGCTTGTTGTTGGGACTATCCGTACACAATGATAAAAGTGAAGGTGTTGAATGTTGCAATGCAAATGTGCCGGATCTATCTTCACTATTGGGCTTTCATAATGGTCTATTTATACAGGAAGTACGCAAACAAACTGAAGTGCTACATGGAATATTTCGAATGATTGGGTTACTTCCTGATAAATTGAAGGAAGACATGCGAGATTGTGTTTCTGTATTGCTAGATGACAAGCAGAAGTTGAAGGGCTTTCAGCAAAGTAAGAGTATGGATGAGGTTAATGTAAGAGCTCATGATTAATCTATTTTGGAGGTAATTGATATTACTGATCCAACGCCAAAGGATAAGTCCGAAAGGACATTGAATAACATACTTACCACGCTGGATACAGGTAAGATTATTCTAGCAAGTATGGGCATCCAGGTAGCGGCGGCTCCCAGTATTGATTTGGAATTAAATCAAGCTGAAGATATGCCATTCAAGGTTAAACTAACTAAAAAAAACAAGAGAAAAACCTAAAACAAAAAAAGGCGAATGACTTAAAAATGTGGAATAAATCATCCAGGAAATTCTTGAGTTATAAATCTCTCAAGCATACAATTTAAGAAGCATCCCAGGAGGTTCTAATAGAGAAGAAATCCTTAGTTGGGGCTTTGCAACCTCAGGCGGGTATAACAGTGAACAAATCCTTAGCCGAGTCCCTGAAACCTCTTGGGGGTAAAGTAGCTATAGTGCAAACTCTTGGAGCCAAACAATTGTGTCTTGATCAATGTACCCAGAGTGAGTATCAAGACGGCAAACGAAATCTTGCAGATGTGATGAAAAATAAAAAAGACTGCACGCTTGGAGTTACAACTAAAAACTATTGAATATGGCATCAATGATATTTTTGAGATCTTTAAAAACCCCAGAGTTCTGTCTAGGATGGTTACATCATTATATGCCCATATTGATAAGACCAATACTGATAAATTGTTGGAGAAAGTTCAAATTAGGCTTTCCGATCAAGAGAGGGGTGAGGAAAGGGGTACCAATAGTGCTGAAGTTTTTGTTAATGATTCAAATGCAAAGACAACGAATGCAAAGAGTGGTCTGGGACTAAACGAAAAGGGATCAAATGTGGAACAGGAAAAAGAAATATACAAGAGTTCTCTAATCACATACAATAACAACAAATATTTCCCCAGTAAGGAGCTACGGGGGGATTGTGTAACCAAAGAGGTAAGTAATTCATCTTTGGATATGGAAGCAGTGAAACGCCTCATTGCCACTATGTTAGAGAAAAAGAAATATCAGGGTATTCAAAGCAATCATGACCATATAGGTCCAAGGTACGATAATCCTAGAACAGTGAATAACAAACATAATGAGGTGGATAAGAGAGTTGAAATTGATTTGAGAAAACCAGTGCTCCCAGAATATCCAAGCCTGATCTTGTCATATTTGTTTGAGAAGAGAGGTCCCAGGGCATTGAACAGACCCTGCATTCTGTCTTTATTCTCTGAGATTCCCGACTTAAGTTTGATTACATCATCAGACATTATGTTGGTGGACTTTATCCGCAATTTGAGATTTGATTATGTACGGCTTGTCATTCCATCTCCACTTGTAAGGGCTTTATTATTGAAAGAAGCAGTGACTCTACAAAAAAGGGCTTTTGACATCACCAATTTTGAGAAGTCGGTGATGGAGTATGAGAAGAGAGATTCTACGGCACCGGACTGCTTTGATATACATAGAATGGGGAATACAGGGAAACAAGAGGAGGAAGTTAATAAAGGAATGGAGAGTCAAGATTGGCAATGGTTAGCCCTATCATTAAGAGACTCCATTAGTCAGCTACAAACTATGAATAAACCACTGTAGCAACATTGAAATGCTAAGTGTATATATTTGGAACACTTGTGGTCATTCTCACCTGTTGAATCTAGTAGAACTAACAAAGAGTTATCAGGTTTTGATATTATTCTAATACAGGAAACATGGGCAAGGGGTGAAGCGATATGGGATGGTTTCAATACAATCAGCACTTTTGCTACAGGAGGGGAGAGTGGGAGACCCAAACGGGGTCTCATGATAGGCTACCGTCAAGGTAGATCTATTATGAAGGTGGAAGAATGGAGGATAGACAAATGTATGCTAACAGTTACTCTTCAGATTAAAGAATTGGTTAATGTATTAAACATCATGTGTGTTCATGTCTATTGGAATCCGCTGGAAAATTGTGATGCTCAATTGGAAAATAACCTCTCCTTATTAGGAGATCACATAGATCAGTGGCTTGACAAAACCTAAAGAGGGCAAATAATGATCGCTGGTGATCGCAAGGCCAACTGTAACATCGATCCTCTATTAGGAGCTGGTCTGAGGTCCGACTTGAATTCTAATTTTTGTAAGAGAGGTAATCCTAGATTAAGAGGGGCCTTATGGTTAGAATTTGCAAACTCCTGGGGTTTGGATTTATTGGTCAATTGTCAAACCACAAGGAAAGCAAGGGGCTCATCCTCTATTATAGACTATGTTTTGTTATCATGCCAACTTAGAATGAGAAAATTTGAAATAAAAGTTTCTACATATAGTGATCATGCAATGCTTACTGTAGATTTGCAATGTACTATATCAATTGCTAACTCTGAGTTTTTGAATTCTAGACTTATGGTCAATACAAGAGGTAACAGATTGAAATGGACAATTGAAAACAGAGAAATGTATGACAAATGTATGACAACAATGCTGCACGACCAAAATTGAATTAAAAATATTAAGATATTCGGTGATAAACTTTACACCTTACTTGAAGGAAACTACGAGTAAGGTAGATAACAAGATCATAACATCGAGATCTTTATTTATAAATCATTTACATAGATTTGATCTGTTGACTCATGATTGTAAGGCAATACTTCATAAAGAAATCAGAGCTATTGAAAAAGGTAAAGGGGATGTCGGGGTAAAATTGTCAAGGATCAAAAAGTTCAAACAAAAGTTTAAAAATTGGAACATATGGCATAGAGGACCTCTCCATCAAAAAAGATTGTGAAAGACACCTTCAAGCTGTTAGGAACAATAATTCAAAATTATTCTGAGAGGTATTGAATAATTTGGAATCAAGTCAAAAAACAACAACTCTTAATCCAATCAAAGAACAAACTTGGATTGATCATTTTAGTAAAATCTATAATAACTATGTGGATAGAGTGTTTGCGTGACGGATTCATCTATTTGGAAAATAGACAACACTTGTGCAGTTATTATTCGACTTATTAAATGTTCTAACAAGTCACAAAGTGTGGGGCCGAACAACCTCTCGAATGCAATTTTAAAAGGAGAATACCAGCCTCTGGTCTAAAGTGCTCTATATTTTATTTGATGATATTCCTAAGACCAAAACCATTCCAGTCTCTTGGAAACTTTCTTATGTTCTTCCTATATACAACAAAGGCCTGAGATGTAATCCTACGAGCTATAGGCCAATTGGCATTACTGATGCGGATGACATTTCTTTTGTGTCTTTAGTATTAATCGATATCCAGAAATGGATAGATGTCAATGACAGATTGAACATCAACCAGACTGGATTTAAGAAGGGCATGGGAACTGATTGTGGGGGTTTGATTAGGATCTCAGCCAGTCTTTATGGCATCGATGGACCTTAGTATAGCCTTCAATATGGTTGGCAGATCTACGCTATGGAAAATGCTACAAGCGATGGGTTTGCCGTAAGGTCTTTTGAATATAATAATTGCTTTGTACTCTCATACTAAAATGCAAGTACGTTTGAATTCAGAAGGTCTGCTAACCAGAAGAATTGACATCCAAAATGGATTGCGGCAGGGCTGCATCTTAGCACCTACCCTTTTCAACCTTTACGCGAGCATTGCCCTTAAAAATAAGGGATTAATTTCTCCAAAGTTTGGATCCATCGAAATTGGCTGGATCACCTATGCAGATGACTTTCTTTTACTTGATAGTACTAAAGCTGGGCTGCAATGTGTAAAAAACCAATTTGTCAAATATATAAAACAGTTAAAGCTTCAAATCAATCCAGCTAAAACTGTCATCTTGCGTTTAGGTCAAAGAATTAAAACACAATTGAAATTGACATGGTATTGTGAAGGTAAACAAATTAAACTATCTAATACTATGTGTTACTTAGGTTATTTAGTTACCGATACAGGTTCATTAAGCACGGCTAAAAACCATACAAAGATTAAAGCGGAAACTGCACTTAGACAAATGAGAATAATTGAATCAAATATGGTAAATGTTCATTGATTGATTGTTATATGGATTAGAATTCTGTACCTATGATTTTTTAGACTATTTGAAAATCATAGAAAGTCTAATGTGGAAATGGGTACTTTTTTTCCTGCCGAAAAGTGTACCTATGGAATTCATCAGGAATGAACTGGGCTTACAATAACTGAAATCTTTAGTCTTATGGAAAAAAGCTCAGCTTCTTAGGAAGGGTTTAATTTCAAAGCAGAACGACTTATACGCCGTTGCAGAGGCAGACACAAAAGGACTCTTTATGATGAAGTTGAATCAGGAGGTAGAATCCTTATTATGTGTTGTAGGATTATCTGTTACTACCCTCCTGAATAGACCGTTTAAAGTCAAAGATTTAATTAAGAGCCACCATTGGTGTACTAATAATGAAATAATAAATAAATCAATGGTCTACATTCAAACTTGCTCATTCTGGAAATTTTATGCGGTTTTAGAGATATACTTGGTGAAATATCCTAGTAAGATTGTCTGAAATCAAACTATTTGATTTAGAGCAAATGTTATGTTGACAAATGAAATAGTACATATTAGAAATAAGAACGGGGACGATGTCAAATGGTGTACATTCTGTAAAGTAGAAGGAGAAGACGAATCATTGCAGCATCTATTATTAGTGTGTCCAGTTCCCCTGCCGCAAGAAATCTTATATTTTTCACAGTTTGTTTAATCGACCCATTTTGTTAACAGGGAAATCTTATGGTATCAAATGCTACATGGAAATAGAATGGCACTAAAAATCAGATTAATAGCATACCGGAAAAATGTGTGTGATTTATCATAAAGAGGAATTTGAAGATAAATATGGTACATTGAGATTACTGTTTAATACTGGTTTTATATGATGGTATTTTATGTTGGTTTTAAAGTATTTTATTTGGATTTTAAAGAATTCTTAGTTTTCAAGATGTAAAGTGCTTATCCTTAGTTTCTGTTATGATTTTTCAATATGAGTATATTGATGTGTTTGCTTATTTTGTTCTGTAATTGAAGTCATAGGGTTGTCAGTAATATTGAACATTTTGTTTGGAATGAAATGTTTTTCTATGAATTGTATAAGAACAATGTTTAATTCAGAATGTTTTCTTTTCTGTTTATACTTTTGCAAATGTTTTTTATAAACTATAAGCAAATAAACAAATAAGAATTAATGCTGCCCATCATTTTTACTCTTTTTTTAAGAAAGGAAAAAATAAACTTTAATCGGGCAACATTATGTAATACACTGGAAGCTGCTGATTCTGCTCAACAAGTTCCCTCAATCAGCTTCGGCTGGCTGACTATGTAATGATGAACAAAGGTTCCCAGAGAAGACCAGGAATTGGCCTTTTACCAGACGACATGAAGACTCTCCTTCAGCATGAAACAAAGTACTTTAATCCCCAGCCTCTTGGATCTCTCCCCTCGAAAGTCTCATTCAGTTCTCAGTGTTCTCTCAGAGTAAAGGTTCACCTGTGCAATGATTTATCTTAGTATCTCATTAGGTGCAGCATTATTCCTCGGATCCCTCAGGAACGTTCAGACATCAGTTTGTCTCCCAGCGAGATGCAGGCATTCCTCAAACAGATAATAGAATACCAGACTGACCAGTCTATGTGCATCATCCTCAGATAGGGGCATTTGCGTTTTCCCCACTGTACTCAGGAAGCTGACGGATTTGCTCAATGATAGCTGTAAGCAATCTCCTCATGATTGGACCAATTTTAGGATCTTGCAGGAACAGATGAACGTTCGTACTTCTCCCCACAAGCACAGGGTATGCATGCAAAATGAACAGGAAAACTGCAAGAACGATCCGTGAACCGTTGTCATGTGGCACCACCATGGGGACCTCCAAAAAGAAATTCAGTGAGAAAGGAATCGGGAACTGTTCCCTCTTCCATTCGTCTAAGAGGAACTCCAAATCTGGCATGCTCTCCTTTATGATCAAGACTGAAACATGTCTCAGTCCAATGTCAACAAACTCTTGTGTCTCTAGAACAAATAGCTTACATTAACTCCTTTTTTTAGTGACTGAAAAGAGTGTCCTGAAATAAGCCACAGTCCAATGTACTCTTTATCTTTATTCATCAGCTTCTGCGTCCTTCTTCCTCGTCATAGACCTAGTCTGCTTATGCTGTGGTTCTTCCCTGATGCTTGCTTCCAGTAGGGGTCGGGTGAAGGGGGTTCTCCAGCATAGATTTTCACATCTCTGAGAAATATCAAAGCGCATCTGCCTTGAACTTTGACTGCAGACGGTGTCACGTCTTCCTCTATGAAGGGACCATTGGAACGTGGCTTCTGCCACCTCCTTGTAAAATTTCGGATTAGGACTGAATCACTGAGGAAAGGTTTGGGAAGACATCATTTTTCAACTCCAGTTGTTGTAGCATCTCCTTCTGTGTTCTGAGCAGCCCCACACCCCTTCCACTTGAGCTGATCTGAAATGACAGAGATACCTGAGGTCATGCATGTTAAGTAATCACGTAACTCCTTTCCTAACAACTCTGCTGTTGTCTGCGCATCACTTCTAGTTCTAGATGGAGGTATGAGAGGTGTCCTCATTCGCCTCCCTATCACTATTTCATGGGGGGTAAGATGGTGGTCTGAACCTGGTTGATTTCTCAACACGTACAATGCCAGTGTTAGACAATGCAACCATCCTTTCTTTCTTCAAGGTAAGCTTCAATTTGGCTATTCTCTCTTTAGCCAAGTCGTTGAGTCTCTCACAGACTCCATTCGCTTGCTGGTGATACGCAGATGAAAACTTGTGCTTTATGCTAAGCAAGAAGCTTATTTGTTCAAAGACTTCATTAAGAAAATGAGGCCCATTATCTGACGGTCCAGCTTCAATCCACCTCGAGAAGGGACATACCACTAAAATCATATATCTGTATCCATTACATACTTGCAGCATGTCGACATAGTCGATTTGCAAATGCTGAAAGGGTCCATTAGGTCTTGGAATAACTCCTCTAATTGGGTGCAGTGTGTGCCCAACAGTAAACTTTTGACATACGATACAATTTAGTACATAAAATGCAATGTGTTGTACTATATTCGGAACGAACCAATCATCCGCAATAGTTGCAGCGAGGCTATCTCTAGTAATGTGCGCAGGGTAGTATAGCTGTTCCAGCGCCCCTCTTAATAAGGCTACAGGCATCACCGGTTTACCAGTGCTGTCTTGTCGCCACAATGCTTCAGAGGGGTTAAAAGAACACCCTCTCCGTGTCCACAAGTCTTCCTCATCTTGAGGCACTTCCCCTTGGTTCTCTGCCAATTGAGTCCTAGACAAGTTATTATAGCATTCAGAAACACTCATCATCACCACCATGCTTTCATTTACACCAGGCGTATCAAAAAACATAATATCTGTACATGCAACTTGCTTTGCTTCCTCATCTGCTTTTTGATTTCCACGTGAGATAAAGTCTGCTCTCTTAGTGTGTTCTGCACATTTAACTAATGCGATGGCTACTTTGAGTTTTAGTGCTCTAATAAGCCTATCAATAAGGCTGTGTGCTGCACTGGAGTGCCCTCCGCTCGGAGGTAGCCCCTCCTTTTCCAACGTGCTAGCCCTGTGTCCACTATTGACATCACATAGGCGGAGTCACTGCACATAGTTACTTCCTGGTCTGCGTGTCTCTCGAGCATGATAATCAGCGCCACTAATTCTGAAGCCTGTGCTGAAAAGTGAGACGGTAGTCATGCACTTATCAGCACTTCAAACTCGCCATTTGCCATGTGCTTCAACATAGCAGTACCTGTATATATTTGTCCATCATTCTGATCGATTCCAGAAGAACTGTCAATGAAAAGAATCGCCCCAGCTGCCAACGTATTTTCCTTCACCCTCGGGAGTTCATCATAGAATTCCTCATAATTCAAGCAATCATGTGCATGCTCGTCCTCTGCCAGAGGTACTGCTACAAACATGTCAGGAGTCACTATTTTGCATCGCACTATTTTAATCGCCGGATTCAATAGGACTACCTCATAGGCTGAAGCCCTTTGAGAAGCCAATTTACCTTTAGGTTTTTCCAAAATGGCAAACAATGCATGTTCAAGAAACAATGTCATGGAACACCTAATTTCTATGCTAGCTGCCTTCCTATTGGGGAACGCGGCGGCAGCCAAAGACTGTTCGCACGGAAAGTGACCCCTCATTACTGGGCCAAGAATCCCACTATAATATGCATTGTCCTCTGCGTAAGTACATCTGTCATAACAGTGCCATTCATGTGTGAGAGCAAAATGAATTCCTCCGCATAATTGGGAATCCCTAAAACTGGAGCTTTACAAATTGCCCTTTTCAGCTCTTCAAACCATTCTTCCATTTCCTCAGTCCAAACAAGTTTCTCCTGAGTTGCCTGTGCTTTCTTCAGAGCTTGCAACAAGGGCCTAATGTATGAACTGTAATCAAAGACCCACGCTCTCACATAGTTACACAATCCCAAAAATCACTGCATGTGCTTTATCATGAGTGGCTTTACTGTTTTCAAAATAGCCTCAGCCCTCTCAGGAGTAACTTTCTTTCCCTCATGCGAAATTAACTGACCTATGTGTAGTACTTCCTTTTGACAATACTGTAATTTCTCCTTGTCTACTTTATATCCTTAGTCTGAAAGAATAATCATCAGTGAAACTGAATCGTGTCTGCACTCTTCCTCTGAGGTGCTACAGACCAATATGTCATCCACGTATTGCAACACAACAATCAATAATGCTTAAGTTCATCTGCAGGACTGTATTGAAAATAGAAGGAGATTCACAGTACCCCTGGGGTAGGCGACTACTTTTCAGACCAGTCTGTCTGAACGTAAATGACGTCAAATCTTGTGAGTCTTTATGCAATGTGATTCAGAAAAATGCATTTTTCAAGTCAATGGCCCTCATTACCACACCGGCGTTAAACCATGGCGCTATTAGCACTGGGGATACCGCCCCATTCCAAGGTTGGCGGGCGGTATTTCCCCATTTCACCATGGCCCTTCCCCATTCCCATTCCCATTCCCATTTTTGCCCCATAGAGCTCAATGGGAATGGGGAAGGTGGCAATTACGGTACCGCAAATTGCGGTACCGTAATTGCCTGCGAGGTCCCTTTGTGGGTCCCTACTTTAACGGCTGGTCCAGACAAGCCGTTCAGGTCGGTTCCCACAAAGGGACCTCGTAGTAAGGCGCTAAGTGGTTAACGGCACCGCAGCCTTTTACGGTGCCGTTAACCACTTAGCGCCTGGGTCGTATGAGGCCCAATCACAGTAAAATATTGTGCTTCAACAGGGATATTATATAAGATCGTCCCAGGATTAGGAACTAGAGGGAACTCGGCCTCCACAATCTGGTTAATCAGGCATAAAACCTGATTTAAATGCCACAACCTCCTTTCCCTTTCTTCAAAGGATAAATTGCAGTATTACACAGTGACTCTGACGTCACTAGGATACTCTGTTCCATCATAGCAGATATTGTCTTAAAAATACCTTCATCTGCCTCTCGAGACATAGGATACTGTCATGCTTGAAGTAAAATTGCTCCTGGTTTCAATTTAATCTTCACTTCTCTAACCCCCTTTAATAGGCCTTTTGGAGGCCTGTTATAATGAAACTGCCACTTTCGCCACATCTTCATCAAAATACTCGGGGTGTTTCTGTGCTAACATAATTTTCTGAGGAACCTCACGTTTAATTGCTCTTACCCAATAAGTAATGCTCATCTCAAATACCACTTTATCATCTGATGGATGGTCTCCAAACATATCCTCATCAGTGACATCGGTCAATCTGTAAACTTCCCCAGTGGCAATCACTGTACACCAACGTTCCCATCAAGCAAAGCCATTTCTCCTTGCACTATGGCTGCTTGTAATTCTAAAGGAAAGATTTGCCCTTCCTGTTTATCCATAGGTATCTTTGGCCTGAATAAGAATTCATGAGGTATTCTCATAGTTCTGCCCACTAAACCTGGCAGCCACGTCAACAGAATGCGTACCCCCATAGTGAAAACATCTGGTTCTAACGGTAATCCTTGCATGGGCATTTGTTCTGCAAATGCCATAATAAATTCACTCACATTCAAATAATGCATACCTGCTGTTGAACACGCTATGCCTTTATCAGTGAACAAAATTGTCATGTTCAACTGGGTCATTAAATCTCAACCTAATATATGGACAGGTGTCTGCCTTCAATATAACAACGGCACAGACATGTCACACTCTCCTATAGAGAATGGCAATTTGTCAGTAAAAGGAACTCTGCTTGTAGCTCCTGTGAACCCTTAAGTATTCATGGCATTTTCAGACATTGAAAATGTCCCCTCTCATATACATGAGTGTGTTGCACCCGTGTCTACTAAAAAAGTAAAATATTTGCCTGCCTCCTATATTGATGTCAACCCTCGGTTCCTCTTGAGGATTGGGCGTCACTGATAGTATTGAACACATCAAGTCTCCCAGTGACCTGTCCTATTGCGGATGCATTCTCATCCCTGTACCCGTGAAAGGACTTCCTCCTTAGACAGTGACACCCCCTATTCTAGGAGTCATTAACTGACCTGTGCCTGTTCTCTGCTGTACCTGCATAGGTGACTGCTGTGACTGCCCTTGTGGCAGATTCATTATTGCCTGCTGTGTTTGAAAATCTTGTTGCATTTTCGGCGCTTGTGTTTGCTGCACTGTCTGATTCTGAGCAAACCCATCTCCATTCTGCTGCGAACATGTAGGCGGGTTTGCTGTCCCTCCTCTTGAGAATTGACCATTCTGCACAAATCCTTGACTCCTACATGTGTGAGCATATTGCCCTGACATAACACATGTCCAACATATAGGAGGAAGTCTCCTAATTTTCCTCTCCTGCATGCCTTGACTATCGTTCTGCATGTTTTGAAACCCACTTTTGATTGATCCAGAAGTTTACCTGATTATTCTGGAAGCCTCTACCTCAAAATCCTCCCCTTCTCCGTGGTGCAAATCGATTATTACCTTGATCAAACTGCATTTGGTTATTCACCTGCGGCATACTTGCTGCTTGCTGCGAACCCCATCTGTCTCTACTAGTCAACATCGCCCCTTCAATGGAGTACTTTGATAGTTTTTTGTGCACTAACTATGCCTCGTCACCTTTCCAAGCATAATCTTTCTTTCGATTCTTCTCTTGCAAAAGCCTGCAATAATGCATGATGGTTAGCTGAATCTCTGCCCATGGCTTTGCTTCATGCCCACTAATTTCTTGAGATGCTTTTGTACTGCTTCTGGCAGCCCTTGACATAATATATGATAGAATACAGGTATGGATTTCCGCCAAGACTCGCGTGTCTCCAAAGCCCACTGCTCTTGGAAATTCTGAGTGTAAACAAGAGGATCTTCCCCTTCCTGCATCTTCTTTGCCATTATAGCTCCCATGTTGGACGTGTCCCGATACAGTACTCTAAGCGCTTTCCAGACCGGCACCCTACAGTTATTGAATGGTGCTCCATTATGAGCAGTGTTTACCGTGGTAACACTAGAATACCCTGCTCTTGACCATACGTCATCAGCCTTTTCCCCACGGATGGCGATCAGGAGACCTTTAATGTCCCCTATAGCTAACGTGTTTCCTCCTGTCATTTTCTCCAACTCATGTATCCATTTCCCAGCGGCAGAAGTTAAACTCGGGAGTTTACACCTTAAATTATCCTTATCCATCTGTGTCCAAGGTATATACTGTGGCCTAGCTCCTCCTTTTTCTAACAAGGGAAACTGAGAGATCCCAAACTCACATCCGTCTCCCATCGTCTATCTATCCATAGCAGGCACAATGGTTCCGCTCCGCCTTCTACCTGGCAGTGGCTTTAACCTGCTCACATAAGGTGGCAAGTCGCCCCTCTCACCATGGAATCGCCCTCTAGGTGGATCTAGCTGCGTCAATGATTCTGATGCCCGAGATTTGGGTAGGTCTAGATCCGACCATCTTACTTCCTTATCCATTGAAAAGCACCCTTTAGGGCCACATGCATTACCTTCCTCCTCCCCATTGAAGGTTTCCCTGTCTTCGTCTGACATATACTGTCCCCAACTCGCGTGACTTCTCTCCTCTTCATCTCTATTAAGTCTATCTAGAGACAGCTCCTTTGACTCAAAACTGCACGAGGCTCCTTCTTTGTCATACAACTGCAGACTCTCGAGTTTATCATTTTTACCCTTCCCCTGTAGCACTTTCTTAGTCCTCATATCATGATAGACTTTATTGATAGCGTCCCCAATACTTCTAGAGTCAAATCCATCCACTAGATATGCTCTAGACAGACCTGCTATTGGCTCATATGCTGGGACGAACTCTTCTATGTCTTCCCATGCCACAACTGGTTTATGATCTATTAATTCCTCTTCTACACGTTCAAGATTGCGTGGTCTCGGCCTCCTCTTTCTTTCTAGTTCGTCATCAAACTCTCTTCGTTTCCTTGCTTCTTCTCTTACTCTTGTTTCCTCTTTTCTTTTCATGTCTCTCCTCTCATTTGCCCTTTGTATCTCCTCGTCTTTTCGTCTTTGTATTCTTTTATCCCTTAATTTCTGTTCCTCCTCTTCCTCTCTCTTTCTTTCTGTTCTTTCTCGTTCTTCAATTGCCCTCTGTCTATTTGTCATACGTTCTCTGTTCCTCTGCTCTTTCCTGCTTTCTCAGTTGCTCCTCTTGATACAACTGTTCCTGTCTTTGTCCATCCTTCCTTTTCGCTCTGTCTTCTTTCAAGCTCCTCTCTCTTTTTCTATCCTTTTTGTCCTGTTGTCTCGATCTTCCCTTTTCATTACGTCCTCGATGCTATTAACCATCGAGTTTGAGCAAAATCTGACCACCCATCCATTCGTTCTGTTTAAGTGCTAACTCTTGAGTCTTATCTTTTTCTCCTTTCCGTTTCTTTATTTCTCGTCCTATCTCCAAGGAAGTACTTGGCCGATCACTTCTCTCCTTATCGCATCTCTCCTTGTCTCTCAGTACCTTAGAGATTGCGTCTCTCGTGGGTATTTTCTATGGGCCCTCGTCGCTGCTTCGCGCAGGTGACTCATATGCCTGATTACTGTACCCCGTTGCTGCCTTAAGCTCTCTTAATGGGTATCCATCATCTTTCTTACTATCGCCGTCTGCTTCAGGCGTGGCGGGTGAAGCAGAAGGCTCCTCACCCACCTCTTTGCATATATTCAATAGCCAATCTTCAGGAGGTGGCTCTTCTCTATCCTCCTGCTACATTTTCCAGAGCTCTAAGCTTGCTAATCGTTTATATAACTTTTTTCCCATATATGCTGCATGCAAATATGTCGTCATATGCTGCAAAACTGCCTTCAATAAAGATCCCCCTTGTGACCATGGGATGAACATTTTGTCTGCCGTCCCTTTAACCCATTACGCACTGGACTGTCTAAGCTTGGGTGCGTGTTTCGGCAACTGTTTGCAAAGGTGCATAAGTGGAGTAATATCCTCCATTTTGACTCATCACACTTGACTGTCAATATTCACCTTTTACACTTTGCAGATTTCAAAAATATGTTTCAGGCTCCAAAACCTCTATATCACGTTTTTTACTTTAATCTACTTTTTCACTAAAGACCATCAATTCAATTTCCACTATATAAATAATACATTTTCAAATCTTGTGTTTTCTTTTCACATCTATCAATTCCTCTATTGTTTTTTCACCATATTCAGTCACATAAAACAGACATACTCGACTGGTCACATATATTTCAGTCCTCTCCTCAAGACCGACCTTTACCTATCCCTAAAAATACCCATATTGGGATGTGAATCGTCCTCTTTAAACTCATCTTTAACCGAGTTTGTGGTCTACGTCACCCGTCAATAGGGCTCTAGGAATGATTGCTTCTGTTACGTTCCTTAAAACACAGGAAACTGGGTGTATCCTTTACCGTGGCACCTTCCCTCACGATAACTTTTAATTGCTTGGCCACCCCTCAAGTCAATTATATAATATTTCAATGCTCAACATTCTCAAGTTACTTTATTACTTCCCTTCATTACTTGTTTTTCCCTTGTCACTTTCTGCACCCACTGCCCATTCACAATTTTGTCACCTCACTCAGTTTTACTCACCATTTGTTTTTTCAACTTCCAACTCTTGGGATCCTGCACCTCTTTAACAGTCGTTTCAACTTTCTGTTCGTTCAGCTTCCTGTAGATGCAGCGAGGGGTTTTTGCCTGAAAACAAAGGACCCGTTTAACCTAGCTTGCAAGAATTGCTTTAAACTAATATCCGATATCTACAGGGAGCTTCACGTCCTTTCAGCGGAATGGCAGAGGTTGTGCGATATTTTCGGGACCTCAAAGCCTACCATCTAAAGGGATTTTAAACCATCCTCTGCTATCACATGAACTGGTGGACTCCAGCCCTTTAAGACAAGGTAACAATACCCTTGAGATGGATGGGGATGCAGAAGTTACTCAAACATCAATAATCGAAACGACTCAGGTAGTTGGAAAATAGTTAACTGTTTTAATATCAATTATCTAAAACAGGGAGTACAACGGACATCAACAGACGTCTCGGGATAAGATCTCTCACTGCATCTTTAAAAAAAGCATTCTTTAATAGCAAAGAAATTGTCATTGATGGAATTAACCTACGTATTACTAGCATCATCCTACGTGGCAAACTACAAAAACCTAGTGGCAATTGTGAGAGGTTCTTAAGGAACCTCGCTAAATATACGATCCCTACTCGTCTAAGAGAGTGAAGAAAAGTGATACGTTTCTTAACATCAGGTGGGGCACCTAAGCCCTCCCCTTAAACAGTTCACTATGAACGTCACTAAATACACGACATCCCATTGGTTACACAAACTATAGGACCCTTAATCACGCTGCCCCCTACCATTGGTTGGCACTCTAACCTCTGTCAGTATTTTCCCACCTATGTTAGCAGCATGAAGTCTGGTCTTCCAGGTGCTGGTGAGCTAGTCTTAACCATAGCTTCCCACCAATTAGCATATTCATCTATCATCACCTCAGTGGTCTGCTGTAAGTTAAGGCTTTGGACTTGTCCTTGGGAGTGTTCTTTTGCTCTGCATAATTCAGGGGAGTGAAGACACACTCTGCACTAATGCGTAGGTGTGACCATCGTGTTCGTCCAACTTCATCCTTCCACGTGACTGAAGACCACAAAATCGAGCTCCAGAGCATTAAAAATACTATTTTCTAATAGACCTCTGACGTCTTCCTTGTTTTTGTCCATGTCTTCTGAACAAGAGTTTTGTTCTTTCACACGATTTGTATCCAATGCCTGCTCACCCCAACCTGATAAGACCTTGGCTTCTTGGGGCTCGTCCAGCCTTGCCTTTCGGAGATCTGCTTCAATAATTCAATTGCTTTTTTAACTGCGACACACTGGAAAAGAGGCCTTCCTTCTCTGGGCCAGCTCTGCTATAATACGTAGTAGAAACATCCATTCTTTACTCACTTCAATATATATGTATATGTTGGCGCATTCCGCAATCTATTCACTATGAAGCTAGCCATAAGAATACTTTGTCTGCTTGCGTTTCTTTGCATCTGTACACATGTAAAATAACTTGCTATCTTCATCGTTTCTGCAGCATAAGTTCTTCATCTTGATCCCAAGATGTCATTTATCTTTAATACTTTCTTGATGTCTTATAGAATATCTGCATTCTGTTGTCTCTGCATCTCTTCCATGTACATCAGCTTCTTACTCTCTTCCATTCATTGGTCCTGCTTCTTCCAAGATTTAATTCAAATGGCCATCATACTGTCTTGTATGCAGGTATGGCTTTCTCAATGGCAACCTTGCATCCAGGATCCTCTTTGATATCGGTATTTTCACTGGTACCGTACGTGTCTCACACTCTGGTTCGCAACATATAGGCAATATAGGCAAAGCGGTTGAGGTGGGGGTGCTTGGCTCCTTCTCTACAGTTCAGAATACACAGACATTTATTTTTTTCCAGACAAAGGTTAATGAATCGGAAAAGGTTGTGAAATACAAATGCAGAAACAATAAAATATCCCCTTGGGTAAATAAAATTATATGTACAAAAATGAGTCTTCCAAGAGAGAACATAAAGTATTTGTGTCAAAAGCAAAAGTACTAAAATAAATACCTAATAAAAGATACAATGCAACCAGTTCTCTCACCTTAACAATATTGGGTTTACACTCATTCAACCTCAGGGATTTGAAAAAAGATGCATTGCTTCCGCTGATACAACGATGCCAGATTTGTCTCTCATTGACCCAATGGTGTTTAGGGGACATTTCTGCCAGATAACAGTGCCTTTTGTTGTTTAATTCCTGGCAGAAGGACAGAAGATGTCTTGTTGATTCAGTAATTCACTCTTGGTGGCAGTATCTACATTCCAATTCATCTGGGGCAGTCAAGCCACGCCGTGTGAGAATTTCTTTGGTTGGCATCAAATTCCATCTCAATTGCTCAAATTCCTATAGTCCCTGTAAGGCAACTTAATGAGATATGACGTAATCTCACCTCTCTTTTTTATGTTCATAACTGATATGTGCCATTGAGGGATACCGATGTAATTTCTCTTGGTTCCCTATCCAATCATAATCGAGCAGCTGTTTTTTACCTTGTTTGGGTTCGATATAAGAGTTTCAGTATTTAAATTGGTAAAGTGCATCCCGATTGTCGTGACAGCATTAATATTTTTCGCACTGACGCTCAACTTCAAAGTCTCATGTAAATTTGAATAGAGAGACTCTGCAAAGGGCAGAAGTAATCTCCTAAATAAAGATAAGTTCCATTCCACACGAGCGTGGAGAGAAGTAAGGCCCAATTTGAACATTACTGCTGCTAGCGGGATACAGTTTGGGGTACATTTACCAGCCCAGCAGAACACCCCAACATCACCAAACTACATTTCAGCAGTTACAAGTAGAATGACAGCACTGGCTCTGCTGAGCGCTATTCCCTTGCATCAAAACTGTGTTTTGCAGCTACATACAAAAATGATGGCTGTGCTGCCTTTGCCGGGGACATATGGGGAGAGATGATACATAGAACACCCTGAGAATTGCAGCAAGTTATTTTCTTCAGGTGCACCAAAGAAAATAATTCAAAGGCAGTGCTACTATGCTGCCAGCTTAAAACTTTCAACAAAAAAAAGGAAATGTTCTGGTTTTAAAATAGCTTTGCACTGGTGCCATTTTTCAACCTTTAACATTACAGTTTGGCTCGAGATAAGACACATTCAGGCCCATTTCTTCAGGCTATACACCTATTAGCGCCATGGCTACCCCCTTACCGCATTCCGGGTCCGGGTTCCCGGAATAGGAACTTACCAGGTCATTCCGACCTTGGAGGACCTGGTAAGTCCCCATTCCGGGAACCATTCCCCATTCCCATTTGAGCCCCCATAGGGCTCAATGGGAATGGGGATGGAGCTAATAACGGGTCCCTTAACAGGTCCCTTCCATAACGCCTGGTAAAACCAGGCATTAAGGAAGGGACCCGCTAAGGGACCTCGTAGTAGGGTTGCAAGCGATTACCCGCACCGGTGCCCTTAACGGTGCCGGTAATCCCTTACCGCCCACCTCGTAAAGACCCCCATTATGTGTTGTGGAAAATCTGTGAAATAGCAGAGAAAGTCACTCCAAGCCGCACGGCAAATGTTTTACTTTTGCAACAATCTAACAGTCCAAACTCTTCAGAAAAGCTCTCTCTCTCCTTTGGCTTGATGTCAGTTTCAGAGAACCCTTGTGTTGGACAAAATGTAATTTCTGGGGAAAGCATACATGGTACAGCTTTGAAAATTAATTAAAACATGTCCTGTGATAATATGTATACTGTAACAGCCAGACTGCATCAGAGGCCATGGGACGCCATGCGAACACCAAATACCCCGAAACAACGGAGGGTCCCGCGGGAAGCAGTGAGGCAGACACTCGAAAAACAAAACTCGAACCTGAATGTACAAGCCGAAAGGAGGAGGAGGAAGACACTGTAGGAAGCAGTCAATTGTGGTCAGAGGCAGACCTGGGTGCCATCCGCGAATTGTGTTGTCTGAATACGGATAGCGGAAACCCTTGCGCACGGCCGGTAGCAGGGTTGAGAAATGGCGAGGAACCTACAGGTAAGGAACGCGGTATCCACGACACAGGCGATAAGACAGTACAAGGGTCTGCCGGAGTGTGCCGCGTGTTCCGCAGTACGAACGACCAACGGGAAGAGGTTGTTGGGCCAAAACAGCACAAATGGGGAACGGAACAAAGAGAAGCAAAAGAACCGTATAACCTCACACTCGTAAAACAGAGACAAGAGAACAAAAAGAAGGATATTAGAAAGTCTTTATCCTTACCAAAGCCAGGGTCATCTGACTATAAAAATCCCAATCTTCACCTCGGGGCACATGGCGGATAGACATCATGGCGACTGGGAGCACGAAAGGAAGGGGGTGGTGCTTGGGAGGGTTTTTATATCCTTGGAGAGAAGGAGAGTCCTGATTGGGTCAAGAGTGGCCAGCCCCTATATAAAGCAAAGAGAGACAAAGGACTGATGGGGAGTTCTCTTTCTCATTTCAGAATCAATTTGGAAGCAAGGAGTCCACAAGTTCATACCAGTGGGCTTACGAAGACTAAACGGAGATTTCAGCCTTACACTCACGGAAACCCGATCAGAGTTATCTCGGCTGGAAAGAGAACTGATACTTGAATTAATATTTTTTCCTTTTCATTTTCTTAAATTAGACAATAAAGACTGATTTTTGTTAAACTTATCTACCTGGTCTGAGTGGTCTGTCACATATACACGTATATAATTGTAGAATTTTAGGTGAAATGTTTTCCATGGAAATGGCGAAAGATTGCCAGAATTACTAAACAGCATTGCACCATTTTGGGAGTTGGAATGGCATGTTCTGTGTAAAATATGGAATCTGCCCATGTGATTTTCAAAAGCGTAACAATTGTAAAAAGGTGCATTTTGTGTCATAACTGATTTTGGCAAAAGAAACTGAGATGGCCATGTACATCATAAAGCACACACCATAAAACTGATGTCATGTCCCTGAGTACAACCGGCTGAAAGGGAGGCGGTGACAACCACAGCTGACCTATCCGATTTTAAGAGGTATGTCCAGCTTGAGTCTGCCCCTTAGTAACATCCTCTGATGTCAAGCTCCTTATATAAGGGGGAGGCAAATGGAGCTCTGGACTCTCTTCTGACTTTTCCAGCTCCCGCGCATCCAGAGATCCAGCCAGGGGTAGCTAATTCTGATCCTTGCACTACCTCCTGAACTGCAGAACCACCATTCAGAATTAAAACCCTACTAAAATACCTATAATTCAGGGAGGAAGGGGGAAAGGCTGTGGTACCCTTTTTTGGGAGTATCCTATGACCAGACCGGCTTTGCCCAGCTACCTGCTTGGCCAGCTGATGCACCTCGCTGTCTCCAGTGACCAGACTAGGCCCAGCTGACCCCTCTAGGAGAGCCCATTACTGCGCAGTGACAAGATCCTTGTCCCGCTGTCCAGATACGCGGTTGGCTGTCCAAACTACCTTATTCAAGTGTTGTTGTAAGTATCACCCCTCCCCAATATCAAAACACAGCATTTCCCATTCTGTTACCTTGCCATTTGTTCAACCCTCTAAGAAATCCTATAAGTATCCTAGTAACTTCTTAAAATTGTCAGGATCCTCTGTGTATCCTGTCTTTTAATCTCCATGTGTTAGCGCCATTCTTTCCAATCATTTCAGTCCGTTGTATAAGTCCTTAGTACTATTTGGAATAAATTAATGAATTCCCACATAAAGAGACACACAGTGGAAGGGGATGAAAACTGCAGCTTAACCCTTTCCACGGGCAGCATTTCTCTTTTTGATAATCTAGTCATGAAAATATAGTTTTAGTAGAAGTGGCCATTTTCCTTTTTAAATCGATTTTCCCTGTGTCCTGCTTTCTATCATAAAATCCGATTTTCTCTCCCTCTCAAGAATCCTATCCTGTCACCCATCAAAAATCACCCTTTCACTCTAGTCTCATCCCTGTTATGTGCCTTTGTATCTTAGCATAAAAACTGATTTTCGATTATGTCTGTGTAGCTCATTGTGCAAGCTGTTTTGTCATTTTAAACTCGTGAAACAAAGCAATTGCAATTTCTCCAGGTGTGATTTTGCAGCACTATGTTTTTCTCCTTCCAAAGTCAATTTTCTTAACTGTATGCCCTTTCTTAATACATTGCCTTGTAGTTTGCTAGTGTGCTCACTTTTTTGATGCAGCCATACTCATTTCTACCTCATTCATTCAACCGCACATGTAAAATAACTATTTAGTAATTCTGAGTGCTATTTTGCTCAATTTCAATGGTTTTCAATACGAATTTTTGCCTCCCATTCAGGGTGGATGGTCAGATTTTCATTCTGTTTGTTGCCTCGTATACCTGACTCCTTGCTACTCATCTCTACCCACAGATATTTGGTTAACAGGGATTTGAGGGAGTGTTGCAGGGTGAAATACTTACTGTGGTGCTATCTGAAAATAATACCCGAAAAGTAATTTTGCTTTTATTCAATCGTGCATTGGATATCTTATGTTAAAAGGTCAAACTAAGTGTGTTCTATCATTTACAGTATACTAATCACCACACTGGTGATTGCTGCCCTATATTGAACGTGTTTGATTTTTATTTCAAATTAAAATAAATAAATATTTCCTTATCACACACACCGGCCTGGCTCATGGTCCATTGTGACACGGGGTGGGGTGTACATTAAGTGGGTGTGAGACGGATTGGCTGCCTTCCCAAAGCTGAATCCAAATTCATAAATTTAAAAGTATATTAATTGTGCGCTGCATCTTTGGCCAGTATCAAGAGTACTGGTTTGGAGTGTGACGCCACTTTAAAATCCTTAACAACAGGATGGAACTCCTAACACACATGGCCATAACTTTGCTTCCCATAATTCAAGGCGTTTCATGGCTGACTCTTGAAACAATTCCTGTCCATAAATTAATTTTGGGACCATCTTGCCTATATAAAATTTCAAAACGGGCAGAATAGAATAGTATCCAAATTTCTTGTGTATGGCCAACGCTTGAGAAACCAACATGTTTGCCTTCAGATTTAAAATATTCCTCCCATTGACAAAGCCAGGCGCAGCTGATATCATGTAGCCAAGGTATATCATGCGGGAGGCCGTGGGGATAACGCTGTCTTCCCAGGACCACACTTGTTGGCGCGTTTACAAACTTCTTGAAATAACCATAACTCTGGTTTTCTTTGAGTTAATCTAATCCCATTATCGGAAGCAAATATGGAGAATGACTTAAGGAGATGCGTCAGACCCACAGGGGATCTATCGAAAAGCAGAAAATCTTCCGCGTATGCGAGCCAGGAGATGTTTTGAGAACCCACCTTTGGAGCAATTAATGCAGCAGGTATCAGGTAATCACTGGCATCAGACACATACAGATTAAATAGACATGCCACTAAGGTACATCCCTGTCTCAGACCAGACTCAGTTGGAATGCTTCGGCACATATCCCTATCTCTATTCAGCCTTACCCTTACAGAGGAATTCTCATGGAGACCTATTATAAGGTCTAGAAGACCGCTTGGAATCCCCCGGTTTTTCAACTTTCCCCACAGCCTAATACAATCTACACGATCAAAGGCAGATGATAGGTCTATCGATGCCATGTAGGTAGAAGCATCAGGAGTGTCCCGCATTGAATTTTGAATATGTCTAAGGATAAATCCATTAAGGGAGGTTGAGTAACCCTTTCGAAAGCCGGTCTGAAATTTGGATAATCTTGATGTCTCAATGGCCCATGTCTCCAGATGTTGAAGCAGAATAGAAGAGAAGATCTTACTATCAATATCGAGAAGTGAAATCGGTCTATAATTTGTCAGATCAGACCTCAGACCTTTTTTCAAAATAGAAACAATGTAGGCAGTTTGCCATGTAGATGGAAAGGTTTTAGTAGATACGACACTTTGAAGTAGAATAGCTAGAACATTGGCCCAGTTTTTTGGATCAGATTTAAGAATGGCATTGCAGAGGCCATTTGGTCCAGAGGCTCTGGAGACTTTGCATGAAGTAATTAAATCAAAAACGTTATTCACGCTGATTTTAATCACTTCCTCTTTATAGGGTATTGTAGTTGGCTTATCCGCCTGAATGTAAGGTTTAACGGAACCCACCACATACAAACTTAGGAAGAACACTGTCCATGTTGTCTCAGCTACAACATTTAACTGTGTGGTGCATGTAGTCAGCTCAGATCCATTAATTAGAGACCAGAACATTATATTGGTAAATATTTCCTGATTATCAGTGAAATGAGAACATAAAACACCTCAAGTGTTTACCTGCACCTTACAAGTTGCAGCTAAAACCTTAAGTTAGTAAAGGCTTTTTTTTTCCAGAAGTAAAATGAATCACTTGCACTTACCTTCAATGCAGGAGAAATGTTTCTGCATATGGGCCCCAAAGGGGCCAAAAAAAGTGGATATCTCTGATGACCGCTGTGTGCATTATAAAAGATTGTACAGCAGCGGTATGGTCCACTACTGTCCATAATCCACTCCACTCTCACCCACAATGTGAGGGTGGAAATAGTGCAAAAAATGTGGACAAATTAGTAGTGTTGTAATCAGGCTGAGCCACCGAAAATTTAATGCAGACCCTTATTCAACTCTAGTTCCTTTGCGCTGACTGTCCCAAAGTAAGATGTGTTCAGCTGTGCGTTTTGCATTAAGACTTTTTGTCATATGACCTTGGTGGTCTACCCTGCAAAGAAATCATTATGGTTCAGATAAGATATAGGCCCTTACATGTGTGCTGATACCCCGCCGGTGCCTCCGGCAGGATACCGTTAAACTGACCTTAATGTTACTGGCGCCTGATATCCCGGTATTACCAGGATATTCCAGGTGCCGGCAACTGTGGGAAATCCTCATTCCATGGAGTCCTACTGGACTCCATGGAGGAGATTGGCACAATTTCCAGTACTGGTAATATAAGTGCCCGTAATTGAGGCATTTGTTTGTTGGTGGGGGCCTGATTTACAAGCAGCTCAGGACTGGAGGTAAATCGGTGCCTCCACCGGCAAACTTGTGTTTTGCCAGTCCAGTAAAATTGCTGGTGCTGGAATTACCAGCAATTTTACCAGATCGGCAAAACTGTAATGAGGCCCATAGTCTCCCAATTCCCATGTCTGTAATATATTCAATAGGATATATTACAGACACAATTCTGCAATTATGTTGTGAAGCCCCTCACATCTGCATTCCGAGGGGGGCATTAACTGATTATGCTGTGGGGATGCCTACTCTGGGATGTATCTGTGAAAGGAAAATACGCTGCTTCTTTTGCTACCTTGTCTGCAACATCATTTCCGACAGCTATTGAATTAGTGTGGTTAGTATGGGCCGCGCACTTTACTAGACCTATCTCTGCTGGCAAGGTTAATGCTTCAATTATCCAGGAAACAAGCACAACATGCAGTACAAGGCATCCGTCAGACCTCCTAAACCCTCTTCTTTGCCATCTTGATAACCCAGAATCGATGGTGGAGGTGACATAGGCAGAGTCAGAATAAACAGTGATTGCTTTCCCCTTACACATTTCTAGCACCTCTATAAGTGCCACCGGTTCTGCCGCTTGTGCAGATTAATGAGAAGGCAACCGTCTCTTCAGTCTGACCCAGTACTCCCCATCCATAAAACCCATGAGAGCTGAACATGTATGCTGCTCACCTGTCTCCTGGTTGATGGTGAAAGACCCATCAAAAAAAATAACCTCACCCCCCTCCAGAGAATCCTCTTTCACATTTACCAGCTCTTCCTCTTCTCCCTCATACGTGGCACACCCATGAAGAATATCCTCAGGCTGCACTGGCACTGCTACAAATGTTGCAGGATTTATTAGGTGACATCACATGGGATGAATTGATGCATTTGACAAAAAAAGACAGCGTGCTCTACGAACAATGTGACCGGGCAACCAATAGTAATGGTTGAACAATTTTGAATTGCAAAAGCTGCTGTGACTAGAACTTGCTACAAGGGAGCTGGCCCTACATCACTGGATTTAGGAGTCTGTTGTAATATGCTAAAGGTTTGTAGCTCAGCAATGTTTGCTAGGTCAGGACCGCCGTCATCACCTGCCCATTTGAATGAGAAAACAGAACAATGGCTTCTTGTCATTTAAGGTCACCTGGACCGGAGCACAGCCCATCACAGCCTTGAGTTCCTGAAAGCAAGTCCCCATTTCCTCAGACCACTCTATCATACCTTTCACGTTCTGTGTTTCCTTTAGTCCCTGCAGTAAGGGCCTCACATGACTAGAGTAATCAAAGATCCACAATCTACAATAGTTACACAGCCCCAAAACTGCTGCATTAGTTTCACTGTGACTGGCTGAAGCGTATTTTGAACTGCGATGGCTCTCTCTGGCATTACCTTCCTTCCTGCAGGCGATATTGCTATTACCTCTGTCTGATAGCATTGCAATTTTTCTTTTTCCACTTTGTACCCCTTCTCCGCGAGGGTAAGGAGTGTTATTGAGACTCCCCGACACTGCTCCTCTGAAGTGCCGCAACTAATAGATTATCCACGTACTGAATTAGGGTACTGGAAACATGTAAGTTCCCCAAATCCATCTGAACCACCCCGTCAAAAACACTCTGAGTTTCGAAGTACCCCTGGGGAACCTCGTGTGTTCGAATCTCTGACCACGATACATAAACGCTGCAAGGTACTGAGAATCAGGGTGTAAGGGAACATAGAAAAATGAATTTTTTAATCAATTACTGTGATGTGGGTCGACCCAGTAGGGATGTTACAGAGAATGGTGGCAAGAATTGGTACCACCGGAAATTCCGCCTCAACAATATTACTGAGGAGGCACAAATCCTGGACCATAAACCATAAACCAACTGGGCCCCTTCACCTTTTTCCCAGGGTAGATAGCCATATTGCATGGGGACAGAGAAGGTTGTATTACACCTTACTTTAACAATGCCATAATGTTCCCATAAATCCCTTCATCCACTTACTTAGACATGAGGTGCTGTGTAACCCATGGTAATATCGCACCAGGTTTCAATTTCATCCTCACCACTCCAACACTGTTTAGCAGCCCCACATCATGAGGATTCCTGGTCCACAAATGGTCTGGCACTTTTCACAAATCCCCCTTCTAAAATGGCAATGTATTTTTAATGATGAGCATGATAGTTGATACTTCCCTTTGCTCTGTTGCTCTCTGGCAAGGCAACCCAACTTCAAAGACCATCTCTCCTGTGTCTTTGAACAACTGTTGGGCACGTCCCTTAGCGATAAGGTCAGATAGATGCACAGAACTGCGGGCCACTCTCCACCTTCTTCATCTGTGCCTGAGAGGACCACCCTGTTCTTCTTTATCACTACGGCCTCTAAGAGAATCACAACAATGGTGACTGCCGTTGCTTCTTGCGGCACATCATGCCGACATAAAAACTGAAATGGTACTCACCACGCCTGCTTTCTGATCACTGGTACCTAACTCAACAAAACCATCACCCCATAAACTATCAGGCTGCTGGTCCTGAGGTGATAATCCGGTAGAAGAACTAGTAGCGTAGCTGTAGAGTTCTTCCTACCAATGTACCCCTTTGTATTTCTAATCAAACTACAAAGGAATCAATTAGCCGAAAGATGGAGATCACTGCATCCGTTGTTGGAATGTTCAGTCACCGTTGGTACTGTAGGGTTGGAGATTTCAATACCATTGACTGTAGAAGAGGAAAAACCTGAGATCAGAACAAGATAATCTCCCAAGGACCAGAACAAGAACAGGACACCAGAAAAATGCGAGGGATTTACTGAATTTCCAAAAATTCAAGAAGAAAGCAATGAGATCAGATTAACTTACCACTGTGGGTCTTTGGCGAAACACTACCGAGGAACTCTTACACCACCCAAACCTAGCCTTAAACCCCGCCGGTAAGAGGACGCCTAGGCGGAAAACAGTCTCCAGGATGCTACCCAGATGAAACGAGGACGCCTGCCGGCCTATGCGCCAATGATCACAGTCTCTAGTCCAGGTGCTTTGGGATTTTGGATGGTGTAGGTTTGCTCTAGGCAGTAAGGGGAAAGGAAACCAGACTCAAGGTGATCCGGAGAACGGTCAGCAGCGTATGGAGAATGAAGGTACTGTAGTCCAATAAATAGAAGCAGGTTGTTAGACGGTCTGGAGTCAGCAGTGTGCGTGCAAAGCAGGTAGGGTCCAATAAGCAGAAGCAGGTCGTTAGACGGTCCGGAGTCAGCAGCGTGCAAGCAAAGCAGGTAGGGTCCGATAAGCAGAAGCAAGTCGTTAGACGGTCCGGAGTCAGTAGCGTGCGAGCAAGCAGGTAGGGTCCGATAAGCAGAAGCAGGTTGTTAGACTGTGCAGAGTCAGCAACTTGCGAGCAATGCAGGTAAACAATCTGCCAAGAAGAGGCAGGTCAGAGAGGCAGGCCGGGGTCGAGTACCAGGGGAAGACCAACACAAACAAAGAAGGGCAAGAAGGGTCAAGAAAAAGAGCAAAACTATGGGCAGACACTAGCCTTGATTTGAAATCAGAAGCAGCGAGTGCGGCAACCCGGAAGTGTTTATAACGGGTGAGCGTGGCCTTGCTTGACTCCTCCTCTGTGGAACGCAATAGCGTTGCGCTTGCGGAGAGGATGCCACAATCGCCATGGTAACAAAGCTGTATTAATTCTGATGCCGTTGTGGGTGTAACGGGGTACTGAATGTTGTGTAAGGTTTGGAGAGGTTTTGCCAGAGGTTTTGCCAAATGGTAAAGACGACAAAGAGCGTTTTGGGCACACCTGACAGTTCCCCACCTCAAAGAAGACCTCCCTCTCCGGGACCAAAACTCAGAAACCAAGAGTGGAGCGTGGATGTTGTTTGTAGGTTCCCATGTTCTGTCCTCAGGCCCGTAACCCTTCCAATCCACTAGATACAGCCGAACCCCTCTCCTAACCTTAGTATCCAGGTTGCGGATAACTTCGTACTCATCAGAACCTTTCATGTTGAGCGGGGAAGGACGCAAGGGCAACCTCGTAGAAGGAGGACAGGGTTTCAGTAGAGAAACATGAAACACTGGATGGATGTGCCAATTGTCCGGTAATTTCAAACGTACTGCTACAGGGTTGCTAACATCAAAGGTAATGATTTCCGTATGCCCGGAATCCGTAGTCATGGACAAAGGTACTGTTTGTTCAGTAACCAAACCTGACAAGATTGATGTTCCATCAACAGCATTAACATCCTCCGGATGGCTTTTGGCATTGAAGCTAACGCCGTTTTCCGAGCGTAGCAGAGGTCGATGTAGTTCCTGGTGGCACCTGAATTTAGGATCGGTTCCCCAATCCAAGAGTGACCTGACATAGGCTGAAAAGAAGCCTTAAGCGTGACTGGATTAATCGATACGGGGTTCTGAGACGTGTGACTCAGTAGAGGAACCCCATCTACTACCGAGTCGTGGTGTTTCCCGACTTCTTAGGTTTCTTTGGGAACGCTTTTAGAAAATGTTCCAGGGACCCGCAATAGAAACAAAGATTATTCAGTCGTCTCCTCTCTCTTTCGCTAGGTGTTAAAGGCCACTTTACGGCCCCTATTTGCATAGGTTCAGGAGCATTGGAGGAGGCAAGAGAAGGAGTAACTAGAACAGGCATCACACCCCTTTTCTCCCCCTTCCTTTCTGCTCGCCGGGCATCGATCTGTAGAACGAGATCCAGAAGTTCATGGAAGGCCATTGGTACCACTGGTACTGTACTTAAGGTGTCTTTAAGAGAGTCAAACAGACCCCTATACAACAGCGAGGCCTTCTTATCCTCAGGCAAGCCTGTTTCTGCAACCAGCTGATTGAACTTGGCTACATAGTTCAGGAGGGGCGAATCGCTTTGTTGTATTGCCAGTAATTCTAATTCAGTTGCTTAGGTTCTGTAACGAGTATCGAATACCCGACCCATCGCCTCCAGCAAGTCATCGCAATCAAACAGCAGAGGGCTATCATCCTCCAATAACGGGTTAGCCCACGTAGCTGCAGTACCGGCCAGGTGGAATAGAACAAAAGCCGCTTTCGTGGCCGTATCAGGAAAGGACGTAGGACGACACAAAAAGTGCAAGCGGCACTGATTCAAAAAGGTGCAATATAGTTTGGGGTCACCTTGAAACCTCTCAGGGGGAGCCAACAAGAAATGTGTGGCCATAACCACTGATGGTTGAGCGGCTCCTTGGGGAGTGGGAGCGGCTGAACTAGCGGCCACCACAGGAGGAGGTACCGGTGCCGGAGTTGACGCTTGTGCCTGTAACTCATCAATTCTCCTTTGAGTGCCGGCATGTGCGGCCGTCATGTCAGTCCGCAACTCCGCCATGAGTTGCATGAGATTGACCAGGGTGTCATTAACATCCATCTTTCGTATGTGGGCAGGCTGCTGGTCCTGAGGTGATAATCTGTTAGAAAAACTAGTAGCATAGCTGTAGAGTTCTTCCTACCAATGTACCCCTTTGTATTTCTAATCAATCTACAAAGTAATCAATTAGCCAAAAGATGCAGATCTCTGCATCCGTTGTTGGAATGTTCAGACACTGTTGGTACTGTAGGGTTGGAGATTTCAATACCATTGACTGTAGAAGAGGAAAAACCTGATATCAGAACAAGATAATCTCCCAAGGACCAGAACAAGAACAGGACACCAGAAAATGAGAGATTTACTGAATTTCCAAAAATTCAAGAAGAAAGCAATGAGATCAGATAAATTTACCACTGTGGGTCTTTGGCGAAACACTACTGGGGAACTCTTACACCACCCAAACCTAGCCTTAAACCCCGCCGGCAAGAGGACGCCTAGGCAGAAAACAGTCTCTAGTCCAGGATGCTACCCCGACGAAACGAGGACGCCTGCCGGCCTATGCACCAATGATCACAGTCTCTAGTCCATGCGCTTTGGGATTTTGGATGGTGTAGGTTCGCTCTAGGCAATAAGGGGAATGGAAACCAGACCCAAGGTGATCCGTAGAATGGTCAGCAGCGTATGGACAATGAAGGTACTGTAGTCCAATAAGTAGAAGCAGGTTGTTAGACGATCCGGAGTCAGCAGTGTGCGAGCAAAGCAGGTAGGGTCCGATAAACAGAAGCAGGTCATTAGACGGTCCGGAGTCAGCAGCGTGCGAGCAAGAAGATAGGGTCCGATAAGAAGAGGCAGGTCAGAGAGGCAGGCCGGGGTTGAGTACCAGGGGAAGACCAACACAGACAAAGAAGGGCAAAAAGGGTCAAGAACAAGAGCAAAACTACGGGCAGACACTAGCCATGATTCAAAATCAGAAGCAGCGAGTGCGGAAACCCGAAAGTGTTTATAACGGGTGAGCGTAGCCTCGCTTGACTCCACCTCTGCAGAATGCGATAGCGTTGCGCTTGTGGAGAGGATGCCACAATCGCCATGGTAACAAAGCTGTACAAGTTCTGATGCGGCTGCGGGTGTAACGGGGTACTGAATGTTGTGTAAGGTTTGGAGAGGTTTTGCCGGAGGTTTTGCCAAATGGTAAAGACGACAAAGAGCGTTTTGGGACAATCCTGACATAAAGATGTCCACAGGAACACCCCTTATCGTGCTGTTGCTACAATAGGTCTGAAAACATGCTGCTTACCTTACCAGATACAACCCTGGGGTCGAGCATACAATACCTTCCTCCGTGAAGGCAATCAACATATGAAACTTGCTCAGGATGTCCCTTCCCAAAGGATTTGCTGGGGTGTTCGTACAATACAACAAAGGGACTGATACATTTTGATTACCCACCTTGATACAAAGATCTTCAGTATATGGAACCGAAATGATGGCCCCAGAGAATCTATGTGTGTACATCGTTTTGCCTAACAACGGGAACTCACCTTCCTTGATACAAGACTTGGTTCCCCTGTGTCCACCATGAATGAACCTCTTTGGTCTCCTACCTGCACACCTATCCGGGGTTCCTCTTCCGGATCGGTGGTTATGGACAGGACTAGACACATCAGAGACCACTGTGGGCTGTGCTACTCCTGGTACATATTAGCACCTTGGAGAGGAAAAGGATTTCCCCCAAAAACACTTGCCCCAGTGTAGTGCGCAACTGTTCCTTGGGGTAACGGATTCTTGTCGCATTTCTGCACTGATGCTTGTGCTGGCTTGGTCGGTGGGTTACCAAAGGTCTGTGCAGCCCCAGTCACTGGGTTCTGTTCAAGCCGTGCCTGCTGCGATTGCACAGAGCCCAGGGCATATGGCAGGGTTGGGGGGTGCATCAGTTGAGCTCCCATGTTATAGTACTGTGGTCGTTCATGACAATCCCCTAACACGTGTCTCAACCTTTCACATGACCAACGCTGCATCCTATAAAATCCTCCATAATTATTTCCTGTTGGCCCATTAAACCGATGACCCATTTCTCTGAACCCGCCAAATTAACCATTTCCCTGCCACTTCAGAAACTCTCTCATCTGCCTTGGACCGGGGATATACCATCCAACCAACTCTGCGTCATACCTGGGTCACTGTGTCCCTGTTGTCTTGATTGCCCCTGCTGTCCCTCCATAGAGTTTGTAATTACTGCCCCTTCTAAGCAAATCTTTGCCAGTTTCTTTTGAACACGCTTAGCCTCTGCTTTTTTGTGCATGCTCTACATTCTCCCTCTCTTTATCCTGTTCTCTCTTGCAAAAATGCATGATGTGTACCTGAATTTCCGGGCAACTCTTGGCCTCCATCCCTACCCCTTTATCTAAATCACGCTGGACTTCTTTAGGAAGTCCCTTCTTCAGCATGTGGTAAAGAATTGCCACATTCTTTTCCCATGCTTCTCCCATTTCTGCCCTCCACATCTCCTGAATTAACTGGATGTGTGCAGCAGGATCATCATCCAATTTCATTATCTTACCTACCATTGAATTCATATCAGGTGTATCAGGGTACATAATCCACAAGGGCTCCCATACCTGTGCCCTATCCCTGTATCATAGGTTCCCTCGATATGCCAAGAATGTATACTTTTCCCCTTACTCTCCTGCAACCCTTCTCTATGATTCTTTAATATGTTCACCTTATAGCTCGGCAACACAGCTCACATGATTCAATGGAGTCTCCCTACTCCAACCCAAGTTATCAAAAGAAAATTCACAAAGAAATCTGATACCGAGCTGAACCTGTGGTATGGAAAATGTTCACCTAAGAACTCCCTTTTAGCCCTTACCCAATTAGTCGTTCTTCACACTCATTCACCGTATTCCTCTTTACCGCAATTACCTCACTTCACTATTTACTCCAATTATACCTCTCACTAATGCACAGAAGACAGCATCTTATTTTTTTTAAAGCACTCCTCCTGCCAATATCTCTTGAGATATCTCCACCACTCGAGCATAGGAGGGGTGCAATGTTTTACACTACAGCAGCCCTGCTCTCGCTCTCTTCATCAATAGTATGATTTTCTCTACTACAAAACCGCCTTTCCCTGACTACAGGAAGTTTCCCTTCACTACAAAAGAATATCAAGGCCTACTTCAGAAAAGTATCTATGGTTGGACTTACCCGAGGATATCACCCCACCTTCAGGTGAGGGCTCCAGCCAACCAGATACGCAAACTGAAGGGTATCATGACAAGCCTCACACTGGTCATGTGGGGGTAAGGTAGCCCCACACTCCTCTAAAATAACAAACTAGGTAAGTAATATCTACAGGGTACTTATAACACAGAACAGTACAACCACTCTATCAAACACATCCACTTTTACAATCCCCAGAACCTCAACTAATTTCGCACTCACACTCCAAGTCTACCCTTACCAAAAAATACTTTAAATCAAAGAAACAGATTCTTTTTTACTCCTATTTCCCCCTTGTTTTACACCCCAAATGTGCACTCACATGAACCTGAGGTGCTTTGTCAAGTTGTCCTGCACAGCTAGGCCACGGCACCACGTCTCTGCGGAGAAGACAGACCTTTAACCAATATGGCATCCGCAGATCTCTTTTTCACCGTGCATGGAGGACTAGCGCCCGTCGTGAGGTGCCGCAGCTGAGAGGTGTGGACAGAAGACCCCCAACATCTCAGAATGCCTGGGCTCCTACCTTGGCTCGCCAAATGTGCGGATGGGCCTTTAATCACCTTAACCCAAACAGGCCCGCCACTTATGAAGTGAGTAAACGGTTGTACATAAAGCAAGTTTATTATACAATGTGCGTGGGAGCAGTTAGATGGTATTGCAGGACCAAACCAACCCAAGTCTCAAAAAACAAGATCAGTTCACAGATTTTATACAGTTAGATAACAGTTAAAACACTCCCAAAAACTTTATTGCAATCCACCCCCCAACCATAAATGGATGAAACCCTCTTCAAAGAAATCCCATCTTTTCCCAATTCCTACGTTTTCATTGGCCAGTTTTATCTTAATAATTATCTTCAGATTATATTCATAACACACCTCTTCTTATGATTCATCCGTAGTAGGTCATCATGTCTAACATGGTTAAACATTGATGTTGCAAACATAATTCATTACTATCAATAACTGACCTAAGCTGTTTAAACCCTAACCCTTCATTTGCACGTGGCTTGCATGAATGTTCTCCGTGATATGAGGAGGCTGGGTGAATGATTTCTTTTTGTTCGGGATGCTATCTCATTTCCCAGGTCACCATTCCATTGGAACTTTCCAATCTACAAAAACTCTCACTTCAGCGTACAATTTAAACTCCTAAATAGCTTTAGGCACTGGCTTACCCCATGTTTTACTACTGACCAAAATAAATAATGAAACTCTTTTTATCATGCTTGTCAGGCAGCAGGAGATATCATTTACTATCTACGAGACTTATCAGATCCATGAATTCACCATGTATTTATATTAATGTGCATGTATGTTTTTGCATTTGGTGGATTTAATACTTTATCTTTCTGCGCACGTGCAAGCTAATATGTATCAATTCTAGTCAAAGAGTAACTCTAAAGGTAGCATATCCTATCCATAATTACCTACACTCGATGTATATAAAATGGAAACATTGTGCCAGATTTGCTGACACTCCCAGTAATCAATATGGTGCGCGCATCATGAATAATTTGTAGTCCTGGGCACCCTTCCTGACCACCCCTCACGCCCCAAAGACTGAGACGGATGATTGTCATTGATACTGCCTGCTATACTATTGAATTTCTAATTTTATTTTGCATGTCTATAGAAACACTGCTGTCCTTTTTTATTCTTGTTATCGTTATGTAAACTAATAAAAAAGATTGTTGGTTTGAAGATACTTGAAAGTGAATTTCAATGAAAATGAGAAGCTATGCTGAATCAAGAAGGGCTAGACCTTTATATTTGGCATCAGGCCTTGAGTAATTTAGAGAGAAATCAACTTTTTATGATATAAAGATACTTGGCACATCATCGCAGTATGTGCCTGCATGCTTTTTTTCGGCTGCCTTAGCACAATTATTCGCAACTCTGCTTACACCACCAAAAATATTAATTTCTTACTAATAGAAGAGTCTTAATTGTATTATGAGTACACATCTTGGTTGGTATCTCTTGAAGACAGGAGGAGTGGCCTTGGGAGTCTAAGCTTGCCTGTCTCCTCATTGAAGACCACTGGCTAATTGGATGGAGTGAAACCCTCTTTGGTGAAGTCATAGAATCTTCCACTTGTTGTATAGAAGTCTATGTACTGCAAACTTATAAAGGTTGCTAATAATGGGTGGGCTATGACAATGTTGGGATTTCTTGAGGATTGTGTGCTGTCCATTCCTGCGTTCACCCTGCTTTGCTGCTGTTAAAGATTTACCAAACTAACCTCCCCCGTGATTCGAGTAGCTCATCTGATTTCCACAACCCTCATAAGGGAGGGCTGCTCCTGTAAAGGTGTATCAAATTACTGTGTCACTCGTTGGCAGCTTGATGTTTGATTTTACCAGTCCCTTTGCCCTATGCAGATATATATGATCGAATTGGAGGTCTGTTGTCTGTGTGAGAGAAAAAAGCACACTATAGTGACTTTATCTTGGTTATTTAATGTGAATGGTTTAAAGCCCTCACGGTGCCTCAGTTATTGTCAGGCGTTCAATGCCATTGTTTACGGACGGAGCTTCCTCCGACATCGCATCTCCCATGTGCCTTTCCTGAAACTGGCAGGGTTAAAGTTTTACTATGTTTGTACTGAAAAATGTTCTTGCACAAATGCAGTGAAACTTTAAAGCTGCTTCTTACAAGAAAGGCTTCCATCGCCCCACTTTGTCTCAGAAAATATCAAATGCACACATCAGCGCGCTCCCCACAGATGCGAGCCTACCTATAACAACGTTATGTGTTCTTTCACATCCGAGGGGAGGGGGCTAATGTGCGCACTTGCATTTTGTTAGGCAGAGAGGTGAAGGAAGCCTTTTCTGAAACTGGCGGCGTTAAAGTTTTACTGTGTTTGTGCAGAAAAGGTACTTGCACAAACACAGTCAAACTTTAAAGCTGCTCCTTTCAAGAAAGACTTCCATCGCCTCTCTCCATGTTGCGCTTTAAAGTTTACTATTTGACACCAGACCTTGGGGTAGAACAATGGGGGGAGAGACTCCAAGTTTTCCCCTCCGTTTTCGAAAGGAGGCCCTCCCATCACCAGATAGCCCTGCCGACATGTAGATTTTGTTGCACCCCTGGTAATTGTCGAACCGTGGTGCATTGCTTGTATTTGTTGTTTTCCCCTGAGCCGGCCGTATGGTGCCACATCTGAGATTTAGTAGGAACTGTTGCCAATACTTTCAGAGCTCTCCTGAGAAAATGTTTTGTTTCAAATATCAGATGTTTATATTTATTTGCTTATATAGCGCTGTGAGGCATCAAATTCCGGGGTACCAATGGTCCAAGGGTGAATATCGGTTTCTAAACTATCAATCAGCCCCACACGCCTAATACACCAGAATGGATCCTAACAGATTGGACAAGCATTAAAATTATAAACCTTCTTGTCCAATTTTGGCAATGTGGATGGAACGGCAGGCTTATTTCCACTGGTCTCGGGAGCATAGCTCAGGAGCAGCGTACTCGCCTTGGAGACACGGAGCACCACAGGTTCGATCCCCGGTCCGCTCTTAGAATCCTCTGGGTATTTGTGTTGATCTGTGTTGGAATTTTCAAAATGTACGAATTTGTTTAGGTATTTTATTTCAAGAAAGGTTAGTAATTGGTTTTGAAATGTCTGATGTTTCAGTATTTATACATGCTTCGGATTACTTTTATTTCCTTACCTATTTAATGTAGAGTGTTATGTTTTTATACTCTATTGAACTTTTGGTGATGTATTTTTTGATTATTCGAAAATCTTGAAAATAAATGAATAAAAAAAAAAGAATCCTCTGGGTATTAAGTGCGCTATAAATAACCTATCATATCATATCACTAAAGGTCATGGATCATTGATTATTTGAAACATAGGGAAAATACAATTATTACCCAATGATAAAAGGAGTGTCCAGTCAAGGTTGTATAAAAAGATCTACTTTATTATTATCACCACAGACAATCTAATAACACTACTAAACACAAACCACCCTGTAAAGGAATGCAGAGAACAGACAGTTTCTAAAAAAAAAAAAAAGGAAAAAGTGATGCACTCTGGATACTTACAGGAGGGTAGTCGGTACGGATAATAACCACAATCGTTTTTTAAAGGCTTCTTGGCTTCAGGAAAAAGGGGGAAAGGGTCTTAACATTTCTCTAGGGGCCTTCTGGGGTCAGAACCACAATGCATCTCTTGCTGTAGTTGTTCTTGGTGCTCGACCGCATAAGTCGGCCTCAGGACGCTTTTCAGGCTTTTGTGATAGAGTTTGAGACGGAAGCCAGCAGCGGGTATCAGGCGTCAAGACAGTTCAGTGATCGAAGCTTGGTGAACGGCTGCAGGCTGGCCTTCATGCGGCTCAGGGTCAGGAATTGTTGTCTCAGTGCTGATCGGCTGTTCTGAAGCGCTGGTCAAGATGCCTCGGGTTCCTTCAGCATCTGCGGGTTGATGGCGGTAGCTGGAAGCTTGACAACAGTCATCATTGCAGGCGGTTGCAGATAGAGGCACTCGACTGGCTCGAGATTGTCTTTTAAGGCAGGCGGCGGCAGGTGCTTGTTCGCGCACTTCTCCCTGCCTCTTCAATGGGTTTGCGCTGTCGCTTAAGGCGGACGGGCCAGGGGTAGGGAGTGTGTTGGAGGCAGCTGCCTTGTCTTAGGTTTCAGGTTCAGAGACCTTCTCACACTCCCTGCCCAGGGAACTTGCCGCTGAGCCTAGCACGTCACGCTGTGTGCTGGCTGGGTACTGGTTCCAAAGTGGCTGGGGGGTGTTTTGAGTTCTTGTCTCTCTCTGGTCCCTGGGAGAAGTTAAGGGGGGGATCTTGCTTCCCTCTTTGGATGTTCCTGGCCTTCCTTCACTGGTGGAAGCTGTAAGGCATACTGTACCTTCCAAGGATGAGTTCTTCTTCGTGCTTTATGTGAAGTCTTCAGATGATCTGTCTGAGTGGCTTGAAGATGGATAAAAATTTAAAAAGGGGAACAGACAGGCTCGGGTTGGCCTGTAGGGCAATAGCGCAATACACGTACCAAAAAACGCAAACTGCTATTGTGGGCCAGGATTTTGGGTCAAAGTGAGCCACTTTGTTAGACAATGTGGGCCAATTTCATGAGTTACTGCACTATGCGGCTAGCAGTTTTGACCATTGTCGCTGAAAGAATATTCTTTAAATTGCAAAATTTGCGTCCAATGTTATCAAAAAACGGCCTCTTTGGTAATATTCAAACAGCCTGTCACAAAAGGAATGAAATGCCATTTGCAACTGTGGGCCACTTTTTCATTGGTGGTGCCCGGGATAATTGTATGCCCCAGTCCCACCCTGTGCGCAGACACACATCTAATTGGAATAGGCTACAAAACACAAAATGCGCGCTTTAGGCTGCTTTTGGCTGAAGAGAGACAGCAACAGGAGCCCGCAAGCTAACCTTTCCCCTCAGAGTTGTCCAATTCATGCAAGCCCAGGCTGTTGTCTCTTTCCGAGACCACCGGGTTAGTGTGTTTGGGGCGTGCACCCCCAGCCCCCCTTTACTTTACTGTTACAGTGATCTAAGCGCGGCGTTGTTTTACAGCGGTGTTATTTGCGCCACGCACCATTACCATGAGACGCCCTGGTCCCTCCTACGCGTGCCCCGAGCCCCTGCAGTGAGGGCCGATTTATTTCCCTGCTCGGTTTCATCTAAAAGCGATACATCCATGTTAAGCCTTCAGCCGGTAGCACGAGCCGCGCTGGGATCAGCTTTTCAGACAAGGCGGCTGTCCAAGGGTGGCTCTGTGTCCTGCCTCCCTTTACAAAGCCCGGCGTACGCCGCTTCTGCAAAATTGCAGCACAGAAGAGTCGTCCGTTTAGGCATGCATTCAGGGCGTGGGGGCGGTGCGTCGGGGGAAGGGCGGGTGGGGGAGACGTTGAGCGCAGATGGCAGCAGGGCAGGGTCTGCAGATGTACCAGGGGGCACCAGTGATTACTGCGGCGTGCCGTGCCTGGGCTGCTCGTGACACACATGCACGCATTCTCAGCGGGGTCAGGCCCGGGCTCAGACGGAACATTGTCATGCAGATTCCTGCAAGGTGCTGATCCCCCCATCCCTCCCTCCCCCACTCTGGGCTTTCACCAGATCAGGTCCTCCCGCAGCAGCATCTTTGGGGAGGTCCCCCCTCACCCCCGCCTTATGGCACTCTGGCGGACCCTCGCACTAATGGCACGCACAGTTCAAGAGCAGGTGTTTTGGAATCCAATGAGGCACGCTGCCACCCCACCCTTGAGAGGAGCAGCTCGGCCTGCACACATGCCTATTGGGACAAGAAGAATAAACCGTTTCTGGAAATTGCTACCCAAAATCAAAGGCACTCATTTGCTGTTTTAATTTTTTGTACTTAAGGCTCCTTATTTCATCACATGTTGATTTTTTTTTATTGTGCAATTAGTTTAATTCATTAATTCATACATGTTGAATGGTGAAAGGGTGGGTGAGGGCCGAATACGTGCTCCACACCGATCTTTGGTCAGAAAAATGAAAAGTCCTCTACTGAGAACGAAAGGCCTCTTAATCGCCTGTTCTGTGCTGTCTGATGGAGTCCCTGCGGCCAAGCAGGGATTCTGCAATGACGGCAGGGACGTCATTTCACCAAATGCCAGGGGTAGCTTAAGTGATATCACACGACCCTTGACCTCTGATGACATCACAGGAAGTGATGTCATTTCACCCCCACCCCGACGTGATATTATGGGAAGCGATGAAACACAACCTTTCACCCCTTGACAAAACAGGAAGTGGCATCACATAGCAATGTTCCTAAGTACACTACGAAAAATGTGGTTATGATATCCCTATAATGTGATATACATTTCATACCTACATTTCATACCAGAATGGATCGCCATATGTATCGTTTAGATCCGTGTGTATAGGCCCATATTGGCCTAATGATGTGTTATTATATAGCACTTAGGCTTAAGCGCTTTATATAGAACAAATATACATACAATATCACCTAACCTGTGTTGGTACTCATTTATCACCTCAGAAGGATGAAAGGCTGAGTTGAGGTGTTTAAGAACAAACTAAATCAGCGAGTCACCCCCTGAAGTGTGCCTCAAATAAACCTTTAAAGAGTCAAGCAATGTATACAATTCCAGAGAGACAAACGATTTGGTATTCCTATTCTTTTTTATTTAGGGTCACTGCTGAAAGTGGAACCCCTGTTTTTTTATGAGGCCTAAACAGGAAAGCCAGCTTCGACAGAAGCAAAAAGTCACATGGTGCTGGCCACAGCCCAGGAGCTTGCATTTAATTAAAAAAAGAAGAAAACAAAATTTAATATTTTTAGGGGTAGCAAGGGAGACCACAGGGGTGGCGAGGGAGACCTCAGGGGTCACAGTTGCAACCCCTGACCACCCCTAAATGATGTCCCTGAATGCCGGGTGTACAGCATCAGGCAATTTCCAGTAAGATAGCTCCACGGGTTGAGCGCTCACAGCTGCAATCTATGTGTGATCTGCAGGCCGCAAGTACGAATCCCATCAAAGCCGACTCAGCCTTTCATCCTTTGCGAGGTTGATAAAGGAGCACCAACTTTGGTTGGCCTGGTTAATGTATGTACATATTTTCTATGTACAACACTTAGGCGTAAGCACTATATAAATAACAAATGGTTATCCAGGAATTGTGTAGGACCTCCATCCATGCTCGGGAATGTCACTAAGAGTGCACCTAACTGACCAGTTCCCAGTGTTGACCCTGGCTGTTTCTATCAGGAATTGGGTGAGCTATGTAATGGGGTGTCATTCACTATAGGAGATAAAGTACCCCTAACTGTACATTATGAGGATATTGCAAATCTCTGGGGAGTTCTGCGAACAATTCAATGGTCTTCAAACTGTGGGTGGGGCTTTAGGGGGGCGCAAATCATGACTAGGGGTGCAAGCCTCTTCATTACATGACTGCTTGTAATAGAAAATATACACGTTTTTGGATTTTGGGGGGGAGAGGGTGGCAACAATGTTTTTACTCAAAGGGGGATCAGCATTTAAAAGTTTGGATGCCATGTGCATAGAGGCCTGGGGCTACCGGAGATGCCAGCATCACTTTTTTTCATTGCAGTAAGCTATGAGTATGAAAAGCCACCCTGCAGCCCCCGTAGGCCAGAGTCCACCCAGAACGACCGGTAGCTACTCCTCGCTACTCCAGTGCTGGTGAATGCAGATATAATGAACTTTGCACTGAGTCTGCACTGCAACAGTACACTTTGCACAGTTCCATGAATCAGGGTTTGTGTCAGCAGTGCAAAGTCACTTTGAACCGTGCAAAAAATGGCATGAATCAGGCCCTTAGTGCTAAGGGCAGGGTGTCAAATTTTCTGAGGTTTTACGGTAATGTTGTCACCGAGGAATGTTACAAGATAGGTGGGTAGGTAGATAGAACACTTATAAAGTGCAATGACGTTAAGAGAGGTTATAAATCATCAACTTAAAAAAACAGACTCATAATAGGCTAAAATGGCTTGCATAGATAGGAGAGGTTGCAAGTATCTCTGTAGCAAATATGTTGTAATCTTCTGTTTCTTTTAAATCAATTGGGGGCATTCCACAGGATTTCTGCCCTCTTCACTCTTCTAATTTTGGGTATGGTCAACATTTCTGGTCAGAAGAACTTGAAGCTCTCAAAGACAAATAAGGAGGGACTTACTTTACAGAAACGTAGCGTCCACTTAAAGCTGAGCTTCATGCGTAGTGCACACAGATCTTTCAACTTTACCCTTTAAGACACAGGCAGCCAATGTAGGTGTTTAGGGCTGGGGTCATATCATCTCTCAAATGCACCTTCAATGCCCCAGAGCTTTGTATCCGCTGACATTTTTGAATAGTCATTATAGGAAAGACTATATGTACAGCGTTAGACTAGACTCGGCGACTTGACACAAATGCATGCGCTATCGGAATCCGTAAATATTTTTTCGAATAAAAAAAAAAAAACGAATGAGAGATTTATTCAAAAATCGGCTGTACAAAAATGACTACAGCTGAAAATGTCAAATACATCCCCCATTCAGTGTCATTATAGTGAACAAGGGCGACGGGCAATGCAGGGGTATCCCCCGCAATCTTGCTCACTATAATGCCATTGGGTTGAGGGGGTGTCTCCCGCTCCCTATTGAATCAAGTTTAGAAAAAAAGGACCTTGCAGTGCTGGTTCCTATCCACACAAGTGAAGGGAACCAGCATCGCAGAGGGATGCAGGAGACAGCGGCACACAAGGAGGTGTGTCGCCAAGAGGTAAGTAAGGGGGTGGGGGCAGTGGGTTGTCAGAAATGTTCGGGGGAGTGAAAACCGAAAGTCATTTTCGTTCAAAAAACGTTCATTTTTTTTCGCCCTCGAACATCGCTATCTGAGCTTTATGCGTAAAAGTGACAAAATCAAGAAGTCCTCACAATGTGCGGCGTTGAAAGACACAGGCATGAGAGACAGCCCTGACCTGTGGTTTCATTGCGATATCTTCATCTAACATCACACCTAAGGGACAGTTCCTTAATGTTTCTGGCTGTATCATAGATGTAAAGGTTTGAGATTCGGTGGAATCAGCTATCCGAGGTAAACATGGGCCTCTCGGATGTGGAAGTCCATAGAACATCACCTCCTTTTTACTGCCATTGAATTTTAACCAATTTTGTCCCATCTATCGATTAACCACTTTCGTACATGGTTGGATTAGCTCTGCGGTCTGATTCAAAGCATTCCCTATGTAATAACTGAGTATCATCGATGAACATGTAGAACTAGAAACCATAAGAATGAATCAGATAGGAAAAATGTCTCACACAAAGATTAAACAACAATGGACTTATTGCTGATTCACTTTTTATCACTGATGGAGATGATTCAAATGGTGGAAGTGTATTATCTGGGTCTCTACGATGGAAATGAAGTCAACCAAGGCAACACTTTCCTTCGGGGTGCCCAAACGCTGTAGGAAGCACAGAAGTGTGGGGGTGAAAAACAGTGTCAAATGCTGCGCAAAGATGTAATAAAAATGAAGGCACTGAGACTGCCTTCATCCACCACTCCCCTAAGGTAGTCCATCTGTTGGGATGTACGTACAGCGTCCCAGCCAGGCAAAATGTTTGGGCTCAGAAAAATCTATTAGCACATACTATCGGCGGAGCAGAATGAGGTCTGTGATTTAGAAGGCGCATGTGTTGTTTTAGTTAGGTTTGACATATTAGATACTCACATATAGTAACACAGAAACCGCAACAAATGTATTAGTTTTGAGGTTGCAGAGGTTATAGATAGGGCAGCATTATAGGCCCTGTGTTTAGTTGTCATAACCCTAGTTATGTTGTGTAGTGAGATGTGCGGGAAGAGCTGAAACAGGTGAAAAATTGAGTCAAAAGGTACTGTGGTAGAAGCAAGGTCAGTGTTTTAACATGGCAGAAGTGTCGCCATATTGATGTTAAGGCCTAGTACACGATGAACATAATAGAACGCAGGCCCTGATGTGGAGCTGTGGCTCTGTTTTAGCTCAGCTCCAAAAACAAATCCCCTTTCCCGTTCCCCAGGAGAGAAGCCGAGGTCAGTGGCACCCATGGTACACAGATAAGTGCTAATTGTATCCAGCTGAAGGGTATGAACGTGGTGGGAACGGAATGTTAGTCGAAGGAAGAGCAGAAAGGGATGCTCCCTTTGAAGAACAAATTCATGAGAGTAGGGCATGAGGTCTTGAGATGCCAAGAAGCCAGACGAAGAGTTAGAGCACTACTGCCCCCACCCAAGAGCGGTCATCCCATTTGAATTACAATCACACGAACAACCAAACACAAAGAAATCCCTGAAATTCAGATTCGAGAGTGGTGCCCTGGTCATGTCATAACCGTGCACCTGGGGTTGGAAGGTGGTAAAGGGGGAGCCGGAACGTTCCATGACTTGGGATAGGAGGAGCAGAGGTGATGCCAACAAATTTAGTAGAAGGGGGGGAGCAGCTTGTGTGTGCCGCGGCATCTGGTATAATGAGAAGGTCTCTATTCTCAAAACGGTTCTGAACCACAGGTAGGGATCAACAGACTTCTTGCTCTGTGAGCATATAGTTTCTATATACAAGAAGAAAGTCCTATATTCTATTCAGTGTCACCTTACACTCTTCCCACAGCAAGTGGAACTAATTATCACAAATTATTATTAGTCATAAATCAATACATTTCATAAAACAATCATAAAAATGATCATAGTACATAAAACACATAAAATATGTTAAAACAACACCATTAGTGAGTAATGTTAGAATAGTTTTTCAAGGATCACAAATGTGTGTAAAAATAACACTCTGATTCCCATGCCTCACTACTTTCAGCCTATTTCTTGTTAGTATATTTCAAAAGGTCTACAGTCTTATCGAAGCAGGTCTTATCAAAGCAGAGTAGAGCTTGCCAGTTTACTTTTAACAAATCTGGAACAGAGGTGTGCACATCATATGACGTTCCAATTTATTAGTGTGTCAACAAGTGTACCAGACCAATCGCGTACCGGATTTGCTAGTGACTATCTAGTGGGCCATGTGTCTAGGGGAATGGGTTTAGATTAGATGTGGCCAAATCGGTCAAGGGACTATCAAGGGTATAAGCATGTCCTATAGGTGGTAGCCAATGGGGGTGGTGGGACAACATTGTAAGCTGCATATTCAAATCCTGCGGTTTTCCGCTATATAACCTATAACATCTTGAGATGTGACGAACTCCATGTCAGTTCGGTTCTACTGGAAGCAATAAACCTCATTTTCCCCTTGCAAAGAAGTGTAGTAATTATTTGGCCTGATTATTTTTACTGTTTGTTTTCTTTGGCTTGCTGTTTCTCTTTACACATCGCAACCACCCGCACTACCTCAGTTCCTCTACCCTGTCGAAAGATGACCTGGAAGTCATCCAATTTCCATGAAGGCCTATATTTATTGGGCAACCACTGCGTCCAGTATTTTCCAAACTAAGGAAGCTCTGAAATTGTCAAACAGCCTTAGTTCGGAGTGGACCAGGGGAGTGATTGGAAATTTACAAATATAATGATTCTGTCACTAGGTTGGTGCGGCCTATGTCTGTGTTTGGTAGCTCCCAAGACTGAAGAGAGCTTGAAACAAAGTATCAAAGAAAAATTCCAAAACACTGGTTGACTGGCGCTCCAATGAAAGGTTTATTGTATCATGTTATTGCAGAATTTATATAAATGAGTAGTTTCAAATTGTTGTCCTCAAGTTGTTGTCCTCTACACGTGTTTCACCACTTGCAAATATAGTGGCTCATCAGGAGGTGTACATATATTTGAATTAGTCTTTTGATTTTTCTCAAATGTGTTATTTTTCTTCATTATATGATATGTAGATTCCAAAGGTAAGTTTCCTGTAGAGTATATTTAGATCAATATTCAGAAGTTGAAGTATTTACTTCTAATTTGTATGTGGAGCAGTCCCTAAATATATGTAGCTCCTCGATTGCACTGGATTAAGGTCTGAGTTCCCAACTGCCTTGGAATCTACTTGCAAGTGGTGAAACACGTGTAGAGGACAACTACTTGAGGACAACAATTTGAAACTACTTTCAGTAGCCATTGGCTTCCCTTCCCCACATTTTCAGCACGGGACAAGGCGGCACACTCAAGCTTAGCAAAGTCTCTGGCTTCTTTTACGCGAGGATGCAGTTCATAACCTCAACATCAGGGCCTTCTGTGCCAGAGTCTCTTTGCCATTCAAAGTCTCTTATTTCAGAGGGCCTGATGCAACACGACAAACATCAAAGTTCCTTTCTTCTTAGGATTTCACATACACAAATTCTCAGGTGATTTTCTGTTCAGCCGGGTCCGCCTCTGCCAGGCTCAGACCCACTTTAACACAAAACCTTCAATTGGTCTCCCTCTGCTGGGCTCGGACCAAATTGTTGTACTTTTCCCAACCCTTCTCTATTTCATCAAAATCTAAGACTTTCGGCTGTGCGCAGGCTTTTGCTTGACCCGTTGCAGGACTACTTCAATTCACAATTATTCATTCTCTTTCAATTGGTCTCCCTCAGCCTGGCTCTGACCAAATTTATCTACTGTTATTATTTCTCAGCTCGAAACCTTACGGAGACCTTTGACTGAACAATCACGTGATGCCGGACCACTCTGTCAAAGGTATTGTAGCTTGCTTTAAAGTTCAATCACTCATCAGCAATTTAACTTCACTCACGTCTCTTATCACACGCGTCTCTTATCACACAATGTTTGCTCCAGCGCTCGCCATACAATGTTGGTGCTTGCAACCTTGGCTTCAACACAGACCGGTCTTGTATCGGTCTCCCCAAACCACTGGCTGTATTGAATTCACTGATGCTGCTTTGTTCTTGGAGCCAAAGATGGTGCCATGGTAGCTGGTGATTTTCTCCCCTTCTTGATTACTGACGCGGGAGGGCCCAGGGTATCTCTGACACACAATGCAGGATTGTTCAGCCTGGTTTCCTGGTCTTACGCTTTCTATTATCGAGGTCTCTGGAAAGTAATGGTTCCTTGTCAAAAGGTCAAGGGAATTTCCCTCCTTGCGATCCCCTTCAGTCTTGCCGTCCTTTCCCTCTTGCTCAGCTGCCATCTCAAAACGGCTGTTTCCTCATGTGCTTTGCCTCACTCATTGTGTGCTCTCGTACTCCGCCTTTTATCCGTGTGGGGAAATATAATGGAAGTAAGGTGTCAGTGATTGTCGATAATTGCCTGACCTTTCCTGACCATAGTATTGGGACATGTCAGGTTCACGACTCGGGGGTTAGTCTTTTTTCCCTTATAGTGGGCTGTTCGTGAGAAAGCTTTTGTGTTGTAAAAGGGGGGATGGGGTTGGATGGGGACAAGGTGTTACGGGGAAGGGGATACCACGTCTCACCATCCTGGGTCCCACTCCCCGAAGACCCCTCACCCAGGTGTTCCTCCTGCACTGGTCCACCCCCCAGGACCTGGATCCAAAAGCGATGGCTGTGTCCTGGCCACCTGGATGACTGATCCCTGGGGACTAGTGGGTGAGTCACCTTCTGGTTTCTCACAGTCCCTTGGGTGTCTCGCTGGTGGCCGGAAGTAAGGCAAACCGATGCAAAATGTTTGAGTTTCCCACATTTTCGACATGTGGCTCCAATGGCTGGGCAGGGTTGGTCACGGTGCCATGCTCCTCTGCACCACTTGTAGGATCGTTGAGTTTGTGGTGGCCGAGTCGGCAGGACGGGGGCCTTCTCCTGTGGCTGTCCTTTGGTGTCGACCGCAACGATGTGAGCCACGGGTTGTTTGGCGTCAACTGGCAGGAGGCTAATTGCTGTTTCCATGGCGGCCACTTGGGTGTCTGTTCTTTCCCTCTGGTGCCCCATTTCTAGAATGCATTCTAGGGGAATATTTCTCTCTGACAGAATGTCCCTTGAAAGTTTCCTGGACAAGATACATGAATGACTTGTTGTCTTACAGAGAATTCTTTGTTAGGAAACTCACAGCTGTTGGCTAGTTTGCGGATTCTTGAGTGGAAGTCATCGGTGGATTCTGATGGTCGTTGTCTCCCTATGCTCAGTTGAAAACGCTCATAATCGGGATTCAGTTGTGGTCGGAATTTCCCGTTGAGCGCAGCTCTTGCTGTCTGGTAGTCATCTTCATGACCTCTGTTTGGTAATGTGTTGAAGAGTCGCAATGCGAGTGTGCCCAGGTTCAGTATTAGGAGCGTGTGTTTCTCCGCATCTATGGTGACTTTCTTGATTTCAAGTGAAGCTCAAACTGCTGCAGCCGGAGCTCCCACCAGAGGGCAGCCCCTTCAGCATATGGATCAAAGGGTTTGATGAACACGCCGTGTGCAGAATTATGCCACATGCTCTTGTCCACTAGTGCATTTTGTATGCTAGAGTGCTCCCCTGGGGATCTGGGGCCACTGCGGCTGGCAGGAGGGGTTTTCTGCCCCTCTGACATCATGCCGGGGTTTGAGTGGCCTGCCCACTGTCAATTGCTTATGCTTGATAAATCAGGCATGGCTGCTGTGAGGCGCTCGCCCACGTTGGCCTGCCACCGCCACTTCTGGGGTGGCGGCACACTGTGGGTGCCGGGTCACAGAGAACACTCAAGCTTGCAGGACTGGTGCCATCTCTCTTGCCCCACTCAGCGGGGTGCTGTCTTGATGTCGCAGGCTTACTTGTGGCTCTGGTGCATGTGTTCTCGGCACTCGGGCAGCGCTCGATATGGTGTGTAGTAGCTGGTGTAATGCGTTGAGCAGGTGCCGTATCATGCCTCGGTGGACACACTTCTACCGCGTAGCTGTGCAGAACGGCAATACTGGTGAGGAGCCCGTTATGATTCTGGGGCTCGCAGGTAGGTGTTGCAAGCTTCCTGCGGTGCCAGCAGCGCGCCCACTATCTGTGCTGATCTTGGTCGCCCAAGTCACCGAAGAGAGCCCCCGGGTCCTCCGTTGTCACGCTGACAGGGCAGGCATTGGAGCGTGCAATATGTGCAAGCGACACGCTTCGTATCACTTATTGTCCCCGATGTGCAAACGTGTGCATGACCGTTGGGCACGTTGGATTGTTCCCATGCCATGTCACCAGTGTGATATCAGTGGCTGGGCCTTCAGCGTGGGGGAAGCCAGGCCTGGCCGGGGGACCAATGAAATAAAGTACACTGACACTGTTGCTGGGCTCGTCTCGGACTGTCCCCAAGGTCGGGCTGGGAGAAGAGATAGGCCGACACCCAAAAAAAAGTGGCCCACCGCTCTCCTCAAAAAAGTGGTACATCCCTTGCCTCACGACCTTTCACCTCTGATGACATCACCAGAAGTGATGTCATTTGACCCTACCCCAAAGTGACATCCCGGGAAGCGATGAAACATGACCTTTCACCCCTTGACAAAACAGGAAGTGGTATCAAATAGCATTGTTCCTAAGTACACTATGAAAAATATGGTTATGATTTCACTAATGTGATATACATTTCATATAAGAATCGATCATCATATGTATCATTAATATCTGTGGGTATAGATCCATATTGTCAAATTACTGTGAATGCAAGCAGACGTCCAAGGCCAAATGATAACGTTATTGTATAGGACTTACGCTTAAGCTCTTTTTTATAGAACAAATATGCATACAATATCACCCAGCCTGTGTTGGTACTCATTTATCGACCTAAGAAGGATGAAAGGCTGAGATGGTCTTGCTGGGATTCGAACCTGCAGATCACACACACATCACAGCAGCGAGCGTTCAACCCTCTGAGCTATCATATTTCGGCTATAGTAAAATGATCAATTATTCTGTAGTGGATACCATTAAACTGATAACTGAGATTTAACCGCAGACCAGTTAAGTTCATCTGCAGGTCTGGTGCAAAGTTGGCCGCATGCCAAGCCTGCATGCATCTACTTTCTGGCTTCAGAGGTTGGCAAAACAGGGAAATCAGCGCACTCACAGGACATCCCATACTCTGAGCACTTGTTACCTCATACATGCCAACAAACATCCTGAACAGCATGCAAGTGAGATGGGAAACATATACACATTACAACAAAGCATTTATTGTGGCGCAATGAAGTCAATGGCCACTTGATGTGCTATGGTCAAATATTTCTACACTGTACAGAAGCTTTTAGACACAAGGATTTTGTCAAGTGACCACGGACACCGAGATTGAATGTCTTGTGATGATCGTAACAGAGACAACGGCTGAAAAAAAAACATGCTATTACTGCAACTTGCGAAAGGCAAAATACATAGTCCGAAATTGATGCTTATTCTACTCTAAAATTGGTTGTTTATCACTAATATCGCTAATACATATTTATCACTAATACAACAGCACAGCAACTCCAAGGGGCACCGTGCCCCCTGGAGTGGCTGCACAGTGACAGCTGCCCCGGCCCCCCAACTTTGCATGCTGCAGCAGCATGTTTTTTTTGTTTCATCTTTTTAAAGCGCTCACATAGCCCATGGGCATCGAGGCGCTGTTACAGAAATTGTTTGTTTTTTAGTTGCTGAATTGTTTTTTTTTTTTGTCTTAGTTGCGTATTTATAAGCGCTTGTGGACCGGAGATCGAAACTGTGTTGCGTCGTGTCGTCTTGCTTCCAAGGCGCGCATGTTGCGGCTGAGATAGCCTCCCGGGATCATGTGAATGATGTATGCATCATAAGTTATGATGCATACATCATGCATTCAAATAAATAATCAAAGCAAGGTAACATGTGGTAGCTTGCTTTGATGAATTATGCCGCTGCAGGTATTTCTAAAAAAAATCTATACATATATATATTTTTTTTAATCCAATTTTTTTTTTGTCCAAACCGGCCCAGGCATGGCCAGAAACCGGCCCCCACTCCCCAGGGACGATTTCGGCCCGGCCACGGGCAGTCAGACCTTTTATTGGTTTACTTGCGTCAGGACGCCACTTTGGCCTTTTCTCTCTATACCACACGATACACTGGCTGATGGTGTCAGTAGATAACACTCCCATCCCTTTAGCAGCCTCCCTGTTTTCTGATATCGACACAGCGCCAGCATGCATTACGGCAGCTTCAGGGAGCTAGAGTGCATAATCCTTTCCCAACATCTGGCTGTCGGCTGCTGCGAGGAGCTTCAATGCTCCCTTTCACATGCACAGCCTTTGTTTGAACATAAAGGCTGCACTTCGCTGCAAGGGTAACGAGGGCCGCTCCCAGCCACAGAGCCACTTGTGCACACACAGGATGGCAGGGTGCCATCTGCTGCTCGCAGGCAAGCCCTGCCCTCTCCCCACGAGTGTGGCTGTCAGTTGAAATAGCTGCCAAGAAGCTGGAAATAGCACATCAGTCCTCCCGCCTTCAAAGCTACAAAAGCCTAAAATAAAACACCCCCCCCCCAAAAAAAAACATAGCACACAAAATCAAGGAAAACTTAAATCGTCCTGTCAATGCACTCAGCGGTGAAACCCGAGCCAGCGCTGAGCTCGGCTGAAAAGGGCTGGCAGCCCGCGTGCACTTTGCTTCTTTTCCCAGAGACAACCTGCGCATTTTTTATGAAAGGGTCCTTTGTTCCTTTGAAATGTTGCTGCCAGGGGACTCTGGAGCTCTCTCGCTCCCTGGGAGTCCCCGGGGATAGCAGGTACACTTCCACCTGGTACGTGTGTGTGTGTGTGTGTGTGTCAGCTACTGTACTTGCGAGGCCTATCACACAACTCACCTGTGCAGTCATGCTTCACACTCTCAGCTCACCCCCATTTGGTCTGCGTCACAGTCACGGCTCTGGACTCCGTCCACTCTCAGACCCATCCATCGGCTTCAATGGGCACCCACCCATGGTAGCCGACTTTTGATTCTCAATGCAGGGCAAGACTTTTTTTATTTTGCATATAATAAATCCTTAACCCCAATGCAGTAAAAGTATCAAGATTTGCAGCAACAAGTTGTCCCGGGAGGATAGCTCAGGCAACGTGTTCACCTCGGAAGCAAAACGACACGAAACAACACAGGTTCTATCCCCTGCGCCTAGAAACCTCTGGGTATTTAATAGTTATAAATACGCAACGAAGAAAAAAAACAATTACGCAACTAAACAACAAACAATTCCTGTAACAGCGCCTCAATGCCCGCGGGCTGTGTGAGCGCTTTACAAATGCAAATAAATGAATTAACGCCTCGAAGCAGTTGGTTAAAGCATGGGATTCTCTTATAAGGTGTCTAAAGGAGCATAGCATAGAATGGAATAATGTGAATTCTATGTCAAGACCCGGAGGCTCGGATTATGCTCAACTCAACTCCTCACTTCTGTAGCAGTCAAAAACCAATTAACATAAATTTCCAAATAAACTGTGAAATAACTACAACGTCCATGAAAACAAGTGTTTTTAAAGGTCGCAAGTAATTGGTTTAAATTTCCACGTGATGCCAAACTGGCCAATCACTTCTCATAGTCACCAATAATATCCTCTGTCCTCCTCCCTTCTCCCTCTTTCTTTGATGCCCGAGCAGCTCAGATAAGTGAAATGTGACCTTGTTATGTTGGGTGTGAACCTGGGCATTAGTTTACATTGAACTGTATTATATATATATTTTTACATTAGTGAGGCGCGATCAGCACACGAGACAGAGGGAGCGGAGCAGATCCGCAGAAATGTTGTAAGGAACGTGACGGGGCTCAACGAACTCCGGCGTACGGCCCAGACAGCAGGAGGCAGTGCCTCACAGAAGTACGCGCACGAGGGGACCCTGGGAAGTTCCGGGGCCGGAGTGTACTGCTGTGAGGACATAGAAGCATCCATCGCCTAGTGGAGTGATATTGACATAGAACAAAAGCCTAGTTCGGAGCTACGGAATACACGGCTCTCAGGACTTCCTGTTACAACGCTTAGAGAGCAGAGACTCCCGATCATTGAAGACCACCTGCTAGTGGCAGAGACACACCACAGGTCAGGTAACAACAGAGCCTGCTCAATGACTGTGTTCTTGATGGGCACAGTCCCAGGTTAAACTGAAAAACTCCATAAGGCATAAAACCAGGAGCAGCTCCTGACGGACGGGCTCAGTCCCAGGAAAGACTGTTGGGATCAGCTACTTGACCTGCCTAGCTACGAATTAAAAGAAGTTTGACGAGGGCATCCCAAGCAAACTGCTAAAAAAGTAAGTGATCGGCACAGTTGGGAAACAAGAGGCGAGAGTACTCGGATGAGGACTCTGAAGGCCCTCATGTCAGTGGCGTAAGAATGGGTGAGGCCCAATTTTTTGTTAAAGGGGGATTGAGCTTAAATAGGGACTAATTTATGAAGTAACAAACAGAAAACAAAACTCAATTACCCCTCTTTTAGTCCACCTAATATGTGGGTCAGGGACAAGGAGAGCAAAATGATAGATTGTCTATTTTTTCTATCTAGAGGTCACATAAAACACATATTATTAAACTAAAGATGAACAAAGTATAAACACATATTTTAATAATGAAATCAATTAAAAAACATACAAATGTATATGGTTGGTGCTTTCCACAAGACACCTACAAGTATTTAAAGCAGGTTAGAATCACACAAAAAAATTAAAAAGTCCAGCAAAAACACATATTTTACTCATAGTGTCTAAAGTTAGTAAAGTGGCAGGTGTAGTAAATCACCTTGACAAATTAATTTTCAAAGCATTAATTGTCTTATTATATTCGAGGGAACATGCTTGAAATGCACAGCACAGGAGTTTTAATACATAGATTCTCGTGTCTAGATGTCTAGATATGTTTCGGCACAGGATTTACATGAACACCATCCCCTTGTGTTCTGCTGTTATAGATCTAGCCCTCTTTAGGACAAAATCTTGTTTTTCAGAAGTGACAAAAAAGTTCAACAAAATCCCCGGATTTTTCACACTTTTTTCAATGCTGTAAAAGGTGGAAATGCGAAATTTGTGTTAGTGCTTGATCTAGGATAAAAACATATTGATTGCTATTTTGATAATAGTGTATGTGACTAGGATTACTAAATTATCCAGATCTCTGCTTATCACTGACCTTTTTATGCTCTTGTGGTTGGACTCAAGTTTAAGTTGCTGTAGTGAAGGAAGTGGGAACTCGCTTCCTTTTCCATGCATAGTGTCATACAACAGACTGATTCTCATGTCAGTGGCATCAGAATCAGCCAGGCTGTCCAGAGGACAATAAGTGCCAGTAGAGGCTCGCTGCAGGAGGGCAGGGACATCATGGAAGACCTTGTAGCCTTCTCCCAGGGCATACATCAACCGCCTAGGCGGTACAAGATCCAAGATGCTAGCGGAGCTAGAGAAGGATTTTTGGCATTTATGCCTTCAGAGGGAGGTTAGTGTGACGGCGGAGCATCTGCCAGGTGTCCAGAACCAGGTGACGGACTGGAATTCGAGACACCTGAGAGACTACAGCGATTGGCAGCTGGAGGAGTCAGTCTTTCAGGAAATCATGAATTGGAGAGATCCATGTCAGACGGATCTATTTGCCTCACGATTGAACAAGAAGCTGTCACGATTTTTCAGTTGGAGACCAAATCTGGAGGCTTCGGCGACAGATACCTTTCTCCAGGTATGGGGACCAGCAACAGAATACGCGTTCCCTCTGTTCGCCATGATACCGCAAATGCTTCACAAGTCAGGGGACAGGGAGTGAGAGTGATATTTGTCCCTCCGACTGGAGAGGTCAAGCTTGGTTTCCAGACCTTCTGGAGATGTTGTACGATATTCCGATTCTGCTGTCACAGAGAGAGGATATCATGCTCGGATCAGCAGTGGAATTCCACCCACTGGTTCAGACATGGAATCTGAGTTTTATAGCGTGGGCAATTTCAGAACATCCTGGACCAAGCCAGGGCTTTTGGGAGAGGCTCAGGAGTTCATCAGAGAATCCTGGGCTCCTGGATCTAAGAAGGCCTACAGAGGCGCATGGCATAAATGGAGCAATTGGTGCATGGAGAGGGAGGTACATCCCGCTCAAACAGATGTAGTACATGTGGTGAACTTTCTAGCTTCTGCTCGTTAGCTCCCAAGACCGCCTGTCATTACCATTCAAGTGTTAATGCTTTACCATCCTTCCTGAAGAAATTTACGTGCGAGTGAAGACTGGAATAAGAGATAAGCTGTGAGTGTCCCAGGACATTTAATTCTATGATATACCACTGGGTCTTGATGGTTAACATGCCTGTTGTTGGTGTGATGAGAGACTTGTGTTTAGGTTACACATGGGAATCAGTTTACTCTTCCGTACTCCGCTAGAATATGTTACTGAGTATGGGTTTGTTTACTGAGGTTGCATGCTACTACTGTTTTTTTACCGTTTGAGGTCTTTTGCATAAATCAGGTGCCTGAATTGGGCCTGTTGCATTATGACCCCGTGGGATAATAATACTAATCCCGGATGTCTTGATATGTCATGCGGTGTCAGTGATGGTGGTGTTTTTTGGAATGTACCAATTCATATGGTCTACCAATCATGATTCCGTTTGTGGTTTACATGATCCCTTTAGTGGTGAAAGAAGTAAAGGGGTATTAATAACCCTCTCCCTGCACCCTGTTCATTAATGGTGCGGTTTATACTCCCACTCGCTTTCCCCTGACAACGCTGGATCTACGTGCCCCTGAAGAATTTCTGTTGAATAATAGTTGCACAGAAAGAAACATGTCGGGTTGGGGAATTTGGTGCTGTTTGTGACAGCACTGATAAAGATTGTATTGAGCGTTTTTTGTATTAGGCCGTATAATTAACGGCGGCTCAGTTGTGAAAATCTTACTATTCATATTTGTAATGAACAAAGGTTGTATTGTTGCATTTTAGTATGTTGTTTTAGATTGGTGATTTAGATGTCATAATTGAATGAAATAATGAATTGTTTGAGTATGAATGAGGTATGTCTGGTGTCTGGTTTGTTGTGGGAAAAGATGAGAATGTTGTGTCATACCAGTTGAGCTATTGATTTTCCGAATTAGTTTATAAGTGCACTGATATTGACACACGTGATGATTTTTAGAATAATGAGATCAGTCTTTTATAATGTTTTTTCTATATATGAATAAAAATGTTGAATTATTTGATAGTGTCTATTGATTTGAATTGAATGTTTTTCATCTCATTGATCGGTTACATAAAGACACTTTTCTTTTTATTATTGTTCTGTGTTATGATGAGATAACGACTGTCTAGATGTGTGAACTATGTCAGAGCTCCCCACACAGAAACACTAATACTATGATCTTTGATGTTAAAACAAATATATTGGTTCTATCCAGGCCAGATCATAGTACTGAGATAATCCTGGTATCCCCTGCCACTCCTGTTTGTTGGAACTTTCTAGCTAACCAGGCGGCCCAGGGTAAAGCATATCGGACAATTAACACATCTTTTCAGCGGGTCACAAATATGTTGAAGGTGGACCCGTAGGTGAGCATCCGCTGATATGTAGGTTATTAAAAGGGATAAGGAGTATGAGCCCGCCAGCTCCGATTTATTCTCGTCTTTGGGACGTGAGCGTAGTGTTGAGAATGTTTGAGTCATGGCCAGATAAGGAGCTATCCAGGAAGGCCCTATGGGCCTTACTCTGCCTAATTCTGTGTAAGAGGGTCTCAGATGTCAAAGTTTTGGAGGTGGGCAGGAAGTCCTTTTCATCTACTGGCGTGACGTTTCATATAGCGAGGAGAACTAAGACAGGGATAAGGACAGTAGTTTATGCAGCTTTCCCGGATAGACCTAGATTATGTCCGGTCGATGTCTGAAAGTTTATGATGGGATGTCAGCACAATTTAGGCCTTCAGGGGAGTCACAGCTATTAATAGCGGTGAAGAAGCCTTTTAGGGCAGTAGCATCAGCCACCCTGGCAAGATGGATACAATGGTGCATGAGCCAAGCAGGCATTGATATAGGTCATTTTGGGACACATTCAATTAGGGGTGCCATGGCATCCACTGCTTTCAAGATGGGGGCATGCCTAGAGGACATTTTGAAGGCAGCAGACTGGTCGAACAAGTCGACTTTTAAGAATTTTTATTTATGACCAATCGACCAGGTGGCTACGTTGGTGGTGAGTAAGCTTTAAACGAGCATAATCCGAGCCTCAGGGTCTTGGCATAGAATACAGATGTTCAATACATTTGTAATAGAAAGTCATGATTCTATTAAAGACACAGAGGTAAAGGATTATCCCACCCTTTCAATTGCGAGAATGGAATAATATGTCCGAAAGTGATATGATTGATTATGTAAAAGTTATTTCAGATCTGATATGTTTTTCTGTTTGTGATTACTCACCCAGTTCAGAGGGGTTGTTCAATAGTGCTGTCTATGTCTTGACAGGTACAGAGCCAAAGCCATTGGGAACATGAAGAATAGGCGAATGTGCTTTGGAGAGCTGAATCAGTTTTCGATCAGCTAAAGAAAGAGGAAGCAGGAAGGAGGACAGAGGATCTTATATGGGACTATAAGAAGTGATTGGCCAGTTTGGGATCACATGGAAAGTTAAACCAATTATTTGCAAACTTCAAAAACACTTGTTTTCATGGAAGTTGTAGTTCTTTAACAGTTTTTTTAAAGTTCGTTTTTTAAAAGTTTATGTTAATTTGTTTTTGGCTGCTCAAGAAGTAGAGAGTTGCGTTGAGCATAACCCTTCACCTCTGTGTCTTTTTATGAATATGTTGAAAATCTGTATCCTCCTTCATAAATTGGGCAAAACTACCTCTGCGCCACAGAGGCGGTGTTAACTCGGACAACCGACAAATGCCCACGGGCTGTTTGTAGATGACAGCACGGAGAGGCGTCATGACGAGTAACGTCAAGACACGGCTAAATGAATAAAAGGAGGCACGGCCCGCTAAAACGGGATCAGTTCCTGGCAGAACATAGACCTGCGTGCGTGTGTTCATTTCGTGGTGCGGCCTGCTGAATACAGCCCAGTCTGTGCCGTGCCACACCACACTGGATATGAGGAACGATGAGCCAGGACTGCACATGGCTTCCCTGTGAGGCCTTATCCTTTTAAAATGTCTCACCATCAGACCATATACAAGTGGCAGTGATTAGTCATGGGAACAGGTAAATGTCAGTCACCACTGCTCTGGCACGTTTTTCTTAGAATTATGCAAGGTTTTAATAAGTGATTCATGTGCAGTTGTTGGGTTAGTAGAAATTATGGCGGTACAGAACAAAAACAAGCTTTCTGAAACAATGACCGTCATGCATTGCATTTCACTTTGTGTCTGTGGAAGACTGTTTGTAGTTTCATATCATTTTGCATGCTGGAACTCGTAGGCTTCCATTCAAGGTGTGGGAAATAAAGCTCCAGTGCTCAGGGGTCAATTTCCAAGTCGTGTGTAGTGGAAAAACTCGCAGTAAAAGCACTTACCGACACTTTTTACACTAGAGGGATTTTGTACGATTGGGTTGGGGACGTTGGGAGCAGAGCAGATTTAACACGTTTGCCTGCTCCTCCAGGTCACCCTGCCAAAACCTTATTGAACCAGCAACATGTATTTCTAGTCAATATATAAGAGTGACACTTCATATTCATCACACAAAGTTGCAGATGTTGTTTGCAAATGTGTTTGTCACCCTAATGATGTGGATTACAGTTCCAATTGCTGTTGTACCCTGTCGCGCATGTGATTACTAGCACTGCCTTGCACACTCAACTCAATTAAAGATATGCTGCAAAAATACACCACAAAATGTAGTTTAAAAAGACATAATTTAAGTGTAAAACTGTCCCATTCCGTGCTGCAGTACTCTGGGTAGGAGGGGACTGTCTTTCATCACAGGATGCCAGGTCCCCATACCTCTTCTTAGCTGCCTGCTTGGAGTAGCCACAGTGTTCAGAGAGGCATTGCACGGATATGGGCACGGGTGCAGAGATGTTCTAAGGGCTAAGGGCCACATTTTCACATTTTGAACATAGTTCAAAATCCTCTGCATCGTCCGCAAGGCCTTCTGGGGCTTGGGCCCTCAATACCTCCAACGCTCTCTTCCTGAATACCTTCCTTCTCGAGCTGTTCATGTTGTGTATGTGCTTAGTAGTACAGAAATAGGTGGTGAGAACTCATGTTTATCTGCACTCTGCTGAGTTATGATGTCAGATTATTCCAGAGCATAGGATCTTTGAGCTCTTGTGGCTGTTCAATTATCAGCAGTTGGTCATGGTCTGTTGGATTGGTTGGGGGTCTTCTACTGATGTCTTCCAATGTACAATAAACCACATATGAAACTAAGCTTGCATGGTTTATGTCCCAACAATGGCGACGAGGATGGGATAATTGAAGAGTGTCACCCACCTGGAATCCATGTTATGGGCAGAAGATCCCCGACCTGCAGGATGAAAAAGGCATTGGTCTGCATGACTCCGTTAGCCTGTCAGCTGTGAGCTCGCCTGCATCCCGGAACGGCTTGTGAGGGAGGGGCCTTCTATTTGGCCCGTCCGAGCATCGAGCTGTAATCCAGCTGTTTCCCCACCAAGCCGGAGTGCCGCTTGGGACACGCTGACATGGGCGATAGCTCTCACCCCCCACCTCGCTGAAGGGGAATCAAGGTGGAGCTGTGAGGTGATCGGCATCCAAATTGACAGTGTGGTGAGCTCCCTTCCGTGCACGTGACGCATACGGGGTTCCCATTGGATGCTGTACAAGCCCCGAGCGGATTCAGAGAAAAAGGAGGAGTCTCCGTCTCCCCTTCTGATCACGTGAGGGGAGCCACGTGTCGTTTACGAGGTACCGCTGCTGGTAGTCCGGGATTTATCGTTCTGGGAATCCAGAGCGCGAATTGTGTTGCTCGCGTTCACGAACCCGCCCAGTGCCCATTTGGGAAGGCAGCGTTTTTGGGTATGGATTGGGCTGCATACTCCTCGTAGTGCTGCACCTGCTATGCATATTTTTATTCTCGTTAGGAACACAGGTGATACTGACTGAGGCCCTGCTGGAAGTCTTATTTTGTGTTGATGAAATCTGAGTACTGGAAAATGGAGGAGAGAATCTGGCCCCTGTTTGTTTAATTTTACTATGAATTGCCCACGATTTGCATCTCCCTAATCCTTTGTGCTTGAAAAACAGTTTTATCATACAGAGGACAACTTGCTAATTAAGCCACCGTCTGTTGTACAATTAACATGGCCTTGTCTGGAGTCACAGGCCCACAGATGTTCATGCCCACACCGGGCCCACCCAGAATTAAGTGGGCCCCCTGGAAGAGGGGGTTCTTGCATTATGTCAAAGCCACATGTGGAAATGGTATTTCAGTGGAACGTAAGGTGGCCATGTTAATGCATTTTCTTGGGTATGAAGGACAAAGAATTTATGATACCCTTCCTGACACTTCAGAGTTGGATTTGGAAGGTGGTGGGAATGATTTTTATGAAGCCATGGTGAAACTAGATAGCTATTTTGAGTTGAAAATAAGTACTGTGCTGGAGCGGTATCACTTTGGCATGAGGTTCGTAGAATATTATGTTACAGCTTTGATAAATTTTTCATAAAACTGTAAATTTGGTGGGGGGTTGGATGAACATATAAGGAATCAATTTATGCTACATTGTTCGATGACAACATTCATGAAGAAGTGTGGCTAAAAGATGATCTTAAATTAGAAGAGGTCATTAAGATTGCTAAAAGAATTGAGTATACTTTGCAGTGTGTAGCCAAACTGGTGGTAAAAGATGCCAAGGTGTCCCAGTCCTCTGAAGTGTTAAAAGTGGGCGACAAAAAGAAAGATAATGTTAGGGAAAGGAAGAAACAGAAGTTTAGGCCTGCCAAGCGTTATGATGCCATCCAGGGCAAAGCTGGGGCGAGTCAGCCTGGAAATAAAACCATTCAAAAGGATAGCATACAGGGCACTGTAAGGAAGGATGATAGATTGTGCTTCAGATGTGGAAGTGTGCGTCATTTATCAATGTCTCCTATATGCCCTGGGAGACGTGCTAACTGCAGCATTTGCAAGAAGTGGGGGCATTTTGAAAATTGTTGTAAGAACTATCGAATTGGTGGGAGGAAAACAACCATGTTAGTAGATGAGTGTGAGGTAGTGTCATTAGATGATGGTGAATGCTCATAAAATGAGATTGTTACTGTGAATATGGTACGTTGTTCCAAGTTAGATGAATGTGAGCATCCTTCTGCTTGGGTTGAAGTAAATGGACACTGAGTGAAAATGTTTGCGGATTCGTGCTCAAAAATCACTCTGATGTCGAAGGCGGTTTATGAAAACATTGTTGGTGGATGTATGGAAGATTTAATTCCCTCAGATAAGAATCCTGGGGGTTATAATGGAAGCAGAATAGTAGTTCTTGGTTGTTGTAATGCTCAATTTAAATTTAAAAGTAGGATGACGTATGGTAAAATTTATGTCACTGAGAAAGGTAAGACACTACTTGGATGGAGGGAGCAGAGGGGCCTGTGCATTAGACTAGATCCTAACAGTAAGGAACAGGTACTAAATGTTTCCAATTTGTCAGAGGGTGATAAATATGCCCAGAAAGGAGGTGGCATAACTGTGAGATATCCAGAAGTATTCAACAAAGGTGTAGGATGTCTTAAAGGGATGGTGCACAAAATAGTTGTGAGGGAGGGAAGTGTACCAGTTGCTGCTAAACTTAGGCCTTTGCCATTGTCAATGCGACATGCTGTACGTGAGGAATTAAACAAGTTGGAAAAAGCGTGGATAATTGAACCTGCCAAAGCTGTGGAGTGGTTTTCTCCAGTGGTAGTAGTGAAGAAAGGGAATGGTGATCTGAGAGTCTGCATCGATTTGAGGGAACTTAATCGATGTGTGGTATCTGATCGGCACCCTCTTCCAAACATGGGAGAGCTTTTGAGTCACATAGGAAATGCAAAGTACTTCGCTAAATAAGATATGCAAGTGCTTATCACCAGATCAATTTAGATGCTGAGTCTCGCAAGCTTACGGCCTTTATTACGTATGAGGGAATATATCAATTCCGCCGCATGCCCTTTGGATTGATATCAGCGTCCTCAGTTTTTCAAAAAGTTATGGATAAACTGTTAAAAGATGTGAATGGAGTCTGGTGTTTTCAAAATGATGTGTTAATATGCGGAAAGAGTGAGGAGGAATTGAGAGAGAGGATTGAGGTAGTGTTGGAAATTTTCAAAGGAAGAGGTATAACACTGCGAGGTGAGAAATGTGTTTTTACAACTCGCACTGTAGAATATTTGGGTCATGAGATTTCGGAGGATGGTCTGAGCCCGAAAAGAAACTTGGTGGATGGCATTATGAGAATGCAGTCACCGAAGAATAAAGCGGAATTGAGATAATTTTTGGGGACGATTGAATTTTATCATCGCTTTGTGGAGAACTACGCTGATAGCATCACTAGTTTAAGGGCATTGTTGAAGAAGGGAGTAGAGTTTGAATGGGACGAGAAATGTGAACGAGAGTTTTGTGAAATCAAAAAGAAAATTGATTTGGCAAAGCCGCTTGCAATGTATGATACGAGAAGGAGGACAATTCTCTCCAGTGATACAGGCATAGGATGTCACAACCAGGAGTGGATGGTGCTGAAGCTGTTGTAATGCATGCTTCCCGCATGTTGAAAGGTGCAGAACTTAATTATTCTGTGCTAGAGAAGGAAGCTTTGGCATGTCATTGGGGCATAGAGAAACTCAAAAATGTTGTATGGGGACACAAATTTACTCTAAGAACGGATCATAAGCCCCTTAAGGCTATATTTGAGAATAAAGGTCTTGATAAGGTGTCAAGGAGGGTCCTTGCTGGGTAACAAGATTACAATGTCACAAATGTGTCATTGAAGTTGTATCAGGCAGGGGGAATGTGCAGGCTGATCATGCTTCTAGGGTAAGACTAGAAGAAGCCAGTGGTGATGAAAGTAACAAAATGAGTGAGGTGGAAAATATGGTGTTTGCCACTGTAGAGGGAATTATACAGAAAGAGGAATGGATTCGATTGTTGCAATCTGATGAAATGTGGAGACGCATAACAGGTTTTGTCAGGGAGGAATGGCCAGAGAAAAGGCTACTGTGTGGAGAAGAGAGATCACTGTGGGAAGTGAGGTTTGAGCTGTCAATGATAGACGGTTATTATACCGGTGGGACAATTTGGTTGTTCCCGGATGCTTGAGGGAAAGATTAATTAAAACTGCTCATCAAGGCCATATAGGGGTATTCAAGACCAAAGGAATAATAAAAGCTGACTACTGGTGGCCAGGGCTTGATCGCGAAATTGAGAGGGTGGTTGGAAAATGTTCAGATTGTGTTAAATCAGGAAACAAATTGTCGGCTGCATCCCAGCCGGTGAGGAAGGTTCATGCACCCAATGGAGTGTGGCAGGATCTGGCCATGGATGTTCTGGGTCCAGTTGACATGGAAATGGGGCGAGGAAGGTTTGTTCTTGCTGTAGTGGACACGATTTCGAGGTGGACGGAGTTCAGAGTGTTGAGAGAAGTAGCATGCCAACAAGTTGTGGGATTTTCGGAAAATATATTTGAGAGGGAAGGGTTGCTGAGAAGTATTCTTACGGATAATGGCCCGCAGTTCACAGGAAATCTATTTTGAGAATATTTAAACAAGTGTGGTATAAAGCACAAAAGGACTGCGCTTTATTACCCACAAGGTAATGGCATGATTGAGAGAGTCAATCGGTGTATCATGGAAGGAATCAGAGGGGTAAGTGCGAGTGGGATGTATAGGATGCAATGAATGAACGTTTGCATGCATTGCGAATGGCACCGTGTGTCAAGACGGGGGTCAGTCCCTTTGAACTTATGAGAGGTAGAAAAGGGAATACCCTATTTTCATCAGCCTGGCTGGTCAGGGCAAGGGGAACTGATGTTGTGGATGATGTAAGGAAGAGGATGAATGGCCGTAAAGAAAGGTGGGTGAAGAAGATGAATGAGAAGTTTCCTAAGAAAAGAACTGTGGTTGAAGTAGGGGATCTCGTTAGGATAAGGAGAGCTGTCATTCCCAAGAAGGGAGAGCCTCTTTATTCTGATCATGTGAGAGTTGCTCAAGTGTTTGATAACGCTGTGAGATTAGAAAGTGGACAAGTATGGAATCTGTCTAGAGTTGCAAAACTAAAAAGGTAAAGTGAGTGAATGGTTTATTGTATATAACTGCATTTTAGTTGATGTTAGTCAATAGGAGTTATAGTATTACCATTGTGTTTATTCCTGGGTTTTTTTTGGTTGGGTTGATATAAGGGAGGGGGATGTGTTGTGTATGTGCTTAGTATTACAGTAATAGGTGGTGAGAACTCTTTCATGTTTATCTGCACTCTGCTGAGTTATGATGTCATATTATTCCAGAGCATAGAATCTGTGAGCTCTTGTTGGTGTTCAATTATCAGCAGCTGGTCATGGTCTGTTGGATTGGTTGGGGGTCTTCTACTGATGTCTTCCAATGTACAATAAACCGCATATGAAACTAAGCTTGCGTGGTTTATGTCCCAACACTTCGCTCACCTGCCTCAAACTCCCTCAGGGTCAGTCGCTTCTCCAAGCAAGGAGTTGGTGGTAGATCTCTTTCTTCGGCTGGGGCCTCCCTCTAGAACAGCCTCCCTGTCTCCCTGAAACTTGAGGAGAATCATCTTCGGTTCCAGAAGCACCTCAAAACCTTTCTCTTTGCGTCTGCTTTTTCCCCTCCTCTCCCTTGCCGACTCCCTAGCTGACACTGAATTTGCACTGGTTGCCTGGCCGCCCTCTGATCTCGGGCCCAGGCCACCCCCCACCAGTCGCACTCCTGCACTGCCCTCCTGGAAACCCCGCACGTGGGGACTGTTTCTGTATCCTAACAGTCCCACTATCAGCACATGACACCTGTTGTCTGCACTTACCCTTGCACTTGCCAACTGCTGGCCGTACTTTACCTGTTGTTATTATTTCTTATCCCATGTGCTGCACTGTCCTCTCCCCCTTCCCACCCTGCACTTCTCCCCCTCCCCTTCCCATGCACCTGGCCTAGTAGGATCGCTGTGTGTCTTCCCTCTGTTCCCCCTCCCTTGCCTCGTCGCGCCTTGAAACACCTGTGTATAGGCGCGTTATAAATGCCATATCATATCATTGCTCAGCACTCGCAGAAGAGAGGAGTTATCCTTTATTCTTCCCAGAAAGGCCAAGAAGACATAACAGCGGTGCATGTACTGAGAAAGGGTAGAGGTAAACCAGAATGGCGGGAAGGAGGAGTGGATGGTGGGTTACTGGGGGTCGCAGGTGAAGGGGAAGTGCGTGGAATAGAAAGGCGACCTCAGCTGGGAGGGGAAGATCGGTAGGCTGATTCTGCCACACTATTGTTCTGGCTTCTCTTTTGCTCTGGGTATGCACTGTTTTTATAGATCAATTAATCCATGCATGTTGAGTAAATGTTGTACATCTTTTATTTTTAGAGCATGAGTAAGTGGTATTCACCTCTCGTGCTCTTGTTCAGGGATCTGCGGTGTACAGTTTATTTTTAATGCCAGCCATGGATTATAGTTTACCTCTTCCCTTTCCTCCTTCCATCTTTCACACTCAATGTCCCTCTCCTTGCCTTCTTCTCTCTCCACATGTCAAACCCCACATCTCTCTCATGCTTTCGTCCTTTTTCACTTCTCTTTGCAAACTCACTTAACTGCTCCCTTTCTCTTCTTCCTCCCAACCTGCCCCCCTCCTCTACCCTCCACATTTCTACCTCTCGCCCTTTCTCTGCCTCTTTAGCTCCCTTCCTTTACCTACCTTACTCCTGCTATTTTTTCATTCACTTCCTCTTCCCGTCCATGTTTCCCTCTCTCACCTTCAATTACTGCCACATTGCATGTCCCGACACGGTGGAATTAATGCCGAAATACAGCGCTAATACCGCCAAAAACATGACGCAGTTACCTCCAGGTGGAGGTAAATGCATACAGGTGCCATAAATGAAGCCACAGGTGAACCCAATTTACTCAATAGGGCTACATAAGGCACACGCCTTACCCAAACACAGCTTCCAATACCATGCTGCCAGTACACATTGCATGAATTGGGGTTGTTTTACCGCGGTAGAAATAACTGCGATGGAAATTACCGAATGAGAAATGTACGTAATGCAAAATTGTTCGTACATTTCCCATTCGGTCATTGAAGGTAAAACAATCCCAAATCTAAAGAAACCCTAACCCCCCTCCAATCCCCCTACTTACCTTTCCTACCGTCTCGCTGGTCCCTGCAACGCCAGTTCCCTTTCACTTCCGTGATCGGGAACCGGAGCCGCAGGGTCCTTTTTTTTCTTTTTTTTCCTTCTTTTTTTTCCGGGACAGCTTCAGTGGTGTCCCCCGCAGCCCCTGCTCACCATACTGTATAGTATAGCGAGCGGTATGTTGCAGGGCAAATCCCTGCAGCCCCTGCAGCCTTTTTTTTCTTTTGGGTCGGGTCAACTGTGGCGGTGTCCCCCTGCAACCTCTGCTCACTATACTGTATAGTATAGTGAGCGGGATGTTACGGGGGACACCCCTGTAGCCTTTTTGTTTGTTGTTTTTTTTGGGTCGTGTCAGCTGCAGAGACAGCTGATCTGACCTAAAAAAGAAAAATGCCCTCCACCACCAAATAGATACTACAAAACGTCCTACGAACATTTAGTCAGTATGACATTCAGTGGTATCTATTTTCGGTAATTTGGTGGTGTAGGTCATTTGGATTTGGTCATTTTGGCCGAATCCCATTGCGAGATGGGAAATGCAGCTGCTCATGCTGCGACAGGATAACCAGCCCAGGGCACATGCTGCCGAGAGGAAGAGCAAGAGGAGGAGGAGGAGAGGCCAAGCAAGGCGTGCAACCATGCTCAGGGTCAGACACTCACCCTGGACCCTCATTGACAGTGAGATGGTAACCCTCTACCGCCTCAACAGGGAGAAGGGAAGTGAGCGGCTTAACACAATCCAAGGGCACATAGAGAGCAGGATCAACATCAGGACAGCTGTGCCCCCACTGCTAAAACTAGGGTCCGTCCTGCAATTCCTAGGAACTGGAACCTTGCAGCACTCCGTGGCCATGCTGCACGGCATGGCAGAGCAAATATTTTGTGCTGCGCTAGTCCAGGTGCCGGAGGCCTTCCTGCAGCATGTCTCACACCGCATGCCATTGCCCACCACACCAGCACAGATGCATGTCATGAAGGCACAGTTCCATGCACACCGCAGATCCCATGCCAAATGTCATTGCAGCCCTAAACTGTACCGATGTGGCATTGGTGCCCCCCTCCAGGCCCACAAAGCGGTGTACCACACCAGGAAACACTACCCAACTGCAACAGGGATCCCAACCTGTACATCACCCACTATTGTGCCTGCTACCTTGTTTCCACCTACCACACCATGGTCCTATGCACTAGTACACTGACTGGATACATGGAGAGGCACATAGGACAATGGACGTGGATAGTGGGTGAGTAAAAGTGGCATTACACCATACGTGAATGTGCTGCAATGCATCCAACCACATTGGGGGATGCATGTGCACAACTACAGAATGCATGCCGTGACAAGTCAATGCACAAGTCAGACCTGCCATCCTCCCGCACCAATGACTCTGTACACCCCACAGAAGATGTACGTGTCAGACTTACCTGTATGGATACGCCAATGCACATCAACACTGAGGACTGTCAACACACACATGCATACAGGTAAAACAATGCAACATGTAAGATCCATAATCAATGTCACACAAAGTGTGGCATTAAATCCCACACCAATGATCCTGCCAGTACCACAGTAAAGTACCTAGGTACACTCAGCCTGCAATGTAGAGCCGCTGCCCCCAGAAACCTATGGAGGCCTGAGTAATAATCCATCAGGCCACATACACGATAGCAATATACTGACACAAGACAGACACCATGTCATCTTGATATGACGACGATAGACACTTGATAATACATCTGTTGCAAGGGAAAAGGTGCATGTGGTCAAACTACAATGTATGAGGCGATAGATATAACAAGCGCATGCAATGAATCAAACACATGCCATGAAATGAAGCCCCATATGCATGTACGTTAGGCCCTTTGCACTGATACTGTGAAAGGCTACACCCACACAATACACTGTGGTTCATGGCTCTATCTTTCTCCTTGCAGGTGACTCCCGATACCCACAGCTGCCTTGGTTCATCACACCTGTGCAGGATCCACAGACACCACAGGAGCTGGCCCACAAACACGCTCACAGCAGGACCCGTACCTGTATAGCGCGAACCTTTGGCCTCCTGAAGTCCGGTTTCCGCTGCCTGGACCATATAGGAGATGCACTAATGTTTAGCCCAGAAAACGTGGGGAAATTTGTGCTGGTGTGTGCCATGCTGCACAATATATGCCTCCAGAGGAATGTCTCTCTACCCTCTGATGTGGACATGCCTGTGGCAGAGGCATCTGAAAGCACTTGCAGAGATGATGTCAGAGCTGGACGAGTGGTACGCCAGAAACTAATGGACCATTTTTATCTAATATTATGACATGGCACATAATATGCACCACTGTTTACCCACACACATTAATGAGTAAACACAAAGACACAATGAGGAATGTCTTTGCATTGATTCCGTTGAACAATGGTTTAATGTTGTAGTGCACAAACAATCCCCCTCCCATAACCCCACAACACCACCCCAACACACTATCCCCTCCTCCCCACCCCACAACACCACCCCAACACACTATCCCCCGTCCCCCACGCCACAAAACTACCCCAACACACTATCCCCCTCCATGCACCCCACAACACCACCCCATCACACTATCCAAACACAACACCACCCCACAACACCACCCAAACATGCCCACTGTGGGCAGAAACTAGGACATAGTCAATTGTGTGGCCTCTTCCCCCTCAGAGCTTTCCCAAGTGACTTTGGGCCCAGAATGCGCTTGGACCGGCTCCTTGGGGTGCTTGGCAGTGACCCCTCTGTAGGAGTAGCAGATTTCAAGGGTATGGACCCTGGCCCCAGGATATGTTACAGTCCGTTGCATGCTCTGCTGCATGGACTACGCAAAGGCAGAGATGCCCTCTATCAGCTCCCTCACACGCTGGCCGTACACTGTCAGTGCAGCAGTTGTTGGAGCTGCTTGTGTCTGGTTGTGCTTCCTTCGCCACACAATCATGCATGTGGCACCTTGCATGCAGTCCCATATAGCCTGGAGGTGGAGGGAGTTTGCAATAGCCTCCATTTCAACTTGCCGCCTCTCCATGTCGTCCAGACCCTGAGGATGTTGTGGCTTGGTGTTGACTGGGAAATGGGCTGTGGGGCTATATGGTGAGCAAAGACTGAAACAGGGCGACCCATATGATGGGGTGTCCATGTCACCCTCTGCTGTCTGGGCCTGCTGGCTGTCTAGCATGCTGTCAGGGCTGCGCGATTCCACAGCGCCCTGTGGCGGTTGGGAGGTTTCCTCCAGACTGGCTTTTCAACACCTGTCAGCAGGTGTGTCATCAGTTACAGGTTCTGTGGCCAGCTGTTTGGGTGCACCCAGAGTGGTGTTGCTCCTTGAGGCAGGTGGAGCGGGTGCAGGGCCTGCACTCCTACCAACAGGCCTGGTCTTACTGGGACCTGGTGTGGCATGCTGTGGCTCGCGCATCACATCTGGTCGCCCTTCAGGGGTTGTAGTGGATGTATAGGCCTTCCCCCTCATCCTCCTGGGCCTCTCCCTGAGCTGCCTGAGAGCCTGTAGGGGACAAAAGACGTGCTCTCAGGCATTGAGCATTCACATGCATTGGCATGCAAGTCACACATGCAATTGCTTAGAGTGACACCCCACCCATGTAGCCAGATGGGCATAGAGGTACATGGCCCATTGCATGTTCCTACGGCAGTGTTAGTTTGCTTGCAGCTGTGTGTGTGTATTACCCATGGCCAGGTGGCCTTTTTCCCTTGTGCGGCCAAGGTGGGCTGTCCATGCAGGTGCAAGCCGACTGGGTCAACCATGCATGCAAGCGGCCCTGCATGGTCATGCATATTGTGGCATACTCTCATGATCATGTGCTGGCATCCAGGCCCAGTCTTTGGTTTGTCAGCACATGGGACAATCGTATGTGCTCATTCCCCCCACTTCCCCTCCCCTGGTGACACACACCTGGTGGCGGCGGATTTGGTTGCATTGTGTAGGGCACAACCATGGCTCAACAGGACTCTGGTGTGCAGCCAGCAGCGGTGCTCTGTCTGGTTTTGTGTTTGGCTCGCTGCACCCACGTAGCTATAGGGAGTCAAACACTGTCAAACACTGCCATGGGTCTCGTCTGCCATACCAGCATGGGGCTGACTGGCTGCCTGGTGTCCTCACATGCCCCACTCCTGCTGGCAGGGAGAGCACCTGGGGAGCATTGCACTTGGATGGCCCCTTGTCACATGTTCACACTCCACATCAGCTCAGGGGTGCACTTGGTGGCCTTACCCCAGGCTGATGTGGAGGGGGGGCTAATGTCACACCTCATCAGGTCACCCTGACTGCCTGGGCCAGCTGCTGGGCCTGCTGGCATGTGTGCCTATCCATTGGTACATTTTATGCTAAGGGACACTTGTGTGGTTGGTCATTTGCAATGTGCATTGGGGGTGGGGGAGGACTCACCTCCTGTATTCTGGCTGCTATACCCGCCTCCGCTCCCCAACTTCATCGATCCCCTCCATATCAAGGATGCTGCTTGCCTTCTCCTCCCACAGTGTAAGGGCAAGCGGCTCTGTGGTTCCACCTCCTGTGGCCATGGGCCAGTGTTGGGAGAGGATGTCCCGCACCCTGATCCTTGGGTCATTGTACTTCTTGCAGCAGTTTTCAGCATCCCGGGGAACCATGCCAACCGATGTGACCTTCTGGCTTTTTTGTCTTCCATTTTGCAGTCTTACCCTGCCCCATGTTTTCCTCTGCCTACTCCTGTATAGCTCATCACAGTGTTCCACCACCTCATCAGTAAGGACTTGTAGCCCCCCGTCGCTGAATTTGGGCTTCCGTAGATGGTGTTCAGGCATCTTTCCCTGGGGTCCTCTCCAGCAACATGATCCCAGTGGCCTTTGAGTTTGGATGGCTGCTGGAAGTGGGGGATTCAGGGTGGATTCTGTTTTTAAAGATGGTCTGCGCTATTAGTGCCGACTACTGTCCAGCGGTAACAGTAATTGAGATGGGGTTTCGGCAGAGTGCCCGTCTCGGCGCTGATTCCGCCAAACTGAATTAGCGTTACCATAGAAGTGGTGTGCGCGTTGTCGACACGTTGTGATCCACCACGAATTGCGCTGCAGGACATGGTGGTAACGCCAGACTCCTGATGACGCCTGTGTTCTGCAAAGGTGCTAGACTCCCGGTCCTTGGTCCTCATGTGGAGTGCAGGCAGGTGGGGCTTCTGCCCCAAAATGAGTATTCTCCGATTCATGATGCAAGGGAGGGTGCGGGTGATCAGGAGGTTGCATTGCAGCCAGGTGGTGAAGGGCATAATGGGGTTGCATCCTGCAAGGGAAAGGGGCATGCATGGCACTCAATTATACTGCACAATAGGAAAAAATGTGAAATATGTAAGTACATGAATTATCTATTTATCAGGGTGCCACCTTATATATGCAGATTAAGATGTGCACACCAAACAGAGAGCAAGGGACCCATAAAGTTTCCATACAGAGTTGATGAGGACTGGGAGCAGGTGGTGAGTGGGCTGACTCACTATTTGAGAGAGAAAGGGCAACAGTGAAACTGCTGAACAGTCATAGGAGAGTGGAAGGAAGGGGAAAGAGGCAAAGAAAAAGGGACGGTCAACGGGTGAGATGGACAGAAAAAAACTAAATCGGAATGAAAAAAGAAGGAAAGAAAGAATGGAAAGAACGTAAAATGTAAAAAGTCAAAACATGATCAATGACAGAGAAAAAAAGGAGAAACTAAAGAACAAACAAAAACTATGAAGCATGACATACTATTTATTTACCATAAAAGCAGCAGTCAAACCCTATCAGCAGGTAAGTGGCCTATTTAGGCAGAACATACATAATACTGCTCCCACGCTAGCCAAACAGCTTTGACATGTCCCCAAAGGCGTTGCTAGGGGGAGCGGAGGGGGCAAGGCCTCGGGCCCTTTGGTTGTAGGCCCGGATAGAACCTCAGGGGCCACAACCAAAAGGCTAGCTAGCCCGAGTCCCGACAGTTCCCACATTAGAGTAGTCCTGGATCTTTTCCAGACCCAGCAACACCCCTGCCTATCCCCCCAATCAAGTCTCAGGTTGTCAATGGTCAATTAGTCTGATTAGCAATAGCAGCTTTTCCACTTTGAAGTAAGCAGCACTTGCTAATTCTGCAAGATGCCTGCTCACACTTCAGGAAGCTTGCACCCAGCAGGAGAGGAGCCACAAGCCCTGCTGCCCAGTTCTTAAGACAAACTTTTTCTGTTCTCATTCTAGTGAGAACATTCTCACCTGCAGGTTCACAACAGGGGCAGAAAGACACTCCTGCTCCCTTTGTTCAAGAAGTAAGGGGGCAAGTGCCCCCGCTTACCCCGGTGTACTCAGCGCCTATGCACCCACCAACCAAAAAACCTCTAGTTTTAGCCATCCTGGCCACCAAGCAGATTAAGAGATGTGCATATTGTCTACTTATGAGGACACATGGCATACATGTGTGTGCATGTTATGATGTTGCATCCACCACTCCATTTGGAATGGAGAATGTTTCTCCCCCCTCGTTCCAACCGGAACGAGGCGAACATTCCCCTTTATTCCCCAACTGACAGCCTCGCCTTCGGGGGCCTTAATAAAGCTCTACTACTTACCATACTCCGCCTCTATAGATTATTTAATTTGGTGACGAGGCGAACCCACAGTGAACGCTGCCCGGCCCCCGGAGCTCCCCTGCCCATATCCCTGCCGTCATCCAGCAGCAGCAGCGGCCCTGGCGGCCCCCGGCGGCTCCTTCCCACTGCCGCTCCCACCTGCCTCCCCGGCTTCGCTGCCCTAAGGGAGAAGGAGCCGCCCGGCTTCCATAGAGAACAGGGAACGGTGAAACAGGGAACGGCGACGATACATAAGGTACCGATCCCTTTTTTCTTCTGTTTGGGCCATAAATTGCTTGAGGCCAGATGGGCGCGCGCTGCATCATACACATCTTCAGCCAACGGCCGTGCGAGTAGGGACCTCACTACGTGCCCCATGTACGGCCCTTGCCGGCCCCTGTTTCCATGGTGACGACACCGCAGATCTCTTTCAGCTGTCCTCGGTAGTGTTACTATAAGGCCACACACCACAGCGCCCCCACAGGCTGCAGGGGGCAGTGGAGCCTGACAAACATTTCAGCTGTCCTCGGCGGCGTTACAATAAGGCTGCACACCACAGCCCCCACAAACGGTACACAGTGAAGCAGCGCTGTATTTTGGTTGTCATAAATTTAGAGGCCTAGAACAGTAAAAAAAAAAAAAAAAATCATCCTCAACATCACAGCACCAGGATCCACGCATGAAAGTGCATAAACTGGAGGGTGCATAGACAATTGCGCTGAAGGCACACTGCACATAATACAAATAGACTGCCAAGCCGTCCACAGTGCCAGGGTATGCTGTGACTGTGAATGCTGACTGGGAGTGGAGCAACCGGTCCTTAGTGGTACAGCAACACGAGTATACCGTCACCCCAGCAACTCACCCCCTATCGGCAGGCCGGACCTACCCACGGTGAAACACACACGCCAACCTGCTCACGCATACCCACCAACCATGCAGAACGTGCCGCACCCCACCAAGTTTCTTCCTTTCGCCGGAACCCAAACGTGCCCCTGGGAGCAATGGCTGGACGGCTTCCAGATATATCTCAGGGCCATTGGCGGGAGTAAATTCAATGATGATCTCAGGAAAGCAACCCTCCTGAACTGCATAGGAACCAAGGGTCTAAGGTTATTCAGGGCGCTGCCAGAGCCAGCTGATGCGGGGGGGTGACGGCAACCGGAAGTTTGACACTGCCTTGGCCAAACTCACCAAACATTTCGGCAGTAAGACAAACGTGGTGTTGGAAAGATACAAGTTCTTTTCCCGGAAGCAAACCAAGGGCGAATCAGTCGATGCGTACCTAGCCTCCCTCAGGGTGCTCATGTCCACGTGTGATTTCACTGGTGTTGGAGACGAATATTTGAGAGACCAGCTTGTGCTCAATGTGGCTGATCCCCGCATACAACAAAAGCTGTGGCAGACAAAGAATCCCTCGCTAGATCAGGCTACCGAAATAGTGAGGAGCAGGGAATTCGGGGACCGATCCATGAAGGAGAAACTGGTCCTAAAAGAGGGCGTTGAGGTGAAGTCCATAGAAGGCAGTTCTGATTCTGACCATGATGGAGCTTTGGTGGCAGCTGTGAGGAGTGCACCTCAAAATACAAGAGGAAACTCCAGAAAAGGGAGAGTCTCAGTGTATGACAAGCAAAACCCCACACACTGTCAAAAGTGCGGGTGGTATAAACGCCATGACGCTGGGAAGATGCGCCCGGCCAATAATGTTGAGTGCTACAAATGTGGCCTGTTGGGTCATTTCGCCAAAGTCTGCCGAAACACCCGAGGGAGACCAGGAAGATCTGGCTACACCAACAGATGACCCTTTAACAAATATGGGTCGGTGAAGACAGTTGACTACGACCAAATGTCAGATAGCATATTGTCTGTTAATCAAACATGCCCACAAGTGCAAATCCTCACTGTCACTTCTTTCCAAGAATCCTCCGGTCCATGGGTCAACATGTATGTCAATGACATACCTTTGAAGGTGATGGTAGACACAGGGTCCCCCTATACCATGGTGGACCTCGAAACATTTGCAAAGGTACTTTCTGGCAAAGTCCATGACCTACCAAGCTCCTTGGTGAAAGCCACAGGATATGGGAAGACTCCTATTGATATCATTGGGTACACATGGATCAAACTCAGGGTTCATGACAGACAAACATACTGCAAGTTGTTCGTAGCCAAGAATGGATCCTCGGTAGTAGGTTGGGAAGAACAAGCAGCCCTCCAGGTGAGAATCCACCCCAGGGAAGATATCCCTGTGCTGAGTGTGTTCAAAAACAACACCGACATCAAATCCAATTTGGCTGAGCAATTCCCCAATGTGTTCTGCAACAAAATCGGACTACTCAAGGGCTTCCAGAACAAGATCATATTGAAACGAGGTGCTGTTCCCTATACCATGGTGGACCTCGAAACATTTGCAAAGGTACTTTCTGGCAAAGTCCATGACCTACGGAGCTCCTTGGTGAAAGCCACAGGATATGGGAAGACTCCTATTGATATCATTGGGTACACATGGATCAAACTCAGGTTTCATGACAGACAAACATACTGCAAGTTGTTCGTAGCCAAGAATGGATCCTCGGTAGTAGGTTGGGAAGAACAAGCAGCCCTCCAGGTGAGAATCCACCCCAGGGAAGATATCCCTGTGCTGAGTGTGTTCAAAAACAACACCGACATCAAATCCAATTTGGCTGAGCAATTCCCCAATGTATTCTGCAACAAAATGGGACTACTCACGGGCTTCCAGAACAAGATCATATTAAAGAGGTGCTGTTCCCGTGGTCCATCGAGTGCGTGGAGTCCACTTTGGGACCAAAGCGGCACTTAAGGACGAACTCACACGTTTATGCAATGAAAACATCATACAAGCCATAGAGAGTTCTGAATGGCTTGCCCCCATCGTCCTAGTAAAGAAACCCGACAATTCCATACGGATGTGTGTTGATCTAAGGGACCTGAACAAAAACATATGGGTCGACAGACACCCACTTCCCAACATATCTGAACTTCTCTCGACCATGGAACCGGCAAATTTCTTCAGTACCTTGGACCTCTCCTCGGCATACCACCACATCGCCCTGGACGACAGTTCAAAAGCCCTAATGTCCTTAGTCACACCTTTGGGAGCATACATGTGCAACAGAATGCCCTTCGGGCTCGCATCAGCCGCGGCAGTGTTCCAGAGACTCATGTCACATCTTTTCGGGGGCCTCGATGGAGTACAGTGCTCCAGGACGATATTCTTATACCAGCCAAAACTGAGGAGGAACACGATGCCAAGCTAATGGGCGTATTACGAATAATCCAAAGAAGTGGACTCACCCTCAAATTGGAGAAATGTAACATAAGGTGCAGCCAAGTCTCTTATCTCGGCCATTCCATTGACGCTAGGGGCATTCGTCCAAAGAAAAAAACATCTGGACACCATATTGAGCTTGGCTGAACCTACCAACAAAGACCAGCTGAAAAGTTTTCTAGGAATGACGGAGTACTACTCCAAATTCGTGAGTAACTATGCCAACAAGACGGAAAATATGAGGAACCTCATGAAGAAATCAAACAGATTTGAATGGTCCATAGAATGTAAAAACAAGTTTGAGAACCTCAAGTCCGACGTCAACCGAGCTCCAGCGCTGAGCATGTTTGATTATAAGGCCAAAACGATGGTGTCAGTGGATGCCAGCAAGATCGGCCTTGGTGGAGTACTAGAGCAGAAACAAAATGGTAGCATCGTGACCATCTCATTTGCTTCCAGAGTGCTAAGAGGCACTGAATTGAACTATTCCACCATCGAGAGAGAGGCTTTGGCTGTCAAGTGGGCCTTACAACAGTTCAGGAACCTGATTTGGGGCCTGCCTATCCTCCTGAAGACTGATCACAAACCTCTAGTGAACATCCTACAATCTAAAACGCCACACCTCATATCACCGAGGATCAGGCGTTGGTTCCTAGACATAATGCAATACAACCTTCAAGTTTACTACACTCCTGGGCCTCAAAATCAGTTAGCCGATTGCCTTTCCAGACTACCCACCATTCAAGATAAACAAGACGTCGAGACTGAAGATCTAGATGAAGACATCATAACCACCATCAATCCCGCCATCCCCTCCGATGAATGGACACGCATCACCAAAGCTGACACAGAACAACAGGGAATCAGAAGAGCCGTGATGAACGACTGGGTAGGTGTTGGACAAGAGTTAGCGAACTTCACACCTTTTAAAGACGAGATATCCATGGACGAAAATCACATCTTTAGAGGAGATAGAATAATTCCAGCCATAGCACTCAGAAGGAAACTACTTGACCTAGCCCATGAAGGACATCTGGGAAGGAGTTTGACAAAGAACAGGATGAGGAACAACTACTGGTAGCCCAACATGTGGAAGGAAACAGAAGAGATAGTCAAAGACTGTTGTGCCTGCGCCTCGAGTGACAAATCGAAAATCTTAAGAAAAACCCCACTTCAGCCTGTAGAAACCCCCAAACATGTATGGTAGAAGCTGGCAATTGACATTATGGGCCCCTTCGAAAATCTGGAGGCAGTAAAAATATTCATCATTGTAATCGTAGACTACAACTCCAAATGGACCGAATGGCGTGTGGTAGAAACCAGCGCAACCACAAGGAAGGTCATCGACTTCCTAACCGAAATATTTAACAGAGAAGGTGATCCCAGGGACATAGTCTCAGACAACGGATCCCAGTTCACATCGTCAGAATTACAAGAGTTCCTCAGGAACAAATCCATCAACCACATCACCACGTCCCTTTGCCATCCAATGTCCAACGGATTGGTGTAAAGGATGAATAGACTAGTAAAAAGTATCATCCAACTAGCCACAGCCAATGCCCTACCAGGGAGGGAAACCCTCAAGGAAGCTTTACATGCATATAGAACAACGCCACACTCCACCACCAACTCAGAGCCTTTCACCTTGATGCGGGCAGAACCGCAACCAACCAACTGAGACCAGCATGGATCTTCTTAGACACTGGTGAGGCAAGAATGAACGTAGAACCAAGAATGAATATGGAACAAATCCATAAAACCATAAAGGAGAAACAAAAGAAGTACAAAACATACTACGACCGGAGGAATGGAGCTAAATAGATGCTCCTTCAGGAAGGAGACTGGGTCTGCGTCAGAGAACCGAAGAAAACACTCAAGGGCGAATCCAAATTTAGGTCTCCGCAAAAAGTCACACATTGCCATGGAAAATCTGTCACATTGGACGATGGAAAGAGATGGTCCCATGATGATCTAGTGAAAATAACCAACGACACCTATAGACCAAGCACCTCCAAAAACCATCACAATGACACATGGTCAAGAAAAGACGTGAGGGGAACAACCAATGACACATGCAGACCCAGCACATCTACTAACTCAGACGATGGTGCATGGTCAAGAGATGAATATTATCCTGAGGAGACATTCCACCACAAACACGTAAAAGACAGTGAACTCCGTGCCGACGACGAAGAAACATCCGCCAGGAGACTGTCGAAAAGAAATCGCAGGATCATTCGGAACTTCAGCAGTGACTACGTCTACTATTGATCAGCAGCTGTGATTTCAATTTACATACCTTCAGCCAACTTTCCCACCCCATCTTTCTTTGTTCTTTCCCCCCCCTTCAACCGCTTGCTTTCCCTTAGGTAAGGAGATGTTATGATGCTGCATCCACCACTCCATTTGGAATGAAGAATGTTTCTCCCCCCTCGTTCCAACCGGAACGAGGCGAACATTTCCCTTCATTCCCCAACTGACAGCCTCGCCTCCGGGGGCCTTAATAAAGCTCTACTACTTACCATACTCCGCCTCTATAGATTATTTCAGTGCATAAGGCTTCCTTGACCCTTCACCTCACTAGGCCTACCTGTGAATTCAGAGGGCCCACCTGTAAGGTCACAAGCCCCACCGGTCATGACACTAGGCCTACCTGTTAGGTCATAGGGCCTACAACATGGGTTATGAGGCATACCTGTCATGCCACTAGGACTATCTGTACCTTAGAGCTCACAAGGTCTATCTAGGTCTTCATGAGGCTTACCTGTATCATCACTAGACCTACCTGGGAGGTAACCCAACCTATGAGGTCACAAAGCCTAGCTGACAGCTCATGAAGAATGCCTGCCCCATCACTATTCCTACTTGTGAGGGCATACAGCATATCTCTCAATTCACATGCATTTGGTGAGTGTCACATATCTGCACTCAGTTTACCCTCACAATAAGCCCCATGGGCCTTCATAGACTTTGATGGGCTCTGACTGGGCAAAACTAAAACCTCTGATTTAACTCGCCCTGGTGACCCAGCAGGCTAAGAGTTATGCATATGGCATACCAAAGGCCTACAAGAGAACTGCTACAGCAAAGCTGACACTTTACTAGGGCTACCTGTGAAGTCATAGGGCTAATGTGTGAGGTCACAAGGTCTACCTGAGAGCCCAAGAGGTCCTCCTGAAAGTTCACAAGCTGTACATGTCACACCACTAATTGTACCTGCTAGGTGACAAGGCCTATCTGTGAAGTCATGAGGCATGTTATGTTATTTGTCTTTTATGCTGCGTACATCAGCATTGAAGTGGTCTTAAAGCTGAAAGCTTTGTCTGTGTCTAAGTTCATTGTGACCCCACCCGGGCTGGCAGCCTGACTGTGGCCCGTTTGGTGAAAAGTAAGAGGGGCCAAGTATATATCGGGAAAACATGTAGGGAAATGAAAACATATGTATGAGTGATAGTGATTGTTGGGATGAGTGATAGTGATTGTTGGAATGAGTGTATAGTTTTCAGTGTTTTGACCCAAAGAAAATGTAATCAAAAGAAAGCATGAAGGCATCCCTGATTGCCTGGCAAAACATTCCTTGGGGATGTTAAAAGTGTGGTGGTAGTACTGTGTCAAGCCATGCTGTGCATGCCAGATGTTCTTGAGGTGTGGCCAAGAGTTCCTAGGACTTGTGGGATGTGAAGCTCAATGAGTTCCCAAAAATGGACAATAACAAAAGAAAGAAGTGATTAATTGATGTGGCACCAACAGCCAAGGCAGAGAAGGCAGCGAAGCCAGCAGGATTGAGCAGAGTAAAGAGAGGAGGAACTTACTTCTCAGAAGCATCAGAGACATCACAAGATTATTCCAGCAGAACAAAGGCTGTTCAGCAGAACACAAATGTTCTTTGCATCAATAATACCTTCTGTACAGACATACGCAAAGTTGTTACAGATCACCTGCTGAGAGCTGATGGGGGCTATTAATTCCACAGTGAATGGGTTCAATGCAATAAAGGAAGAGCTCATAGCAATAAGGTTGGTGGCGTGCCAGAATAGATATGTTCTGGACTGTTGGGTGTCCTGACCCACGTTTGAGCTATCATGCTGCAACATTTGGTGCTGTGGGCTTAGAAAATCCAAGATGGCCAAAAAGCCCACATGTGCGCCAGAATCCAGGAGAACCACGCAGTTTGTGCACACTAAAATGGTTGCCTAACTTGCCACCCACCAGTGCGAGCAGGATGGGCCGGGGTGCCATGAGCGGAATGGGTGCCAAAGGTAAAACCGCAGCGCCTGTTAGCTCAAAAACGCTTTAAAATTACCTTTGGTTTCTCTGAATGCCAGCTCAAAATGCCTATTTTCAAACATTGCAACACATCCAAAAATCTCACTGAACACCAGCGGACATCTGGCAGAATGAAGTATGTGTGCATACTAAATCTGGGAAGTTGAAGAGCCCCAAAACAATGTTCATAACAAGACTGGCTGAGCTCTGCAGGTCTGCAGCAGCCTAACTGAAACTGGATTTAAAACTACCAAAAATCGAAAATGTTTAAATTAACTGGGTGACCTACTTTTGAGTGTCACATAGTTTGTAACTGTTAAAATGTCATAGTTTTGAACTTAGACTCAGCATTCTAGCTGCATATGTAAAAATTGTCTTGACTTAAACTGGGGAACAAAAAGTGACATTTTACCTGAAACCTGGCTTAAGGAAACTGGAATTCTGCCAGACAGCTACCCCCGACAGGAGTGGGGGCTTGCCCAACAAATGCATTCCCAGGCCTGGCTGCATTCTGTTGCTCCTGCAAAAAGGAGGTCACACACTATCTGATTGAATTACCAGGGGATTGCAAGAAACTAAAGAAAGGGCCCAGGCAGATGGTTTATTTGGGTGGTCGTAAATGGCTTCCTTTTGAACAAAGCCCTTCCTTGACTCAGGCAAATGTTATATTGGGGACCGTAAAATAGCTTCCTCTTGGCAGAAGCTGGGAGGGGCAGGGTCTCTGAGCTTGGCAGAAACTGGATAAACTGGTTTCTACACCATGTGACCTGAAAAGACACCCCCCTGTTGGCCAGAATATGATTCTAAGAAAGATGTATAACTCACAGTGCTGACTTGTCAAAATTATTTAAATGATACCATAATTCTTGTGATTTTTCTGTGCACGTTTTAAGACGCGTTGGGAATTTGTGTGATGTTCTGGGGCAAAACCCCGCTATTTATTGTCACCACATACTCTGTGTTTAAGCTAGCGACCTGGAAAGTTACTGAGATATGTGTGGTAGGGGGGTGTACATGTGTATAAATCTGGAGAAAAATCTGATGTTGCAAAACCCACTAAAAAGCACAAAATGTTGCCATTTCTGAATGCAAGCCCCCAGGAAGAGCAGAGTATACCTCATGTGATATGTGATGGGTGCATGTAATTTTAAACAAATGTGTACCTGTGCAAATATGTATTTGGGTCAAATATAGATTTGTGTGCAATTTGACAGGGGAGTATCCTTTCTGCAGACCATAAAACAGCATCACCATGACACACATTTCCTTCCCCAATCAAAGCAGTGCGGAAAGCTTGACCAATGGGCGGTTGAGAGAGGGGCTGGCTAGTGATGCTGCACACACACCCACTTTCAAAAGACATAAAAAGAGCCACTGGAAGCTAGAGAGGACATTCAATTCCATTTGCTGCGGAGCATGCTGACCGACGACTCCACATCCAGAGATCCAGACTTCAAATCCATCAATCTCCAGAACCTGTAGCAGTACCCAGAAAGCAGTGTTACATCCAGAATCCAGAGAGGCTAGACCAGCAGAGCAGAGCTGACCCAGATCACTGTGAAGTGCCGATACCAGAACCGGAGTCCAGTCCAAAACCTGACCAGATCCGTGGCGAGGCCTATTTCAAAATATATTGTGAGTACCTAGCAGAAATGTGCAGAACCACCTCTTAGTTAAAATAATATAATTCAATCTATTTAATCTAAGTAGAACTGCCTCCTAACTGTCACTTGTCAATTCTGGATCCGCATAGCTGTCACCTGTCATTTTTAAAAGCTGTCACCTGTCAATTTGAGTTACTTTAAATTCGAAAAACAACCTTCACAGAATCGTTCATAACTCCGTAACCGTTTGGGCTAGGAACTTGGTTTAACTTTCCTCTGAAAGCCTAGAATCCTACCTTTCCAACAAGTCTGGAACCGACTTCCTACTCCTTATACTTTCTCCGCAATCACGATTCACGAATTTTGCCGCGATTTGCGATTTGGCCCGATTTCTTTACTTGTAAAAAGATAGCTGCTTTTGCCTGAACTGCTAATTTTCGTTTGCCTCTTAAGAACCATCCCTAGATCATTGCTAAAGTGAGCCTGAACTCATCCCAAGTATATTTCACTCACCCTGAACCTCCTAAAGGGAATTAAAACAATTTTCAGCATATTCCTCACTTCATTGCCAGCACATATATAAGCATTTTGGGCCTGTGTTTCAAACGTCTGTAGTCTAAGCTTGCTGGGGTGAACTGAATTACATTTGATTGCATTTCTAAGAACTGTGTGCTCTCCTCTTCATTTCCTTACATTGAATAAGGGGGGGAGTGGATTGCCAGAGAAAAGTGATTACATTGTTTTGTTGAAATCATATTGAGCATTTTCTGTATTGCAATTTCATTCAACATTGCATCCATCTGAAACTAGATAAAGCATTCTCTACCACCTTATTCTTCTGTTCCTATTCCCAAGCGTGCTACCTCATCCTTTATACTACTCCTGGGTAATCAAATCAGTTTATTAGTAGAACATTACCCATTGTTGTTAACTGCTCATGTTCTGAAGTGTGATATTAATTATTAATTGATTATAAAGTGTGATATATATATATATTGTTTACATTCTCAAATAAACCGTTTAAACTTGCAAAACAGAACTACTTCTTGGCTCAGTTGGGTCAGGGGGGTTCCAAGAGAGGGGTGTTATATAGGGGTAGTCATCCAGAACTCATGAGCTGGACATAAAGATATATCAATAAGGGTTTCCATTCAGTAACCCAGACTAGGCATTGATTTAGCTGTAGTGCTGGATTGAATCCTCTTACAGGACCTCCTCTCTGCTATGGAAGGAGGAGTTTGCGCAAAGATAGGGAGTTCCTGTTGCACATTCATACCTGTCAACGATGAAGATAACGGAACACTATCAGATGCAGTGGTGCAACAGGCGCAGATGCATACCAAAATGGAAGAAGGTGCAAGGGGGACAGGAAAGGACCAGAGTTGGATAGCGTACATATGGTCATGGATGCCATCATAGCTGTCAGTTGGACTAAAAGTGATAATGGGAGCACTGGTGCTGGCAGCAACATCCATGTGTGGGATTAGAATCTGCATGGCAAGGTGCAAGAAAACAGCAGAGGAAACTATCAGGATGCAGGTCCTGATGGATGTGAATATAGGATGAGCAAAGGATGAGATTGTGGCAAAAAATAACAAAATAAGAGAAAGGATTGCACAATGCAAACTGTTCCCAATTGGGCCAATGAAGCTGGTCAACCCATTCGATGCAATGTACTATGAAGGGAAGTGGGTTTGGTGTAATCCGGAAGGAGTGTGCTGTTACATGGATTTATTTATTTTGAAATTTGTAAAGCACGCCAAGCCCTGGGACTTCTGGGTGCTGAGTTTCTTGTGAACAGTACATACAGTTTGTCAGATCACGGAACAATTGACATTACAATTGGTGATACACCACATCTTTTAACATGGATGATGATCAGATTCGACAACGCACAGTTAGTCTATACATTTTCCGATGGGGGTTGCAATGCAGTGGTGGGGTAGCGCCACCAGTTAATACATACAATAAAGCCTTACAGGTAGACCAGAAGCGTCAAACAAATGAAAGCATAGTGAGGCGAATAGCGTAGTCGGCTTGGACTGAGTGAGATATCTCCTGTGTGAAGAGCTGATCTAAGTGGTGGTGGTAATGCATTCCACTGTTTAGCGGCTACCACTGGGAAGGGATTGCCTCCTGCTTTCTGACACTGGTATTTGGGAACAGTAAGTAGATACGTGTATGCCGTACGTGTAGGTCTATTGTATCTGTACTGTGTACATTTGTTAGAGAGGTATTTAGGTGCTGATTGTGAGATGCATTTGTGGGTCAATGAGAGGGTTTTGAAGACAATTTGGTCCTGGACCAGCAGCCAATGGGATTTACTTCTCTCTGCAGATATATGGGAGTTTATGGGGATATTGAGTGCTACTCTTAGTGCATTGTTTTGGATCACCTGTAGTTTTTTTAGGTTGAGTATGTTGGTGCCTGAGTAGAGGGCATGGCAGTAGTCTAATCTAGATAAGATAAGAGCTCTGGCCAGTGTGACAGAACTGTCTGTGGACAGGAAAGGTTTGCAGGCGTTGATAAGTTTGGACATGTAGGCTGCCGCCGAGGCTATGGCGGGTAAGTGTAAGGGAAGAATCCAAGTAAACGCCCACGGTTTTTACTTCCTTGGGGACTTCGATGGAATTGCTGTCAATAGTAAAGGATTTGAAGGAGTTGTCAAGTTTGTTTAGCTGGTGTTGTGAACCTATGATGAGTAATTCCGTCTTCTCATCATTGAGGCAGAGGCCGTGATGGGTCATCCAAGCCTGGGTTGTTTGGTAGATTTTGTTTAGTGATTTGTTGTCAAGGTCATGGTTACCTGTTAAGGGTATGAGTATTTGGGTGTCATCCACATAGTTAGTGTAGGTGACACCCAAATCATCAAAAAGGTTGAATAGAGGCTTCCTAAAAATATTGTATAGTGTAGGTGATACGCAAGATCCTTGCGGTACACCACAGGTGACAGGTGCTGGCACTGGGTATGAGGTGCGGCCGTAGGTGAGAAGATTCTCATAGTTCTGTTGGAGAAGAAGGACTGTATCCAGTGTATGGGGTTCAGTGAGAATTGGGGTTCAGAAGCAAGGTGATTACATAAAATGTTGTGGTTGACTAAGTTGAAGGCCGCCTATAAGTTGAGCAGGAGGGGGAGTGCTAGTTTGCCATTGTCTTTTATCTCGTCCATAAGTATTATAAGGTCCAGTAAGGCTGTCTCAGTGCCATGCGCTGGTCGGAAGCCTGATTGACTGAGGCCTAAGAGGTTGTTAGTTTCAAGATGCTTTTGTATTTGCAGATAGGCTGCTTTTGAGGAGGAAATTAACTGTTGTTATGGGACAGTAGTTTGTCGGTATGTTAGGGTCTAGTAGGGTTTCTTAAGTAGTGGGAGGGCCCACACGTCTTTTAGGTTGGTAGGGACGGTGTTTGTTTCAAAAGAGGCGTTGATTAGATTAGTGATGAAGGGGGTGAGTTCAGCTGCGCATTCTTTGATAAAGGGGGCTGGGCATATGCCGCCTTGGCATCGAGAAGATTTGAGGCTAGCAATGATTTTCCCTACTTCCTTATTTGTGATAGGGGCGAAGTTGAATTGGGTGATGGGGTTCTGGGTAGAGTATATGGGGATCTGCCTTGGTTAATTGGGAGTGAGGTTCAGCTTTTTTTGTTCAATTTTTTATTGGAGCATGGCGATTTTGTCTAACAGAGCTTTTTGAATATTTGCGCACCAGACAGTGTCTTTGATGCAAATGTCTTGTGGAGGTACTGGTGACTCAAGCTTGCGCAGGATCGTGAATAGTTCTTTGGTGCCCGAGATGGCTTTGGTGATTCTGTCGTTATAGGTAGAACTTTTAGTTTGTAGGATAGCCTCTTTGTAATTTTAGGAGGCAGAGTTGAAGATCTCTTTATTCAGATCAGAGGGTGACTTTATCCAGTTAATATCAGCGGTTCTTTTGATACTGCGTAAGGTTTTGAGGTTGGGGGTATACCAAGAGTTGCTGTGCGCATGCAGTTTGGCTTCACGTAGGCTTAACGGAACTACTTTGTCTATGGCAGAAAGGCAAGTTTGGTTGTATAGCTCAACCATGGCATATGGGTCATTGACCGTGCAATTTTGGCGTTCAATGATTGGGAGCATCAGAGGTAGTAATTTCTCTGGCGATATGTTGCGCGGGTTTCTAGATGGGACAGCTGGGGCGATGCTTTGTAGGGGGTCTATTGTTCTGTTTTTATGTATTGTGACTTAGATGAGGTGATGGTCTGACCAAGGGCACGGTGTGCTGGACGAGATGCTGGTGTTGCAGTTGTGATTTGCCAGCCAGTCAAGTTTGCAACCTTTGTTTGTTTGTTTGTTTGTTTATTTTGCTTTTTTCTTTTTTTTTGGTGGGTGTAAGGTTGGTGACATGATGCTTAAAGCATGGCGCTTCCAAAATGTCAGCGATGGTCGAGGCATTTTCGTCCTTCAGATCATTGGGACCCAGGTTTAGGTCTCCCAGCAGGATAATTTGGGAAGAGGGCTTGCTGTTCGTAGCGAGAAGTTGGGCTACGTCTTCTTCCAAGAAGCAGACCGCCCCAGGTGGTCTGTATATGAGGTGGATGGTCACTGTGCTAGAGTGTGTTAGTGGTAATTTAACGGCAAGTAATTCACCTGAGTGGAATGATAGGTAAGGGACTTCCCTTATGAGGAGTTGGTTTTTGGAGATAATTGCTACTCCTCCACCTTTAGAGCCTAGTCTATCAGTTCTGAAGATGGAGTAACTCTGTGGGATAGCTAGGGATAGTGAAGGACTCGCTGCTTCATGTAGCCAGGTTTCCATAATGGCTATGAAGTCGAGTTTATTCATAGTGATTAGGTCTGTGATGTCTAGCGCGTGTGCATTGAGTGACCTTGCGTTGGTGAGCGTGCCTTTGATATCAACTGCTTCTGTGTTGGTAGTGTTTAGGGAGGTAGTTTTACGCTTGTTGTTGGGCGGGGATGTAGATGTGCCTGAGTATGAGGTGCTCTTGGGGGTGATGAGTGCACAAGAGATGGTGACATTCGATGAAATGCGCCTGGAGTCTATCTGGTTCCGTTTAGGGGAACTAGTGTCCACAGTGAAATACTGCAAGGTGGGTGGAACAAGGAGGCTGGTAGGTACCCCTGATGGTGTGATAATAGATTCTTGAGTTGAGGCGAATTCTTCTGAGTGAGGAGGTGGTCGTTCGTAGTGAAGGTAAGGCTGTGGCTATTTGTGATAGAAGCCTGTAATTGCAAGAGTGGAGTGGGCAGGGTTGTCTGTGGCCGTCGGAGGGAGGAGTGTGAGTAGTACACTTAAAGTCCTCAAGCTTACGTTGATAACGGTGGTATTTGAGTTTAAGAGCATTGGGTACTGTTGGTGCGGCCAGGGTGGTAGTCTCTGTTAGGAAGCGTGTAGGGGGGATAGAAACCGAGTCTGGCAGTGTAATGGCCATTCTAAGAGTCATGATTATTTTAGGCTTAGGCCTGTCGGGTTGGTGCAGGGTGACTGATCTAGGGGTGGGTTTTAGATGGCTCTGGGGCCCCGGTTAGGACTCAGTCTGATAATGCAATGTTGATAAGGAGCAATAGCTGGGGGTGCCATGTTGACTGTTGTCATGTAGTGATTAGCCAGTACTGAGTGGCTAAATTGTGGGTCTCTATGGAGGGGCTCTCCGGGTGATCCTGAAGATACTGCTGGGGTAGGTGACTAGTAGGAGGTGGACTTGTTTAGGGTCCTAGTGTAATGGTAATGCTGCTTGAGCATCGATTCCCATGAACTGGTCGTTCCATGACCGCACAAACTACTATGCGCACCTCAGAGGAATAACAAAGATATGTCAGCCAAGAGCAAAAGGATTATCATCACTCTTGGGGGTGATGAGTGTACAAGAGATGGTGACATTCGATGAAATGGGTCTGGAGTCTATCTGGTTCCGTTTAGGGGAACTAGTGTCCACAGTGAAAGACTGCAAGGTGGGTGAAAAAGGAGGCTGGTGGGTACCCCTTGGGGTGTGATAATAGTTTCTTGAGTTGAGGCAAATTCTTCTTGAAGTAAGTGAGGGGGTGGTTGTTTGTAGTGAAGGTAAGGCGGTGGCTATTTGCGATAGGAGCCTGTAGTTGCGAGAGTGAAGTGAGCAGGGTTGGCTGTGGCAGTTGGAGAGAGGAGTGTGAATAGTACACTTAAAGTCCTCAAACTTAGGTTGATAATGGTGGTATTTGAGTTTAAGAGCATTGGGTACCGTGAGTGCGGCCAGGGCGGTAGTCTCTAGTAGGAAGCGTGTAGGGGGGGCAGTGACTGAGTCTGGCGGTGTAATGGCCATTCTAAGAGTCATGATTTTTTTAGGCTTAGGCCTGTTGGGTTGGTGCAGGGTGACTGATCTAGGGGTGGATGCAATGTTGATAAGGAGCAATAGCTGGGGGTGCCATGTTGACTGTTCTCATATAGGGATTAGCCAGTGTACTGAGCGGCTAAAGTGTAGGTCTCTATGAAGGGACACTCCGGGCGATCCTGAAGAGACTGCTGGGCCAGGTAACTAGGAGGAGGTAGACTCGTTTAGTGTCCTAGTATAATGGTGATGCTGCTTGAGCATCGACTCCCATGAACTGGTAGTTCGATGACCACACAAACTACTATGCGCACCTCGGAGGAATAACGGAGATATGGCAGCCAAGAGCAAAAGGACTGTCGTATAAGGATGCAGTCGACAGGTCAACCAGAGGGGGGACTAAAGAGGGAACGGGGAATCCTGCCACCACCCCCTCTCCTACTAAATTCATGACAAGGAAGAAGGCCAGAAAACACAGCAACCACCCATTCTATTTCAGACAAATTCCTAATGGACCTATGATAAGCACATCGAGAGGTATCCCCTCTGCCAGCCATACTGACCAAGGGGCATACAGATCTATCCATGCATGGATGAAGAGCCACAGGCCATGATCATAGACACCTGTATGGACAGCTTCGACTAAAACACCAAGAAGCCATGTTGCTGGTGTCATTAGAGACACCACGACATAGCAGCTTAGACATGTAGCACACGTGACATGTGCATTTTGGGACACAAACACGCACACGAATACATGAAGAACATGAGTGTATAGTTAGAGGACAGATACATATACATACTGTCATTGCTTACAGGCGAATAACCCTATGGAACTGCAGGAGCACCTATGGGTCCTGACACAGCCAAGTGTGACTAACCTATGGAAATGTAGTATAGCATGGACACTGTAGAAACCGCATTATAAGGTTTAGGAAAATTACAGCAGGCCTCAGGCCACTGTGCAAGAGACGAGCTGAGCCGATTAAGGATGGACAGAGAGCAAGACGTGTGAGACAGGACTCGCAGTCAAGGTAAAGAGATACGGATGGCATTCCAATCCCCAGACAACAAAAGAACCAGCTGCAGAAAATACAAATAAATCTTCATAATTCAAAGTTGCACAGCTCAAATGCATGGTCTGTGAACAAGTGACGCAGCCGAAGCAGACAATGGACAGCGATCAGCAGTGGGAAAGGAGAGCTGGTCCCAGGCAGCCAGACACGGACTGCAACAAGTATGCAATAATATTTAACACCTGTTGTACCGGTCAGGAGAGCAGTCTCATAAGGCAAAGGTGGTACACACAAATTACAATAAAGACACACCATTGTTCTTATCACCTTGAAGAGGTACGCAGTGAGCTGAGAACCTTTGCAGATCCCAGGCCTGGGGACGTCAGAACTAGCCAATCACAGTTTAGTGGCGTAGGGGTGGGTAGCAATGGCCAAGAACCAAAGGTAAGTCTACCACACTGCAACAATGTTATAGTTAGTCAATTGGGGATGGAACAGGCCAGCCACCTGACATGCGAGGGCCAGTAGAATAACATCTATAATGTCCTATATAGGTAATAGAATACTCAATTCCCAATCACTTGGCCCAATAGGTTTTCTGGATAGGGGCCCAGGTTGTGACGAAATGCTGACGCCATTTGCGACTAAAACCAGCCTGCGAGCCGAGCAAGAGCGAGCTGTGCATGAATATTTTCTGTTCCTGTGCTGATCCCTGTTGGTTTTGCCTGTAATAAACCATAGCTTGAACTTGCAGTTGACCGAGTCCTCCGTGTGTCCTGGGGGAGGATGTTGGGCCCTTCAAGTCCGTGAAAATTCAGTGTCCCTCTGGCATACCTGCGGCTACGTCCCCAACAGTTAGTTATGCAAAGTTGGACAATCCTGAAAATGCCATCTCAGGGAGAGGGCGGGAGGGTGTTCAAAAGTCAGGACTGCAAAAGAGGCAGAGTGAAGCTACTGCCCCTTTATAAATGGCTCTCACTGAGACCCTACCCCTTCCTTGGACGTGCATGTAGGGTGACCAGACATCCGGGGAAATCACCCGACGTTCCGGGGGTCCCAGGAGTTTTTTACTTTTATAAACCCCGTCCGGGGTTTGGATATGGTCCCTTTTTTTGCCAGGGCTCGATTTCAAAATCCCAAAATCGGGTCCCAGCGCAAATCTTTTTGCGCGAATGGGGGCGTGACATGCTTTTCATGCCCCCATTTCCTCCTCTTTCCCCTCCCTGGCGCTCTCCTCCAATGAGAGGAGTGTGCATGTTATGTGGGTGCGATTTCTCGCCGTCCATAACCAGTACAAGAGGGACCCTGCAATAACTCAGACAGAAAAGAGCCAAGTTAACATTACTTTATTAATGCACAAGCATTCGCGAATGGGCAGCAAGTTCAAACGTCTCGCAAAGCAAGTCGTCAAAGTGCCGCGCTTTGCCCTGCACATCGTGGTCCTTTTATACCCATCTGTTTTACATTGTCATACATTGCTGCACATAGATTATGTCCACCACAAGGCGGTTCCTCCCAGTCATGACTTTGCATCAAGGTCAACAGTTCAACATCTGCTATTGTGGTTTCCTGTTATCTGTTATTCGCTCTCTTTCGTGCCCCTCTGTGTATCTCTGTGCACGAGGCTGTGCTTACTCATTCCTTCCCCACCCGTAATCTGCAGATAGTTTTAGCAGGCTCAACATGCTTCGACATACAGTGACCAAACACAATTCTTCTGTTAAAAACAAGTTCTTGCCAGGTCAGCAGGTCTCTTTCTAGTTTGCAATTGCTATTCATATATGGCCATTAAACGCCACCGTATAAAAGAGAAGGCCTCTTCTTTTAGCAAAAAGTACATTCTTTTAACGCATATGATGATTAGTACAAACTCCAAGTGTGAGCACAACATTACATATGTATGCGTACCTTCAATCCACCCTTTGCTCACACTTGAGCATCAATCTAAACCTTCCTAGCATAAGCAGATGGCAGGAAAGCAACATCATCACATACTGTATGTACCATAATCTTCTCCAGGCCTCCCATGTCAAAAAATTCCTGTTGTACATGGCTTTTATCCATTGGATTTAGGCGCGTTATGCTGGAAGAACACATGGAAACACAGCACGACACACATACCGGGAAACATTGGATGCAGAGACAAATACCTACAACTATTGCCGCTAGAACCAGTATAGGCGTAAGAAGTTGCCATCCAATTTCTTTCAGGAGCTTCATCCACCAGCTATCTCCTGACCCTTCCTCCTGGTGGATGCTATCCGCCACTTTATGCAGTTTGTTTACTCCATCCAGGATTCCTGTACTCCCTTCTGGTATGTAAACACAGCATTGGGATCCCACCAAAAAACAGACTCCGCCCCTTTCTGCAGTGAGTATGTCTAAGACATACCTATTTTGGAGAGCCACTAGCCGAATTGCTTTCATTTCATAAGTGATGTTTTCCATTAGGTCTGCAGATTCTTCGATTACGAACTCAAGGGCCCTGCTTAGCTTTTGGATTTCTTGACTGTTCATAAAGATGCCCGCTGGAGGAACCAGGACCCCCATCAGATCTATAAACGTTTCCCATCCTGTAGGTTGATACGTAGGAATTTTTGGGTTTACTGCTCGTTTATTTCTGCTGTGTATTTCTTTATGCAGAGTAGACGGGGCATATACCATCACAGCCGGCATTATTCTGGCTATGTAACATACCCCAACAAAATCTTTGGCTAACCACAAATAAGCCCTCTTGTTACAGACGTAGGCATGTCCTTCAATCTGTAACAATCCCTTTGTGTAGTTATTTAGATTCACCATTTGACTGCACCCCGAGATCATTCTTTGATTACCTCTTGCGCTCCTCTTAAAACATATATTCTTTGGCCTAAACTCTTGTGTGATGGTGATAGGGGGAGGAGGTTCTCTTACTATCTGTACCATAGCAGGTGCAAGCCCGATTCCCTCAGTTTTGATTTTATAGCGTATCTTTTCCTTTAGAAGGGTTTTGTTCTCTCCTCTAACATAACAAGCGGTATTCGGTATCATATATTGCTGTGCTGACACTATTCTCATGTAAATTAATGTACACCCCGCATCCTCAGTAACTGGCGATGCGTACACTGGGATGCCTTCACTGCTATGTCGGGGCATGTGGGTGCAGATCCAGCAATCAGTTTTATTCACTACCCCATATGTTGTGTTTATTATCTTCACGTATTCATTTTTAGCATAGTCTTCCGGGTCGTGTTGGTCATAGGCATCTCGATTCCTGCTCTTGACCCAATCTGTTCTCCCTGTTTCATTTGACTCGGGCAACAGGTTCTTTAATTCATATCTAGATGGATGTTCCAGATACCAGAATATTATGGCAAATGCTATTAGTACTACTATCGTGCATACAGAAAACAAAATTTTGCCTCTTGTGGTACAAACTGGTATTTTCCTCTTACCTTCTGTGTTTGAGGAGCATACACTTATCCGTTCAGGGACTAAACCAGCATACACGGGTGTAGACATAGTTCAGTATATGGCTCAGTATACAGCGTATATCAGTTGCAACCTAGCGATATAGCAATATCCCCTATTTAAAGCACCAGTGTCCTTATTACTCTAGTAGTGGTAGGTCTCACTGAAAACCTTCATCCGATCTGTCCCACGTCTCGTAGTGCCTGTCCCAGGAGGGGAACGCCGAAGGCCCTTCAGGCTACAAGCCCGTCGTCTTCAGTAAGGCACAATTCTGCTAAAACCAACAAGAGAGTCCAAATGTTCATCTCCCTAATGATCAAAGTTCAAAACAGTGTCCTTACACGTTGCTTGGCACATACACGTCACGGGATCGGAGGCGATGGGCACACCTACTAATGGCGTCTGGCAGTACTGTTGCAACCTGGGGTTGGTTGGTTCCCTTTTCTGGATTCACGTGGTACCAGTGCGATTTGCCATCAACTTTTACCGCAGTTTGTGTTGCGAGGAGCACCTGAAACGGGCCTCTCCATCTGGGTTGCAGTCCGCTGGTGCGATCGAAGGCTTTTATAACAACCCAGTCACCGGGCTGCACGTCGTGACCTTCTCCTATCAGAGGAGATGGAGCTACTGCGTTCACCTGTGCATTAATAGAAATCAGTCTATTAGTTAACCCAATACAGTACTGTTGTAATGCAGGCCATGCTTGCTCAGACAATCTCTTAGGTGATATGGGGGTCCCAATACTTGGTGGGCGCCCCATAACAATTTCGAAAGGAGATAAACCATGTGTACGCTTAGGCATAGTACGCATACTCAATAATGCAATAGGCAATGCATCCGGCCATTTCAGTCCCGTTTCAGCACAAGCCTTTGCCAGTTTGTTCTTCAGTACACCACCTCAAAAGGGCAGGTGGGTAACTTACTGTGGCCCGCCGGGGCCGGTACACCTTTCCCCACATTATATAAAACACATATTTCACATTGTTTTGCCCATTGGCGACAATACATTCCCAATCTTTTGTTGTACCACACAGTACTTAAAACTTCTTCCATAGTTCTTGCGTTAACGTGGGTTGGACCATGAGCCACGCTCACTATCACAGGTAAGTATGCGTCAGGTAGTACCCAGGTGTTCGTTTTGGTATGTGCCCATAGCCCATCTACCGTCTCCTCATATTGATCATCCTTGTGCCAAGATAGTCTTTCTTCAATGGTTGCATCTGCTTGGATTTCCTTTACGCGCTCCTTCGTCCCTTCCATAGTCACATCCCTCCCCACTATGAGCTGTCGGGCTTCCCACCGAGTGTCCCTTGTGGCAACTAGTTTAGCCATCTGGTCAGCCAAAGAATTTCCCTGCGTGACATAATCCAGTGTTTTTTATGCGCTGAGCACTTCACTACGGCCACCATTTTGGGCAGCGTAAGGGCTTGCAATAATTCAGCAATCAATCGGGCATGTTTAATAGTATCACCTTGGGAGGTTAAAAACCCACGCTCTCCCCAGAGTTTACCAAAACTGGAAACCACCCCATGAGCGTAGGCTGAATCAGTATAAATTGTCACTTTCATACCGCTGCTTAACACTAATGCTCTCGTTAGCGCAATTAATTCTGCTGCCTGGGCCGATTTTTCACACACTTTCCCACTCTCAATCAACCGTTCCCCTGTAGTTACTGCATACCCTGCTGTTGTCTCCCCATTTGGCAGTTTGAAACAGGAACCATCACAGAATAATATACCCTCATTATCAACCAGCGGGGTGTCTTGCAGGTCTGCTCTACCCTTAGTGTGTTCTTCCATTTGAATCACACAATCATGCCTAATGTCATCAGGTGAGGTGGGCAAAGGAAGCAGTGTCGCTGGATTCAAAGTGTTACACCGTTCAATTTTTACATTACTGGCAAACAGGATCATCTCATACTGTGTGAGTCTAGCTGTAGTCAAATGCTGTGTATGCACTCTATTCAGAAGAACATCTACCGTATGTGGAACCTTTACTGTTACTTCACTCCCTAGGATGATACCTGCACTTTGTTTTAGGGCTGTCGCTGCTGCAGCTACTGCTCTCATGCATGGGGGTAGGCCTCGAGCTACTGAGTCCAGAGTGCTAGAAAAATATGCACATGGTCTCTGTTTACCCCCTTGTTCCTGTGTCAAGACTGACACAGCGCAACCTTCCTGTTCATCAACAAAAAGGCAAAATCTCTTAGTATAATCAGGTGTGCCTGTTTCCAGCTCCCGTGTCTACCAGACATCTCAAGTTTCGGTGGGGGCCGATCCTAATAGAGGCATAAGGCCCCCTTTGGTCTATAGGAACCTGCACCACTCCCGCTATCTCATTCCGGCATCCTCAGGACATATCGCTTGTGTTATCCTGAAAATCAACGTTATAGTATACCCCTTCTCCACATTCTTCACCCTGGCATACACCTTGTACTTGTGTCGTTTGTTGTGGCTGATACAGTAGATTGGGGGGAGGCGGGGCCGGCCAGGGAACATCCCCTCTTGCTTGCCCGTCAAAGGCATTGGGTTGAGGGGGTTTAAACATTCTATTGTCTTGGTTGCCGTACCCACCAGTCCTATTTCCTGGGGCAAATGTTGTCTGTGAAGGGGGCCGTACGCCCCTTCCTCTCCCACCACTCTGGGGACACTGGGATTTCCAGTGTCCGGGTCTCTTGCAGAAGGCACATACATCTTGGGGTAGCCCATCCCTCCTCCCATATAGCGCACCTTCTTGCACTGTACCTCTTCCTGTCCCTTGGCCCCCTATCATGTTGCTACTATAGCCCTGTGACGGGCCGTTATAATTGTAGTTATACCTGCCTTGGGGCCCTTGATGCAACTGTTGCATCAACACTTTGGTTTTTAAATCCTTCTCTTGTCGTGCCTTTTGTTGTCCCTTCACTCTTTCCCCTCTTTCGTAATACCTAGCCATTTCGAGGAGATCCCGGGGGTTCCTAGTCATCCATGTACTTTCTGCCCTCCTAATGTTCTCCTGAATTGGCCCGTGGAGCCCCTCTACAAAGTTTGTGGCAAAGTACCGTTGGCCCGTTTCAGACCCTATCTCTAGCCCACTGTGCGCTTTGAATGCTGCTTCATAACGCAGAAAGTACTGTGCTACCTCCTCACTTGCACCCTGTATCACAGCGGACAGTTTCTCCACATTCACATCAAATGGGGGTAACACCTTTTCTAGAGCCCTCAGGACTGCCATGCCATGCCCCCTTAGGGGTTCAGGATATTCCTCATGCAGTTTTCTATTTTTGCTCGCATCCATTACATCTTTCCATTTTATTGTTTCATTGTCTTTGGCACGAAAGGGGGTCCATATTTCTTCTGGGACAATGGCTAACAATATGTTATCTACATCCTCTACGGTAAATAACCCTGGTCTGAATAACTTTCCTACTTCTTTGTAGAATCCTGCCGGGTCTATACGGGGGTCGGGGATGGACTTAGTGATATGCATTAATTCAATTCGGGATAAAGGGACATACACATAGGTGCGCATCATGTTACCAGTGGCTGCCTCTATGGTGGGTTGGCACTCTCTCATTGGCATTAATAGTAACTTTTCCGTATTTGTTTGTTCACTCACAGGGGCCTGCGCTGGTGGCGAAACAGAGGATTGATGACTAAGAGCTTTCTCTTTTATTTTTTTATAATCTTTTAATAGTTTCTCCACCTTAGCCATCCTCCATTCTTCCGCCCCTGAATCATCCACTCTTATATTAGATAGCAGTTTCTTATCCAATTCCGTCCTAATCCTATTCCACTGGGACACATATCTAGGCTCCTTTTCCTCTTCTATATCATCCACCCTAATAAGAAGATATTTAATTACGTTTACTTGTATAGGCCAGCCAAGGCCCTCCATCAGACTCACCAGGGTGGACATGGACTGCGAGTGTATGGATGCTATCATACGATTAGCTACGTTTTGGCCCGCCTGGTCTGCATCTTTGAGTTTAGCCTCTCTTTCCCTCACCTCTCTTTCCCATGCCCTCTTTTCCTTCTCCCATTCAACACTGCCCCTTATGACTTCCTCTATTATGTCTGACATACATCCCCATAACTGAACACTGGACGCAGTCACTGGTAGTAACGCGACAGCGTCCTGATATGCTGAGGGCAGATCCGCAGTACTCTGTCCTCTCAATTTACAGTTACCCTCATAAAAGGTATATAGTTTAGTGGCCACTGTCCTAAATTCCAAAGGTGTCAAACGCCCCAATTGGTCCCGTAGGCTGTCATTGAGGGGTGTGCCATACAGCCCGGTCATAAGGATTTGCAAGTCTCCATCTCTATCCTTTTCTACAGTAGTCGTTCTCCTATGGTCTATCAACCTATCTGGGTCTCCATACTTCATTGGGAATTCCACCCTTTCACCCTCACTGTCTGCCGGTGGAGCTGTAGCTCCTGGAAACAATAATTCAGTCGTTGTTTGTTCTGCTTCTAGCCCTATCACATCTTCATATCGAGGCACCGGCACGGCAGGATACATACCCCCACTGTTCTTAATCATCATATGTCTATCCAACTGATCTAGCCTCTCACCCTTCTCTTTTATCTCTAGATCATGTAATTTTTGATTTACCGTTCTCTTCTGCTCCTTTGCTTTTTGTTTATTCTGAGCATTGCGCCTGCGCATTGCTTCTACCCTCCATAGTCGTATAGCCTCAAACTGTGCGGGTCTAACCCGTCTTTTTACTAATTCTATTTCTACTTTGGATATGCGGTCCACATCAAAGGACCCGGTGTCTGGCCATTTATGCTCAATCAAATCTTTTGTGTATTCGGACCATTCTTTTAAGAACAATGTTGAATTCAATCCATGTTTAATCAACATATCAAATGCAGGGGTTCCTTCAAGAGGGGCATAGTGTCTCTTGCCTATACCACTCTTGCTGGAAGCCGCTTGACCCATTTTGTTGGTATACCACAATTGCCTAAAACACTCACCTTTCCCAAATATGCACCTATTGGCTAACAATAATAATACATCCTCCTGGCGTATCTAACATATCATATCATCATTTCAACATTACTTCTTCATAGACGGACTTACCACCGTCCTCTTCACAAACCCTGAATCATTATTTCCTTATTCCATCATGCATCCGTCCATACCACTTATCTTAAGGGTCCCGCCAGAGTGTTCCGGACCCGAAGGGCGACAGCCTGCTGTTCCACCGCCAACGGAGCCGGAAAAACAAGGATGACGCGTTGGTTGCAATCAAAGGTGCGGATTCAGTTGTTGGGGCCCCGTGATCAATTCCTTCTCCGGTTCCGCCGCGGCGTTCCTCACCCAGTGACGGACTGTCGCTCCTTCGCGTCCCACTTCTGACACCAAAATTGTGGGTGCGATTTCTCGCCGTCCATAACCAGTACAAGAGGGACCCTGCAATAACTCAGACAGAAAAGAGCCAAGTTAACATTACTTTATTAATGCACAAGCATTCGCGAATGGGCAGCAAGTTCAAACGTCTCGCAAAGCAAGTCGTCAAAGTGCCGCGCTTTGCCCTGCACATCGTGGTCCTTTTATACCCATCTGTTTTACATTGTCATACATTGCTGCACATAGATTATGTCCACCACAAGGCGGTTCCTCCCAGTCATGACTTTGCATCAAGGTCAACAGTTCAACATCTGCTATTGTGGTTTCCTGTTATCTGTTATTCGCTCTCTTTCGTGCCCCTCTGTGTATCTCTGTGCACGAGGCTGTGCTTACTCATTCCTTCCCCACCCGTAATCTGCAGATAGTTTTAGCAGGCTCAACATGCTTCGACATACAGTGACCAAACACAATTCTTCTGTTAAAAACAAGTTCTTGCCAGGTCAGCAGGTCTCTTTCTAGTTTGCAATTGCTATTCATATATGGCCATTAAACGCCACCGTATAAAAGAGAAGGCCTCTTCTTTTAGCAAAAAGTACATTCTTTTAACGCATATGATGATTAGTACAAACTCCAAGTGTGAGCACAACATTACATATGTATGCGTACCTTCAGTTAGCACACCCCCTCCACGCCCCCCGCAACAGGCCAGCGACACAGAAGTAGGACTAAAGTTGTATGTGTATTTACCTAAGTCCTACTTCTATTTTCGGTGGCCCGTCCGGGTTTCTTTTTTTAAAAAATCTGGTCACCCTACGTGCATGGGACCCCTGGAAAGGGAGGAGACAGGGTGAACCCAGGTAGCAAACAAAGAGGGGACTAACCTGGGGGCACTGCTAAGGATGCCTATCCCCCTGGAGTTCCCCTTGCAGCTGAACGGGGATTTTTGCATTAGAAGAGTTCATTTTTTGGAAACCACTGTTTCCTGGTTACTGTGTCATTTCTAATGGACTTTAAAGGGAAAGCAACCTGTACAGATCGAATCCTGCATAATGGGGAAGTGATTTTAACATGTATAAATACTTTTAGCATTGGTAATTATGTATATATATTATGGATATCATTTAAGCAAGTTAGAATCCACAAAGACACGGACATTTATAATGTCTGGGCCTGGAGGATTCGCTCCTGTAACACGAGTGAACATGACACGCACGTTAAATATGAATTCACCCTGGAAGGCCCAGCGTCCGCTCTCTGGTAGGAGACCTTGCAGCGCTTAGTGACCCAGTGAAAAATGCCGTGTGGGACAGGCTGAGCTGACCCTGAGGGGTCTGGTTTCTGGCTTGCAGCGTTTTCAACCCTGCTTTTTACTTGCCACAAAAATACTGCTTGGAGAGAGGAGGCAAAGCAGGCCGGCAGATTGGGAATTGAAAACAGCCAGGAGAATGTTCTGGAAGAGCGCCACCTTCGCTCTCAAAGTGATAGCAGTGTATGACTCAATTCCCAGAAACACAATCACTTCCCACTTATAATTTAGTTTTTTTGGTTTGAATATAAACGTGAACATTTTGTGGGGGGTTTGAAGGTACATCTTTATAAAATTTAAAACAGTAAAACACTTGGCATCAAATGTTATTTCCCCCTTGTCCTAATCCTACTTCCCACTTATTCCGTCATGGCAACAGTCATGACAACTCACTTTTAGGCAAAGCTCAAATAAGGTGTCCTTTTCGGACAGTATGTTGTATTACTATGTTCTGTAAAGTTGCATATGCAGGTTATTTACAAATCGAACAAATACTTTAACCTCATCACAAGTTGGGGGGTATCATTACCGCCTGGGCTAATAGGGTTACCGCCAAACCCCCGGCGCTATTAGCGTCGGATCACGGGTTTGGCTGAACGGTAATTCCCCATTCCCCGTTGGGCCCATTTGGGAATTCCCCATGAGGCCCAATGGGGAATCTTTGGCACAACTACCATTGGCGGTATTAATGTGTGGTAATTGCACTGAAAATTGGCACATTCCCAGCAGATTTACTTCCAGCTGAAAGCTGGGGGTAAATCCTGCCAAACCCGTGATTTGGAGGACCCTTAAATGTGGCAGTAATAGCATTACCACCACATTTAAGGGTTACTGCCAAACTCGTGATGAGGCAGTATGCAATGAATGTGCTAACACGAATAACAGCTCAAAATTAAAATGGCTGCATTGTTGCAGCTCTTTGCATAATAGTAAGAATTTCAGCAACACAATATCAATGAGTGATGTCTTTCCTAAACAGAGCCGGAATCATGCCCTATCAGTGACCTCTCTGCCGGTGTGCATTCACTCCCAACAGTGACGTGTAAGCAGTGACCTCTCTGCCAGTGTGCATTCACTCCCAACAGTGACGTGTGCTGCATTATTAATGTGAAGTCCCTGCTAGCAGTGCCTTGATAGTGTGAATTCCACCTGGCAGTGTCCTGATCATGTGAAGATCTGCATGGTAGTACCCTGCTAGGGAGATGCCCCTCATTCTAGCACTCTGTTAGTGTAAGGTCCCTACTGGGAGTGCCCTGTTCGTGAGAGGTCACTCCCAGTAGGGCCCTGTTGGTGTGAAGTCCCTACAAGAAAAGACCCTGTTAGTGTTGACCTACACCGAGAAGTATCCTAATAGTGTGAGGATTCACCTGGCAGTGCCCCATTAGTGAGATATCTCTCAATGTAGTGCTCTGTTAGTGGGAGGTCACCTCTAGTAGTGTCTTCTTCGTACGAGGCCCTTCTCAGTAGGTCACTGTTAGTGTGACATCATTGCCCTGTTAGTTAGAGACCCCTCCTAGGAGCGGCCTGTCACAATGAGGGCTCCTGTTAGTTTGAGCTTCATCCCACCAGTGACCTGTTAGTGTGAAGGTACATCTGTCAGAGCTCGGTTAGCGGTCTCTCCCAGAAGTTCCCTGTTAGTGTGAGGTCCCTCCTATTAGTGCCCTGTTAGTGTGAGGTCCCTCTTATTAGTGCCCTGTTAGTGAGAGGTCCTTCCTAGAAGTGTCCTGTTATTGTGAAGATCCTCCACGCAGTATCAATCAATCAGGTTCTTATATGTGCAAAATTCACCGTGGGCATCAGTGCGCCGAGAACGATAAACCGTGGGAGAAGCGTTTGAATTAAATTGAATTCATATTTTCTTTCTATCACGCTCGTACACAAGAGTTTCAGAGCGCGAGCAGATAGGTTTTTAAATGTTGCCTAAATTTGTTGAAATTCTGAATCTGATGCAGTGCTACCGACAAGGAATTGCATAGCCTCAAGCCTGCCACAGACAAGGCCAGTGCCTCGCAGCGTTCCAGACGATAGCACAGAACTACCTGCTGGGCCAAAGAAGGTGATAGCAAGGACCTAGAAGGACAATGGGCCTCATTACGACCCTGGCGGTAACCAAGGCGCTAGAAGCGCCATGGTTGCTGCCGGTATTTTACCGATTGTGCCATGGTGAATGGCGGAATTACCCCCCATTCCAAGGTTGGCGGGGCGGTAATTCCCCATTCACCATTGGCCCTTCCCCATTCCCATTTTTGCCCCCATGGGGATCAATGGAAATGGGGAAGGCGGTAGTTGCGGTACCGTAAATACCTCCAAGGTCCCTTTGCGGGACCAATCCTTAACGGCTGTTAAAACCAGCCGTTAAGATCGGGACCCGCAAAGGGACCTCGTAATTAGGTGGTAAGGGGTTAACGGCGCCGCCACCTTTCACGGCGCCGTTAACCCCTCACCGCCTGGGTCGTAATCAGGCACAATATGGCTTAATTTTTTCCTGGAGAGCTTAACAACCTTTTCGCTGCTCAGCCCGATGAAGACGGCACAAGGATTTAAAGTGGACGCGTGACACAGCAGGTAACCAATGCAGTTTACGCCGGGCTACCGACAGTTGGGAAAGCAACAAAGCATTGCAGTAGTCCAACCTGCAGTTCATAACCGCTGCAACTATTTGAGCATGAAACTCAGCAGGAATGAAGGGCAAGACTTTCTTCAATTTCTTTAGCTTCACGATGCCATTCCTACAGGTGGCTCCAACTTGAGCCTCCATAGTTAGTGAAGAGGGAAATTTCACCCCAAAGATGTGTTACCAGCTTACTAGGTGTAGGAAGAGGGCCGAGATCTAAGGGCTTAAGTGGAGCAAAGTCCAGGAGTACAGGGGAGGGAAGGAGCCACCACTAAAATGCCACATTTAACTTAGGAACCTTTTGGCTCATCCAGCTGCCGACTGCTCCTAGACAGGCTCTCAAGCAAGCAACCGTAGTAGCATGCTCCAGATCCAGCCTAAAAATAAATGCCTGTATTCCGCATAACAAAAAAACGAAAATCAAAAGAGTGGATAGGACGAGCCAGGGGCTCAACATATACATTAAAAAGAACTGGAGTCTCATGTTAATATTTGCTTTCTGTGGGTCTCACTGGAGTCCTGTAACTGTGAGGTATTCCCCAGTAGCGCCCGTTACGTTAAACCTCCTCAGAGTAGCGCCCTCTTAGTACGAAATCTACCAAGCAATTCCCCGTTAGTTACAGACCCCTCCCAGTAGTGATGGCTCACCCGTAATGGGTGACGGGCATCAACCCACCACCCATTCTGGACGAGCCAAGTCAGTGCAGTGAAAGCTGCAGCCACAAGCGGAGGGAATGCTTCTAGGACAGACGCGAAGCGACTGTCCTAGATGGACGGACTAGAGACAGACGTCTGGACGGACGAGAGAAACACAGGACTTTGCAGGTTGGGATTGAACCCATGATTCTGTTCATCTGACATAAGAATATTCACCAATCAAGGCAGAACGATTGGCCCTGATTTGACAAAGGCGTGGCATCCGCCGAAACACGTGTAATCATAAAGGGCAACCATACAAAAATATTTAAACACCATTTATTAACACAAAGGGCCTCATTACACGGATGGCGGTAAGGGTTTACCGGTACCAGTAAATCCTTACCGCCTTACTACGAGGCCCCTTTGCGGGTTGGGGAATTTAACGCCTGCTTTTCGCAGGCGTTAAAAAACAACCCGCAAAGGGACCAGGGAGCTAATTACGGTACCGCAATTTGCGGTACCGTAATTAGCGCCTTCCCCATTCCCATAGAGCCCTATGGGGCAAAAATGGGAATGGGGAAGGGCAATGGGGGAAGGGATACTTCCCCCATTGCCCTTCCCAACCTTGGAATAGGGCGGTAATTCCCCTTTCCACCAAGGCGGTGCCGGTATTTTACCGCCATGAACCATGGACCACACCACCTTCACACCACCAACCCTACCCTTCCCAAACACCAATGCACCTTCAGTTCAAATCCTGCTCACCTCTTGGTCCAAACCTAATAGCGCCATGGTTCACCGCCATCCGTGTAATGAGGCCCAAAGTATTTTGTGGAGTCCACTTTTTTCATGGCGCATGAATCCATCAAGTAGTAAAATTAATAAGTGCAATGATTCTGGGCTAGCTTTAGCCGTCAAAGGGAAACCTGGCTTCCCTTGAAACGTTTCTGTTCCCCAGCACTCATGCCCACTGAGCTATGCAAGGCTGGGGGCGTTTTGCTTCGCCATGGCTGAATCAGGAGCACCTGGAAAATAACACAAGGCAGGAGTGTTTCCTTGCAAGCAAAGTATAAAGGGTTCACACCTTCTAAAACTAAAAAACTGTACATAAATATTTCGTGAATTCTTGCAGAGTACAGTCTTAACAAGCAAGTTCAGAGGTCACCAGCAGTCACTCAAGTGGTATAGTGGTTAAGTGTCTCGCCCCTGATCCTACCCATCTCGATTCGAATCCCAGCTTTGGTGGAAGCAACACTGTTAAAAGCTGTCTGACCACAACAAAAAATAAAGGGTAAAAGGGGATTTCCCAGGGAGACATTTTTTTGTTTTGCCAGATCTCAGATCCAAGAACATTCAACCCAATAGCCAGCAATGGAATAAAAACCTGCAACATCATGGCACACTAACCAGACCTCCAACTTTTGACTTAAGTGAAACGGTCTAGGAAAGTTATTGAATCGAAGCAATACTATTAAAATCAGGCAGTTGGCTTCCCTCTACTGTCCAGTTCATGAGGATGGATAACATCGTTGAGGCAGCTGTCCTCTGCTTATGAATAACCTGGCCAGATCCTTCTAGAAGACATCCTCCATTGGAAGCGCCTCCTTTTGGCACATGAGGCAGTGATATTCCATTATCACATCCTAGCGTCCATCCTCCAAGCCGTTGCCTCTCACGTGACCCCAAAGGCACCCCTACACAGTCTCGTTCATTCATTCTCAAGTGCCATTAACATAACACGAAGAAGCTTAAAGGACAATATGCATTATAGATCGAAAGTAAATACAACAGATTGTATCAATTTAGAAATGTTCATATATTAGCAGAAAAGGGAAAGGTTAAATTAAAGTGACGATGTGCAGGAATAAATTTTCTGCTCGCTAAGAGACTAAATAGTCAGGTGACGTAAACCTATAAGGGCTCATGTTCAATAAATGCGTAATTTGGCAACAGGGACCTGTTACTTTTACACTTTAATGTAATAGAGTCCCTTGACGCTAAGTTTGGGTCATTTGACCTGCGGGCATTGTGAGTGCTGCTTGCCAAGGTTTAATTATCATGCACGCATGTTAAGCAGTGTTCACAATTAAAAAGAAACACTGTCTGACATGCAAGCATGTTGGGCAGAGTTTAATTGTAATTGTACACGTTGCCTACCATGCCCGCCTGGCAGACAAGCATTTCCAATGGGTCCCGATGTGATCGGCGTGCTTTTTGCAGGTGCATAAAATTCGTGGCTGCGCAAATGCTGGAGCATTTGTATGGCGGAGAGGAAGGAGTTGGTGGAAACGCAGGTTGGTTTTCACCCCTCCCCCGCCATACAAATGATTGAAAATGGAGGGTAACATTAACAGAGGCAAAATAGCCTTACGCAAGTCTTTCACGCTTTCCATTAACGTTATGCCCCCGTAGAACCTGAGCCCCATACAGCTTTGACACCTTGTCTGTCACGCCTCATTGCCAGCACACCTCATTGGTCCTGCTTTTCCAGTCTCCCACACCTGTTATATTTAAGTACGTCAGAGCTGGTTTTGTAGATTTGGGGGACATGAGGGATTTTTAAAGCTGGCTCGCGGGGCTCTCTCTCCTTCAGAGGTGTTGCTAGGGGGTGGCTTAGGGGGCTATAGCCCCGGGCCTTTTGGTTGTAGCCCCAGATAGAATCTCAAAAGCCCCGAGTCCTGACAGTCCCGACATTAGCATAGCCCCTGATCTTTTCCAGACCTAGCAAAACCCCCACTCTCCTTTGCTGGTAAATTTGAATCTCACGACTGGTTTCGTCGTGTTGTGGTACATCAACTACGCGTCACAGCAAGAATGGTAAACAATTGTCCTGCTGTTACTGTCCGCCACTGTAATTTCCTTTAAATGGGAGTAATGTGGGCCATTTTGTCTGGCGCCAACCTGAGGCCTAAATGCAGAGTTTCGCATGTACTGTTGACCCACGATCACTTCACTGGGTAGTGTAGAGCCTACTGCAGTCATTTAATTTCAGGCAATGGAGGCCAGATGTTGCCCTTCTAGGACTGGCAGCCTTAAGGTGGAATTGGTAGGGCCTCAACACCTCATTATGGACCTGCGCTTTCATATATAATGTGCTGTCAAAGAAGGCTGATGTTTTCACTTTGTTCTGCGTTTCCAGCTGTAATCCCGCGTGTTGTGTCGTCTCGCATCCAGAGCGATGCCATTTCAGACTGTACCACAGGGTGTGCTTCTGCCTTGGCACCGTTGCAAGCGTCAGTACTCCGGTTCTTCGCCACCACCCATGAAAAGGGCTATCCAGGGAATGATGCCACAATATATCCGACAACCCATCCAGACATCCCCAGACAAAGGGACCTTCTGGGATCCTGTTGCTGGGGTTTGCTGATCATCAGGGTGTGGGTAAAAATAACTGGGTGTGCTTATTTTCAGTTGTTTCCAACTGTAATAGAGCAAAATGTCGCCCTCAGAATTACAACTCCCAAAATTTGCACTTTTTTTGTTGACCCACCCCCTTTTTATTTATTTTTTGAAATGTGCATTTTTAAAGCGTTCACACAGCCCGGGGGCATCGAGACGCTGTTACAGGAATATGCCTTAGTTGAGTATTTATAAAGCACTTAATACCCAGAGGTTTGTAAGCGCGGACCCGGGGGTCGAATGCTTTGAGTCGTCTTGTTTCCAAGGCGAGCACGTTTCTGCTGAGCTATCCTCCCAGGACGACCACACATATGTGGGCGGAGGTGGGGTATGGGATATAATAGTAGCATGCGGAACTGCGAGGGTCTCCCCCCACACATGTATGTGGTGTAAAGGGGGGGTTGAAAACAAGAAAAACCAAAAAAAGTCAGCATTTTCGGCCGTCAGACTTCTGGGGGTCGCAGTGCACACACAGATCCGATTCCAACTTTACCAGTGGCAAAAGCCAGCTTACAATAGCTGGGATCGCTTATTTATTTACTAGGTTACCGGAAATTGAAAATGGAAAGCCCGGCATCGTCATAGCAACAGTACTTACTGCACATTTTTTACTGCGCATCACCAAAATGGCGATTATTTTTGTTTTGCTTTTACCCCCATTTCACTGCTTATATATGCCGGGAAGACCCCTGTGGCCTCCCATACCCCCCCTCATTTATTATTAACTCAACCCACGCCCCCACATATATACACACAGGGAAATGGGGCTTTAACATTGCGACAATTTGGGATGCGCAGTAATGGTGTGTGCAGTAAAGGGGTGATACCAGCTAGGGATCTGTGTGATTACTGCGCATCACCAAAATGTCACATGTTTTGTTTTGTTTTACTCCATTTCACCGCATATATATATGAGGGGGTGACCCCTGCAAACCCCCAACTCCCCTCTACCCCCCACATTTATTACTAACTTAACCCACCCCTATATTTTATATATATATATATATATATATATATATACACACACACACACACACACGCACGAACACGCACGCACACACACACACACACACATGGGGCTTTTGAATTGCAGGATTTTGGGATGTGCAGTAAAGGGGTGATACCAGCTGGGGCCAGCAGGCCCCTTTTAATGTGGGTTTCTGCCATCCAGTTCAGCAACAGCCCTTTGGTATCTGGGACTTCTGGTTTTGCTTTTCCCATTAGGTGCATGGTCCCAACAAGTCCCAGCATGCAAATTAAAAATCCAGGACTGGATGAAGTTTACCTCATGACATGGGGCGAGTTAAGAGCGTAGGGCGCGAGGGGAGCAGGTTCCAGATGTATTCCCTCCCTCGCTGAGGCCAAATGGCTCCAATAACATATGGCACCTGGGATGAAGCAATAGCAGGGCAATGTGTGATCTATCGAAACCCAAAGGCAGATGGGGAGTCCGCAAAACGGAGGCTCGCCCTCCCGAAATGAGTCTCTCCCTGATCCTGTGTATTGGGTGGTATGTAACTTCCCACAGAGCGTATGGCATACCACCAGTCAGCATTTATAAAGAAAAAAAGGCCGCACAAAAATACTAAACTGAAAGTTCCTACAAAATGAAAAGTACATGTTTACTCACTTACATTAGCCATCTTTTTGGAGCTCATCTAGATTAATTAGTGTTCCTTAAATCACCGTTCATTTTATAGTAATACAATGTTTTGGGAATAATATAAGGTGTGCACCTTTTAGCCAAGACACCTCGCATCTGTTCTTTCAAACCATTGCACAGCTGCATATTAAACAGAGAATCCAACTTTTACATTTCAGGATGGTCTTCTTCACCCTGGCCATAGACTACTTTCAGATTTCCAAAGTTCGGAAAGGAAATAATTTATATTAGCATCCTGGGCGGGGGTGGGAGTCCTTGGTTCGCGGGCTGATACTCCCCATCTCAGCCTGCATTCCATTTAACCCGATGGCTGCTTCCTCCCATCCCGCTCCACCATCTTCTCCATACCCAACAATACCGTCCACCCTTTCCCCTTCTTTTTTTTTTTAACTAACCCCACTCCCTAGCCCCATTTAGCAGATTGTGAAAGTAGAGTCTGCTCCTTCCAGCTCCTTGCCCCCCCCTACACTGGAACTCTCTCCCTGTCTCTATCCGCTTCATCTCCACTTATTACTCCTTCTGTTCCTCCTTAAAAACACTCCTTCACCCCCCCTCCCTGACTTCTCGCCCCTTCCTCCTCTTCTTTCTCCTCCCCACTTCATCTTCCTGTTCCTTTATCTCTTCCTGTCTACCCTTTTGACTTCCATCCTCCCTTCTACTCTCTCTACTCCCTCTTCCCTTTCCCTTTCCTCCTTCCCACTCCATCTTCCTGTTCCTTTATCTCTCTCTGTCTCCCCTTTTGACTTCCATCCTCCCTTCTACTCTCTCTACTCCCTCTTCCCTTTCCCTTTCCTCCTCCCCATACCTCTCCTCTTCTCTTCCTTCCCAAATGCAAATTGTTCCACATGCTGTTTTTCTGGTTTGAATCATGTATATTTTATTGCTTCTATGTTCCATGTTTAATGTTTTCTGGTTGTTATGCTGTAAAGTGCTTTGGTGTAAAGCGCTATATAAATAATAAAATACAAAATACAAAATGGGGTCCTATTACCACAGGCAGAAATTACTGATATTTTAGAAGGGGGGCCCCAGGGAGCGAGAGGTACGTGTTGCTTCCCGGGGAGGTTGTTGGCCAGCGAGTCGGGCAGGGATAGATTGCCCCCTGTTTTTATATATACATGTGTCAGCGAAGGTTCTGGAACTTTTGGGGGTTAACAACGTTCTGTATTGCCTGGACCGCGGCTGGCACCGCTGTTGAGGTAACCTGGTGGCCTAGAGGGTACACAGGAACGAGCGGGGGGACATGGTAGGGAGCAGGGGATCTCAGAGCGCTGGTGGGGAGAGGGTCGCAAAAATAGAATGGTTTAAATGAATAATAAGAATTAAATAGTACCACAGGCCACCTTTCCCCCACCCCCTTATTTAATAGGGCAAGGGCCCCTCTTACCTTTGGTTTCCTCAGCGTGTGGGGGTTTTGAGGTTTGCCGGGTTAGTATTCAGGTGGTGGGTGGCACTCTAGTTGGGGGCTTGTCGTGTTAGGGATACGGCTGGGTTTTTCATTGTGGGGTTCCGGGTACCAGTGGGGCCCGCCACAGCAGCGTCTGGGGTTTGGTTTCCCTCCTAGGATGGGATCAGGAGCTGCGTAGCTGTTATGGGCTCCAGTTTCTGTGAGCCTGATGCAGTGCTCAGCTGTGGCCGCCAGGTGGCAGTGTTGTGTGTGGCTCGCGGTGTCTCCTGCTGCTGGCAAACAAGCAAGTGGGGCTGGGGTAGAGAGAGTCTCCTTCAAGCATGACACCACACACATTGGAAATTAGGTGAAGCACTAACCAATATTGCAATTTAAATTGCTTAGGATTATATTAATGGAGTGCAGGTGCTCACAATTAGGGGTTTTAATTTAAAAAGGAAAGAAAAGCGTTTACGCACAGTTGTGCTAGTTCAGAAAGGCTAATGGGTGTTCTTGGGCCATGTTTGGTCCTCTGTGGACTGGGGAGTTTCTAATCCCCCCCAACACTAGTCTTTAAAAGGGGCCTCAATGGGGGTCAGGTTTTCCAAAGGGCAGCCGGTGGGGGTCATCCAACAGGGTGTGGGTGCTGGGGTGCTAGATTGAGGCCCTGGATTTAGCAGTAGGGGGGAGGGGGATGAGAGTGGGGATGGGAACAGGTGATGGGGCAGCTAGTGGTTAGGCCAGGGTGGGCGACGCCCGAGTAGGACCACAGGAGTAAAGGGCATTACCACCAGCAGTGGGTTCAATGATGGAGAGGCCGGGTGGGGGGTGCTGCCCAAGAAGGACCACAAGGTCATTTTTGGGGTGAGTAGAAGGGCTCAGTACGGCCCCAGGTTTGTCCACAAGTGTGAAGGGAGTTGGTGAATGCCATCATCCCTGGGTGCAGCAGCAGGGGGAGGGGCTAGGGTGCCCCCTCCCCCACAACAGGAGCAGAAGGGAATAGTACGTCACTGTGCCGGATCTTGGTGTAGGGAGTTGGCCAGAATGCTGTCAGCTGCACTGAGAGTGGCGAGAGATTTTGGACGCCCCGACCGCTACAGCAGCTGTGCATTGGTGTTGGAGTTCGCAGTGAGTTGGGAGAGATTTGGACGCCCCCCCCCAATGGCTGTGCAGCGGTGATGGAGTTTGCAGTGAGTGGGGAGAGATTTAGACGGCTCCCCCCCCAGCGGCAGTGCAGCAGCGGCGATGGGGTGTATGCTCCACACTACAACGGTTTGGACCAAGAGGTGAGCAGGATTTGAACTGAAGGTGCATTGGTGTTTGGGAAGGGTAGGGTTGGTGGTGTGAAGGTGGTGTGGGAGGTGTATTTGGTGGGTGAAGGTTGCAATTAAATAAATATAATACACATTCAAAGAATAAAGGAAATTATAATTATGAAGAAAGAGGGGCTATCCCAGTTTGGAACATGATTGGGGGGTAATATTAATAAAAGAAATGGCATAGGAGAACTGGAGGGCCAGGAAGGGTGGTTTTAAAGGGATGATATGGAGGAAGAGAGTAACAGTTGGTATGAGCTGGGGGCGGGGGAGGAGGATATGATACAAGTCATTTATAACGCGCCTGTACACAGTGTTTCTAAGAGGGACAAGATGAGGGAGGGAACACAAAGGGAGGACAAAACAACGATCTTTCTAAGCCTTGTGTCAGTCAGATCATGCAAGTCAGATACAGCCGTTAGTATGCAGTAGGCATGGAGGCAGTGCAGGGATACGGGTCAAGGGGGGGGCTGGTAACCTTGAGACTCTGGGGGTAGCATGTAAGAGCAGTATACAGGCGGCTCAGAAGGGGAGCGCGAGAGAGAAAAGCAGTAGAAGAAGAGTAAGGTCTTGCACTGTTCCGGAGTTTCAGGTGGTCTGGCTCAAGTTTGAGAGGGGCAAGGAGGTCATTCAGAGGGAGGTACCTGCAGGTGGGAGGGATCTACACCTCACTCCTGACTGGCGAAGAGTCTGAACATCAGAGATTTGGAGGTGTCTAAGGAAAGGGCTCGAGAACGGAGGAACGAGAGGAGGGAAGGTGAAGATAGTTTGGCTCTATTTTAAAGTGAGGACAGGGATTGGGTGGTAAGGTAACGGGTGATTGGTTAAGTGAGAGAAAGAGGCAATAGTTAATATGAAATAGGGGGTGGCCTACTATAAGCTTAGGGGGCATGAAGTATCAGGCCCAGGTGATGCATAGAGCAAGAATGGGCATGTTGTAGTTGTGTGGCCCCTCTGGGCCTTATGTTTAAGAGCTCGTTCATACCACATCCCACCCTGGTGTCTTTGTGCGGCCCGTTATTGGTTGCCCCCAACCAGGACAGGGCTTGGGGGGCAGGAGGCAGAGAGCAGCCAGAAATCTCTGGGAGAGGGGTTGCAGTGGGAGGGGTAGTGGCGACAAGGTGGAAAGGTTTCCTACAAGAAGCGATAGTGGGGATAAGCATATCAGGTCAATAAGTTGCTGGGGTTGCGTGAATGGCAACGCAGGAATAATTTGTCGTACCTCTGTTAGTTTTCTTGGCTTAAAGTGATGTTGATTGGGTGACAGTTAAGTTTGGTGACAGTTAAGATGGGTGAATACAGGTCAGCAAAACAGTTTAGACTAATGGGTAACTTGGATGATCGAAGAGGGGGAGCATGTCAATTTACTGGGCAAATGGGGATGGGGAGAAGTAGGATTTGAGGGGAGGGGATAAGAATTGTGGCGGTATCGAGTTAGACTACAGGTCAACAAAGCAGTTAAGACTAAAGAGGAACTCGGAGGATCAATTAGGGAGAGAATGTCAATTTACTGGAAAGTTTGGATGGGGAGTAGGAGAGTTGAATGGGAGGGGACAAACATGGTAGCGGTGTGGAGTTATACATTCGCGGCACAGGGATGGAGATGATGGCTTCAAAAAAAAGAAGAGAAAAGAAAATGGTAAGAAAGGACAAGTTTCAAGGATTTATAAAAGAAAGTCAAATGGTGGGGTTCAAAGAGGGGCTATGTAAGAGGATGGGCGCTCGGGTGAAGGAGCGAAGCAGAGCGGCATACCAGGGGATAAAATGGGCAGTGTTGCTACGCGAAGTAGAAGGTGGTGTGGATTGAACTGCATGGACGGGGGTGCACGGGCCATCCCTGGTGCAGTCGAGGAAACAGCAATGATATGGAGCATTTGTACGGGTGAGCATGGGGGCGCAGTGGCCTAGGTGGAGGGATGTCGTGTCACGTTGTGCAGTGTGCAGAGGGCATTGAACTGCACGGACAGATGACGTGGGTGTGGCAACCGGGCAAAGGGGGGCAGTATGTGAGGTGCATAGCAGAGAGCAGGGGAACAAGTATTGACGAGGGTCAACGCAGAGGTACATTCACATATGAGGAGGGGGTGGAGTTACTGCGTTGGGGGGGAATTAAACTGCATGGACGAAGCGAGCAGGTCCGGGCCCTGGTGCAGTGGGGCAGCAATAAGGAAGGGTGCTGGGTAAGGAGCGGTGAGCAAATGGATTTGGTTGGGGTGAGCACAGGGAGTACCCATGCAAGGGTACATTGGTTAGTAGATGGCCATACGATGCTGGCAAATATGCTGACCCCCAACAAAATGAGGTTGGGTTTGGTCTATGGTTACACGGTATTACATGGATTGGCAGGGGAGAGAAGGGGAGACAGTTTGAGGTGGAGTGATGAGTAAGGGAAAGGAAAAGGTTTAGTTGTGGCAATAGTTGGGGGTACTTGAGTGGAGAGCATGCAGTGGATAGAGGAGTTCGGGGTGATGTCCTCAATAAAACTTAAGGCATTGACACCACACAGGCCAGGGCTCTTAGTGGGTAAGAGAAATAAATAAATACAACAAGATATTTCTAAGGGGAGCATTGGGGGTCTCAGGTTTTCAGAACAAATCTGCTGGTGGCAGCAGAAGGCTGGTGGGCAGGTGGTATGGGGGAGCAGTGTGTAGACAGGCATGGGGAATAAGGGCAAGTAGGTGTGGCTCTAAAAAAAAAAAGAAATAGAATATTAGGTCAAAGGGGGTCCAATATGTTGACAATGACCTGTTAGGGCTCTGAGAAGTGTTCGAGAGGGAGCGAATGGGGAAGATGGATCGGAAGTAGAGGAAAGGGTTTTGGTGAAAATGGGGTGGGTTTAGCAGGTTAGAGGGGGAGAGGTTGGACATGGTTGGAGGAACACAGTTTTGGGCGAAGGGTCCAGTGGGGGTGGTGCATAAAAAGGGCCTAGTGCAGAGTTACGAGGGTTTCATTGAAGAAGTTTGGGAAAGGGGAGCTGGTATGAAAATAATAAATAATTAATTAAGAAACTCGATAAATAAGAAGGGAAAATACGTAATTTGGCTGCTAAGGGGAAGGGAGGGACAGTGGTGCCCTGTTATGAAACAGAACATGGGGCAGACACGTAGAATAAGAATAGGTTTTGGCTTACTTGGTCAGGTGGGAGAATAGGACACCAGAGAAAGATGGTAAGGAGTTGGGTTGTGAGAGTATGAGAAGTACGGAAAACGTTAAGGGGGTTGGAGGAGTTGCCAAAAAGGGTACTTAGTGAGCAAGAAGGAGGAGCAGGTTGCTGAAGGTTCAAGGAAATATTGGGGGCGAAACGTAATGCTAGGTTTGGGATGACACGTGTTAGGTAGGGTAGAGGAAGGGTAACGTAGTGCAGTAAGTTTGTTTTAGTTCAGTTACGTATGGTACTTAATTTGTCTTTTCTTTCACAGATGCGGCAGGAGGTGGTGTTCTGAAGAACATTATAAGGGTCAGTGCCATATATGCAAGTGGTGTCTGTAAATTTAGAGGTATAAAGGTTTTAGGGCAGTTCTATATAGTGTTTTTTTCCCAAGAGAATTTTTTGATGGTGGGGATTAAGGTCCATTAGGGCTATTAGGATTATGTAGAGAAGTAAGGTGGCCGTGGCAGTTGGAGGAACCTTTAGTTATGAAAGTTACGGAAGGGGTTAGCCGGCTATGATGGGTTTATGAAGAGTTGCTATCGGTAGAAGAAAGAGCAGAGAAAAGAGATGTTGGCATGGCGAGCAGTGTGAAGGGGTGTGTTGGAGAAAGGAAGTAGGGGGAATAAGAAACAAGAGGAAATAAAGAACGGTTCTCTCAGTTTGGGATTTTATGTCTAGGAGCAGGATGGGGAATGTTTTCATGTAAAAATAAAAAAGAGAGAAAGAGAGAAAGGGAAGGAAAGAGAAGGAACAATTACATAATAGTTAAATAGGAAGATTATAGGGGGGTGGGTCAGAAAGTACACCTCTCGGGAGGGTAGTGTTGTTGCACGAACAAGCTACCCCGGGGGTACAAAGCAGGGTCGCGCTCTGTCTCCCGCGTAGGGGGTTTGGAACATGAACATTCTTTGACAGGGGCATGGCTTGTTTACTGGTATTTTTGGGCAACGCATAGCCTACTCTACTGAGAACGAACATGGATCAAATACCCTGTTCTATTGAGTTTCTGCCACACAGGATGTGTCTACAACCACATTTTAGCTCACTGCACCCATCACATAGGAGAAATATCCATTTGCATATCAGTCTGGTCACACCCACAAGGGTAGTTCAGCACTGAAATATTAGGTAATTCTCGCCCGACTAGGCCGAAACATGTGTTTGGGGTGCTTGTTGGTACACTTGGTACTCTTGTTCAGAGGAGAAATGTCTAGCATTTCGGTGCTGGACTGCCGAGTGGGTGGGACGAGACTGATATTCAAATGGCTATTCTTCTCCTGTGAAAAGCACAGTAAGTTGAACCGTGGTTGTAGACCCTACCGACCAGTAGCGGAGGCAGCATTTGGTGCCAGGGGATGGTGGCTAATCGGTTGCCAGCAGGAGGCTGGGGAGCACTGGGCACCAGGCGGGAGCTAGGGTGGGTGGCTGCTGTCCCCTGCACCTCCCCTGGCTGCGCCACTGCCTTCCGAGTGGGCACTTTCCCACAGAACAGGTGTTTTTTGGCATGTTTGTATCTGTTAGAGGGGCTCTCAGACCTTTTTTTTATTTTTAGGAACTTGGGGTTCACCCTAAATTACTCAGGGTAATCCAGACGTGGACCCCTTGCTCACTCTGCTTAGAAAGACACATCTTGACCTCACTGATGAGGCCCGACTAGGCAAACACGTGTTTGGGTTTCCAGTTGGTACTCGTGGTACTCTAGTTCAGAGGAGAACTGCCTAGCATTTCAGTTGCTGGACTGCCTAGTGGGTGGGACCAGACTGATAAGCAAATGATATTTCTTCTCTCTCAAAAGTACAGTGAGCTAAAACTTGGTTGTAGGCCCTCACGAGTGCGCACCTTCCAATAAAACAGGTCATTTGGCCATGTTCGCTCTCGGTAGAGGGGGCTCTCAGACCTTGGTTTCCAACTTGACTGTTACTGTGTGGGGGAGGGGTTGGTTAGCTGCAGAGTAGTACAATGGTCTGGAAGAGCTCTACTGTGGCATGAAATGTTGTACTCGTATTAATGGCATATCCAGCCATGATAAGTGTTCGTACATGCGGGAGGGAAGGGCATGTTGCTTTACTGTTGCATGGCATATTCTTTTACTGGTGTTAAGGTCAAAGACAACCAGATAACTTCAAGTGAAATAAGACCATTTGTGAGATGTAGAGAGAGAGTGTTGAGGATGTTTATAACATGGCCAGACAACAGTGAACTAGCCAAGGCAGGCAGTGATGTTACGTGATATGACGCCCACTCGGTGAGAGGTGCGATAGTGTTTAAGGCAATTAATGTGGGAGCTTGACTGGAGGACATCATGAAGGCAGCAGACTAGTCGAATGAATCAACATTTACGACATTTTATTTCAAACCAGTCAAAAAAGGTGACGTTTGGAGGAAAGTAAGCTTTGAAGAAGCATAATCCAAGCCTCCGGGTCTTGACATAGAATTCAGATTTTCAAACCATACGTTATTGAAAGTCATAATTCTATTAAAGACACAGAGGCAAAGGATTATCCCAACCTGATAATTGTGAGGAATCATAATTGTTATGATTTAATATATGATGCAATTATATTTATGCAAATGTGGGATGCAACACGATTACCCACCCAAGTGGACAAGATGTGCGAGATGTTTATATTTCAGGTTCATTGGCGGATAACAGACTGGGATGTGATTCACAGATTGGACTTCGTTATCAGTTAAGTGTTTACCTGTTGGGGCGCAAAAGTTGAGAATACCAGCGAAAGAAAGAGGAAGGTTGGACAGTGTTTGTGGAGCTGGTTATGGAGTATTGGTTAAGATGGTCATTTGATGCTGCTCAAGAAAGTAAAGATAAAGAGAAAGCATAATCCTTTGCCTCTGTGTCTTTAGTAGAATGAGGACTTAGCAAAACAAACACTTCTGTCAAGCTGAAGACATCTGGGATTCTTCCATTTAACTGACAGCTGAGGCAACCAATTCCAATAAATCTCTCTCACCACACCGTTTTTGCTCCCTAAATTCTCCTTACACCAAACCCCTTAAAACTAGAAAAATTCAGCATATATTTTCCCAGTGAGAAAAAAGAAAACAAACTGTTACTGAGATGTTTCTATACTGAGAAAAAAGTGAGGGAGGGAGCTCTAGTGAGGGAGCTGACCGACTGGCTTTCCAGAGCCCGCCTTTTTCCCTGCCACACCCCTTGCAGGCCGCGCCGCAGCAGAACGTGAGGTAAACAGTGACTGGCGACTGTTCAGGCCGCCGGTCCACCTCTCTGCTGAGCTCAGCAGAGCGCCCTCATCTTGTGTCAGTCTCAAAGTCAGGGCCCGGGACGTGTTCATCAAAGGCTCTCTCTCCGCTAGACACAACACCGGGGCCCAACTGGCTCTGATAAATCAGGCACACTGACTTCATTCACTTTGACATGCTACACTGTCCGAGACCACATGTGAGAGAGAGAGAGAGAGAGAGAGAGAGAGAGAGGAGAGAGAGAGAGAGAGAGAGAGAGAGAGAGAGAGAGAGAGGAGAGAGAGAGAGAGAGAGAGAGAGAGAGAGAAGAGAGAGAGAGAGAGGAGAGAGAGAGAGAGAGAGAGAGAGAGAGAGAGAGAGAGAGAGAGAGAGAGAGAGAGAGAGAGGAGAGAGAGAGAGAGAGAGAGAGAGAGAGAGAGAGAGAGAGAGAGAGAGAGAGAGAGAGAGGAGAGAGAGAGAGAGAGAGAGAGAGAGAGAGAGAGAGAGAGAGAGAGAGAGAGAAGAGAGAGAGAGAGAGAGAGAGAGAGAGAGAGAGAGAGAGAGAGAGAGGAGAGTGAGAGAAGAAATTGGTTCCCAGCCAAGAAAACACGCTGTTTGCGCTCAGAGAGAAGAAAAACGACCCCACGAGCATTGCACAATATGAGCTCCTGCGCCGTGCCCGGGGACATGGGTTATTCCGGACACGGGAAGCAGCTGCAGCCAATTCTGCGCCTGAGAGGAGTGTAGCGAGAAACAAACCTCGGCTTGCGCGCTTGATTTATCACTGGAGTTGAAACCCTTCCATGTCTCCAAGGACGGATAGGTTCTCATAAGCCTAAGGAAAGCGTTTTGGGGGTCAGGGGGGGGGGGGGGGGGGGCTTCTGAGCCTGTATGGCAAGCAGCCAGACTTTATTGCAGAGGCTGAAAGGTTAAAACAAGGGAATGTGCTCCCCCAGCTGTGTGTTCAGGACTCTAGAAGTAGTGGAGGCATTCTCAAGAGTGCCCCCATAACAACATACCTTTCAACTTGGCGCATTTCCAAGGAGGGGGGGAGCCACCTCTTTTTAGGAGGGTGTTCCAATTGAAGGCAATGGTTAAACTATTTTATTTTTTTTTGCGACGGGGGGGGGGGGGTGGGGGAGGAAGGTTTGCAGGGAGGATGACCCCACTGAAGTCTTTCAAAAACACTGTGCTTGTTTGGAAGGTGAAATGAGTGCAAGGCCTGACGCTCTCCAAATTAATGTGAATTGACAGGTTTGCCGTCAAGGCTGGCGGTCATTTTAAGGGCAACCCCGAAAAGTTCATTTCCTTGACATTTGCTTATTGTATTTTTGAAGGGAAAATGGTGTTTCGGGCAAAAATACAAGAGTATACAGTTCAGTTCAATTTCCCGCTATGAAACACTTTGTTTACGAGCGCGATATAAATAAATTATTATATCATTCAGAAAATAAAATAGAACCGTTTTGTGCATGGAAATATCAGAGCCATTACGAGTTCGATTTCCAAAACTGAAATCCATAAATTTTTACCTCCACCACCGAGGTGTAAGTAAAAATTGCTAATTTGTCGCAAAAAGTATTTTTTCATATTGGTCAATGTACAGAGGGAAAGTGTAGGCGCTTCTCTTCAATACAGTGGAAAAGATTTTTAAGATATGTCATTGTATGGGGTAAATCCGTGAGCATCTCCAATGTCCATTTTCTCACCACCGTAGCTCTCAGCTCACCCGCCCTGTGCTCATTTTACTCACCAGCCAAGCCCTACTACACGCACATATACTTCATGGGCTCTCAGCAGCCAAAAACTAAACTGGGCGTGTTCCCACGTCCTGGGGACACAACAGGTTGAGAGTTATGCACCACCTTATCTTACCAATGTATTGCACACAAATTCAGAATAGACCCTTTTTGCAAATAAAAAAAATGTACAGTAGTGGTCTGCACCACTCTGACACATTATTCATTTTCACCATCGTTATGATGATGGAAATCAATGAAGATGTTTCAACAAATGAGGTAATTGGTATTTCTGTAATACACTGAGCGGTATTCCAGAAATACCACTAATTTAGCACTGGGCCTGGGTAAAACTCAAATGGGTGGATTTTCAGAAATACTGCTGCAGAGTTTCTGTTTGTAAACAAAAACCAGCCGAATTCTGAATGACTACGTGTTTTGCCTGGAAAAAACAAAAGCAGTGCCGGGAATTGGGGGTGATGTAATTGGACCATTGGTCTCTAGTGATGCCATGTTGGGTTATCCACGTTGAGCCCCATGTTGCTTCTTGCAAACCTTGTTACCTGCATCCTTTACAATTCTACACATATAACTAAGATTCTTTTAAAAGGGTGTAGGCTTTCTGCTTTTGACGGTTGTAATTCTAGGGTAATTTTACCCGTTATCATTCCACGTCTATCAGCATTTTCCAGCCTTCCTAACGTTTGGTTCCAAAAGACTTCACAACCCGTCATCGGCTCAACTGTGGGATGACCCTTTTATGAACAACATCACCCGAAAGGACTCGGAGTGACTGAACTGGCAGTCGGATACCATGGCGGGCCGGTCTCGCTGGAGTGGAAATGGAAGTGAGAGAGGCTCACCGGTTTGGAAATTGGACTATGTAATACGGGATCGGCAGAGCCATCCAGGAAAGGATGATGCTTTTGGGCAAGGCATACCTATGACCTGAGCAGGGCTGGCACCGCCCAATAGGATGACTCTAAGAAAGCGACCATGTGTTTTTCCAATGAAATGTAATCTGTTTTCAAATTTCAGAAGGTCTCTGTCTCATCTCATTATGTGTGGACAAAGTATATGAGATATGACGTATTACTGGGTAGGAGTTAGCCCAGCTATGCTTTTGACGGTTGTAATTCTAGGTTGATTTTAGCGGTTATCATTCCACGTCTATCAGCATTTTCCAACATTCCTAACGTTTGGTTCCAAAAAACCTCACAACCTGTCATCGGCTCAAATGTGGGATGACCCTTTTATGGACGACATCACCCGAAAGGACAGTTGTCGATGTAACACATAGGATTCTTCTGCAGAGTATTTCATCTTGGTGTACTGTCAATTCACATCTGGGACACATAATTAATTACCATATGAAGAGAATGTTCCTGCAGCTGGAGCTGATAGCATCATTTTAAGCTGAGTCCTCTGGGTTTTATTATGTGCAGTACGTCTCAAAACACATAGCACACCCAGACTGTGGATATCCTAGGCAACATTCCATGGGCTCCCTTCATTGTTGTCCTCATGCCTTCCCCCTTCAATACGTTTTTGTGCAAGTTAGTAAGGGCAGGAGAGTGTAGGAATTTTTACTGTTTTAGGCGATATGTAATTTTACTGCTCCTATGCTCTGCTAGAAATCACTGCATACCTCACACATGTCAGACAGGATTAAAGACAATGATCAGGCAGGATTAGAAATGACCATATACACATGATTAAGAAGCATACCATATTGGGCAGGCTTAGAAATACAATTGGGTAAGCTCTAGAGAGCCGGCCACGAAGATGTTCGCAATCTAGCAGCACCACATATATCTTGCTGCTTCCCCTTAATCATCGCTACACAATTAAATCCTGAGGAATTCGGGTGCACAGTGCCCTGACGAGAGAGTGAGCTGCTTAGGAAGTGCCCTCTAGTGGTTTCTGGGCAGCAGAGGTAGTTGCTGAGGCAGTGGACTGTCCCCGGAGTCCTGACCGCCATCTTCAGAGGCGGAGCAGCTGGTGAGCTTGGGGCACACCAGCTGGGCCGTTGTCCGGTGTTCTTGGAGCTTGCTGACTCGGCAGGGTGGCTCTTGCAGCGAGAGCGAGTTGAGCTAGCATTTGGCTCCTGACCTGTGCAGTATTGCTTGGTCGCTGAGTGCTTCCCAGGCATACCGATACACTATCCAATGTGTCAGAACTGCAGAGGTACTGCTGTTCAGCAGAATGGCTGGTGAGTGTGCACCAGGCCAGACTTGTGTGTAGGCCTTCTGCACAGTGATCGGAACCCACTGTGCCTGGTGTGGTGTTTTCAAGTGTGATAACGCTTTTATTCAGCAGGACAGAACACACATACGGTCAGTCACGATGTCCCTTTTTGGCGCGCATCGCAATCCTTTATTTCTTTCCTCGTGTCATCCGTCATGATGCTCAACCAGTCTTTCCTCTACACCAAATCCCTCCCCAACTTGCATAACGAAAACCTCTGAACAAGTGATGTTTATCTCACAGTTAGTTGGAATTTGCCGTGCAGGACAAACCCTATCAGCTTCGTGGATGGCTGCAGCCTTTCTCTCAGCGAATACTTGGACTTGCTCACCAGGGAGTTTCTGGAATGGCTTATGTAGCTTCTCACAGTTCTGAGCAGGAGTCGGGGCGACCCTAGCTTGGTCCCTGGGAGCCAGCCACGACCTCCTCCACACAATGATCTCTTGTCTGGTTGTCGCCTCACCAACTGTGGGTGGGCGGGTCCTCTCCCCACATGGTGGGTGGTACTCGTCGGAAATGGGAGATGTTCCATGTCACTATCTCTTGTTTTCTCCTTGCAGTTACCATCCCGTGGTTGTTATCCACGACTGCCCATGGGGTTGGATCGTAGAAAAGGGCTAATTTCTTTGGGGGAGGGGATCAGTTCTTGACTAATACCATGTCTTCTGGGGCTGGCTCGTCGAGGTCGGCTCTCACGCTCATTCCGGGCACGCCTGTCCTCTTCGACCTGCTCATGGTCTATGCTGTGTTTGGAGAGTCCCACTTGGATGGGGGTGCCAAATATGAGAGCTGCAGGGCACACCTAAGTTGAAGAATGAGGTGTCTACCGATATGGTCGCAAGAATCTATATACTTCCGGGGAGCCACAGGACTTGTTGATCCTTTGCAATTCAGATCACTGTTTATTGAGGCCATGAAGGGCTCTAAATCCCCTTTTGCTTGGGGCCATTATGGGGTAATTCTGTGATGATCTATATTGAAGTTGTTTAAGAAACCTTGCAGCTCATGCCCTTTGAATGGAGGGCCATTGTCGCTCTTGAGTTTGTTTATGCCATGGATGGTGAAATTTGTTTCGAGTGCAGTGATGACTAACGTCGCATCGGTGGACCGGACTGGTTCAACTTCAGGAAATCGACAAAACTCATCCACCGCCACTAGTAGATATGCTTTGTTTGCAACGGCGCAGAAGTCCACGCTGATCGCGTCCCACTTCTGCTGACTGCGTGGGGGGTTTGCTGTGGGTTCTGTTGGTCGTTATCATTGTGATGCTTGGCACGCGGCATAGACTCCTACTATGGCCATCACCTTTTGCTGTATGTTCGGTATCCACACATGTGATTTGAGAAACGGCGGTCTTTTGACAATGCCTTGATGACCTTCGTTGGCCAGTCGCAGTACTCTGTCCTCCAGCGTCGTAGACAGGGCAATGCAGTGTCCCTTCAGTATAATCCCCTCCGGAGAAATGGAGAGTTTGTGACGTACCCCGAACAGGCCTTGCAGTAGTTCGGTGGGTAGTTGCTGCCAGGATGTTCTTTGTCTCCTGCATGGGTCTTGTTCTGTATTTCTTCCAGTTTCATTCGTTTCGGGGGGGGGGTGCACGCGAACATATGGCACACATGCCCATCTGTCTCCTGGGTTGCATCCTGTTCAGCTCGGGTCGCTGGTCGTGGGTGTGGGGAGAGATAGTCGGCCAGATTGTCTCCACCCGCTCCATAGAGCAATTCGATGTCGAATTGCTGCAATTGGGGCATCCACCAGTGAAGCCTAGCCAGTGGGTGTGGAGCGGAGCCCTTAAAAATCAGCACAAGCGGTATTTGGTCTTTATAGACCATTGCATGGTGTCCCAGTAGGTACACTTGGAAGTGTCTGCACCACCACAGGATTGCAAGGACTTCTCGCTTGATATGGGCATAATTCTGCTCAGTCTTGGTTAGGGCCCTGCTGGCGAAAGCAATGGGATGCGTGGTACCACTCTAGTCTGTTTGTGTGAGTACGACGCCCAATCCCACAGGGCTGGCGTCCACCAGTAGCTTCGTCTTTCGGGCCGTGTTGAAGACCGCCATTGTCCTGTTGTGAGCGAGTCTTTGATCCGCTGGAAGGCATCTGCGTGTTCCTTCTTCGATTTGAGGTGTAGTTCAAATTGCTGCAACCACAGCACCCACTGTTAGGAGGCCCCTTCTGCATATGGGTCAAAAGGCCTCATGAACGAGCCTTGCGCTGAGTCTTGCCATGTGTTTCTTCCTGCATGTGTGTTCAGTGGGCTGGTAAGTTTCCCCGGTACCTGGGTGTGCTCTGGCCAGCGGACGGTTGACAGCTGTCTGTCTGACATGCTGCTGTGTTCAGTGAGTTTCCTAAAAGGGGAACTCCAGTCCCCTGCACACTATCTTTGGCTAATAGCCAAAAGGTTTTTAACATTCCTATTCAAATGAAAATTCTAAGATTTTAGATAGACAAGGTAAACAACTTTTGGAAATAATTTTCAATCATCAAAGTAAAGCAAAAACCTATGTTCAATTCTTGGCATTGATTTGTGTTTTATTAATAGTATGATTTTTTAATTAACATTTTCTTTATTAATAAAACACTTCGTACAAAGAGTCTCTGCTGGCTCGTCCAAGAGCAGTGTCGGTGCCGAAACCTGGGAAAAGATGCCATCCCATTCCTCACAGTTATATGGAACAGTGACTTCTCTTTTTTGAGGAGGAGGAAGAATGATTCTTGGAGGAATCAGTGGGTGAGCGAAACCTCTTGCAGTGTTTCTTCTTCTTCTTCTTGTCTTTGTAGAATGGGGACCATTCTTTGGTTTGGCACTCCACGTCCAGCAACCTTGAACAGGCCATTGTGTTGCCACTTTCCTTATGGAAATGGGGAAAGAGTTTAGCTGCTCGCTCTCGAAGCGGCTTGAGATGCATTGACTAGCACAACCCACAGTTTTGAGTGTCGTGTTCTTCACTGAGACAGTATGAACAAATTGTATGGGGGTACTGACATGTGATGCCCTCAATCAATGCAGGGTTTAATTAAATCCTTAGGCTATCATCAGATGCGAAATGGCACTAAACATCAAAAACAATCACTTCTTATAACAAAGCAGTGTTCCTGAAGCTAAAAGAGTATGTGGGAAAAGAAACTAAGATAATAGGGCATGGCCCCAATGTGAGGTCCGGCACGGGACATGTAGATGAGCCGGGTAAAGCATGTACATCACTGTGATAAGCCTACGGGTGGTGGAAAAGTTTCCGTAGAGCCGCTGTGCTGGGAGATAGCTATCATTGATGAGGAATATGTGAGAAGAAGGAATCCATTAGAAATAACTTGGTTTTAAAAAACATTTTCCTGTATCTGCTTGGCCACTGATCTATGAGTGTAAGTCTAAAGTTTACCCACAAGCAAAAATGTATTTCATGTAATAATTTGTGGTCGATGTTAATAACATTTAATTGGCCAGCTAGTTCTTCTAAATTATGTATTTGTTTGTCATCTTTCTGAATGGCAGCAATTTGTATTTGCATTTTGTATTTGTTTTTATTTGTACCGCTCCATCAGGCCCGGAGGCATCAGGGCGCAAATTGAGCAAAGTTACATACAGAGCAAAATATACATACATAAAATTATAGACAGGGTAATAAACGAGCATTTCTATATACATAAATTACAATGCAAATTTAAGCATGAGACATAACAACAGAATGTACAGTTTATCTATGTAGAGTGTATAATAGGCAGGGCAGTGGGCCAGAGTAAGTAGGACTATGGTGTGCAGAACAAGTCTAGTGCTAGTTGAAGAGCCATGATTTCGTTTTGGACTTGAATGTGTTAAAAGTGTCTTCAGATCTGATTGATACGGAGAGGGCATTCCATAGCTTGGACGCTAAGACAGGGAAGCTTGTGACCCCCACTTTGTGGAGTTTGAACCTAGGGATCGATAGACCGTGGGTCTGGGCGGTTCTTAAAGGTAGGGTCGTCGAATGGCGGGACAGCCGACTGCAGAGGTAAAGGTGGGCCTTGTTAGCCAGGCATTTGTGCGTGAGGGCAAGTGTTTTCAGTGAGATTCTCTGCTTGACAGGTAGCCACTGTAGGTTAGTTCTGGATTCGGAGATGTGGTGGTTACGGGGGATGCTTAGGGCGGCTCTGATAGCGTTGTTCTGGGTAGTTTGAAGTTTATTCAGGTTCTCTTGGCTGGTTCCTAAGTAAAGGGCACTACAATAGTCTATTTTAGACATGATGAGGGTTCTGGCTAGTGTGACACTGTTAGGAGTGGTCAGGAACGGTCTGCAGGCAGTAATGAGTTTACAAGTGTATGCAGAGGCTGATCTGACTGCATTTATTTGTCGAGATAGGGATAGGGTGGCGTCAAGGTAAAAACCTAAGGTTTTTGTGTCTTTCGAGACTTGGATAGTATTACCATCTATGATAAATGACTTGTAGGAAGACTCTAGTTTGCTAAGGCGTTGTGGGGTGCCCAGGATGAGGAGCTCCGTCTTGTCGTCATTTAGGCATAACTGGTGTTGGGCCATCCAGGCTTGGATGACCAGGTAGACGTCGTTAAGGGCCTTGGTGTCAGCTAAATAGTCTCCTGTGATGTGAATGAGTATCTGGGTGTCGTCCGCATAGTTTGTGGAGGAGACACCCAGATAATCAAGTACATCAAAGAATGGTTTCGTGAAGATGTTATAGAGTGTAGGTGACACGCAAGATCCTTGAGGAACGCCGCAGTGTATTGCAGCGGGGTCCGCGGCAGCGGACGGGGAAAAGACCCTCATGGATCGATTACTCAGAAAGGATTTGATCCAGGCCGTGGCTGAGGTCGAGAAGTGGGCAGCAGAGTGGAGATGCCTACATAGGATCTGGTGATTGACCAGATCGAATGCCGCAGAGAGGTCGAGGAGAAGTAACATTGCTAGTTTACCCTTGTCCTTCAAAACCTCAATTAAACCTCAATTACATCCTATATAGCTAATTCATCTTTGTTTGTAGCCTTTCACCTAGTGCAGGGTTGTCCAACACCTGGCCTCGAGGGGCGGATCCATGTCAAGTTTTCAGGATACCTCATTACTATTCATGAGATAAAAGTGCATATAGTGATTCTAAATGTATGCACATTTTTCCTCGTGAATATGAATGAGGGATATCATGAAAACCCATCAGGATCACATTGAGACCTGGAGTTGGACAACCCTGACCTAGTGGGTTGATTACACTTAAATTGTAATCTATTGTAGGTGGTTGTGTATCTTTTGCTAGTTATGTTTCAAACATGTATATCTTGCTGTATTCTAGCATTTGAATATAATTTGTAAAACTTGGACTTTTGATGTTACCTTTGTTATTGTTATATTATTTTTCTGAAGTGTTCTAAGTTCCATGAGTTCTGATTTATGATGCCTTGGTAAAAAGTGCTGAAGTGCATAATAATACAGTTATTCTTTTTATGTGACCCACAAGTTCGTTTTTTGATGATTAAAAAAAATAGGTTTTGGGGTTTTTACTAAGTAGCCACCTGAAAGCTTACTTTTAAAGCCTTTCTTTTCTATTTTCTCTTCACATTCTCTTTATAGTTGTAATGTTGTGAAATGTTAGATAAACATTTATTCTCCAAGTGATAGTGATTACTAAGCACACACAATATCATCACTGTTTGGATTAATAATCACTAACATTTGTATTTTATGGTAACGTTTTCAAATGCTACGTCTATTTTCTGGGTGTGCTTAACCAAGACATTGGCCCTCATTCTGACTCAGGCGTTAAGGGGTTTACGGCGCCGTAAACGGCGCCGACCCTTAACGCCTGATTACAAGGTTCCCTTTGCGGGATGGCTTTTAACGGCTGCTTTCTTGCAGCCGTTAAAATCCATGCCGCAAAGGGAACCTTGGCGATAATTACGGCACCGTAATTTACGGCACCGTAATTTACGGTGCCGTAATTATCGCCTTTCCCCATTCCCATTATGCCCTATGGGGCGAAAATGGGAATGAGGAAGGGTAAAATGGGAAATGGGGATTTACCGCCCCACTCACCTTGGAATGGGGCGGTAAATCCGCCAACCGCCATGGCGTAAACGTAGTTTACGTAGTTTACGCCATGGTGGTAAAAGTGAATGGCCCTCATTACGACCCAGGCGGTAAGTTACCGCCTGGGTCGTAATGAGGGCCATTCACTTTTACCATTAAAATGTGTTCCTGATCATTTATAATCAGCTTCATATGTGCCTCATTCACAATGTGAATGAGTTTGAACTCCTAAGCGAATTAAATGAGCAGAGAGTGACTTCTGTTAAAGATCTTGTCATTGACATTTTTCATCTTTAGTAATTTATGAGGTTTTGTGTCTACTTACAAAATGTCTACTACAAGTTGGATATCAATATTAGCATTCCTCATTCCTACAATTATAGGACAGGAGTTATTCATGTTAGTAGGCTTTGAAACTTACTTTAATTGTTAAGATCTTTTAGGAGTTTATCTATTTACATTAAGTCTACTGGACGAGGAAACATGGTAATGAATTATAGTTTCTGCTTGTTGTTTTCTGTGGAAGCCACATCTAATCTTTGATTAACATTTTTCATTTTTGGTGTATGGTTGTTTACAGTAAGGTGGGCATTTGTGTGTTTGAAAACGGAATACTTTGTCATGTAAGTTTGGGTTTTTAAATTGATTTTGAAATTTGCAAGTTACATAATGTTCATTAAAATTACTGGTTTTGAAGAATCTTCTCCAAAAAGAGTAACATCTTCAATCCATAGCACCATATGACTATGGGGAGCTCCTCAAGTTTGGTATTCTTTTCTCCAAAAATAATATGTTACTTGCTGAATGGTGGACATTCACTGTTTAAAGTAAAGTTTGACATTGCAAGGAAACGATAATGCAAAAGTCTTCACACATTAACTGGATCTAGTGGAAAGAGCCATTTGAAATTAAGTTATTAATTTTATCGAGGTGTGGATTTGCTTCTTTTATAAAGTCTATAAGTTCTTTCCATGCACATTCTGCACAATGTGGGCCTGTCACATTTGAAATAATTCTACTGAATCAAGTACCCTCTTTTTGAATGTAAGGGATGTATTGTATATTATCCATTCTACTTACCTTTTTTCAAACTGTCCCCGTCTTTCAATATTATCTTTAAGATTTAAATATATGTTCTGTAATATTAACATCTTCATAATGTCTATTGTTTTCTTTCAACCAAGTTTTAGCATTGGTGTACTTTATGCAAATCAACAACCTGTTGTAATATTTGTAACTTTTGTTGTTACACTGTTTATTAATACGTACTAACAGTGTGTTTTTAAATGCATGATTCACTTCTAAAGCTTCTAACGTTGTCATGCATAATTAAAACCAAATATACTATTTTATCTTTTAAAAACTGTTAATTCATTTTCTGGCCTTGGGTGACATTTGGTTTGTAACTTTTTAAAAGTGTTTGAAAAGGACTCACAGATAGATGATATTTTCAGATAAGTTTACATTTTGTAACATTTTTGGAACCGGCTGTGGTTTTATATTATTTGTAATTTGTGAACGGAGGGCAACGCGCTGGTCTTGAAAGCAAGACCACAGAGAGCAATAGAGGTTTGAATCCAGGAGCCGCGCTTAGAAAGCGAACTCAGGTGTTATTAGGCACGTTATAAAAAAAAAACAATTAAGTAACGAAACGGATTAGCAGTTTATTGTTGTTTAAATGTTAACAACAATACACAAAAATGTTTAGGTTTTCGTCTTGTGGTATTTGTTTTGCAAGAAATACATACATAATTAATTCCAGACACATTTTGTTTACTTAACTGGTCTTCATCTACAGTAATACATTAAAGAAACTTGTTTATAATATGTGTGTTTGTAAAACTCAAATAGATCTACACCAGAGGTCTACAACCTGTATCACTCCAGTTATTTTACTCTGCAATGACCATTAGTCCATGGGGTTCGTAGTGCAAAACATCTGGTGACCCGCAGATTGAAACCCCTGATGTACAGGATATTGATGAATTGCGAAGTTGCACATTTCAATTAGTTTGGTATATTTTAACAACACTTGGGTATTAAATGTTTCTTGTTATGTAGTTTTCAAAAGTTCATCTTCATTTGTGTTTTGGGAATGTTTTACTCCAAAGTATCGGCCTTATATATTGTCTGAAATGTGTAAACATTTTTCTAAGCAATGGCTTTGCATTGTTTGTTTTAATTGTAACAGTAATTTTGATGTGTTTTAGCAATGTAAATTTTCCAATCTAAATGTTTAATTGCTGTATTACATGCACAATATATGTGAATGTGATGAAAAGTACTATTACAGAAGAACAGGAAATATCATGTCCATGTAATCTTGTACACAGTTGCATATAACAAGGATCAAGTGGGTGTAAAATTAGTATTTTTCCTTTGCTCTTACACGTTTGCAATATGTATTTGCAAATTGCTTTATGGAATGAAAATGTGACACACATATCCGACATGTTTGTAAACATGTGCATTGTTTTGCCTTGTTTATTTTTACTGGAGAATTTGGAACAGTTTCTCCTTTTGTAGTGTATAGTTATGTATGAGTGGGCAATAACACAGCATGAACTGCACCATGGTTTTAATTCTAGTTATTGTATGCTGTGTGTGCACATATGTTGGGTGGCTATGCCCATAACCACAACAATAGTACATTTAGTGCCAGAGTATATAGGACCATGTTAATTATCAACTGCATGAATCGGAAATGACCCAAACTAGATAGTGACATGAATTTAGATAAAATAGAGACAAAACCATGGTTGATTCTATCTCACAATTTAAGCAATAAGCCCAGAGCCGGGGGTAGGGGGCATTACTGCTTCAGGTAATGCCCCGGGGCCTGTGTTAAGGCCAGCACGGAATGGGGAGAAGGGACTATATGTAGTCCCTCCTCCCTTTCCATGGCGGACATTGAAAAAATAAGAAAAAAGTTAACAAAAATATGGCTGCCTTGGAACAGGGAGAAGGGAATATGTGTGGCCCCTTCTCCGTTTCCATGGCGGCCTTTGGAGGGGAAAAAAAAATCAAAAAGTAAATACAAAAGATGGGTGCTAGGGAGAAGGGACTACATATAGTCCCTTCTCTCTTTCCATGACGGCCAGGACGCGGCTGCAACCGGCCCGACAAAGGCATTGTCGGGCTGGTAACGACCCGGCGAGGGCCAATGAGCTCACTTGTTAAAAGCTCATTGTCCCTCACCGGATACTAATTTACCATAAAACCTTTCAGCAAGTTAAGTGAATCTCTACGAGTCATCAAGAAGGCACTAGTGACAATGGTGGAAAGACGCGAAATGTAGAACGAGTGGCAAAGTGCACACCAAGAATCAAACAACAAAAAGAAGGTGACACGACATAACAAAACAAACACAGAAAAGTTCAGCAGTCGGCTTGGTTATCCAAGAGCAGCTGAACAAGAAAAGTAGATGATGAATGGCATTCTCTTGCAACATGAAAATGAACCAAAACAAGTCCAGTGATGGAAGATAGTGAGCCCAGCAGAGGCATATCTGAAACAAGTGGTGACCCATGCAAGATTTGTCCAGACTCAGTGAACAAGAGAAGCACCTTGAAGCTACCCAACTGGTACAAAGCTTATGAAACAAACATGGCACAGAGACACTAAGGGAGGAAAGTATTAATTTGATCTTGTGAGGGAATCGCACGGGTTCAGAAGTGGGGGCCGCTGAGTCTCCTGGCATTAGTGAGCGAGGAGACGAAAGAGCGTCCTCGCTGAGCTCTAGGAGCTGTTTTCCTCCAGACTGAACTAACTGTTATACACTGACTGAAAGCATTATTTTACAGTAACTGTAAGCTGCACAGAAATAAAAGAAGCAGATGTGTCTAGTGATACACAGGGGGCGGCTCATCCATAAATGGTGGGGGGGTGTCCACCCACCAGGTCTTGGCCCCCTCTCACCCACTATGGAGCACTATGGTAAAATATGAGCACTCCCTCCGGTGTTTGCTTCCCCAGCCTCACATGGCTCATATGAAATGCTGGCTGGGGAACTGCACGTCTGTATGTGCAAGAAGGCGCTCCTGTGCCTCCTTGCACATACAGATATATCAGCGCTAACCTCTACCGTGGCCCCCTACCCAGTAATACATCATAGCCATTGTCCACACATAATGAGATGAAACTGAGACCTCTTCTGATTTGGAAAAATATATGACATTTTATTGGAAAACACATGGTCGCTTTCTTTGAGTTATCCTAAAGGGCGGTCCCAGCCCTGCTCAGGCCACAAGTATGCCTGGCCCAAAAACATCATCCTTTCCCAGGTGGTTCTGCCAATCCGTGTTACATAGTCCCATTCCAAACCAGTGAGCCCTTTTCACTTACATTTCCGCTCTTACGAGAATGGCCCGCCCGGGTATCCGACTGCCAATTCAGTCACTTTCATTTTAGTCAGTGGAGCGAACAAGGCCTTTGCATCAGTTGTTGAGGAGTCCAAACCGTCCCTAGTGGTATCAGTGCCCATCTCCCCAATCCTGGCTGATGCAGCCAGTGGTTATAGCTTGCGGAAAGACCACAGCATGCCTCCTTCTTTACGACCGCCCTTGTAACCCCGCCTGCGACAGAAAAACAGAATTAGAAACATTGCTGCAATAACCTACGAACAAAAATAGAATTGGTTATCAACCTTCAAACCATATTAAAACGTGCACAAAACTTGAAAAAACAAAGCCGGATCTGTCATCAACCCTTGATAAACTTTATCCTTCTACCTATCTATGCAACTACAGTTTGGGCGGGAGGGTGGCTGCTGGTGCCTCGGCTGGAAAAGAGACCTGGCCCTCTAAGCCCAGGTTATTTAAGTGCCTCCATAGGCCTGGCTGTTTCCGGCCAGATCATAGGGGGCACGGACTTCCGCCTCCTCATCGAGAGGAGGCGAGTCCACGGAAAGGGGGGGCCAGAGGGACGGCCCGCTATGCCAGCTGCCCCTCTAGCACTCCCTGCATGGGCTGGTGCATCTGCTGATCAGACTGGAGTGGGGTGTCTATGGACCCACACTCAGGCCCCTTGCATGCATGTGCAGGAACCACAAAACCTCAAGATTACTGCTCATGCTTGCAAGGGGCTGGAGCACTGGAACCTGCAGACCCGCGGCAGATGGTATGTTTGTTTATGTTAATTTTGTAAACTTAAATTATGCATGCTTATGTTGTTAGGTGAATGTATAATGATGGATGTTGGTGAGAATATGAGAGTGCTTTCTGTGTGTATGTGGTGTAAATGTGTGTGTTTGTATGTTCGTTTATTTAGTATTTAAATGTGTGTAAGGATGCATGTATGCTTGTGTTATCAGTGAGTGCATGATGGATGCTTGGGTGAATGAAAGTGCTTGCAGTACATATGTTGTCTAAATGTGCGTTTGCATGTTTATTTATTTAAACATGTGTATGGATGCGTGTATGCTTGTGTTTTGAGTGAGTGTATGATGGTTGTGCGTATGCATGAAACAGTGTTTGTGGTGTGTATGCTGTGTACATGTGTGTGTTTGTATGTTTGTTATTTAAATATGTGTATGGATGCACATATACTTGTGTGATGAGTAAGTGCATGATGGGTGCCCGTGTGAATGAAAGAGCGCTTGCTGTGTGTATGTTGTGTAAATTTGTGTGTGTTTGTTTATTATTTAAATATGTGTATGGGTGTATGTATGCTTGTGTTTTGAGTGAGTGCATGATGGATGTTCATGTGACTGCAACAGGGAGTGCTTGCTGTGTGTATATGTTGTGCAAATGTGTGTGTTTGTTTATTATTTAAATATATGTATGGATGCATGTATGCTTATATTCTGAGTGAGTACATGATGTGTGCTTGTGTGAATGATAGAGTGCCTGATGTGTGTATATGTTGTGTAAATGTGTGTGTTTGTGTGTTTATTATTTAAATATATGTATGGATGCGTGTATGCTTATATTCTGAGAGAGTACATGATGTGTGCTTGTGTGAATGATAGAGTGCCTGATGTGTGTATATGTTGTGTAAATGTGTGTGTTTATTATTTAAATATGTGTATGGATGCGTGTATGCTTGTGTTATGATTCAGTGCATGATGGGTGCTCGTGGCTGTGAATGAGACAGCAAGTGCTTGCTGTGTGTATGTTGTGTACGTGTGTGTGTTTATGCTGGTCCAAGATGATTTTGGCGAGTGGGGGTAGGTGGTGTGTACAACAAAGGCATTTTAAAAATACCTTTGTTGCACAAACCCCGTCCCCACGGGCAAAATCAGCTCTCCGTCTGCGGTGCTATGGGGCCCAGGGGACAGGGATGGTATTTTGTTACTGGACATCTATGATAGATGTCTAGTAAAAAAATACCATACCTGCCCACTTGATCCCCCAGCGTCTTGCATGCACACTTTCATTGTATGTGTGTGTGTTTGGCGCTGTGAGAGCCGGGGAAGATGCATGGTATTTTTTTACTGGATATCTATGATAGATGTCCAGTAAAAATATAATTCCCACCCCCTGATCCCTCAGTGCCTGGCATACACATATAACCACATTCATTGTGTGCATGTGTGAAGAGCTCGGGACCCAGGTGACAGGCGTGTCATTTCTTTACTGGGCATCTATGATAGATGGCCAGTAAAAAAACTTGCCTCACCCCAGTGCACCCCAGTGCCTCGCAATCACACATAATCACATTCATCATTATTGTGATTCTGTCTGACTGCAAGACGCTGGCACATCATGGAGCATGGCATATTTTGCTGTGCCAGGGTGATAAAGCTGGCATGATAAGTATTATTATGTTGCTAGACTTGCATTTTGATGCAGCCAGTCTATCCATTTCGTATTGTCTCGGGAGGATAGCTCAGGGGCAAAGCGCTCGCCTTGGAAGCAAGACAACGCAGAGCAACACAGGTTCGATCCCAAGGTCCGCGCTTAGAAACCTCTGGGTATTTAAGTGCGTTATAAATAACCTATCATATCATATCATTGTAGTATGACATTTTGTATTGGGCATCTTTGATAATAAGCAAATAGGATCAGTTGTATTATTCTTAATGTGGCATGACATTTTGTATTAGGCACCTTTTGATAAAATAAGCATAAGTGTTATTATGTAGCTAGGCTGGCATTTCTATGCAGCCAGAGCAGTCCTTTTCGGATTGTGGTATGGCATTTTGTATTGGGCATCTTTGATAAAGCAAGCATGATAAATGTTATTATGTAGCTGGCATTTTAGTACAACCAGTTTGGACATGTTTTCATGCATTGGCATGCATTTTTAATGGTAAAGCCAACTGGAGTATATTCTTATGTGGGGATACTGCCATATATTGGCAGAACAAACATGGACATGTTCTCTTATAGTATCATTACTGCCATTATGCACAAAGCAAACATGAGTATGTTCTTATATGGGAATAATATGGTATAATGTTGCAGTCATCATGGAAATGTATGATGGGCACAGCCAGTGTGAAAACGTTTTATTCTGGCACATATTTTGGAAAAGGTTATCATGAAGATGTGTTCGAGAAATGCTCCTGTGCACTGTTGGAGACTTGCATCTATTGGATTTTTTTCATGAGTTACCCTACAAACCCCAATTGCAAACTGTTTGGCTTTTTACCCAATTTTACTTTTAAAAAAGTGTGCTCTAAAAGGCACCATGCCCACCCATTACTTGCATGGTGTAGGCTCCCTCGCCACGCTCGGTCGCTCGGCCATATCAGGAAAAATATTTACACCACTCCAGTTAAAAAATTCACCAGCCGCCACTGGTGATACCATCTCCTAACATGACACCGGACCTTTGATTGGTCTGAAAGAGTAAAGCACGCTACCAATATTCTCCCCCACCTGTTATGCATTTGATGCAAAATTGGAGTTCGCATTTTTTCTGAACTTCTCAGAGTGAACGTTTTAGTTTAAACTGCCCCCTGGTGGTCATTTCTAGAAGTTTAACAAAGAAAGAAACATTTCAATGTAATATCAAGATAAAATTTAGAGCACCACTCTTTTTGAGTACTTTCTACGAACATCTAAAATCATTACTTTTTTCATTTGCTTTCTAGACGAGCCTAGAGGTTTCTTAACACTGCTTCCTTGTTCTCAGATCCCGCTGCTCCCATTACATTTACGTTCAAGTGTTGACCTTGCGGGGCTCATGTTCATGCCACCCGTAACGTGAATGGAAAGCGTAAAAGCCTTGGGTAGGGCTTTAACACCCTCCATTCATGCCTTTTCATTTTCAAGCATATGTATGGCGGGAATGAGGGGTAGAACGCAACTTGCATTTCCGCTGGCCCACGTCCTGTCCGCCTAACAAATGCTCCTGCATGGATTTTCATGCTGGCGCTAATGCTGGAGCCCCCTATAGGGTCAGCCTGCTTTATGCACCAACATAAAGCAGGCAGGCACACTCCACAGCGATCCGTTGTGCACAATTACAATTACACCCTGCCGGACATGCGATTGTATTTGTGAACAGTGCTTACCATGGTGCAATTAAGCCCTCCCCAACACAGGGAGGGTTTAATTGTAATTGTGAACACCGCTCACAGTTTTATTGATTTATTGTGCCCTTTGTAATGCGCACCGAGCCCGGGGGGGGGGGGGGGCATCTGGGCGCAATGAAATGTAAACGCTGCCTGCATGCATGCATGTCAGGCAGCGTTTACTCACTTTTCAGTGCAAATTCGAAGGGCAAAAGGCGCGTACACGCTTGCACGCCGCCTTTTGCCCTTTACATTTGCGCCATGTAGTGCAGATGGCAGTGATTTGGTGGCGGGGACCCGGCTACGCCTGAGTGCACACGTGCCAGGTCTCCGCAGTCAAATTGCGCAACACGAGCTCTTCAGTGCTTCTGCCAGGGTTGAATTCACGTGAAAACCACACTCCTTGCGTTCTCCTTCTAAAATTACTATAAAAGAAAAATACAGATCTGGCAGATGAAAACTGCTGCCTCTGATGGCATTTGTGTTTACCATGTATGTGTAGGTCAGTCTGGACTTTACTCCTTCGCACCAGCTCCCTCTTTGCGAATTCATGGCCCCATGCATTCGCTTGCATGGTCACTGCTGGCCAAGAGGCCTGCGGGGCTAGACTTGGCCTGCGAACCGGCGGATGCTACGGCAGGAATTGAGCAACATTGTGTTAAGGTGATGACCATTGTGCTGGAATGCTCTACATTTCATAGCGCCTGAATAATCGATTGATGATTTTGTCACAATGCTGATGGAACTGACCAGCAAGTGTGCATTTTTGACTATAGAAGACCAACGAATGCCCCGCTATTATGATCCCGCAGTCCAAGAGGTGCGAACAATGAAGGCGAGAAGCTTCTTTCTGCCTCTCTCATACTGGAAGGGAATACGATACGGAACCCATCCAGAATAGGCTTGCACACGCCTAGGGGAAATGAGAAGGCACGCACACGCCTAGGGGAGATGAGAAGGCAATCACAGGCCTAGGGGAGGTGAGAAGGCACGCACAAGCCTAGGGGAGATGAGAAGGCAATCACAGGCCTAGGGGAGGTGAGAAGGCACGCACACGCCTAGGGGAGATCAGAAGGCTTGCACACGCCTAGGGGAAATGAGAAGGCACGCACAAGCCTAGGGGAGATGAGAAGGCAATCACAGGCCTAGGGGAGGTGAGAAGGCACGCACACGTCTAGGGGAGGTGAGAAGGCACGCACCCGCCTAGGGGAGGTGAGAAGGCACGCACACGCCTAGGGGAGGTGAGAAGGCACGCACACGCCTAGGGGAGGTGAGAAGGCACGCACAAGCCTAGGGGAAATGAGAAGGCACGCACAAGCCTAGGGGAGATGAGAAGGCTTGCACACGCCTAGGGGAAATGAGAAGGCACGCACAAGCCTAGGGGAGATGAGAAGGCAATCACAGGCCTAGGGGAGGTGAGAAGGCACGCACACGTCTAGGGGAGGTGAGAAGGCACGCACCCGCCTAGGGGAGGTGAGAAGGCACGCACACGCCTAGGGGAGGTGAGAAGGCACGCACACGCCTAGGGGAGGTGAGAAGGCACGCACAAGCCTAGGGGAGGTGAGAAGGCACGCACAAGCCTAGGGGAGGTGAGAAGGCTTACACAAGCCTAGGGGAGACCAGAAGGCTTGCACACGCCTAGGGGAAATGAGAAGGCACGCACAAGCCTAGGGGAGGTGAGAAGGCACGCACACGCCTAGGGGAAATGAGAATGCACGCACAAGCCTAGGGGAGATCAGAAGGCTTGCACACGCCTAGGGGAAATGAGAAGGCACGCACAAGCCTAGGGGAGGTGAGAAGGCACGCACACGCCTAGGGGAAATGAGAATGCACGCACAAGCCTAGGGGAGATCAGAAGGCTTGCACACGCCTAGGGGAAATGAGAAGGCACGCACAAGCCTAGGGGAGGTGAGAAGGCACGCACACGCCTAGGGGAAATGAGAATGCACGCACAAGCCTAGGGGAGATGAGAAGGCACGCACACGCCTAGGGGAAATGAGAAGGCACGCACAAGCCTAGGGGAGATGAGAAGGCAATCACAGGCCTAGGGGAGGTGAGAAGGCACGCACACGCCTAGGGGAGGTGAGAAGGCACGCACACGCCTAGGGGAGGTGAGAAGGCACGCACAAGCCTAGGGGAGATGAGAAGGCTTGCACACGCCTAGGGGAAATGAGAATGCACGCACAAGCCTAGGGGAGATCAGAAGGCTTGCACAAGCCTAGGGGAGATGAGAAGGCACGCACACGCCTAGGGGAAATGAGAAGGCACGCACAAGCCTAGGGGAGATGAGAAGGCAATCACAGGCCTAGGGGAGGTGAGAAGGCACGCACACGTCTAGGGGAGGTGAGAAGGCACGCACACGCCTAGGGGAGGTGAGAAGGCACGCACACGCCTAGGGGAGGTGAGAAGGCACGCACACGCCTAGGGGAGGTGAGAAGGCACGCACACGCCTAGGGGAGGTGAGAAGGCACGCACACGCCTAGGGGAGGTGAGAAGGCACGCACAAGCCTAGGGGAGGTGAGAAGGCTTACACAAGCCTAGGGGAGACCAGATGGCTTACACAAGCCTAAGGGAGACGAGAAGGCTTACACAAGCCTAGGGGAGATGAGAAGGCTTACACAGGCCTAGGGGTGATGAGAAGGCTTACACAAGCCTAGGGGAGATGAGAAGGCGTACACAAGCCTAGGGGCGATGAGAAGGCTTGCACAAGCCTAGGGGCGATGAGAAGGCTTGCACAAGCCTAGGGGAGATGAAAAGGCTTGCACAAGCCTAGATGAGATGAAAAGGCTTACACACGCCTAGGGGAGATGAGAAGGCTTACACACGCCTAGGGGAGATGAGAATGCACGTACACGCCTAGGGGAGATGAAAAGGCACGCACAAGCCTAGGGGAGATCAGAAGGCACACACAAGCCTAGGGGAGATGAGAAGGCTTACACAAGCCTAGGGGAGATGAGAAGGCTTGCACAAGCCTAGGGGAGATAAGGCTTACACAAGCCTAGGGGGGATGAGAAGGCTTGCACACGCCTAGGGGAGATGAGAAGGCTTGCACAAGCATAGGGGAGACGAGAAGGCATGCACAAGTCCAGGGGAGATGAGAAGGTTTACACAACCCTAGGGGAGATGAGAAGGCTTACACAACCCTAGGGGAGATGAGAAGGCTTGCACAAGCCTAGGGGAGACGAGAAGGCTTACACACGCCTAGGGGAGATGAGAAGGCTTACACAACCCTAGGGGAGATGAGAAGCTAAGCACAAAAGCTCCACATCATCTGAGATCACCACAGTGCAACAGATACCCAGGGTCGGGCTAGGGCATCAAATTGTCTTGGGCACCAATTAAAAAGTGGCCCACAGTTGCAAATGGCAATATATTCCTTTTGTGACACACTGAGTAGTACCCAAGAAGGAGGTTTTTGATTAAACGCGATGCAAATTGTTCATTTTAAAGAATTTTCATCGAGTAACACTTGGTAAAGCTACTAGCCACATGCTGAAGTAATTTATCAAAACTGACCCGCATGGGTCAAAAAAAGTGGCCCACTTTGACCAGAGGAAAGTGTCCCACACTAGCATTTTGCGTTTTTGGGTTTGAGCATTGCCCTTTAGGCCAGTCCAAGCCTGCAGATACCACAGTGGCGTCACAGCAGTGCTAAATCACAAACACCTGTTGTTATCAAGACTTTCCTTAAAACCCTGTGGGCTGGCCTTCTGTACATATCCCTGACTCAAGGACTACTAGTGATTCCTGCGAGCTCACCAGGCTTTCTAAGTAGTAGTTGTGGCAGAGCAGCCCAGGCCTATTTACAAGAGGCGGAGCGGTGTGGTCCACAGGTACAGTACACACATTTCGTTGAGACGCCAAGCAAGGCAGGTTCCACACACTATTTTCGTATACAAAAAAATGATCTTCATAGTAAAAAAAAAAAAGTAAAGAGAAACAACATACTAACATGTACCTACTAGAGAAAAAACAATGTAACAAGTTTCACTTTTACTTACAGTTTCTGTTAGAGTCAATAGAAAAGTCCTTCCTGAAATAACAGCAACAGGCAAGTACATGCTTTTAGATTCAGGGAGCAAGTTCTCAGCGTCCAAGAAGGACCAGTATTGTGAATAGGGGCAATCGTTTGGCGGCAGAGTTACCGCAGTGCGAAAAAAAATGCCCCAAGGAGCAGTTCCTGGAGTTCTATTGAAGGAAGACATCCAAGAGTTGGTGGAGATGATGAAGAGGCACAGGGATGATGAAAGAAACCAATAAAACACCAGCCAGCAGCGCCATGGGGCCAGGACAGCATTATCCTGGAATTGGGCAGCAAGTTCTGCACAATGCAGTTGGGAATTTTCAGAGGCAGTTGCTGTGCACGTTGTTCACTGACCACTGGCTCCAATACAGGACTCCAGTGCAGTCGGGACTCCCAGAACATTAGGAAGGAGAGTTTCGCAGATTTGCAGGTCAGCGGACAGAGCCCGAGTAGCAAAGAGGAGAGGTGACTGTGGTCAGCAGTTGTCAGTGATGAAGAGTGCCCACGTCATCCTCAAGAACAGGATACTGCTTCTGAGGATGGGGTCGGCTTCGTGAGAACCCAAGGAAGAGCTGAAGAAAACACACCAGAGAGGTCCCAGCCACGGAAGATAGATTAGAAAGGTGAGTCTGGGGGTGTAGTCACAGGTATGGGGTCAGCACAGTCTTTGGAGCCTCCCAGGTGAGTGGAGATGGAACCAGAGTGCTTGCCTGGGCTCTTAGGGTCAGTTCATCTTGGAGAATCGTCAGGGTTCTGGCAGTGAAGGGACACCAGCCTCTGGTCCCATGATGCAGGCATGGTCAGGAGTTTCAGGGAGATGACACCTTCAAGCAGGCGCTGTCACCCAGTTGTCCCCCCTGGATTAGGGGGAACGAAGTGTCTGTTTGCGTGCCTTCCGGTCTTCTTTGGAGAGGCACAGCTTCGACGTCAGATAGTTTGCTAAATGGAACGGTGTTGGTTGAGTGCTTCTGGCCCTCCAGGGTGTACGTTCATAGTTCCAGCTGTAGACAAGGGGAGTGGTCAATGGTGGGTATGCATATATCCCCCTGCGGAACCAGTGAGTGAACTCCACACCCAGTCACACTTCAAGAGTTATTCAAACAGAAGGATGGTCAGCCAATGGCAGACTAGCCCTAAAAGAATATCAAGGCATTCTGGGGGCTCTCCCACACAAAGTAAGGAATCCACACTGTCAGAGACAGATATCTGCATGTGTTAGTCAGAACTGGTTTCTGGCTTGCTACAGCCCCGTGTCCTGGGACACTCACATCCAGTGGCCAAACATGGGTACTTCCTTGCACACACACAAAGAGGGGTAAAGGATAGTCAGGGGACCCCTCAAGTCTTCAAGGAAAACTACAAACTCAATTTTAATGATTGGAGGACGGGGGCTAAAAGGACCCAGCCAGGTAAGATGGAGTGTACCCCATGGAACCATTTTACAGTAGTGAAAAAGCCATCACCGGCCTAGAGACGTGTAACAGAGAGCGTACTCTCTCTGGGGGACTATGGGATAGCTTTGTGGTACCCCTGCCTTAGGAGCCTTTTGGATTCTTAAGGCAGAGTTAAAAAATATAGAGCCAGATTTGAGATGAAAAACAAGTCATAAACCCAAAAAGTCCTGGGGGCTACCACCTGTGGTAACAGGTGTACGTACTGCCTCACACGTGCACTACAGCAGCAAACCAACCAGTAAGAATGACACCTCAAAGACAGAGCTATTGATAAAGAGGATTATCACAAAGCCACCATCACGAGACAGGATTACCACACCCCCAGGAGCCATTCACATAGACTTGGCATAAAGGAAGGCTCACATGAAGAACACAGAAATCACCAGAGTTCAAGTTATTATAAAGTGAACATAGTAAAGGAGATGGTGTAGCAAGCCCAATGCCTTGCAACATCCCCTCCCTCTTGACACAAGTACCTCCTTCCCTGAATGATCCCTCCTATTCATGCTGGATACACTAGAAAACTGCATGTGTGAGATGGAGGTGAGAAGCCAGAAAACAGAGTGAGCCAGAGAGATATGAAGTGACAGAAAAAGCAACAGAGCTGGTCCGGTGAATGCTGCGATATAGAGATCACATTATTTGCATCTACACAAATAAAGCATGATTTAACCCTGCAGATCCTGTGCGGGCCTGTGTCCCTGTCATCATTATATTCAGAGTGGCGCCTCAACTTCAATTACCACTTTATTTTTGGGATGCCAGGTGCCTTGACCAATGGGTTTGTGCATGTAGGTCTGTAGTCCCTAGCAGTGATAGGAGCCTGCAGGGGCCTCACATACAACTCCCCCCTTGAACATTGAGACACACAGTACAGAGTCGCAGGCGGCACCATGCCAGCCCCTCTGGCCTTAGTCTTCAGTATCTGAGATATGGCCAGGCAATCCCCTGCATCCATGATGGTGAGGGAACTGTGCGAGAAGGGGCTGGTCAGTCTTCAGCAGCTTCTTCCAGGGTTGCCACTGTCATCGTCTGAGGGGCTTTGCAGGATCTGTGTGAGGTGCATCTGCCAGGCTGCCATCTCTTTCAAGGTGGCCTTCCGGGAATGCCCTTGTACCTTCTTGAAGAATGTTGACATTGAGTTCACTGGTTCCCAGGGCTTTTCAGTGGTGAACATGAGTCTGAAATGGCTAAGTGGTGCATGTGGGACTTCAGCATGGGGGTACAGTGTGCCAGTTGGAATCATGGGGTGCAATGTAGAATAGGGGAAAAGTTCAGAGCAGAAAGGGAAGGGCAACATGCAGGCAGAGCTATGCTCTGGAAGGGAGCGGATGGCACTGTAATTCAGGGGGACAATGTTGGGTGTCCTGACCCACGTTTGAGCTATCATGCTGCAAAATTTGATGCTGTGGGCTTAGAAAATCCAAGATGGCCAAAAAGCCCACAAGTGCACCAGAATCCAGGAGAACCACGCAGTTTGTGCGCACACCAAAATGGTTACCTCACTTGCCACCCACACAGTAGCCTGAAGCCATTGGGAATGGCGATGCTGATTGCCAAAAGCAACCTAGAACTGTGGGGAATTCATTTTCTTAAATCCCCAAAATGGTTGCATTACCAGTACTCACCACTATCAGAAAGCCGGCGTTTTAAAACAACACCATACTTTTTTTTTGGTGTAAAACTGAATAAATGAACCCAAAGCAGGCCAAAGAAAGACTTACTGAGAGGTGGATACAATCTAAAGTTATATTCTGAAGTGACTTGAAGGTTTATAACAAGACTGGCTGAGCTGTGGATTTCAGCAGTTTAAGTAAATTTGGACTGAAAGACACTAAAAATCTAAATGTTTAAAAGAAATGAGTGACCTACTTGTGAGTGTCACATAGGTTGCAATTGTTTAAATGTCATAGTTTGAAACTTAGAATCAGCATTCTAGCTGCATATGTAAAAAATGGTTAGTTTTATTTGAATGCAGAAAACTGGGTAACTAAAAGTGACATTAGCTGGGGCCTGGCTCAAGGAACTGAATTCTGCCCACCAGCTACCCCCGACAGGAGTTGAGACTTGCACAACTGCTGTGTTCCCAGGCCTAGCTGCCTTTTGCTGTTCCCACCAAAAGGGATATGACACTTCTCTGATTGAATTACCAAGGGACTGCTAGAGACTAAACATAGGACCCAGGCAGAGGGTTTATTGAAGTGGCCATAAATGGCTTCCTCTTGAACAATGGGCCTTCCAGGGCCCAGGCAGATGGTTTATTGGGGGACCGTAAAACAGCTTCCTCTTGGCAGAAGCTGGGAGGGGCAGGGCCTCTGAGCCTGGCAGAAACTGGACAAACTGGTATCTACACCATGTGACTTGGGAAACCACACCCCTGTAGCCAGAATATGGTTTTAGAAAAAGATGAATAACTCATAGTACGGACTTGTCATAATTATTTAAATGATACCATAATTCTTGTGATTTTTCTGCCCACAAATTTAAGAGGTGTTTAGAACCGGTGGCATGATCTGGGGGCAAACTAGCAGTTAAGAGGGTATTACTTAAAATGTCTGCATGTGAAAAGTCTGATACTTCATCAATTAATGCCTGCATGCCTTGTACACATTTGGGTAAATTTGAGTAAGAATCTGATATTGGTAACTTGACCAAAAAGTGAAATATGTTGCCATTTCTCAATGCAAGCTCTCAGGAAGAGCAGATTTTGAACAGGGGATACCTCCTGTGATATGTGATGGGTGCATGTAATTTTAAACCACTGTGTAGCTATGAAATATGTCTTTTTGATCAAATATAGATTGTGTGTAAACTGACCAGGGGAGGATCCTCTGACCCATAAAACCTACAGCATCACTCTGACTCACAGTTCCTTCCCCAATCATGGGAGAGGGGAGAATTGGGCCAATCTGCAGTTGAGAGAGGGGCTGGCTAGTGATGCTGCACACACACCCACTTTCAAAACACATAAAAGCAGACAGTCAGGACAGATAGGGACATTCTATTCCATCTGCTGCGGGACGCTCTGCCGGGAAAATCCATACTTTACCTCCATCAACCTCCAGAGAGCCAACATAGAGACTTCAATCTATCCACCTTCAGAGACCAAGACTTTACTTCAGAATTTGTAGCAGAGAGGTCAACTACAAGCTAAATCCCTCTTTAGCAGGCCTCAAATCATTGCCATTATCACAGCCAGGCGAGCTGTTTGAATTCTTTGCAAGAACTCTTGCCATTTGCCAGAGAGCAGTGTTGTATCCAGAGAGAGACCAGCTGAACCGGAGACCGCTGTATCCGGACCCACAGACCTGATCAGAACCAGAGACCCAGACCAGACCAGCAGAGTAGAGCTGACCCAGACGCTGTGCGCAGAGACCGTCCGTGGCGAGTGAAGAAAACCTGACCAGATCCGTGGCGAGGCCCATTCTATTTTAAAATATATTGTGAGTACCTAGCAGAACTGTGCAGAACCAATCTCTTAGTTAAAATAATATAATTCAATCTATTTTAATCTAACCAGAACTGTCTCCTAGAAGTTGTACCTTGTCATTTTGCAAAACTGTCACCTGTCATTTCTAGCTGCTAGCTGTCACTTGTCACTTTGAAGTTTTAAAATTTCAAATCCGAAAAACAACCTTCACAAAATCGTTCATAACTCCGTAACCGTTTGTCTTAGAGACTTGCAGTAACTTTCCTCTGAAAGCTGAGAATCTTGGCTTTACAACGAACCTAGAAACGCATTCCTATACTTTTGCCGCCATCGCGAAAAACGCACTCGCGAATTTGCCGCGATTTGCAAATTTCTCCACGTGTGAAAACAGCAGCTTCCTTGCTTTCCTTGCTAAAAATTTGTTTGCCTCTTAAGAACCATCCCTGAATCAGTGCTAGAGTGAGCCTGGACTAATATTAACTAGATACCACTCACCCTGAACCTCTAGAGGGAATTAAAAGCATTTTAGCATATTTTTCACTTCATTGCCAGCACATATAAAAGCATTTTGGGCCTGTGTTTCAAACTTCCGTAGTCTAAGCTTGCTGGGGTGAACTGCCTTCCTTCCATTTCCTTGCATTGCATAAAGGGGGAGGGGATTCCCAGAGAAAAGTGATTACATTGTTTTGTTGAAATCATATTGAGTATTTTCTGTATTGCATTTTCATTCAACATTGCATCCATCTGAACTTATATAAAGCATTCTCTACCACCTTGATCTTCTGTTCCTATTCACAAGTGTGCTAGTGCCAGACTATCCATTATTGATTACTGCTCAGATTAAGTGTGATATTCAATTATTAATTTATTATAAAGTGTCATATATATATATATTGTTTAAATTCTCAAATAAACCTTTTAACTTGCCAAACAGAACTACTTCTTGGCTCAGTGGGGTCAGGGGGATTCCAAGAGAGGGGTGTTATATAGGGGTAGTCATCCAGAACGCATGAACTGGACATAAAGATATATCAATAAGGGTTTCCATTCAGTATCCCAGACTAGGCATTGACCTAGCTGTAGTGTTGAATTGAATCCTCTTACAAATTGGGGGCTCGTAGCCGGGGATTCCGGATTAGATCTATCACTTGTGCAGATTAATACAGTGTGCCAGCTGACCAGATACACATATCCGGTCGGATCACCACGCTGTGTTACGCTGTAAAGCACTCCTCAAAGGAACGCTCTAAGGAAAAGGTCTGTTTTGCAAAAATAAAATACAAACTTCTGTAAGTCAGGAACTCAAATTCCAGGATGACGACCTTAGTAGACATGAAAATAGCCAGAGAGCACTTCTTACATAAGTTATTTGTGAGAGGTGAGTGGACTCACCAGGACCGCATGGTCTGGTTGCAGGCCATCACGCAACAGGTCACAGAAACAGGGTCAGATATATGGAGAGATCAGGGTCCCTTACATGTGGCCCTGAGTGAACTATACATGGCTCCTAAAGCTAAGGATGAACAAGACAAGATGGTTAGGATAGCGGCATACCTGTACCTATATATGGGAGACATGCAGGATAAATGTACTGAAAGCCAAGATCTGGCGAATAAGCGACAGATGGCGTTAGAGAAGGTCCAATCTGACCTGGTCTCTTCTGAGCAGAGGCTGCAGGGGAGCCAGGAGTCAGAAAATGAGAGTAGACAGCACATCATTAAAGTAAAGAGGGATATGGACATCCTGCAACAGGAAAAGGCTGACCAGGATACCAGATTTCTGGCCTTGCAGAAGGAGTACCAAGAAGGTTTGGACTCCCTAATGCAGAGCCAGAAAAAGCTGGGGCAACAGTTAGACTTCAATAGGGCATGTGCTGAGCAGGTAGTCACCCTGCAAAGCCACCTAGATAGGGAAAAGGCAGAGAGCAATAAACTGATTTTGAAAGACCTGGATACCCAGGCAGAGTTTGACCAGGAGCGCCAGAAAACTGGTGCCTTCCAAAGGCAAAGGGACGACCTGGCGGCACAGATGCAGGCTCTTAGTCAGGAAAGGGATACCTTAGGCCAGGAAGTCTGCCACTTAAAAAGGAAAATGGAAGAAAATCATCTGGCCCTCCAGGGACTGGGTGACCTCCAAAAAGAACACCAGAACTTGTTAGAGCACACCAGGAAGGTGGAGGATGCTCTGGCAAGAAAGGAGCAGGCCAATAGGGACACAGCTCAGGAGGTAACCCTCCTGCAGCAAAAACTGGCCCAGTGCTCCAGGACCAATCAGGAGGCACAGAGAAAGAATGAGGCTCTCTGCCAGCACAATGATAGACTCCAACAACAGGTAGCGATGCAGGAGAGACTGATAGAGTCTAGTAAGGCCTTAACTGAGGAACTGAAGGCGCAGGCTCTTGCATTGCAACAGGGAGCAGGGGCGGATAGGGATGAGGTTCGCTGGGAAAGAGAAACTCCTGAGCATAACCCCAGGAGCCCTAGTACCAGAGGCCTTTATCTCTCTCAGTCCCTGGACTCTGCCACCCCCATGTCCCCTGGCGCACATGAGCACAGGGCCACAGGGATGGCAGATTACTATCCAGCCAGAAGTATGGGGCTCATAGGCCAGTACCACCCAGGAATGGAGGGGCGGGCATCCGGGTATGGGCACCCAAGCACAGTGCAATTTAGTGGGGAACCCCAGGAGAGTAGGCCCATTAAGGGCATCCTGAAAACCTCTCTCCGGTTAGGTCAGTGGGGGGGGGTACCCATCAAATCCTGGCAGCAAGGAGGGATCTGAAGACTCCTCTGAGCGGTACAGGACACAGGAGACCAGGTCCCCACATTCTGCCAGCCATTCCCAGGCTCGCAGAATCCGGGAAAACCTGGAAGAACAGACGGGAACCTCTGGGAGCAGTGCTTCTGAGTCAGAAGATGAATGGACCAGGGTTACCCGGACCAAAAGGGCCAATAAGACAAAAAGGGCCTTGCTTAAGGACCCCTTAAAGCAGATTAAGGCAATCAGGAGCGTCATCACGCCTTATCATAAGAACGAAAAGTATTCTGTTTGGGAGCACTTAGAGTTGTTTGAGCAAATGATGGAGACTTTCCATTTAAAGGACAGCCAAAGCTGTATTCAATATGTAAAGTGGACCTTCTCCCCGGAATACTCCAGTTTCTTTGCGGGGCTGGAGGACCAAAATCATTTAAGATGGTCCACCTATAAGGCGGCCATCTTGAAACATTTTTCTACTCATAGAAATCCTCAAGAGGCTCGCAAGGCAGCCTACAATTTACAATGTGGGGAGGATCAGGCCCCACAAGAATTTGTGCAGGAGTTAAAGCGTGCTTTTGCACAGACCACAAGAAGGGTGCGCACGGATAGCAGAGAATTTATTAATACGTTTTTCCATGCCTTGCCCAAATATATAATGACCCAGCTCGTGGGGGATTTTCACGAGAAAAGATCTTTAGACTGGGTCATTGAACAGGCGACCCGGATCTATGAGGTGCAGAAGCCAATAGAAAATAAAAATAATGCGCCCAAAAACCCCAAAGCCAACAACACCCCTGCTGCTGCCAAGGTGGCAGAGGTAAAGGTCACCCCCGTTTTAGATTTGGAGATGGGGGGGCCTGAAAACCTACCTGCACCTAATAATGCTAGGCCCAGAAGGTCCTCGGGCCAGTCACAGACAGGGAGCCAAGGAGGCAGCCCCACAAATGGGGTCGCTCGCTCTCCTGATTATGTAAGTCCCCGTTACAAGGGAAATCGACCCATCCTGGGTTATGTGTGGACTCCTCCAGCCCAAGGGGGGGGTGATCCAGCCAAGCACCTAACCCTCCTAACTTCCCACTGGAGGGCAGAAATTCTCCAAATCCTGGGCAGAACTTTTTCCCCAGGTATCCACCCAATTTCCAGCCCCAAAATCCGCCACCCTAACTTCCCCAATTCCCTGAGCCCAGACAACCGAATCCGGGAGAGGGGAGGCCAAGGGTGGAGGGGTATCGAAATCTTCCCAACCAGGGGTACTACCAAAGAAGGGATAGCTACCCTTCCCGGGATCAGCCCAGGGGAGAAAACAGGGCCCCGTATCAGCCTGAGCGGGTTTCCCAGTTAGAGCGCCAGGTTCAAAACATAGCGCGGGATCTGGGTCACATACTGAGGGCTCAGCAGAACCCTCAGATCGGCATGCCGGCGCAGAACGCACCCAACTCTGGACCTGGTGCTCCAGAGCAATGACGGGGGCAGCACCCCGATAACACACCGGTTCCCAGGGAGGAGGCACAAGGGGAAGGGGGGTGTAAAGCCTTGGAGGAAGCTTCCTTCCCAACTTGTAAACAGCCCCTGGAAACCCAGGAACCGGAAACAACATCTCTTGCCCCTGAAATTCTGCCTCCTAAGGAGCAGAGGGGGGTAGGAGAAACAAAAGACCCAAACAGACTCAGTTTGAGAAGGAGGTACAGATCTTCCAATTTGAGGGAGAGGGATCCTGAGAGGATCCTGGGAAAAGGATCTTCTCCTTCAGAGAGGGGGGAACTCCTCCCAAAGAAAAATGGGTCCCTAGGGATGCAAATCCAGACTGGGGAGATGTGGAGACTGAGCTACCGCCGCCCACCATCTCATCCCAGAACCAACAGCAAGAAAATCCCCTGGTTCAAACCCATCCTGGTGACTGCCTCCAAAAAGGGGGGGGGCGGCCCGGAACCGGAGCCAGGGGAACCCACAATGGCTCTGATCTCCAGTTGCCAATTTTTTCTTTCAGATTCCCAAGGCTCTCCACAGAATTCTGCCCAAATCTCTTCGCTAGCGATGTCCAAAACCAGAAAGTTAGCCTACCAGTTGTCCAAAAATGTGCATTATCTGTGCCCCCTTGAGGAGAAGGAGGGAAGATACTATGCCCCGGTACAAGTACAGGGACAGGGTACAATTTTGGCACTGGTGGACACTGGATCTCAAGCTACCCTTCTGTCCAGAAGGGCCTTTGACGAACTGAATGCAGGAAGGGGAGGGAATTACCAAATTCCTCTCACCTCTCTTCCTGGACAACTGCAGAACTTTGACGGGAAGGAAATTCCCGTTGAGGGGACTGCAGACTTGGACATTAAGATCGGGCGACACAAGGTGAAAAACCGGTCATAGTAGTGACTCCAGAGGGCACCCCTTGTTTACTGGGGAATGACCTCCAGAGGAGGTTGTCACCCTTAATAGATTGCGTTAACAAGGTCCTCTGGACCCAGACACGCCGACCAATAAAATTACAACAGAATGTCAACCATGTTAGTTTAAACGGCACATGCCACATGGTTGAACAAAAATCTGACCAAGTAGAATTCCACTTCCAGAACAACCAAATTCCAGACGTGACAGTAATAGCAGTAGGACAACAGACTGGTGATGGGGGGGTCCTCTCTATTTCTGAAAATCAACCTCCCTTCCAGTTTAAGGTGGTATTCCACACTGGAAGGAAACACCCTGAAATTCTTTACTGATCCGCAACCAGAAACTCCCACTCCTATAGTCCAGAAAGATGTGAAATCAGCTCAGAGCCTGGCTGATATTCAGCAAATTGGAGAGCAGTTGTTCATCCCTGTTCAGTTAAATGATGGGAAGGACTCTGTTCTCGCTCGAGTGTGTGTGAACAACGGTAAGAGCTTCATCAGCGAAGCCATGTTTCGCCAACTCCCAAAAGATCCAGCCATTCCCACCTTCAAACTGATAGACAAATGGGAAATGGACCTGGAAGCACCTAATTCCAAACATCTCCTGCCAAGCAGGTGTATGCTCAAAATCTCCATTGGCAACAAGGGCATAGTCCATAATTGTTGGGTCGTGCGAGACGTCACTGCCGCCTTTTACTTAGGCAGTGACATTCTCAATTGCTTTGCCATTAGTTTGGACCTAATAAACTTCAAAGCTTGGTCCCGATTAGCGGATAATCCCATGGGCTTTGATGATCCAGAAAAAGCATTTAGGTCAGCTCAATTGCTACCTTATGCAGTTGAAATTCAGATCAAAGAGGAAGTCACCATCCCAGAAAGGACCCGACAATTCTCCCTGGAAGTGAAAGTTAAAAGAGGTGTAACGCTCACCTGAATCCCTCGGAGGCGCAGGTCTGGGCTGGGGGTTCTCGGAGTCTTCTAGGGTCACGCGCAGGCCTCGAATGCCACCCTGGAAAGGCCCTCTCCTCACTGAGATCTTGATCTGAAGGGTGAGGTGTCTGCAATTGTGAGAGCAAGGGGTTAATAGGATATATAAGCCTGACAGGCAAGCTGACTCCCCTTCCTGGTAATCCCCACGTAGTTCGTAGGCTAAATGTGCTCACCTTATATAGGTGAAAGCGGAGCTCTCCATCCTGCGTCTGTGCAGGGGCGCCGAAGCCAGTTACTTCACTGGTTGATTGTCCAGCCTCTTGGTTGCAGAGGATGAAGATTTGGAGCTAGGCCGTCGTTAGCAGCACGAACGGCGGTTGCTTGAATGGAGAGCGATGGAAATGCGAAGGTATTGCAGGCAAGTAAGTAAGAAATGTCAATTCGAAGTTTAAAGCACTTCTTAATGTCTCTTTTTCTTTTTCAGGTTGCAGAAGCAGCTGGGTAGAAAAATAGATGTCGAGGAATGCGCCGAGGAGTGAGAAAGATGAGAGCTGCCCAAAACACGTGCGTATGGATGGAGTTTTGTATTTCTTAATGATGTCCTTTTGTTTTGTAGATGCGAGTAGCAGCGTCGGCGGAGGCGAGAAGAATGCAGCGCAGGTAGGAAAAGGTTCACGAAGGCTACTAACCAATGTCCTTGCTTCCACAGGGTGCCAAAAAATGGAGAGCTGCAGCCCGTGGCTTGAGATGCACCGATGGATTGGGTAAGTGCTGCGCTGGTTTTATCTCGTGCTAACCTGGTGTTCTTTTCCCTTCTCAGATGCTGCTGAAGACAAAGATGGTATTTCAGAAGGTAAGATTACGGATTTCTCTTCCCTAGATGCAGAAGTTGCAGATTCTCTGGAGCTGACACGGTGAGCGTCCTGCTGCTATTGCAGAATAACGCGAAGCACGTTGCTCTGATCGGGCGTGGTTTAAATAGCCTACTGGAGTGCTTAGGTGTCTCCTTCCACAGCAGCCTCGCCCAGGAAAGAAGTCCCAGCTTCCAGAATAGTTCCAGTATCCAGTCCCAGGGAGTGGTGCTGGCCACACCCAGAAGGTAAAGTAGTTCCAGCCATGGATGGATGAGGATTTCATCCTGCAGGTGAGTGAGCACCATGGTCTGCAGCAGGTAGGTCCACCCAAGCACCCTTCCTTGCATCATGAGCCTGGCACGTCCTGTGCCGGGACTGGGTCCCCTTATGAGCCTGGCGCCACTGGCGCCAGGACAAGGTCCATAAGGCCCCTATGGGAGCCGATGGGAGCCTGGAAATGAAGTTGTGACCCGGCTTCCGAGGCAGTTGGGCTAAACCTGACTCCTTGGAGGCTGCGGTCATGACAGCATCCCCCCTCAAGGCCCCTCCCAAGCTTGTCTTTTCCGGAGGTTTTGGCTTGTTGGGAAAAGCCCGATGAAATTTTCGGACTAGACGAGGTGCATGTACATATTATGAGGGTTCCCAAGATCTCTCCTGGGGTCCATATCCCTTCCAATCAATCAGGTAGTATAGTTTTGATTTGGAAATTTTGGAGTCCAAGATGTCTCGAATTTCAAATTCGGATTCTCCGTCAACTTGGATTGGCTCAGGAGGTTTAGTCAAACGGGTTCCGGGTTGCACAGGTTTCAGGAGAGAAACATGGAAGACAGGATGTATCTTCATTCGAGTAGGTAATTCTAGTTTGGCAGCCACTGGGTTAATCACGGCCGTGATTGAGTAGGGCCCTAAATATCTTGGGTTGAAGGTGCGTGGCCCTTTTAAAGATAAATGTTTAGTGGACAGCCAGACTTGATCTCCTTTTTGATATTGAGGAGCCTCTTTTCGATGTTGGTCTGCTCCTTTTTTGTATGACTCTTTAGCTCGTTGAAGATGAGCTGTGGCTTCTTTAAATGCTTGAGTTATTGTCGAATGCAGATGGTCAACAGCAGGTGTTCCGAGAGCTTGAGGTGGGTCCAGATTTGAGGTTCGAGGATGACTTCCATACAGCAGGAAAAAAGGGGTTTTTCCCGTCCCAGAATGGATTGAATTATTGTAAGCGTATTCAGCAATCCAAAGGACATCCTTCCAAGTACCCTCGGATTGATGCAACATGCAGCGCAGATATTGTTCTAGAGTTTGGTTAGTTCTCTCAGTCTGCCCATCGGTTTGAGGATGATGGCTGGTGGAAAGTCGTACATCAATTTGTGCTAAACGACAACAACTCCGCCAAAAATGGGAAATAAATTGGCTCCCTCGGTCAGAGATTAGTACTGAAGGGAAACCGTGTAACCGGACAATGTTTTCAAGAAATTCTCGGGCTAGAATGGAAGCTGTAGGTAAACCCTTCAGTGGGATAAAATGAGCCATTTTTGAAAAAAGGTCTACGAGATCACTAGAATTGTGTTGTATCCGGAGCAAGGGGGTAAATCCGTGATAAAATCCATCGAGAGCGTGTGCCAAGGGCCTGGTGGAATGTCTATTGGACGTAATAATCCTGCTGGTTTTTCCTTCCGACTCTTGTTTTGTGCGCAGATACCACAAGAAGCCACAAACTCCTTAACGTCTTTCCTCCAAGATGGCCACCAAAAATGCCTTTTAATTTTCTCTGAGGTTTTGGCAACTCCAGGATGTCCTTCCATTAGAGAATCATGGTAGCAGGTGATGACCTGTTTTTGTAAGTCCGCGCAGGGTAAGAATAGTCTTCCTTGGAAATACAATAGGTTCTGATCTATTGTAAAGTCCTTTCCTTTCAATTGCCAATTCGATGAATCTTCGGGAGTTATGAGCTTATTGACCCTTGCTTTAATCTCTTCGAGGGATAATGTGTTGATTACTCCTAGTATCTTTTGTTCAGGAATTATTGGCACCGGCTCCGGATTAGCTGTAAGTTCGTCTACCCCTATCCGGGAAAGGGCGTCTGCTTTTCCGTTCCTAACGCCTGGTCGAAATGTGATTACAAAATCGAATTCTGCGAAGAATAAAGCCCAGCGTAGTTGCCTCGAAGATTGAGCTTTAGCTGACTTCAGGTACTGGAGATTACGGTGATCCGTGATTACAGTTACTGTGTGCCGGGCTCCCAAAAGATAATGCCGCCAGGCCTTAAAGGCGGACTTAATTGCCAAGAGTTCTTTGTCCGTAATTGTGTAGTTGATTTCAGGAGCCGAAAATTTGCGAGACCAAAAGGCTACAGGGTGTAACTGGTGCGTTTCGGGGTCTCTTTGTGACAGCACCGCCCCCATTGCAAGACTGGAAGCGTCTGTCTCAACGATGTAGGGAAGTTCTGGACGGGGATGCCTTAAGACTGGAGCAGAGATAAATTTGGCTTTTAATTCTTGGAAGGCTTGTTCGGCTTCTGGAGTCCACTCGAATTTTTTATTCTTTTTCAGAAGAGCCGTGATAGGTTGGACTACCCGAGAGAATTCAGGAATGAACCTTCGGTAAAAATTAGCGAAGCCCAGCATGCTCTGCACACCTTTAACGGAAGTTGGGGAAGGCCATTTGGTGATAGCATCCACTTTTCTTGAGTCCATGTGAACTCCGTTGGGTGATAAGATGAATCCTAAAAATTCCACTTCCTTTGCGTGAAAGGTGCACTTCTCTAGTTTAGCAAACAAGCGGTGTTGGCGAAGTCTCTGTAAAACCGCTGTGACGTGTCTACGATGATCAGTTTCTGAGGCTGAGTATACCAGGATGTCGTCAATATAAACGACTACGCACACATCACTAAGTTCTCTGAGGACATCATTCATGAAATACTGGAAAGCGGCCGGTGCGTTACATAGTCCGAAGGGCATTACTTGATACTCAAATAATCCATATTTAGTGCGAAAGGCCGTCTTCCACTCGTCGCCCTCCTTAATGCGTACCAAATGGTAAGCTCCTCTGAGGTCTAACTTTGTGTATATGCAGGCGCCTTTTACCTGGTCCAATAATTCAGGAATCAATGGCAACGGGTATCGGTTTTTTACTGTAATCTGGTTCAGGGCGCGATAATCGATACACGTTCTTAGGTCACCTTCCTTTTTCGGGACGAAGAACAAAGCTGAGGAAGCCGGGGATTTCGAGGGGCGGATGAATCCGTTAGCCAAGTACTGGTCCAAGTATTGCCTGAGATGGAGGTTTTCTGGTTCAGTGAGGGCATATATTCTGCTGCACGGAGGGGTGGACCCAGGTATCAGGTCTATCTGGCAGTCGTATGACCGATGCGGTGGCAGGGTGTTGGCTTGATCTTTCTGAAAGACGTCGCTGAACTCTTGGTATTCCAGAGGTAAACGGGGGTCCTCGGAAGTGATGGCTGCTAGCTTGATTTCGGACTGAGGATAACAGGTTGAAGCGCATTCTGGAAACCGAATTACCTTGGCTCGCCAGTTTATCTGAGGATTGTGCTTTTCCAACCAAGGCATTCCCAGAATCACCTGAAACTGCGGGGCCTTGATTACATCAAACACGATCTTCTCCCGATGTCCGCCTTGACATAGCAACGTTACCTCCATGGTGGTATGAGAAACTGGTCCGGAAGCTATTTCAGTACCATCCACTGTAGTGATTACGTCCTTTACCATCTTGGGACATAGGGGAAGATCCATCCTGGTAGCCAAGTCGTGGTCCACATAATTACCGATTGCTCCGCTATCAATGTATACTTTGATAGCATGCATGCGATCTGGTCTATTGGGACTTATGAGGACCATAGGCATAACCAAATGCGAGGTCAAGGAACTGGTTTTAACGCTCGGCAAGCGGACCTCTACGCTTGTCGGGCGAGGTCGTTTCCCGATTCCAGTTTCTCAGCATTTTTATCAGAAGCTCCTACGGTCTTCTTGACCGGTTTCACTGAGCAATCACGAAGGAAATGTCCAGAATTCCCACAGTATAGGCACAGCTGTAATTGCCTTCTTCTTTCCCGTTCTTTCTGAGTTAATGGTCCTTTTACTACTCCTATTTGCATTGGTTCCACGGAGTCATTCCCTTCAGCAGAGCTCTGAGGTCTCGGATTAACCACCTGTGCTAAAACGTCTTTAAGTTCCCCACGTAGGCCTCTGTAGAAGAGCGTGATTCTCTTATCTTCAGGCCACCTGGTCTCAACCACCAGTCTATTAAAGGACGGTATGTAAGCCAGGAGATCCTGATTACCTTGTCTGAGTGACAGGAGTTCATTGTCCAAGGCCTTCCCCTGTGAATGTCTTGCGAACAACTTTTCCATACTGGTCTGAAAGTCTTGAAAGTGATAGAGGAGCGGGTCATCCTGTGTCACGAGAGGAATGGACCAATCTGCAGCACTACCGCTAAGATAGGAGAGTACAAACGCTACCTTAGCTTGGTCCGTTGGGAATGCGGCGGGTCTACACAGAAAGTGCAAGCGGCATTGATTGATGAATACTGCATATCGCTTTGGATCTCCGGAAAAACGTTCGGGCGGGGCCAAAGGCACATTCCCTGGCAGATTAATTTGCACCGGATTACTTGAAGTTGTAGGCGTGCCGCCCCCTCCATAGAGAGGCAGTGGCGTCTGTCCCGCTTGAGCCTGTAGCAACTGTCTGGCCAGATCATCAGTCCGCTCATTGGCCATGATCAACTCCCTTCGTAAAGCGTTTGTTTCTTGGCGAGATGCGTGTACTTCTGCCCTTAGTTCCCCAAGCATTTGAGCCAGTTGATCTGTGTCCGAGGTTTCCATTGCGCCTGGGTGGGAATATTGCGGTAGGCTTCGCGTTCTGTAACGCTCACCTGAATCCCTCGGAGGCGCAGGTCTGGGCTGGGGGTTCTCGGAGTCTTCTAGGGTCACGCGCAGGCCTCGAATGCCACCCTGGAAAGGCCCTCTCCTCACTGAGATCTTGATCTGAAGGGTGAGGTGTCTGCAATTGTGAGAGCAAGGGGTTAATAGGATATATAAGCCTGACAGGCAAGCTGACTCCCCTTCCTGGTAATCCCCACGTAGTTCGTAGGCTAAATGTGCTCACCTTATATAGGTGAAAGCGGAGCTCTCCATCCTGCGTCTGTGCAGGGGCGCCGAAGCCAGTTACTTCACTGGTTGATTGTCCAGCCTCTTGGTTGCAGAGGATGAAGATTTGGAGCTAGGCCGTCGTTAGCAGCACGAACGGCGGTTGCTTGAATGGAGAGCGATGGAAATGCGAAGGTATTGCAGGCAAGTAAGTAAGAAATGTCAATTCGAAGTTTAAAGCACTTCTTAATGTCTCTTTTTCTTTTTCAGGTTGCAGAAGCAGCTGGGTAGAAAAATAGATGTCGAGGAATGCGCCGAGGAGTGAGAAAGATGAGAGCTGCCCAAAACACGTGCGTATGGATGGAGTTTTGTATTTCTTAATGATGTCCTTTTGTTTTGTAGATGCGAGTAGCAGCGTCGGCGGAGGCGAGAAGAATGCAGCGCAGGTAGGAAAAGGTTCACGAAGGTTACTAACCAATGTCCTTGCTTCCACAGGGTGCCAAAAAATGGAGAGCTGCAGCCCGTGGCTTGAGATGCACCGATGGATTGGGTAAGTGCTGCGCTGGTTTTATCTCGTGCTAACCTGGTGTTCTTTTCCCTTCTCAGATGCTGCTGAAGACAAAGATGGTATTTCAGAAGGTAAGATTACGGATTTCTCTTCCCTAGATGCAGAAGTTGCAGATTCTCTGGAGCTGACACGGTGAGCGTCCTGCTGCTATTGCAGAATAACGCGAAGCACGTTGCTCTGATCGGGCGTGGTTTAAATAGCCTACTGGAGTGCTTAGGTGTCTCCTTCCACAGCAGCCTCGCCTAGGAAAGAAGTCCCAGCTTCCAGAATAGTTCCAGTATCCAGTCCCAGGGAGTGGTGCTGGCCACACCCAGAAGGTAAAGTAGTTCCAGCCATGGATGGATGAGGATTTCATCCTGCAGGTGAGTGAGCAGCATGGTCTGCAGCAGGTAGGTCCACCCAAGCACCCTTCCTTGCATCATGAGCCCGGCACGTCCTGTGCCGGGACTGGGTCCCCTTATGAGCCTGGCGCCACTGGCACCAGGACAAGGTCCATAAGGCCCCTATGGGAGCCGATGGGAGCCTGGAAATGAAGTTGTGACCCGGCTTCCGAGGCAGTTGGGCTAAACCTGACTCCTTGGAGGCTGCGGTCATGACAAGAGGACAATATTTGCAAAACCCTGATGCTTACATACATCTAAATGCTTCTCTCCAACAGCAAGGGTTGGGGGTAAACCCAACTCCATTAGTAAACATAGAACATGACACCATTCTAATAGAGGTGGATAACAGCGAGTTGAAGAGTATTGCTCTAGTCGCAGGCACCATCATTGGAATGGCGGTTGATGACCGACATTTTTCCATTGATTTAGGTAATGAACTGTTAGGGCCAATCCCCAAGGACTGCTTTGACAGTGACAGTGATGACAATACAACACCAGACAGGATTTCTACCCGGCATGGGGGGAACTTCCTGGTGTACACTTCTTGCCCTTATGGTAAGGAAGATGTGACTTGTGACTTCAGGGGGGATGAGGTGATTTTCCAGGTCCATGAGGGCTGCCTTTCCCACCTGAAGCCTCCAGTCCAAATCAGCACTCTGACCAGGGACTTCTCCACCCAGCTGGAGGAGGCCGCTGAAATAGCCAAACCAGAAGTCTTTCCAGGCTTCAGGCAGATGGTGGAAGAGAGAGTCAACCTATCTGATGCCTGTGTGACTCTGGAACAAAAGCAAAAGTTGAAACAAGTTTTCTTGGATTTCCAAGATCTCTTTGCGGTAGACTCATATGACTGTGGCCGCACCGACATCCACACAACAACAATCCCCACATACCCTGGCATGACTCCTGTGTTTGTGAAGCAATATCGCTTGCCTCTCGCATCAATGGAGTCCCTTACTGAAATAATTAAGAACCTTGAGTCCCGGGGAATAATCCGTCCAGTCCACAGCACCTTCAATAATCCGGTGCTGGGAATATTGAAGCCAAACGGCCAGTGGAGACTCTGCGCCGACCTCAGGGAGCTCAACAAACGGGTCCATACTTCCCGATGGCCTCTGCCCTACATTGACCAAGGGCTGGCCCAGATCCAGGGGTCACAGGTATTCACTGCAATAGACCTGACCAATGGATACTGGACTGTGCCTGTCAGTAGGGAGGACCAATACAAGCTGGCTTTTACCTTTGGGGGCCAGCAATACACACGGACCCGGACTCCCTTCGGATACCTCAACTCCGGCAATGAATTCAACATTTTCCTACATAAGGCCATGCCCGACCTGGGTGCGAGGGGTAACCTGGCTTATGTAGATGATGTCCTCATCAAAAGTTCATCTGTGGAGGAACACATAGCGGAGATCCGTTATGTTCTGACACAGTTGAGGGCCGCCGGAGCAAAACTTTCCTTTCAGAAAGCACAGTGGTGTAGAACCCGTGTTAATTTCTTGGGGCATGAGATTACTCCTCAGGGTCTCTGTCCCCAGGAAAAGAAAGTGGAAGCACTTCAGAAACTGAAAGACCCCACAACTCTGCGGGAACTAAGGAGCCTCCTTGGACTGACTAATTACAGCAGAAAGTTCATTGAGGGCTACGCAGAGATCACCAGACCCCTGATTCATCTCCTGAAGGGGGGGGGGGTCAAGTGGGAATGGGGTCCAGAACAAGCCGAGGCAGTAAAACAACTCAAAAGAAGCCTCTCACAAGCGCCTTGCCTAGCTTACCCTGTCAGAAACAAGGAGTTCTTCCTGGAGACAGCGTTCTCGAATACATGCTTGACGGCAGTATTATACCAAAAGCATGACAAGGTCAATAAAGTAATCTCCTATGCGAGCAAAACTTTATCCTCTGTGGAGGAAAAATTCAACGATTGTGAGAAGGCACTCCTGGCAACGGTGTGGGCATTGAAGAATTACCGCCCGTTTATCCAGGGGGAACACATCATAGTGGAGACTCCACACCAGCCTCTGCAATATCTCCAAAGTGATAGCATCCGGGCCAGAAATGTGAGTAATTCCCGAATTACTTCCTGGATTCTGTCAATGCAAGGCTTTCCTGTGGAGGTCAGATATGGCCAAAACAAGAAGAGTCCCCTCGCGCAAGGTCTGGCTGACTTGCATGATTGTGCCAGAGAAAACTGTCTCGAGGACGAAAGTCTAAAAATCAAGGACAACATGGAGGCATACCTTAATTCCCCACACAAAGTCTTTGAAGAAGACAAGTGTGAGGGAATGCTCACTGTCTATGTGGATGGATGCTCGTACCATGTTGACAATGACGGGGTGAAAGAACTGGTGGCCGGCGTAGGGAATGCATGGGTGAATGAGTCCCCAGAACCCTCCGCTGGATACAAAATTGGTCCCCGAAGTAGTCAGGTGGCAGAATTGATGGCTGTGCATCAGGCCATCCTCACTGCTGTCCAGCATCAACTCCACAAACTGGTCATAATCACAGATTCGGATTATGTACGGAACGGGTTCGTGGAGCACCAGGTTAATTGGAAAACCAGAGGCATGTTATGTGCTAACAACAAACCCTTGAAACATGGGAAGTTGATCCAAAACATTGATGATCTGGTCACCTCGAATGAGATGACCATCTATTGGAAAAAGATCAAGGGTCATTCCAAAGTAGAGGGACCAGACAAAACTGGAAATGACTTAGCTGATCAGCTGGCCAAAACCAGGGCCATGCAAGGGGATCTAATTGAGATTGAGTCCCTGTTGGGGGAAATCCAGGTCACTGCTATCACTAGGTCCCAGACAAATGCTCACAACGACCTTTCAATTGCGCAATGGAGTAAGGAGACCCCTGATGCTGATTTGATTACCGCTCAGAAAGGGGATCCAATAATTGGTAAATTTTACCAGCACATTGAGGACCCTGAGAACTTTCCCCTGACGGATACCGATTACATTGGGAAAGAGGACCTAAGAGTGTTGATGAAATGTCCAAAAATGTTACGAATCCAAGGCAGTTTGCTGGTAAGGAAATCCAAAGCTGGCCACGATCAGTGGGTGGTTCCTACCTCATTCCGAAGCCTGATGTTAAGTCACGCCCATGATGCGGCCACCGCCGGTCATAGGGGGTTTCACACAACATTGGAAATCTTAAGAGAGGTTGCATACTGGCCACACATGGAGCAGGACCTTGACCAATACTTGAAGGGGTGTCTTGTGTGTGCGCAATTTCAGCCGACGTCCCTCACACACCGCGCGCCTCTCCAAAAGCGGGGGATGACACTGCCATGGTCAGATTTGCAAATCGACTTTGTAGGCCCTGTGATTCGCTCGTCTAGAGGAAACAAGTACATGTTGACCGTTACATGCTTGTTTACCAAGTGGGTGGAATGTCTCCCAGCACCAAATTGCAAGGCAGAAACTGCAGCTGCCCTGATGATTAACCACATCTTTTCCCATTTCGGTCTACCTCAAAGGATTGAGTCAGACAGGGGTAGCCACTTCACCAGTGAAGTAATGACAAAGATGTGGGAGATACTGGGGTCAAAAGGAAGTTGCATATTGCTTACCGGCCAGCTTCTTCTGGGGCAGTAGAGAGATATAACCGAACCATTGTGAGCATATTAAAAAAGTTTGTGGTGGATTCTGGGCCAAGTTGGGATATCCGATTACCTCTGCTCCTAATGGCCATCAGATCTACCCCTTCATCTGCAACCAAAATGTCACCATTTGAGTTGATGACTGGGCGCAAGATGGTGCTTCCGCAGCATTTGCTCTACAGGACCCAAGAGCAGACACTAATAAATGCCTCCACAACTCATGAGTATGTGGAGAATTTAAGGAAACACCTTCAACATGCTTTTTCTTATCCTCAGCGGAATCTAGAAAGATCAGCTGATAGCATGAAGACCCACTAGGACCTGAAGACTTCCAGGAAGGAATATCAGGTGGGGGACCGGGTCTATCTATACAATTTCCAAAGGAACCAGGCCAAACAGCGAAAATGTTTGCCTACATGGAAGGGACCCTTTGAGATTATAGACAAAATCTCCCCTGTGGCCTACAAGATCTGCATCCCCAAAGGCCGTTTGGCAGAGGGGGAAGACAAGTGGGTCCACATAAACCAGTTGAAGTGTTGCCATCCCAGGCACACTCTGCAACAACTGGAGGAATCCTCTGGAATCCTAGAGGGTACTGTCTCAGATTAATTCAGTTCTAACTTAAAATATCCTACATATCGCCTATCAAATTCTGAGTTTCTCAATGTGGGTGTTTTCGTTTTTGAATGCAAAAAGAAATGTGCATGTTCAAATGTTTTGACTATACATTTATATGCCACCCCACTATATCAATGGTGGGGGAAAAATGTCTATGAATAGGTATTGCCGCTCTTCCTTTGTCGTCCTAGGAGAAAGAAAACCTTGAGACTGGCCAGGGAGGACGATCCGGAGACCGGGAGCAGAGACGTAAGGGGCCCAGGGTACCGCCCAATATTCCCATCAGGACCGGCGAGGAGAACCGATCGATCAGTACCGGATGGAGGAAAAGATGCTGAACTGTGCCATTTGCAGAATTGGAAGAAGATTATGCGGACAGACCAGTGCGTGGGTCAAAACCCTTGTGCACCCGACTCCCCATCGACTCAAATTCAAAGGGCAGTCACGTGGGGGGATCTGTTGGGTGTCCTGACCCACGTTTGAGCTATCATGCTGCAACATTTGGTGCTGTGGGCTTAGAAAATCCAAGATGGCCAAAAAGTCCACAAGTGCGCCAGAATCCAGGAGAACCACGCAGTTTGTGCGCACACCAAAATGGTTACCTCACTTGCCACCCACACAGTAGCCTGAAACCATTGGGAATGGCGATGCTGATTGCCAAAAGCAACCTAGAACTGTGGGGAATTAATTTTCTTAAATCCCCAAAATGGTTGCATTACCAGTACTCACCACTATCAGAAAGCCGGCGTTTTAAAACAACACCAGACTTTTTTTTTTTGGTGTAAAACTGAATAAATGAACCCAAAGCAGGCCAAAGAAAGACTTACTGAGAGGTGGATGCAATCTAAAGTTATATTCTGAAGTGACTTGAAGGTTTATAACAAGACTGGCTGAGCTGTGGATTTCAGCAGTTTAAGTAAATTTGGACTGAAAGACACTAAAAATCTAAATGTTTAAAAGAAATTAGTGACCTACTTTTGAGTGTCACATAGGTTGCAATTGTTTAAATGTCATAGTTTGAAACTTAGAATCAGCATTCTAGCTGCATATGTAAAAATGGTTAGTTTTATTTGAATGCAGAAAACTGGGTAACTAAAAGTGACATTAGCTGGGTCCTGGCTCAAGGAACTGAATTCTGCCCACCAGCTACCCCCGACAGGAGTTGAGACTTGCACAACTGCTGTGTTCCCAGGCCTAGCTGCCTTTTGCTGTTCCCACCAAAAGGGATATGACACTTCTCTGATTGAATTACCAAGGGACTGCTAGAGACTAAACATAGGACCCAGGCAGAGGGTTTATTGAAGTGGCCATAAATGGCTTCATCTTGAACAATGGGCCTTCCAGGGCCCAGGCAGATGGTTTATTGGGGGACCGTAAAACAGCTTCCTCTTGGCAGAAGCTGGGAGGGGCAGGGCCTCTGAGCCTGGCAGAAACTGGACAAACTGGTTTCTACACCATGTGACTTGGGAAACCACACCCCTGTAGCCAGAATATGGTTTTAGAAAAAGATGAATAACTCATAGTACGGACTTGTCATAATTATTTAAATGATACCATAATTCTTGTGATTTTTCTGCCCACATTTTAAGAGGTTTTTAGAACCGGTGGCATGATCTAGGGGCAAACTAGCAGTAAAGAGGGTATTACTTAAAATGTCTGCATGTGAAAAGTCTGATACTTCATCAATTAATGCCTGCATGCCTTGCACACATTTGGGTAAATTTGAGTAAGAATCTGATATTGGTAACTTGACCAAAAAGTGAAATATGTTGCCATTTCTCAATGCAAGCTCTCAGGAAGAGCAGATTTTGAACAGGGAATACCTCCTTTGATGTAATTTTAAACCACTGTGTAGCTATGAAATATGTCTTTTTGATCAAATATAGATTGTGTGTAAACTGACCAGGGGAGGATCCTCTGACCCATAAAACCTACAGCATCACTCTGACTCACAGTTCCTTCCCCAATCATGGGAGAGGGGAGAATTGGGCCAATCTGCAGTTGAGAGAGGGGCTGGCTAGTGATGCTGCACACACACCCACTTTCAAAACACATAAAAGCAGACAGTCGGGACAGATAGGGACATTGTATTCCATCTGCTGCGGGACGCTCTGCCGGGAAAATCCATACTTTACCTCCATCAACCTCCAGAGAGCCAACATAGAGACTTCAATCTATCCACCTTCAGAGACCAAGACTTTACTTCAGAATTTGTAGCAGAGAGGTCGACTACAAGCTAAATCCCTCTTTAGCAGGCCTCAAATCATTGCCATTATCACAGCCAGGCGAGCTGTTTGAATTCTTTACAAGAACTCTTGCCATTTGCCAGAGAGCAGTGTTGTATCCAGAGAGAGACCAGCTGAACCGGAGACCGCTTTATCCGGACCCACAGACCTGATCAGAACCAGAGACCCAGACCAGACCAGCAGAGTAGAGCTGACCCAGACGCTGTGCGCAGAGACCGTCCGTGGCGAGTGAAGAAAACCTGACCAGATCCGTGGCGAGGCCCATTCTATTTTAAAATATATTGTGAGTAACTAGCAGAACTGTGCAGGACCAATCTCTTAGTTAAAATAATATAATTCAATCTATTTTAATCTAACCAGAACTGTCTCCTAGAAGTTGTACCTTGTCATTTTGCAAAACTTTCACCTGTCATTTCTAGCTGCTAGCTGTCACCTGTCACTTTGAAGTTTTAAAATTTCAAATCTGAAAAACAACCTTCACAAAATCGTTCATAACGCCGTAACCGTTTGTCTTAGAGACTTGCAGTAACTTTCCTCTGAAAGCAGGGAATCTTGGCTTTTCAACGAACCTAGAACCGCATTCCTACTCCCTATACTTTTGCCACAATCGCGAAAAACGCACTCGCGAATTTGCCGCGATTTGCAAATTTCTCCACGTGTGAAAACAGCAGCTTCCTTGCTTTCCTTGCTAAAAATTCGTTTGCCTCTTAAGAACCATCCCTGAATCATTGCTAGAGTGAGCCTGGACTAATATTAACTAGATACCACTCACCCTGATCCTCTAGAGGGAATTAAAAGCATTTTAGCATATTTTTCACTTCATTGCCAGCACATATAAAAGCATTTTGGGCCTGTGTTTCAAACTTCCGTAGTCTAAGCTTGCTGGGGTGAACTGAATTACATTTGATTGCATTTCTGAGAACTGTGTGCCTTCCTTCCATTTCCTTGCATTGCATAAAGGGGGGAGGGGATTGCCAGAGAAAAGTGATTACATTGTTTTGTTGAAATCATATTGAGTATTTTCTGTATTGCATTTTCATTCAACATTGCATCCATCTGAACTTATATAAAGCATTCTCTACCACCTTATTCTTCTGTTCCTATTCACAAGTGTGCTAGTGCCAGACTATCCATTATTGATTACTGCTCAGATTAAGTGTGATATTCAATTATTAATTTATTATAAAGTGTCATATATATATATTGTTTAAATTCTCAAATAAACCTTTTAACTTGCCAAACAGAACTACTTCTTGGCTCAGTGGGGTCAGGGGGATTCCAAGAGAGGGGTGTTATATAGGGGTAGTCATCCAGAACGCATGAACTGGACATAAAGAGATATCAATAAGGGTTTCCATTTAGTATCCCAGACTAGGCATTGACTTAGCTGTAGTGTTGAATTGAATCCTCTTACAACAAATGAGGGTTGGAGAGTCAAGGGCACAGAAGATATAAAACATGTCAATCCACGAGGATCTGAAAGACATATCCAAGCAGACTGCAAAAGACCCTTAATAGTTATGAATGGTTGTAGCTTTCAATGACCTGGAAGTTCCGCTAGACTTCCTTTGAATGTTCTTTTCTACTTGGCCTCCATTTCAAAGTAGTATTAACTGTATGTCATGATCTTTATAATTAAACTTGATCTCCTTGTTCCTTCTCCCAATCTTCCATCTCATACATTTTGCAAATATTTGCCCTCCTGAACCTATGTGGCCTTACATTCTTTCATAGGTTTGTCATTGTGCGGACTAAAATGAAGTGGGATGAGGTAATTGCAGGTATTTCTTCCTTGCCAACTTTTAAAAGGGAAGTTTGCTCAGAAATGTTATTTGCCCAATGGATATGGCATGTATTTTTTAGCATATTACGATCAATCCCGTCCCCCCAAATGTCCTATGCGTCTTACCTTCAACGTTCTCACATTTACACATGCAAAACTCATGCGTTGGAAGCCGCCATCTTGTGCTAATCTAATCCGTTGATCCATCCCCCTAAGTTCAAGAGCCGCTGTGGCAGTAAATCATAAGACCCGCCCCTAGAGCTGACATCATTAGAAGTTTACGCCCCTTGTCACAACACCAGTGCACGTCTCATGTCTCCACTACACAAGCCAACCAATGCTAATCTTGCTTAGCTTCTATGAGTGGCAGGGTCGAGCCCAACCAGGCAGGAAAGCCAAAACAATCAGTGTTTCATCCTAGCACCCTGAATGCTAATCATTTTCTGACCCTGCCCTGTGAATCTAAGCAGGATCACCCTTGGTTGGTTTGCAGATAGGAGAGATATGTTAATATATATTGTTTATTATGGCCAGCATTTTGAACTTACTTAAACCTCCACTCTGCCCCTAACAAGGCTCTAACCAGTCAGCTAGTGGGTCTCCAATGCTAGTGTGATCAAATTAAATTAAAATTTATAAACACAATCAATGTGCAGCAATCACAAAATCTTGGTATTTCCACGGCAGTCTCCCATCTGCAAACTAAACAAGGCTGATCCTGCTTAGCTTCACAGTCTGCAGGGTTGGCAAATGATTGGTAGCATTCAGGGTGCTAGCATAAAGCACTAATTGTATTTGGATTTACAGCCTGGATGGGCCTGACCCTGCTGATCGTGAAGCCAAGCAGGATCAGCCTCGGTTGGTTTGCCGCTAGGAGACTGCTGGGGAATTGCCAATCTTAGTCTTATTTTATTAGTATTTGTAGAGTCCATCATACGGCCAAGGGCATCTTGGTGCTGTGGCAACATGTAAGTTAGTTAGCAGGGAGGGGATATTATATAAACAGAATGGGCTTGGAAAGGGGGTGGTCCCTGGTACCACATAACGGCTGTGGGAGCAAGTTTCTTGTGGGAGTTATTTGGCACATATGGACAGAATTTAAGCTGCAACCATTCCGCTCCAGTGCCATAAACGTCCCAATGCACTATGCACATAGATTTAAATTGGACTCTTTGAATGACTGGAAGGCAATGCATTTGTTTCAGAGCAGGAGAAATGTGCATAGAAAAATGTGATTGCTGCACATGGATTGTGTTTTTAAGTTTTAATTTAATTTGATCACAGCTAGCTTGAGAGACCCACTAGCTGACAGGTTAACGCCTGGGTTTACCAGAGGCAGGGTGCAGGTTTGAGTAAGTTTAATCAAAAACATGATGATTTAAAAAATGTTGGCCATAATAAAAAATATATATTAACATGATGTCTCCCATCTGCAAACCAACCAAGGGCGATCCTGCTTAGCTTCACGGGGCAGGGTTGGCAAATGATGAGTAGCATTCAGGGAGCTAGGATGAAGCACTGATTATATTTGGCTTCATGTTAGCTCCCATCGTGAGCATGTTCCCATGAATGTGACGTGCAAATAAGAGAAATATGCTAATAAATACATGCCCTATCCATTGGGCCAATAAGAGCTGTGGGACAATTTCCCCTTTAAGCTCAGGTGCAAAAGTTAAATAATTCAGTACAATTAATTCTAAGCAGTAAACCACTGATGTTAGTCAAGAGAATGTTATTTTTCATGATACTTTTATTCTTGATTACTTTACTCGCCCTTCTGTTTTAGTAAATCACCTCTACACCATATAGGTCCTAATAATACGCTCGTAAGATTCTAAAATAAGTCATTAAGACTAACAGTGTTTTTTTAACTGAACTATTGAGTCATTTATAATGCTTGAGCACATACATTGCTTTATATAGCACCGGTAATTGTAAAAACACATTAACACAATTAAAACACATCTAATAGTAATACAAGCAACCTGGGAGTTTGTTCTGTGCAAGTCTGCATTATTGGGTCTTGGTACCTTTCCTGACATGTCATTACAATGACTAAATGGCAGAGGAACACTGTTATGACATAACCTGGAAATAGCTTATGTGAGTGTCACAATGTTCTAGAAGAGTGTGACTGGGGATATCCTGTTTTTAAGTAATTTATGTATAACATAGGGGTGTGCTGCCCCCTGAAAGGGAGATGCACACCTACAGTACCATAATACCCCATTGCAGCAAGGGCCAAAAAGGATGTATTGTAGTCAATTCAGGCAAAAGGTTCTCTCCACAGGGCAGGCACTGTAGCAGTGAACATTTACACCATTCATTCTGCAGCATGTCCAAGCAGGGATAAGATCACACGTCAAGATGCCAGGTTCAGTACCACAAATATGGTCATGTAGAAACAATGCCACTGAAAGCACGCACACAATGCTCACCAGGAAGAGGAAGCTCTTCCTCATGGGATCCTCCCGGGAATCCAAATACTTAAATTCAAAGCGAGACATGTCATCAATGAGATGACATCAGATCCTTGATGCAGCAATGTTCTTTACTGATAACGTTATTATTCCAAGCAGCCATCTTTGGCATTCAGGTCCACTCTAGGCAAGCATGCGAAAAGTAATTGGCTTGCCCGCGGACATAATTAAAATGCCATCTTAATTTTATGGCATATAACTGGAAATTGACCATAATTTACACAGGTAAAATATATTCTTGTAAGAGACACTTTGGTAGAAATGATGTTAGTAAAAGGATGTTAAAACCCTTTAATTGTATTCTTAGACAAAACTTCTTATACTCACGTTAAGAATTGAGCAGGAAACTCCTAACATATATAGAACATCTTATCGAAATCTGGAAGATACCAACATGGCTATGAATGTACATTCAGAAGCAGTAATGTAAAATTGGGCATCCGGTATTTAGAATGATTAGATTATATGGATAATTGGAGGGGCGTGGAGAATACAAACAGATATATGTATGTATTCTTCACAGGCAGTGAATCCCTGAACTTCAAGATTGTCAATTCATTTTCTGTAGAGGTATGAAAATGTTACAGTTCCAGATTCAATTGTATTAACACAATGATGATCTTATACTTAAACTGATGAGATATTTTATTATTTTGGTGACATAGGGAGTCAGTTCGTCCTCTCTTGAAGAAGAGTAAATTATGCTACAAAACTCGATGAGCCTGCTTTCTATGTACTATCTAAGAATTTAAGCAAAGACATGGTCTGACAATACAAAATGTTTTCTACATATTTTATTTAGACTGAATGAACATTGAAATATAAAGAATCATTAATAAAAAGGGAAAACTGATTTTGAGGATCATAAATTAGATATCTTTTCTAAAAGAACTAATGTATACAATTATTGATGTACCATTTACTACATTATAAGTACGGCAGTGCAGTAAAAAAATGGTGATAAAACGTAGGTAACTCCGTTACTGCTGCATTACTGCACCGCCATACTACAACTTTGGTGGTGAGGTGGAGGATTTTCCACCAGCTGAAAGCAGGAGGAAAATCTGCCACCTTACCACCACAAAATCGTCCGAATTACCGCTGGTGGCAATTCCACCGAAATCCCCATGAAGTCTATGGATTCTAATAAATGGGCACCGACACTGCCTACCACCACTCAGCAGTAATTGTGCTGCACCAAGTGGCGGTAACGGTAAACCTTTTTGGTGGTATTTTGGTGGATTTACTGCTGAAATACCATCAAACTTGTAATGGGGCCCTTAGTATTTTGAATTACTTTCTATCCTATTTGTTTGTTGTTTGAAATATGGTACTATTCATTAAATATTATTTGGGATAGATAACATTTGCTGTTTCTGGAATGTATTATTTATTATTAGTACCAATTAACAGATTATTCTTTAAGTGAGTGCAGGATATCCCCCGCCCCCAACCCAAGTGTTTTGAGGAAAACATTTTGATTAGTTACCCACAGATCACAGCCAAACCTACTAACCTGTGGAATACCGAAAGGACCTTGTCTTCACCTCTCCTGTTCAACATTTACAAGACTGCCCTACTGGAACTCATCAGCCTGGCTAGTCCAACCTTCTACAATTACAAAGATGACACATGTAATCTACAAACTCAAAAACAACCTTTCAACAGAGTCACCAGAACTAAAAAGATGCCTCGTGCAGGTGAACACTTGGATGATAACATACAGACTAAAGCTTAACCCCCACCAAAAGGGAACTCACGATCTGCAGTGCGGCTGCATAAAACACCACCTCAATCCTCCCTTGTCCTGACAAAATGGGACCAAGCCCAGTACTTTCATCCTCAGTAAAGAACCTCAGAATCACAGTGAACAGTAGCCTCACCTTCAACCATAGGTTGGAGCTATAATAAAGTGGTTCTCCTCCAGATAGGTTTTAGTAATGATTTATTAGTTACAAGTAGGAAACAACTGCAGTACGACCCTCCTCTCACAGGCTGTTCAATCCAACTGCAGCCTTGTCTCATTGTTCTATATTCTCCATCCAACTCGTAACATTCTGCATCTTAATTAGTAACATTCTATAACTGAGCAGTAACACATTTAATAAGATATGAGACATAACACATCTCCTTTCCTCACCCATGATTATGTTATAAGCGAGGTGGAGGCGATGTAACTACAGAAAACCTAGGAGACTCACACAGGGTAACGTGAATCATCTAACTCTAACCACCATCTCTTAATTACATACTTCTCATCCATCTTCTCTCACAACATTCCCAAAGTCCCTTTTCACTGTTCTTTTTCTGTAGTATTTAGGCTCCCTTTTCCTCCCTCTCCTCGGTAGTTTAACTTTGATTTGTTCTCGTGGAAGAAATAACTCAGCCCTACAACCAAACGTATCACTGTGTCTTGATTTAGACGCCTCACCACTCATCTTAATTCTCTCTCTGATGTGCTCAACGCCGGTATGATCACCTTAGACTTGCCCAACCCTCTTGGAGATAAAGTATTGGGCTTTGGACCTCACAATACTTCAAAGGGCAACACACCAGTCACGCTATGTGGAGTGATCCTGTTCTTAAATACTCTTTGCGTCAACGCTCAGCACCAATCACCACTAGAACTGATATTCCTATGCCGTCCATGATCATCCTATAAAACCTCTCTACACAACGATTGCCTTTGGGATGATATAAAGAGGTCCTAAGGTGTTTTATAACTTTTATTTAAAAAACCTGGTGATCACAAACCATTTCTCCTGAAGACGTTGAATACATGTATACCTTTACAAAGTGCTACAACAAAAGTGCTTTTATACAGTACTAGCTTTTGCGACAGCGTCTTGCTCCCCCTTACTAGACCCTTCTGTCAGCTCCCTGTCTTGGAGATATTGACGAAGGTCTGACCAAATATCCTTGGGGCTGCACCTAGCAGGTAACAGAGTAATATAAACTTCCTCCATATAATTTGCCCATATCAGATCATGAATCCATTCTGCTAGTGCCAGTGGGCTCTTTTATTTCCATCCCAGCAGTATTTGCTGTTTAGCCATTAGGAGTCCTAAATTAAAGAACCTGCGCGTTATCTCAGGAAGTTGTCAATTAAACCCAGTGTACACACCTGAGGGGTTAGCTGTAATTGTAAACTAGTCATGTCAAGGAGCGTACGCCATACATCCCCCAGTATTGAGAGAGCCTAGGGCATGAATACAGCATATGTAATAAATCTGCCTCCTCACCATCACACCTGCGACATCTCCCTGAGCAGTCTGTGCTAAAGGGTGAGATCTTCGATGGGGTAATGCAGTTCATTATGAATTTTAAACCGGATAAGTCAAAATTTGGGGTTATAGAAGATTTCTTTTGATAGCACACAAATACCTGAACATTGTCCATTGGGAAATTCTACTCCCAGATACCGTTCCCCGTTTGACTTCATGTCTGGACCTTTCAGCTTTAGTTCTCCTAAGGCGCGTTTGTACAGAACAGAGACACCTTTCTTCCCTCTTCCCATCATCATTTCATGTATGTATGTATGTATGACAATCTCTGGTTAGTCGGGAGCTCCTCTGGAAAGTTGGGCTAACAAGCTCTTAATGTAGACCTTGTATGGTTGTCCTAAGGTGTTTAATTCCATTAGCTCTTAGAAAAGTTTGAAACTCACCTGACATGAAATGAGGACCATTGTCACTGAGCAATCTTGAGGAAAGACCGTCCCCCCCAAAACACACTTTCAAAGAATGTCACTATACTTTAGTAGTGGCATCTGTCAATACACCCCTTTTGGCCATTTGGACAGTAAATCCATCGCCACTATCACATAGCTGAGTCGAGCTCCCTTAAAATGTAACAGATCTAACAAATCAATGCTATCACCTCCCATGGAACATTTGGAGGTTCTGGCACAACCATGGGAGGTACCCTGTTTTTAAGACTGTATTGCTGTGACTGCATTCTTCACATTCTTTGACTTGTACCTCAATGAACTCCACCATGTTTGGCCACCAACAATCTGTTTGTATTTCAGCCTTGGTGCTGGAAATGCCCATATGTCCTTCATGTATTAACTTGACTCCTAAATCCCTTTGGGCATCTCGCACTAGGATCCTCTGTACTCTACACACATACCTCGAATACCCAACTCCTCTCTTAACCGCTTGTACTTTTTAAGTTCAACAGAACCATTAGCTCCATCATGACTCAATTCTTCCCAATTCCCTTTCACCAGTTCCTTCACCTTTCGATAAACCTTGTCTTCTAAGCAGGCTTTGACCCAACAATCTGCCTTAATACTCTCCTCTATCACAAAAATGTCCCTAATATAATATTCAACACCCACATCTTCCGTATTCCCACCCTCCATTATGGGGTGCCTAGAAAGTCCACCCACCACTGCATTTTTTCTACTGGAAATGTGTTCCACCACAAAGTTCAACCCTTGTAATTTTTGACAATTCGTCTTGGCACTCCATCCAGACCTTTGATATTGAATATTGCCATCAAGGGTTTGTGATCTAGCCTAACCACAAAATGCTGTTCATACAGATAAACCGTAAATATCAATATCCCCCACAAACAAGCCAAAGTCTCATGTTTAATAACAGAGTACCTGGACTCTACGTATGTTAATGCTCTGGATGCAAACTCAATAGTATTGTCCACTAAACCTTCTTCATGCATCAAAACAGCTCCTAGACCAGCATCACTGGCATCGGTGTAGACTACGGTTTTTAGCTTGTCCTTATAACCTTTAAACACAGGAGCTTTCATTATATCACCCTTTACTTTTTAAAACTCTGCATCACATTCACCTAACCAACAACACTGAATCCCTTTCCTCGTCAGCTTCTTCAAGTTTCTAGTCTTCCTTGATAACCCTCAGACAAATTTAGCCTAGTATTCTATTAGCCCCAAAAAGGAGGCTACTTCAAATTTTATTCTTGGGTATGGGCATTTCAGCTATTGCTCTGATTGCCTTAATTTCTGGTTTGACTCCATCTTTGGCCGAATTATATCCAAGGTAGTTAACCTCCTCTTTTCTAAACTTACACTTTTCCAATGTTAAAGTGAGTCCAGCATTTCCTAGCCTCTCCAACACTTCATGCAACCTGATATAATGTTCCAAATCATCACATCCCCAAATCAGTATGTCATCTTGATAATACGTAGCCCCTTTCACATCTTCCCGAGTTCTGTGCATCATTTTCTGAAATACACTGGCGGCCGAGACCACACCAAATAGCATTCTCTCACATATGAACATCCTAGTGTGCATTATGAAAGTAGTTAGTTCTGAGGACTTCGTGTGCATTTTGATTTGATGATCAACCGAATTAAGATCAAGAGGTGAAAATAACGTGGCTCGAGACACCGCAGCAATAAACCCATCTATTTAAGGCAGAGGAAACCTTTAACACCGCAATGTTGTAGTTGATTTATCTTAAATCTATGCATATATTCACTGCTCCATTGGCTTTTCTCACTACTACGGGGCTGACCCATTCTGATGCACCCCTGGGCTCAATTACTCCTTCTCTCAACATCCTGTTTAATTCTTGTTTCACTTCCTTCTTGAGAGCTAATGGCACCGTTCTTAATGCAGCAACCGCGGGCACAGCTCCTCTCTTCACCTTGATTTTATGCACAATACCACAAAACCTTTCAGACAGCCAACCTTATCCTAAAATACTCTTAAGAAACCCAGTCCTGTACTTCACTCTCCTTTAATTCCACCACTGCAGCAACATTCTATTCACTCCTAGAGGTGTACACTTGTTGATCAGCAGTATGGTCAAACTTTGTCTCTAATGCAGCCTGATAACCCCAAGACAGTAAATTCCCACCAGAACTAGTCCCAAACACCTTGGATATGGTACTTTTTCCTTGAAATTCTATCTTGGTTTACAATTCTCCCATTATCTCAGTGGGCCTCTCCCAATAGGCATTGGCTTTAACTCTAGTTTCTTATAGGACCCAATGTCCTAACTCTGATTCCCAGGTAGCTTTGCTAATAAGAGTGTAATCTACACCACTATCAATCAACATCCAGATTCCTACTCCATTGATCTTGAATATACACCTGGTTTTTTTTTAATCGTTACTCCTATGACAGCATTCCCCAAAAGTACTATTTCTGCTCCATCATACAGCCTCCTATCAATCTCTTCTTCACCTGTGCTTTCATTCACATCCACATTTTGACCAGCATTTAGCGTACAACACTTGGCCAGTTCTCCTCTCCTTACATAAACTTGACCTCAGTGTACACTGCAATGCACTCTTTCTCTACAGGAAGATGCTGCGTGCTACCACATCTATAACACCTCCTCAATTTTATGTCAAAAAGGTCAAGCCTCTGACTTTTTCCTTGGTCCTCCAATCAAATTCTTTCAGTTACTTAGAGATTTCACCTAACTAGGTTCTTCCTTTGTGCACCATATTGTTCTCTCCCGTAACTTAACTCTCATTACTCAATTCGATGATGCACAAGGCAGTGTGCTCGACCTGCTTTGCTATTTCTATGGCCAAATCAAGATTGGGATATTTCTCTTTCCATAGTTCAACTGCTCTTCTGAACACCCGTGAGGAACTGCTCGCATCTCATGACTACAACTCTCCAGCTGTTCTTATTCTACTTGACCTCTCCTCTGCATTTGGCACAATCAACCACTCTATCCTCATAAAACGGCTCTATGATACCCTAGGTATCTCGGAGAGTGGGCACTGGACTGGCTGACCTCCTTCCTCAATGGCCGTCCATCCCAGGTTATTCTGGCTGCTTTCCCATCCCCCACCTCTATCTCCACCTGCAGCGTCCCCCAGGGTTCCAACTTTTCTCCCTGGCTCCTTAACACCTATCTTGCACACCTCATTTCCACCTTCTCCCCTAACGTCCATGTTATGCAGATGACACACAACTCTTTTTAAAACTTCCCTCTGATCCTCTCCTTGCTTCCTCCATCATTCCTGACAGCCTATCGGCTATCCAGTCCTGGTGTACCTCCAATGAACTCTGCCTCAATGCCAGGAAGAATGAGATCCTTCCTATTGGGACTCCAGCTCCCTGTTTTTTCCCCTCACCCTGGCCATCTTCTATGGGCTCTCCCCTTCTTCATCTGAAGCCAGAAACCTTGGAGTCATCTTCTACTCCTCTCTTTCCTTCCTCCCTCACATTGAGGACCTTGACAAGAAGGCACACTTTTAACTCCACCTCCTCAAAGGAATCCTTCCTTTCCTCACTTTCCCCCAGAAGCTCAATATCTCTAGAGCTCTGGTTCTCGCTAGGCTAGTCTATTGCAACAGCCTCTTCCTTAATCTACCCTTTTCTTCTCTACGACCCGTCCAACTAATCCAGAATAGGGCTGCAAGGCTTATCCTTGGCCTCAAGCCCATGGACTGCATCTCTCCAGCCCTATAATCTCACAAAACTGGCTCCTGGTTGCTGCAAGGATCAAATTCAAATCCCTCTGCATCATCCATAAGGCTGTCTGGGGCCGTAGACCATGCATTCTACAACTGGCTCTCACTAAATCCGCTCCTTCCAGATCTTTGGCGCCAACTCTCTGTGTGTCAAGCGCATCGCTAAACAGCTAGCTGATGGCTGATCTCTTTCCTCGGCAGGCTCCCTCCGAGGGAACAGCCTCCCACTTCATCTTTGACTTCAGCCAGATCTCCTGAAATTCCAGAAGCTCTTCAAGACCTTCCTGTTCACCTCCTCCTTCCCTTCATCCCTCCTCTGCTTAACCCCCCCCCCCAGTGGCTGAGAATGCTGATCAGGGTCCTTATCTGTCCTCCTGGGTCCTTGACTCCCACACCCAATCTCCTTCAGCCTCTGTCGCTCCCAGCACTTACCTTGGCACCCACTGGCCTATGCCACCACAGCCCTGCACTTGATTATTTATTGGCAGTTGACCAATCTCACCAAATCACTTAATAGCTGCCTACTCCCTAGCACTTCCCTCTGCGGCATTCCTCGCTCTCACCCCCCCACTTCCTCATCCCTTCTCTCTCTGCACTTGCACGTTCTGAATGCTCACGATGCCCAGTTGGTTTGCCTCTATCTTTCATTGTTATATTTGATTTTCATTCCCATGTTCCCTCCCTGTTGCCCAGTGGGCGCTATGAAACACAATTTACTTGGTGAATAAGCACCTTACAAATGCACAATAAATAAGTAAACGGTCATTCACACACTTGATCATCCTGCAAATGTTCCTCGTGACAATGTCCAAACTCACTTTTCAAAGCTGACCCTCTCAGTGCTGTTACAAAGTCTTCAATGGTTTCCCCTTTCTTTTGTTATCTTGTAGCAAAGTAGAACCTCGCTAACATTTTGTTTTCTTTAACCTCAAAATTTTTGTCCAATGTGACAGTGCTGATTTCAAACATGATTAAAACTTCCTCAATGCCTGGTTGTGCTGAATCCGATAACCTTTTTATAGATCTCTTGACTCGCATGGCCCAAACAATGACACAACAGTGAAGCCTTCCTTTCAAGTGAATAGTTTAGTACATACACAGCTAGAACAATTAATCAGTGATCAGTGGTTCACCAGGCTGTAACAGGAGGTATTACCCAAATTTACCTTTTACAATTGACTTTTTGTCCAATTGACCTAATAGTGGTCCTAATTGACCTTCTGCACAATTGACCTTTACCTTTATTTTACTTTGACATATATGTGTGGGGTGGGTTTGGGGAAATGAATGATATAATGGGATTGGGTATGAGGTTGTGGGGTGTTTTGGATTGAGTAGGAGTTTGCGGGGGGTTTCCCCCCGCATGTATGTCCTAATTGACCTTCATTTGACGATCAATTGTGAAAAGGTCAATTCTCCCGCGATCAATTGTGAAAAGGTCAATTAGTATACATCCTGGCAGGAAGAGTGCTGGACGTTGAATGTTAGACGTACAAGCAAACCCCTTCCCACAAGTGATTGATCCAGTGTGATGTATGGATTTGGTTACTATTGCAAGTAAACCCCTTTCCACAATAGTCGCTGCATGAGGTGTATCTGATCCCCAACTTCATGTTCCCTGGCATGTGAATCACCACTGCGCACTTTGGACTCTTCAGAGACTGTCCTCCTGCAAGGTCACCCTGCTGTAAAGAACAACATGGCGTAAGCCCAAACACAACTCTCCAGAGCGCTGGGTTTGATCACTGTTGCTACACAACTTTATGTTAACACATACATGTGACTCTGCATACCGTGCCTTTAAGCTGCTTAATGTGCACCAACGTCACTCCGCTCGCAGAGCACTCTGTGTGCTCCTGTTCAACCTACTCTCCAGAAATGGTGCTGCTGCAACGGGTCAAAACAGGTGGGTTCCTCCTCCTCCAGTTTCCCATCACTGATCCAAATGTACGCCCTGACGGAGTACGTATCGCGGAGTATGTACCACTCTTCTCCACATTAGGAGGTTCATCGCTCATTCCCGATGACCTTTACTGCAGTTGGTCATCAGGAAACAAGACGCGTGTTGCCAATATAATATAGTGGTTCTCCAGGTGACTTGAGGTAATCCTTTAGTAAAGTTACTAGTAGGAAACAACTGCAGTACGAGCCTCCTCTCAGAGGCTGTTCACTCCAATTACAGCAGGCTTGTCTCATTCTACATGCTCCATCCAACTCATAACATTCTACAGCTGAACAGTAACACACTTACTAAGATATCAGATTTAAAAGGAGCCATTGTCTGAAGTTTCTTTTTCCAACTTTGCAGATCATGCCTTATCTGTCCCTTTACTTACAGATGTATGGCTGTGATATCACAAATTCTGAAGACCGGACTAGACAGACACCTATCTCAGCCTCCTGGAACACCTCCTGGAAAAACTTCAGAGAGTACACAATATAGCAGCCAGGCTCCTCTTTAGAATAAAAGGGTTGACACATATTGCCCCAGCGCTGCACATTCTCCATTGGCTCCCCGTGAAGAAAAGAATGCACTTCAAAATCCTCTGCATTTCCCACCATGCTAACCATGGAAATGACCAAATCCCTTGATAAGGATGTTCCTACACTACACACCATTGAGGGCTCTAAGGTCTAGTAACGCTGCTTAAGTACTAGTTCAGCAGCAGAAAAGGGCAGGGAGGATCCTCTCTGTATCGGCCAACAAACTCTGGAACTCACTTCCCAACCAACTTCACATTGAAGAGGACAATTGGACTTTCAGGAAACCGCTCAAGACGTGTCAGTTCAACTAACTGCTATAACCATCTACCCAAAGCAGAGCAACAAGCTGGTCTTCCATGCATCAAATCCACATACCAAAACCTATGTCTAAAAGCTTATCCCATATCACAATTTTCAAATCAGGCTAAGTGTACAAATCAAAGACTCCTACCCTTGCCTGCTGCTATTAACACTCACACCACATCCACTGCGGCTCTCTCAACCCTGAGGCTCCCCTTAAGGGTAACCCACCGGGCGTCCCTTCTTCCCCTGAACACAGAGAATCCCTACAGCCACAGAGGTAACGGGTGCTTCCGGCATGTACTCATCAACATAATAGTTTTCTGCGTCTGCCTCTCCCTACATCCCACCACAGTCCCCCAACCGCCTCTTTTTGCATAGTTACGCACAGTAGGGCCAACATCATTGGCAGAAGAGCACTTTGCAAGATGACTTACCTTAATTTTACATTGAAGGGGATCGAGATTAAGCAGATTTCTTCAGTTAGCATTGATTCCACTGACATTCATATTACATTTGATGAAGCTTTCATCACCTAGGCCTCCACAGTTGATGTCACCACAAGCAAAGTAATCTGTGACATCCCTTCTCTTGCAGGTCAAGTCTTGTGTGACAGTTCCAACAATAGACACTCAAAAGAAACGGCATGAGAAGAGAAAGAATGGAAGCCTATCGTACCATGAAGAACAGAATACCACACTGTCTAGAGTATGTACATCTGTTCAACCAAGGACAGTGACTTGCTGCGCCCCGTATTCCACTATCTACTCAAAATCATTTTTCCCTGGCAAACGTACAGTTCAACCAACAAATAATCAGTTGTGAGTGGATAAACAGAAGCAGCAGATAATCAGGAATGACAAATAGGAAACAGAATTAAAATCTGACCTTCCTTCCCCAGATAAGAGAAAAACAGATTGTAAACCCCTTGCAATTTTATAAAATGACACTGGGAAAGGACAATTAAATAATAAATGTGTGTTAAAAACCTTGAAGCAAATATAATTCCTCACTTAAGCCACAATGCAAATACACTAACAATCACAAAGGATGGATTACCAAAAGCATACAGTAAAATAATGAGTGGCAGGGTTAACACATTGTACCAAAATGACACGTTGCAAACTTTTCAAACTTTGCAAATCCCGCCTGAAATTACGAAATATTTGGTCGGAGTGTAGCTATAGATCACAGGTACAAAATGGAAGTAAAAGTAAGTCTCTAGCTGGTAAACTGAAGGAGTTATGGAAGGTAGAGGGAGGTTTGTTTTTAAGAAAATAGAGCAGTGAAAAAAGGAATCGGTTTTAAAATTGAAAGGCAAATCTTACTTAAACTAGATTTAATGGCTAAGAAAAGAGGAACTTCACCCCTGAATATCAAACGTTATGCTGCAGTTGTAACCCTTCACGCATTGTACCCCTTTTCTTAAGGGAAAATTAATTTATTTAAACACAATATCGCTAATGACTTAGGATCTATGCAAGACAGAAATGAAGAGAAATGTGGCGCCAACACTAGAAATCAAGGGTAGGATTGCAAGAATGATTGTGACAGTTTGAACAAGGTATCGGGACAAGGATAGGATGACTTAGAGAGGGAAATGAGGACAAGGACATGATAGGCTACGGGTTTAGATGGGGTAGCAATTCATACTCACAGTCCACTTTTTAGTTTTTGGATTTTGGACAGTCAACAGTTCTGGTCATTACATGGCAGGGCGCCTGGCAAACAGCTGGGCAGTTCTGGTCACCGGGTAGCTCTTCTGGACTGGCAATTCTGGTCACTGGATACTACATGTCAGCTGGATGGCACAGGTACCTCTGGATGCAGTTAGTGGGATCAGCATGCTTCCCAAAAACACCACAGCTTTGCCCTTTGGTTATTTGGGAATTTGAGTGGTTTTTAGAATTTAAGCCTTGCTGGAGCAGGATCAGCAATGCTTGGGTTTTGCAGTGGGCCCTGGAGTAGGGTCAACAATGTTTTGACATTGTAGTTGGGATCTGGATTCTGGATGGATGGAACAGGTCGCTGGCGCAGGAAAATCAGGAAGAGTGTCTGTCTGTGTCTAGAGTCTTGTCAGGGACTCTTATTTATAATGCCTAATGACATCATCACAGTATATGACTGGGGCAGGCTTAAATAAACCCGCCTCCAACAACAAGTTTGGACAATGGTGATAATCTCCATCTCGCTCTCAGCTGGTTGGATTTCAGGAAAATGTCAGATTTATGATGCGAGTTTTACAATTGTCCAAAAACCTCCCACAATTACTTTAACTAAAATCCGATTTTGCCACAAACATACATTTATACATGCATTTATACAATTGCAATCTCTTGGAAAATGATATACACAGGTTACATATTTTGTGCAGCACATTGCAGTCCAATCCTCCAGTCCGTGATACCTTATTTCACCCTTCTACCAGTTTCTCACGCTTTTCAATGGGATTTATATCACTCCAAATTCTATAACTTTATACATGGATGTGGATGATCATCAGGGATGTATGTAGCAAAATTTGCATTTGCAACATGGATGCTTTTCCTGTAATCCGCCATATTTCCCCATTTCTGTCCCCAAGGTGTCAGTGAATTCTATCAAGTCTTAAAAAAGGCCATTTCTTTTCTTTAGTTTTGCAAAAGCCCTTTTTTCCACATGTGTTGAAAACTGCTAGCATTTCTTTCTTTAAATTTGGTTTGGCAGCTCCATCAGATTCCCACACTGTCTTTGCAGCCATAGCCATTTTCTTGAAATCAGGAGTTTTGTCTGAAGCACAGATATATTGAAACTGACCTGATTCGAAGAGTTAGATTATCTTTGAACTGCTGAGTTTTGGATACTTTTGTAAAGAAACAAAGCGTGTTCCCGTGCGAGTAAAAGTAAAGTTCCTGGTTGATCTCTCAGAGTTGGTTTGACTGTGCCTGTCATTCAGGAATTATGCCTGGTTTTGCTGAGGCACAGTGAACTATCCTGGGCATGGCAGGGCCTTTTTAATCACAGTAGTTTAAGACAGAACAGATGTAATTAGCGTCAAAACTGCAGGGTGGAAAGTTTCATTTGGAAGGGGAATTTTGGGTTTCCAGCAAAGCAATCCTGCCTTTTCACTTTATTCCATTTATGTTTCAGAACACACTGGCACGCTCCTTCAGTGTGTCCCCTTGTGCCATCCTGCCTGAAATGTGCTTGCAAGGACGGTGCAGCCATCGTTTTGTTTGTTGCAAAAATGCCGTTTGGAGGTCCTTGTGCACACAGGAGTCAGTGCAGCCATATTGCTTTTTCTTGCGCAAATGCAGCTTGGTGATGTGGTGAAATACTGTTGAGTGGGTCAATATATCCCACCCCCCAACCACCTGACTTCTTCTGAGCATCCAAGTCGTGGGAGAGTCGGGCAAGTGGGATTTCTTCATGGGCCAAAGTAGGATCAGTCAGGTATTTATTTATTAAATTTATATAGCGCGCAGGCAGCCCAGGGGCATTGTGGCGCTGTTACTTGCAGGAAGACTTAGTTACAATGTGTGCAGGTTGTGCCTTAGGTTACAGTGAGGCAGTGACCTGTGATCAGATATACCACATAATACATCATACAATACAATTATGAGGGCTAGGCCATGTAGTTGTTAGATGAACAGGGTCGTTTTCAGGGTTTTCCGAAAGGCGGTCAGTGAGGGTTCAGAGCGCAGGGAACTAGGGAGGGTGTTCCAGTGTACGGCAGCGAGGTACGGGAAACTGGAGCCCCCTGCTCTGGTCCTTTTTACCCTAGGTGCTGAGAGCATGCTGGCAATGGAAGAAGGTATGAGTCCTTCCATCAGAGAGCGGTGCGTCACGTTCCTCTCACTGCCTCTGGTTGGAACGTGGATCTCTTGGATCTTCCCTCATGGTGTTGAGCGACAACCCTGGATTTCCTTGGGTCTCTTCTTTCCAGGTCCCCGAGGAGGTCCTTCTTGGTAGTGACGGTGCACCCAGTACAAAGCTATGAAAGGGAACACAAACCGGTTACTACCATTTCCCACTAACTGCCCACCAATCGGGTTGACAGAAGTGGGATACGAAGGCATTCAATGATAGCAATTAATAATGAAGAAAAATACTCCCTGTTCCATAATTATACCAAAAACTATTTGTTCCGGTCTGGTTCTTCTTTTCTTGTTTCAGATGTCTCCTCTATTTCATTCTCTCTTTGCTGCAAAGTGTGCCTACGGTGACAACTCTTTAGCTGATTAAAATAGACCCAATTCATGTTTGGGGAAGCTGCTTCTGTAGGCGACAGGTGAGATTTTATCTACAATTTCAAAAGGTCCACGCCAGCTAGGCAAAAAGTTGTGCTGCGCTTTTTGGTCCGGTTCCTTTGGAAATTGTACAAGTAGACCCTGTCTCCTAGTTGGTATTCTTATTTGGTTGTTTTTAGATCATACTGAGTCTTCATCCCCTCTGCAGATCCTTCTAGATTCCACTGAGCATACTCAAAAGCATGTTGAAGGTGTTTTCTTAGATTCTCAACATACTCATGATTTGTGGAGGCGTTTATCAGGGTCTGCTCCTGTGTTCTATAGAGCAAGTGCTCCGGTAACACCATCCTTCGCCCAGTCATCAGCTCAAATGGAGACATCTTTGTTGCAGAAGAAGGTGTAGATCTGATGGCCATCAGGTCAAGCGGTAATCGGATGTCACAACTTGGCCCAGAGTCTGCCACAAACTTTTTTAGAATGCTCACAATGGTTTTATTATACCTCTCAACTCAACCACTGGAGGACTTGCAGTATGCAATGTGAAGTTTCCTTTTTCCTTTACCCAAAGTAGCTCCCACATCTTTGTCACCACTTTGCTGGTGAAGTGACTACCTAGGTCTGACTCAATCCTTTGGGGTAGGCCAAAACGTGAGAAGATGTGATTGATCATCAGGGCAGCTGCTGTTTCTGCCTTGCAATTTGAGGCCGGGAGACATTCCACCCATTTGGTAAACAAGCATGTTACTGTTAACATGTACTTGTTCCCCCCTAGAGGAGCGAATCACAGGCCCAATGAAATCTACTTGTAAATCTGACCAAGCCAGTGTCATCCCTCTCCTCTGAAGTGGAGCTCTGTGTTTGAGTGATGTTGGCTGAAATTGTGCACACACAAGACACCCCTTCAAGTATTGGTCGAGGTCCTGCCCCATACGTGGCCAGTATGCAACCTCTCGCAAGATTTCTAAAGTAGTGTGAAACCCCCCGATGACTGGCTGTGGCCGCATCATGGGCATGACTTAGCATCAGGATTCGGAATGAGGTAGGGACCACCCACTGGTCACAGCCAGATATGGATCTCCTTACCAACAAACCGTCTTGGAATCGGAACATCTTTGGACATTTCATCAACACTCTGAGGTCCTCTTTCTCCATGTAATCGGTATCCGTCAGGGGAAAGTTCTCAGGGTCCTCAATATGTTGATAACATTTACCAATAATCAGATCCCCTTTTTGTGCCGTGACTAAATCAGCATCCAGGGTCTCCTTACTCCATTGGGCAGTTGAGAGTTCATTGTGAGCATGTGTCTGGGACCTAGTGATAGCAGTGACCTGGATTTCCCCCAACAAGGGCTCGATCTCAAGGAGATCCCCCTGGATGGCTCTGGTTTTGTCGAGCTGATCAGCTAGGTAGTTTCCTGTTTTGTCTGGCCCCTCTATTCTTGAATGACCCTTGATCTTCTTCTAATAGATGGTCATCCTACTAGAGGTGACCATATCCTCAATATTTTTGATGAGCCTGCCATGTTTCAGCGGTTTATTGTTAGCACATAGCATGCCTCTGGTTTTCCAATTAACCAGGTGCTCCACGAACCCGTTCCGGACATAATCTGAATCAGTGATTATGACCAGTTCGTGGAGTTGGTGTTGGACGGCAGTGAGGATGGCTTGATGAACTGCCATCAACTCCGCCACCTGACTACTACAGGGACCGATTTTGTACCCGGCAGAGGGCTCTGGGGCATAATTCACCATGGCATTCCCAATGCCGGCCACCAGTTCCTTTTCCCCGTTGTTGTCAACATGGTAGGAGCACCCGTCCACATAAACTGTGGGCATTCCCCTCGCACTTGTCTTCTTCATAGACTTTGTGAGGGGAATTCAGGTACGCCTCCATGTTGTCGTGGGTTTTAAGACTTTCATCCTCGAGACAGTTTTCTCTGGCAAAATCATGCAAGACAGCCAGACCTTGCGCGAGGGGACTCTTCCTGTTTTGGCCATATCCAACCTCCACAGGAAAGCCTTGCATTGAAAGAATCCAGGAAGTAATTATGGAATTACTCACATTTCCGGGCCTGATTCTGTCACTTTGGAGGTATTGCAAAGGCTGGTGGGGAGTCTCCACTATGATGTGTTCTCCCTGGATGAATGGGCAGTAATTTTTCAATGCACACACACCGTTGACAGGAGTGCCTTCTCGCAATCGTTACATTTTTCCTCGACAGAGGACAAAGTCTTGCTTGCATAGGAGATGACTTTATTGACCGTGTCATGCTTTTGATATAATTACTGCTGTCAAGCATGTATTCGAGAACCCTGTCTCCAAGAAGAACTCCTTGTTTTTGACAGGGTAAGCTAGACAAGGCGCTTGTGAAAGGCTTCTTTTGAGTTGCTTTACTGCCTCGGCTTGTTCTGGACCCCACTCCCACTTGACCCCCCCCCCTTCAACAGGTGGATCAGGGGTCTTGTGATCTCTGTGTAATCCTCAATGAACTTCCTACTGTAATTAGTCAGTCCAAAGAGCTTCTTAGCTCACGCAGAGTTGTGGGGTCTTTTAGTTTTAGGACTGCTTCGATCTTCTTCTCCTGGCGACAGAGACCATAGGAGTTATCTCATGCCCGAAGAAGTTGACACAGGTTCTGCACCACTGTGCTTTTTGGAAGGATAGTTTTGCTCCGGCAACCCTCAACTGTGTCAGAACATAACAGATTTTCGCTATGTGTTCCTCCACAGTTGAGCTTTTTATCAGGACATCATCCACATAGGGCAGGTTACCCCTTTCACCCAAGTCGGGCATGGCCTTGTGTAAGAAGATGTTGAATTTGTTGGCAGAGTTCATATATCTGAGGGGAGTCTGTTCATGGTGTATTGCTGCCCCCCAAAGGTAAAGGCCAGCTTGTATTGGTCCTCCCTACTGACAGGCACGGTCCAGTACCCATTGGTCAGGTCAATGGCAGTTTATACCTTTGACCCCTGGATCTGGGCCAGCCCCTGGTCAATGTAGGGGAGAGGCCATCGGGACATGTGGACCAGTTTATTCAGCTCCCTCAGGTCAGCACAGAGTCTCCACTGGCCGTTCAGTTTTAAAATCCCCAGCACCGGATTATTAAAGGTGCTGTGGATTGGACGAATTATCCTGTGGGACTCAAGGTTTTTGATTATTTCTGTGAGGGACTTCATGGATGCGAGAGGCAAGCGATATTGCTTCACAAACGCTGGAATCATTCCAGGGTCTGTGGGAATTGTTGTATGGATTTCGGTGCGACCACAGTCATACGAGTCCACCGCAAAGATATCTTGAAAATCTAAGAAAACCTGTTTCAACTTTTGCTTTTTTTCCGGTGTCTCACAAGCATCAGCTAGGTTGACTCGCTCCCCAAACATCTGCCTGAAGCCTGGAAAGACCTCCAGTTTTGCTATCTCAGCGGCCTCCTCCAGCTGGGTGGAGAGGTCCCTGGTTAGAGTATTAACCTGGACAGGGGGTTTCAGGTAGACGAGGCGGTCATTGTGGACCTGGAAGATCACCTCATCCTGCCTGTCGTCACAGGTCACCTCTTCCTTACCGTAAGGGCAGGAAGAGTACATCAGGAAATTCCCCCCTTGCCGGGTGAAGATCCTGTCTGGTGGTATGTCATTGTCACTATCACTGTCAAAGCAGTCATTGGGGATTGGTCCCATCAGTTCATTACCTAGATCCATGGAAAAATGTTGGTCATCAACCGCCATTCCAATAATGGTGCCTGCGCCCAGGTTTAACCCCAACCCCTGCTGTTGGAGATGGGCATTGAGGTGTACATATGCGTCAGGATTTAACAGTTTCTGTCCTCTTTTCATTTTTAATTCAAGTGGGGATAGTCGTGTCCGTCCTGGGATGATGACCTCCTCTCCAATTTGAACTTCAACCGCATACGGCAGCAACTGAGCTGACCGAAATGCTTTTTCTGAATCAAAGTCCATGGGATTATCCCCTAGTCGGGACCAGGCTTTGCAATTGATCTGGTCCAAATTAATGGCAAACCGATTGAGAATGTCACTGCCTAAATAGAATGCAGCAGAGACATCTCACACAACCCAACAGTTATGTACTATGCTTTTGTTTCCTATAGACATTTTGAGCATACACCTGCTAGGCAGGAGATGTTTGGAATTGGGAGTTTCCAGGCCCATTTCCCACTTATTGATCATTTTAAATGTGGGAATGGCTTGATCTTGGAGCTGTCGGAACATGGCTTCGCTGATGAAGCTCTTACCGTTGTTCACGCACACTCATTTAACTGAATAGGGATGAGTAACTGTTCTCTAATTTTCAGAATATCAACTAAACTTTGAGCTGGTTTCTCATCACTTTTGACTATAGAATTGTGATTTTCAGATTGTGAATTGGTAAAGAATTTCAAAGTATTTCCTTCCAGTGTGGAATGCCACTGGAGACTGGAAAGAAGGTTGATTTTCAGGAATGGAGAGGAGTTACCATCACCACTTTCTTGTCCTACAGCAATTACTGTCACGTCTGGTATTTGATTTTTCTGGAAATGGAACTCAATATGATCAGGTTTTTGTTCAACCATGTGGCAAGTGCCATTTAAACTAACATGGTTGACACTCGGTTTCAATTTTATTGGCCTGTTAGTCTGGGTCCAGAGGACCTTGTTCACACAGTCTATTAGGAAGGAAAAACCTGCGCACGATGTCATTCCCCAGTAGACAGGGTGCGCCCTCTGGAGTTGTGACTATGACAGGGTGTTTCACCTTATGTCACCCAATTTCTATTTCCAAATCCACAGTCCCCCTCAACAGGAATTTAATTCCCATCAAAGTTCTGGAGTTGTCCAGGAAGAGGTGTGAGAGGGATCTGGTATCTCTCCCCCTTCCTGAATTTAGCTGTTCAAAGGCCCTTTTCCACAGAAGAGTGGCTTGGGATCCAGTGTCCACCAGTGCTGAAAATGTACATTGCCCTTGCACTTGGAACGGGGCATAACATCTACCCTCCTTCTCCTCAAGGGGGCAAAGATAATGTGCATTTTGGGCAAGCTGGGTGGTCAATTTCCTTATTTTTGACTCCGACACAGGGGTAGTTTGGGCATAATTCAGTGTGGGTGTTTGCCGATTTGAAAGAAAAATCTGACATATTAAACCAGTTTTTGGCTCCCCTTTTTCGGATTCTGGGCTGTCCCCCCACACCTCCTTTTGGAGGCAGTCAACAGAATTGGTTTGTAAGGTTTGGGATACCTCTGTTACTATTGGGTTTCCTGGATGCTCATTCTGGGGTTCAAGGATGGGCGATTCTGACTTAGTCCACACATCCACCCAGTCTTCATTTAAATCCCTTGAGACCCATTTTTCTTTGGGAGAAGTCCCCCCGTCCCTGAAGGAGACAATCTTATTCCCAGAATCCTCTAAGGATTCTTCCCCTTCAAATTGGAGGACACTAAACTCCTCCACAAAATTGGTCTTTTGAGTTCTTTATTTCTCCTACCCACCCTCTGTTCCTTGGGTTGCAGATTTTCGGGGGCAAGAGATTTTTGTTCCGGTTCCTGGGTGTCCTGGGGCTTTTCACAAGTAAGGAAGGAAGGAAGGAAGGAAGGAAACTTCCGCTAGGGCTTTGCCGCCCCTTTGCCCCATGCTTCCTTCTCTGGAACCGGTGAGTTGTCAGGGTTCTCGCCCCATCATTGTTCTGGGGTACCAGACCCTTGGTTTGTGGGGATCTGAGCTGCCATGTTTATCTGAGGGTTCTGTTGAGCCCTCAACATGCGACCCAGACCCTGGGCAAGGTTTTGGACCTGGTGCTCCAGTTGGGACATCAGTTCCGGCTGGTACGGGGGTCTCTGGTCAACCCTAGGTGGTTCACGGGGACGGTAACTATCCCTTCTCCCGTAGTAACCTGGATATGGTGAATTTTGGTAACCCTCCACCCTTGGCCTCCCCTCTCCCGGATTGGGTTGTCTGGGCTCCTGTGATCAGAGAATGAAAGGAGGGTTGTCCTGCAGGTTGGGGTTTTGTAAGTATCTGTTACGCTCACCTGCTCTCTGTGGGGACGTTGGGGCACGGTTGCAGCCCTCCCTGGAACTGGCTCCCCTGGGTCAGGCTTCTTCCCCCTGCTCCTGTTTTGTGCACTGCGCTGGTTGTTGATACTGCCACTGCAAGAATACGAGAGGCCGTGAGAATGCTGTGATATGGCTTTGGTTTCCATCGAACCCTTCTTCCCAGAATGTGGTGAGCATGTGTTTACCCATATAGCCTCACCTCTATTTATGAGAGCAAGCTCTCCGTCCTGCTTCTCAACTGCAGGGGCACCTTAGATAGACCTAGTTTCTTCAATGGTCCATGTGCGTGGCAGCCCAGACCGGCTGTGGCTGATCCACTTCAAAGGTAAGTGTTCTTCAACAATGATTATTGTCCATATTCTTTTGCAATGTCTTTTTTCCGTGATTATTGTCTGTATCCCTTGTAATGTCTTTCCTTCTCCCCAATAGGTGATGAGGCCCAGCGGAGTCGCGGTGCTAGATGCGAGCCCCAATGGAGACCCGAGGAGTTTATGATGTCCCAAATAGATGGTAAGGTTGGTTCTAAGGTCAAACGCAAGGATTATGTTGGTGCGACCTTAGCATAATGTCTTTATGTTGTTTCTAACCTTATTTGCCCGTTTCTCCAGCAGGGATGGCCTGGCGAAGTCAGACGGAAAGCAGCTATCCGAATATCTGCCGGTGGGTGATAGATGGCTGGCCCCGCGAGGATGCTGGCCGAGATGAGCTCCCTGAGTAAGTGTTGGATGCGCTCTGACTGCGTACATGCTGGAATCAGGTAAGATGCGCTGCAGGCGATGATTATTGCTGGAGTCAGGTAAGATGCGCTTCAGGCAATGGTATTACTGGAATCAGGTAAGAAGGTCTTCAGGCGGCGGTGACCGTTATGCTGCTATAAGCAGACTAACGCGAAGCGCTTGCATGCGGGCGGGGCAGGCTTAAATAGCCTGGCCCCAGCCACACCCCTTTACTCTGCCTTGTGGTCCCACCCTGCCACTCCCAGAAGATGCTGCACGTGCAGCCCAATGTATTCCTATGATCACGCCCGACCGGGATGCACGTGGAGGCCCTGCAGGGGAGGAAATAACACGTGCACCAGAATAAAAGTGTGCCGAGCTGGACCCTTTATGTGATGGAACTTGTGGTCCTTGCTCTGCGGCCATGACAGTATCGGGGGAAGAAACTTAACCCCGCATTTGGGGAATTACTGCCCTCCTGGGGAAGTTAGGAGGGAAGATTCCCGGGGCAGTGCTTACCTGATTGAATCCCCCCCTTGGTCTGGGGGAGTCCATACATACCCCAGGATTGGTCTGTTGCCCTTATATGGGGGTCTTATATAATCAGGGGAGTTAGGGGTCCCATTGGTGGGATTACCTCTCTGACTGCCACCTGTTTGTGATTGGCCTGAAGGCCTCCTTGGTCTTGGATTTTGCACAGGGATATTTTTAGGCTCTCCCATCTTTAAGTCTAAAATGGGGGCAACCTTCACCTCTGCCACCTTAGCAGCAACAGGGGTGTTGGCTGGTTTGGGGGTTTTGCTCATATTTTTATTTTCTGCAGGTTTTTGGACCTCATAAATGAGGGTCGCCTGCTCTATGACCCAGTCCAGAGATCTTTTCTCGTGAAAGTCCCTCACCAGCTGGGTCATAATATACTTGGGGAGTGCATGAAAGAAAATGGTTACAAACTCCCTGCTATCCGGGCGCACCCGCCTAGTAGTATGTGCGAATGCGCGTTTGAGGTCCTGCACAAACTCTCGTGGGGTCTGATCTTCCCTGCACTGCAGATTGTAGGCCACTTTGCAAGTCTCCTGGGGGTTTCTGTGGGTGGAAAATTGTTTCAAGATGGCCGCCCTGAAGGTGGACCATCTTGAATGGTTCTGGTCCTCCAGTCCCGCAAAGAAACTGGAGGACTCAGGGGAGAATGTCAATTTTACATACTCTATGCAATTCTGGTTGTCTTTCATATGAAAAGTGTCCATCATCTGCTCAAAGAGTTCTAAGTGTTCCCATACAGAATACTTTTCATTTTTATGGTATGGGGTTATGACACTCCTAAGGGCCTTAATTTGCCTAATGGGGTCTTTTGTCATAACTCTCCTGAGTTTGTTTGCTTTCTTTGGCTTAGTCACCCGAGTCCACTCGCTCTCAGACTCAGAGGCACTACTACTTTTGGTCCCATCATGATCATTTTGGCTCTCCCGTATTCTGTGAGCTTGAGAGGGGCTCGCAGAATGGTGGGGCCTAGTTTCTCCGCTCCTGTGGGGCACAGGAGAGTAGTCTTCTGAGTCTTCCCTACTCCCAGGGTTGGCAGAGTATTCCCCCCACTGCCCTAATTGGGTAGAGGTCTTCAGGATGCTCTTTTGGGGCCTCATTTCATTGGGTTTTTCATCAAATTGGACCCACTGGACTCTTGAAAAGTAATATTTCTGTGTCTGTGGATCTAATTCCCTGACCCTCCCCTCATAGGAGACTTCCTTGTCAGAGATATGAGCCTAAATGTTTGGGTATCTATACAGGGACGCCCGCCCCTCACTTTTTGTGCGGCGCTGACCTGTCAGTTCCATCATGTTTGGTCTATTAAATTCTAATGGCCTCATGGTCTCCGGCTCCGGTGAACTGGCAGCCATTAAGTCAGCAGTGCACAAAGTGTTAATTGGGTTTGAATCCCTTAGTACAGAGGTCCTCATGCTATGATCAGGGGTTGCCCTGTCCCCCTCTACCTGCTCAGGGTCCCTCCAGTTAGGATTAAATCTAGCACCCTCTTTCTCCAACCTCGCTAGTGTCTACTTCTCAACCCCTACTTCTTGATAAGCAAAGATCTTAGCCTTTTGCTCAGCTATCAATGTTTTACTGGCCTCTATGACCCGCTCTTGTGCTGCCACTTGTTTGTGGAACCCATCATTCTTTTCACAGAGGGCCTCACTGTCTCTCTGCGCTTCCTGTATGGTTTGGGAATAATGAGACAATTTCTGTTGCAGGAGACTCACCTCCTGAGTTTTTGCATCTTTGGTCTGGGAGTTCTCTTCCAGAGCACCTTCTACCTATCTGGCGTGCTCCAGTATATTCCCATACCCATACTTTGAGTTCATTTAGTTTCTGGTGGGCTAACTCACTTCCCTGTAACTATTTTTAATTTGCTTACTTCCTGACCTAGGGTGTCTTTCTCCTGGCTTAGGGTGCCTCTCTGTTCAGCCAGGTCATCCTGTTTCCTGATATTGAATTTCTGGCACTCTTCATCAAATTCTGTTTGAGAGTGGAGGTCTCTCAAAATTAACTTATTATTTTCCTCTTTCAATTTCTCTGTCTGGTCTTGTAGGGTAACTGTCTGCTCTGCGCAGATCCTGTTATAGGTTAATTGTTGAGTCAGCTTCTGTTGACTCTCTGCTAGAGGGTCAACCCTTTTCTGACACTCCAGTCTTACTGCGTCTAATTGGGCCTCTTGATCTGCATTATTTTGCTGTTGGAGAGCCAAATCTTTTAATTTTATGATATAATTTTCAGATTCTACCTCTGGCTCTTCTGTAATTTTTGTTCTGCTAAATCTAGATCAGTCTGGAATTTAATTAACAGTTCAACTTGATTCTGCACAAGAGTCGTGTTTTCCTCATGCCTTTCCTGCATCACTCCCATGTGGAGATACATGTAGGCCGTGATTCTGGCAATTTTGATTTGCTCCTCTTTCATTTTTGGGGTCATATAAAATTCACTCAGAGCTTGGTGTAATAGGCCACCGTCCTGCCACGTGTCCAGGTTCATGGCAGTGACCTGTTGTGTTATTTCTTGTAGCCAGGCTTTTTCATCCTGTTCTGGCCACTCCCCTCTGACAAATAGCTTGTGCAGGAAGTGCTCCCTAGCCATACTGATTTCTACTACGGTCATTTTGGACATGTTATTTCTTTATTAATTTATTTATGTAAGGGTAACCTGTATTCTATTGCTTTTCTGTCTATTTGGGGGTTGATTTTAGTTTTCGTTTTCCAGACACAGGGCTGGCACTTACAGCATTTGTTTTGGGGAGACGCTGGTACAGTGTAACCCAGTATTCCCACCACACAAAGTATCACTACCTTGCAGGTTAGACTGCTGTGTTAGACTGTCACGGGTGGTAACCAAACTCAATCCCGGACTCGAGCCCCCAAATTTGTTAAGGATTTCAATCAGACGACACACCTTTGGTCTCGGCCTAGTATGCAGCGCACAACTGAAATGCTTATCTTTTATATTGATTCAATATTGAGATGGTACACCACTCATATCACACCCCCTTTTTCAAATACCCTGGGTCACAATGCACCATGAATCAGGCTGGTTGGTAAAATACAATATTTATTTATTTTAAAATTCAAAAGAAATCATACACTTTTTAATATGGGGCAGCAATCAACGTTGGGGTGATAACAATGAGAATGTGAGCAATGCACTGTGTTTAACCTGCTAGTGGAACATATACACAGCACAGCAGAATAGGAGCACTTTTGGTTTAGGTAAGATGGCACTTAAGTTAAAATTTCCTCCTGCAATGTTCCCACAACCGACAAATCAATTCTGAGTGGATAAACAGAAGCAGCAGGTAATCAGGAATGACAAATAGGAAACAGAATTCAAATCGGACCTTCCCTCCCCAAATAAGAGAAAAACAGATTGTAAACCCCTTGCAATACGCAGTTTGGAGGTCCTTGTGCACACAGTAGCCAGCGCAGCCATATTGCTTTTTCTTGCGCAAATGCAGCTTGGTGATGTGGCGAAATACTGTTGAGTGGGTCAATATATCCCACACATCCCTCCCCGACTTCTTCTGAGCATCCATGTCGAGGGAGTTGGACAAGTGGGATTACTTCATGGGCCAAAGCAGGATCGGTCAGGTATGAGTCCTTCTTCCATCAGAGAGTGGTGCGTCACGCTCCTCTCGCTGCCTCTGGTTGGAACGTGGAACGACGCCCCCAGCTTTCTCTTGGATCTTCCTTCATGGTGTTGAGCAACAACCCCGGAATTCCTTGGGTTTCTTCTTTCCAGGTCCCTGAGGAGCTCCTGCTTGGTAGTGACGGTGCACCCAGTACAAATCTATGAAAGAGAACACAAACCGGTTACTACCATTTCCCACTAACTGCCCACCAATCGGGTTGACAGCAGTGGGACACAGGCATTCAATGATAGCAATTAATAATGAAGAAAAATACTCCCGGTTACATAATTATACCAAAAACTATTTGTTCCAGTCTGGTTCTTTTTCTTATTTTCATGTTTCAGATGTCTCCTCCATTTGATTCTCTCTTGGCTCCTCAATTCGCTGCACAGTGTGCCTAGGGTGACAACTCTTTAGCTGATTAATATGGACCCTATTCGCCTTTGGTGATGTCGATTCTGTAGGCGACAGGTCAGATTGTATCTACAGTTTCAAAAGGTACTCGCCAGCTAGGCAAAAATGTGCGCTCCTTGGTCTGGTTCCTTTGGAAAGTGTACAAGTAGACCCGGTCTCCTCCTTAGTATGATCTCAAAGCAACCAAAAAAGAATACCGAGTCTTCATCCCCTTTGCAGATCTTTCTAGATTCCACTGAGGTATACAAAAGCATGTTGAAGGTGTTTTCTTAGATTCTCAACATACTCATGAGTTGTGGAGGCGTTTATCGGGGTCTGCTCCTGTGCTCTATAGAGCAAATGCTGCGGTAACACCATCCTTCGCCCAGTCATCAGCTCAAATGGAGACATCTGTGTTGCAGAAGAAGGTGTAGATCTGATGGTCATCAGGACAAGCGGTAATCGGATGTCCCAACTTGGCCCAGAGTCTGCCATAAACTTTTTTAGAATGCTCACAATGGTTTTATTATACCTCTCAACTCCACCACTAGAGGACTTGCGGTATGCAATGTGAAGTTTCCTTTTTACCCCAAGTATCTCCCACATCTTTGTCATCACTTTGCTGTTGAAGTGACTACATCGGTCTGACTCAATCCTTTGGGGTAGGCCAAAACGTTAGAAGATGTGATTGATCATCAGGGCAGCTGCTGTTTCTGCCTTGCAATTTGGGGCCGGGAGACATTCCACCCATTTGGTAAACAAGCATGTTACTGTTAACATGTACTTGTTCCCCCTAGATGAGCAAAGGGAAGTCCGTTTAATGACAAGTACAGAAAACGGGGAAACAAATGGAAATCAGCAGCGTTGCGATCACCAGTCTCGCTTCAACTTCCAAACTCTTCATTCAGACAGCAATATTTATAGCAAACTTTCGCCACCAATTGACGTGTATCACTCAAAGTTTGTCATGCATTTCTATTGGTTGGGAAAGGTAACTTAAGTATAGGTGCTATATCTGCATATGGTAATAGAGCATGCAGATTGGATAACTTATTATCGGGTGAGCATCTACGCTCTTCCCTCTACATCACACGTGATAGACATCACTACAAGTATGACATCCTATTGGTTCTACTATCTATAGGATCTTAGATTACATGGTCTATTGTGATTGGGTGGGTTACACCCCTAGACATAAATCTCCACTTTTAATTAGCAGCATGCAGAATGGACACCCAGGTGCCAAGTGCCCCAGGATTCACCCTGCCTCCTTTCCATCAATCAGTATCTTAGGGCTGTGTCAATTAGTTGGATGGGTGTAACCCTCACCTGGTATCCACAGGGACGTCACTCAGCCTGTTCTGACCTCTTACGATGTCGAACCCTTCCCTGGAGTCTACTCGACTGGAGACTGGGCCTGAAACACAAGATTGGTAGAGTCTAACTCCCTATTGTCTGTGTGCTTGAACCCCTTCTTCCCCGGGGTCCAACCCTTCCCTTTGATCCACAGTTCACCTTGTTTTCTTGGAAAGTGTGCTCTCCGTCCTGCTTTCAGCACAGGGGCGCGTTGATTGATGCAGGCTCGTTGCTGTATAGTTACTTCACTGGCAAGAGTCTGACAGGTAAGTATAATGAGTCTTTTGAACAGTTCTCTAACTTCGTTCTTCTCCTTCCTTAGATGATGGCCGGCGTCCGTGGATGGCGACGTGCTGCTGAGATGAGTAGCGCTGAAGGTGAGTGAGAGCACGATGTGCGATGCGACCCTTTCGTATTTGTATTGAACTGAGTTATTTTTCTGTGTCTTTTAGGTGCTGCGACGCTTTCAGCGTGGATGCTGGTTATGAAGAAGAAATGCGGTGAGCAAGCGCGGCATGCAGCACCTATAGAGGTTTCCATGGTAACCTGGAGTGTCTTTTCCCTTTTACAGATGGATGGGAAGTTCCGGAGACAGAGTTCCCCCAGAGCGGCTGGGATTCAGGTAAGCGTTTGAAGCTCGTACAGTCTTTAAAAATAAGCGAAGATTTGCTGAATGCTTACGAATGCCTTTTTTCTGTTCTTTTCCCTTTTCCTTAGGAAGCGGCGTGCCGGGATGGGAATGACACCGCCGAAGATGTCCTCAGAACAGATGAGCGATGAATGATGGGCAGAAGCGCCGCAAGGTAAGGCTGTTCCTAACAGTGTTCTTGCAGGAGCTGAGCGCAGAAGAAAGATGAAGGCCTACTGGAGACCGATCCAAACACAGTGAGTGTCACGCTGCAGGTGTAGAAAACACAAAGCATGTTTTTCAGCCTGGGCGTGGCCTAAATAGTCTCTGGGTATCCCAGGTGTCTCTGGGCTGAACCACACCCAAAAGTCTAGACTGCATATGCAGTTCTGGGAACCGAAATATGTGGGGGCATCCATCTTGTCCCCATCAATGCACTACAAGTCCAATCCCCAATGTTATCCTATGGGATTGAATGAGTCTGGTGCCACAAGCGCCAAGTATGACTCCAAGTGGGTCTTTGGACGGATGGAGAGGCCCTTGAGGGCCATGTAGGTGACTGTGGCCTGGCTCCAGCCTGATATCTTGGAGGGATGGGGACATGAGGAGCAGGAATCATGACAGCACTCCCCCCCCTCATCCCCCTCCCCCAACACCCCTCTCAAGGTGGCTCTTCTGTCGGGTCCTGGTTTGTTTGGATGGTTTTGATGAAATCGTCTAAGCAAGCGAGGTGCATGGATGTACTCACAAGGCTCCCATGTCCTGTCTTGTGGACCATATCCCTTCCAGTCTACTAAGTAGTATAATTTGGATCTGACGTACTTTGAATCCAGGATGTCCTTGACTTCGAATTCTGGCTCCCCGGCGACTACTACTGGCTGTGGTGGCGTTGCTACCCAGGTCCCAGGTTGAACAGGTTTAAGGAGAGACACGTGGAACACAGGATGAATCTGCATGTTTGACGGCAAAGCTAGTCTGACCGCCACAGGATTTATCACGGAGGTGACAGTGAATGGACCCAGGTATCTTGGACAGAAAGTTCGGGTTCCTTTAATGGACACGTGTTTAGACGCCAACCAGACTTAGTCTCCCACTTGATAGTTGGGGGCCTTTACTCGGTGTTGATCAGCAAACTTCTTTTGGTGATTCTTAGCTTGAAGTAGGTGTTCAGCTGCCCTTGTAAAGGTTTGAGAAATGGTTGTGTGCAAGGTTTTGACTGCTGGCATTTCCAGGGTTGTAGGAACATCCAACTTAGAAGTACGTGGGTGCCTGCCATTCATGGTATAAAAGGGTGTCTGCCCAGTGCTGGTGTGTAGGGAATTATTATAAGCATATTCAGCTATCCATAATAGGTCGAACCAGCTTCCTTCAGCTTGGTGTAACATGCAACGCAGATACTGCTCGAGCGTCTGATTTGTCCTCTCAGTTTGACCATCAGTTTGGGGAGCATTTTCTCCAGAAGTTAGATACGAATGTAGTACCTCGGTCTGAGACCAAAACTGAAGGAAACCCATGGAGCCGTACGATGCCTTTAAGAAATACCTTTGCCAGAGTGGAAGCATTTGGAGCCCCTTAAGAGGAATGAAATGTGCCATTTTTGAAAATAGGTCCACGACCACAAGAATAGTGTTAAACCCTTGACTGGGTGGTAAGTCAGTAATAAAATCGAGGTGCAACGTGTGCCAGGGTGCTGGTGGGATTTCCAATGGTTGTAATAGCCCAGCCGGTTTCTGCTTGGACGACTTGTTTTGAACACACACTCCACAAGATAGGATGAATTGGATAATGTCTTTAACCCACGTGGGCCACCAATAATTTCGTTTTACCTTGGCTAGGGTTTTAGCGATTCTGGGGTGGCCCACGATCAAGGAATCATGATAACCGGACATGACTTGTTCTCGTAGTTCTTGGTTTGGTAAGAATAAACGATTCCTGAAGTAGGGCAACTGATCTTTTATCATGTAATGTTCTCCTTGTGCACTCCACGCTTGTAATTGCTCCGGACTCATCAGGTTTTGGATTTCTTCATGTAATTCTTTCTGAGTGACACAATGTATCGTTAACAGAAGAAACAGTGCCAAATTGGGGGCAAAAAACTATAAAAGAACTATGGTTGATTAGTTAACAAAACACACAAACACTATCATTTATCAAATCATACCTTATTACATTTAATTCAGAATAAGGGATTTAACCCTGGACAACCTTTGGAACAATGACTTCAGACCTTCTAGGTCTTATGTAACTGAAAGACTAAAAAAACTTATATTGGTAAGAAACCAGCACCATTTTTTTGTATAGAAAGAAAGATTTGAGATACGAATATCTATACAAATTGGTTTATTTAGTATTTAAAATTAATTTGTTTTAATTTTCTTTATCCCTTTTTACCATTCCCCTAAACATCCACCACTCAACCCCAATCCTCATTCTGTCACCACCTGTGCAAAATTATGTTCTTACTCTATCAAATGTTATTTATTTTCAACATTTCTCTTTTGCATTTTGAAACTGTGGGCATTTGTCGTATTATTTGAATGTTTTGACATTAATGTATATGCTTTGTAATTATTGGGTTTGGATATTATTTGAATGCATCTGGCAATAGCCCTGACTGAAAAAGGCACAGTACGTGTTGAAACACGTGTCTCAGTAAAAGGGCTTTTATGATTTATTAAATCAGAATAATTAAAACCACTCGAGGCTGAGTGTTTACTTTAGTGGCACAGCCCACTTGTGCGAGACTTTCACAGACATTGACTACCACGGAGCAGGGGCATTTCTCCGTACTCTCACGGCTATTCGACACACTCTTTAGCTGGGCGCAGAGCCCCTATAAATTGATATTTTAAGACCCCATTGGAAAATATTTTTGTCAGATCCCATAGAACACTCAATGCAAGCACTGAAAACAGCCTCCGTAGAGACTTCAGGGTGAAACCCTGTAGTGTGGTGGCTAGCCGTGATGGGCTCAAAACAAGCTCTCACAACAAAGTCCACTTCCGGGAAGGAGTCGCCTCGCTGGAGTGCCACAGAAAAGAGGCATGCCTACCTTTCCTCGAATCCACAGAGTTTTTGAGGTGATCTGAAGATCTCCTTCGAGGGCTTCAGCTAATGCTACAGTAACTTCGGCGAAAGTGCATCACAAATGCACAGGTTTCCCAGTGCTGAAGATGCCAGAAGCACCGGAAAACAGTGCGACGGTCCGCCGCTGTGAAAGCCCTTCGACAACCCATGCACAGGACAAACTTGATTTACCCGGCCTACAATTAGAAGGAACTGAAGTCATCTTACAGAATGAGGGAAGGGGAGAAAAAAAAATCCAAGGAAAAGGTAAAGCAGTTAAGCAGGAGCTGAGGAAGAGATACTGTGTAGGGCATCCAATCGGTCCCAAGCAGATGAAGGGACAGAGGGTTTGGAGTGTGTGGAGGTGGACTAAGCTTTGCCACATTATGCACGTACAGCCTGCCTCCGAGTGCCAATTTTTAAAGGGGAGGGGTGCGTTGATGTGTTCAGGCTCTGGTGCCATCCTCGCTCCATATGAACTTTCATAAGTATGGAGGAAAGGGGACAAGACCTAGGATCACTAATAGATCCGTGAATAACTGATTATTTTCCAGAACCTTTATCCTTTCTTCCCCTTTCCACTATTCCGTTAAGTTGAACAGCTGAAGCCTGGATGCCCGTTCTTAAAGCCTTAGTTTCTTCCAGGATGATCTGTAGATCATAGCCACATTCTCAGCAGGTATCAGTCTCCTTTGTCTCTGCCATCAGTGGGTTTGTTCAAAATCTCTGTAGAGTCTAAACAACTTTCAGCCTCCCCACCTCCACCTCTTGGTGCCTTCCTTTGTCAGATTAGGGATATACTTCTCCATTGCAAGCCGCACTTTCCAATTCTTTGATTTCTCCTAGGGTTCCAATGTATACCAAGTGTTATCCAGCAATTCTCATCCAAATGCTCATATTTCCGCAAGTTGTTTCAAATCACCTATAATCACAGTGCTTGCATATCCCACTCTCTGCGTCTTAAGTTACCCAGTTATAATCCCCTCAATCACTGACCAGATGCATCTGTTATGGTACCTATGTATGTTTATTAATGCATCTGCCAAGACTTAATGTGGGTATGTTTTAAAGACCACCCTCTGCAGTTCCTAAAACCCTCTTATCCACAAGCCGTGTCTTCAAGAGCGGATTTCAAGTCCCTTCCCCTACCTGCAACTGGAGTGAAGGTACCTCTTCCGAACCAAAAACAGGGCTTCCCCAGCAACACATCTTCTCCCAGCCGCAGACAAGAATGTACAGTCTATGGTTAGCAAGCTCTAACCTCTTCACTGCAGGAGAGCACCAGCAACAATCCACTTTATGTCACAGTTTATCCACACTATTGCTTTGCCAAATCATATCCACCGCCTCCCCAGCCATCTCGCTCAGTAAGGCCACTGTTCCTTCTTCCACCTGCAGCTGAGCTTGGGCTCCACCCACCTCTTTGCTTTGCGACCTCCGTATGGTGCTACCGAATGCACTACCGGTGCTCAGCTCTGTGTACTGCCTTCCCAGGAGGGGCATCCACTTGTATCCCTGCAGAAGGATATGATATGGCATTTGTAATGCGCCTATACACAAGTGTATCAAGGCATGCCGAGGAAAGGAAGGGGGAACAGAGGGAGGACAGACATCTTACTAGGCCAAATGAGATTGAGATCACGCAAGTGCAAGGGTGGGAGGAAAAGTGCCAGGGGAAAGGTGAGGGGGCAATGCTGTACATGGGATCAAAACAATAACAAGAAGTGCGGCCGGCAGGTCCAAGGGTAAGTGCAGACAGCAGGTGTCCAAAAGTGCAGTAAGGGGGACTGTAGGGTTACAGATACAGACCCAAGTGCAAGACTTGCCAGGAGGCAGTGCGGGTGTGCAACTTTGCAGGCAGTGACCTGGGCCCGAAATCAGAGGGTAGCCAGGTGATCAGTGCAGTATCAGACAGGAAATCAGCAGTGGAGAGGGAGAGAAGGCAGAAGCATAGAGGAAGGTCTTGAGGTGCTTCCAGAACTGGAGATGGTTCTCCTCAAGTTTCATAACGGCAAGGAGGCTGTTCCAGAGGGAGGCCCCAGCAGAACTCATTGCTTGGAGATGCGACTGACCCTGAGGGAGTTGGAGGTGCGAATAGCTCAAGTAAGAAGGAATTTACTAAATGAGTTGGAGGTATTGAGGCCCCAGGCCCCAGAAGGAATTGAGGACAATGCAGAGTGTCATGAACTTAATCCTCGCAGCCACTGGTAGCCAATGGACAGATTTCAGTGCTGGAGAGATACGATCCATGGGCTTGAGGCCAAGGACAAGTCTTGCAGTCCTGTTCTGGATGAGTTGAAGAGGGTGGAGAGTAGAAGCATGCAGATTTAGAAGAGGCTGTTGCAGTAGTCCAGCCAAGAGAGAACCAGAGCTCTAGGGAAAGTAAGAATACCTCTGAGGAAAGAAAACTGGCTCTGCATGCACACAATTGTTGAGTTTCAGGACTCTGCAAGGAGCTACATATTTGATGTCAGGCAGCTCGTTACATATTTTGAACACCTCTTGTTTTTTTATATTGAGCTGAATTTCATAGAGATCAATCCTTTAATCCCCCCTTGCCACCCCCGCCCCGGGTTCACTGAAAGCCTCAGACCCAACACACTGCCACACCTCAAAATACTCCAAAAGCAGTGTGCTGGAAGAGCCTCTTATCGCCCTGTTTCCCAGCTATGGGGGTAATAAGGGAATTCCTGGAAGCTTGAAGTGAGCTGCCACAGTAGCAGGGACCTTGATAAACACTGTGCATTATACAGAACAAAGTGGAGTTATAGGACTGATAATAGTGATCTACTTTTCTAAACCTCAGAAAATTCCAATATTCTTTCCTGATGGGAATGTGAAAATAGGCGTCCTAAAGATGGACGCCAACCAGTCCACGCCACCTGAAGAGACTGCAAGGTGTTCTGAATTTTTACCACGTGTAAAGTTTCCAATAGGAGAAAATTGTTTAGAAATAAGTGAGTCTTAAGAACTCTTAACATATTGGGCATCAAGTAGTACACTGGAAAAAATCTTGGGCCTCTTCAGTGTTGTGGAGCTTCCTTAACAGCATCTAGAAAAAAGGTTTCTGATCTTTAGTAGGAGGGATCACCCTCCAGTGACATGGAGGCAACGTCAATGGTAAAAACAGCACAGTCGACCAGTGACAAAGATTACCAGAGGCAAAAGCCTGCAATGGTGTCAGTCTTGTTTAGGATGAAAAGCCTTTTTTGGATTAATTCCTGAACAGACTTGGCTGGCGGGTTTTGTAAGCCTCAGAGGATTGCAAGAAATGGCAAGACAAACCAGAGTGATCCAGTATGTTGCCAGCTTCTGTAAGCGCAGCACAGGTTATATAGAGGGAGCTGTGTTCTAACCCCAAAGAACGGACCAAAGGATAGACCAAGGGTACCACACTTGCAGGTTTAGGGAATTCAGCCAGAGCATGACCAACCACAGGGCTTGGGTTACCGGTACTCGGTGCAGCCAAGGCTTGATGACCCTCTTTGGTATTTTAGTAAGCTTGTCTGGGTGGAAAAGGGATTACTGCAAAGCACTGGTGGGGTCTACACAACACAAATTGGTATGCCCAAAGATTACCTGGGTGCCAGAAGGCCTGGAAAAAATATTCACCAATGGTCCCCAGGAAACCCTGAACTGATGCACTTGCATCAACAGAACTTGCCATCATTTGCACTAGACCTGCAAACCAACACCATCTTACCTATGGCCAATGGTCTGCAGTTCAGGACAAACTCCACTGTCTACAGCACTGGACCACTTCCCGTTGGGCTGCATATGCTGAAGCCATCTCCAAAGAGATCATGGAAGGAATCTTGTTGCAATTGTGCCATAGAATACACATGATCGCACCAGATACAAGTTCTTGTCGCATGTGACACAGGTTTTGTGCAGATCTGCTATGTTGAAGAGTGTGGACGGTATACAAGTTTTAAACCCTATAACATAGGTAATCTGACCCCTGCTGTTATGGAGGGTAACTTGGAATGATTTTAATATAGTGCTTTGCAAAAAGCTAACTTTTTTCTAAAAAAGAACAGACTAAACGTCTTGTGATAAGAGAATATTTGGGGCCCTATTTGATATTAAAAAACAAAAGGGATTGAAAAAGCACGAGTACCTTCAAAAGCCAGAGTTGAAAGCAGTTCACAACCTGACTGCAAAGTGGAAGAATAAGCAACTGGCAGTTAGTGCAAAAGCCAAAGCAGTATAGAGGAGTGTAGGTCCCGTTTTCTTAGTGTTTCTGCATTCTAAATTATATGATGTATGTAAATATTTTCGATGTACAGGGCTTAGGCGCAAGTGCTCTATAAATAACAAATCATTATCATTAATGCTTTATGTAGCATCTGTAGAGCAGTTTTTCATCGGAACCTGCTAGAGCAGGCATTGCCCAACACGCTGGGAAGGAAGGAGAGCCTAATGGAAGAAAGGGTAACACCATGTGAAACTATAAGACCCAACCACACAAGGAATTATTCCTCAGTTATGCTTACCTGTGGTCAAATTTGGTCCTATAACCTACATAAACCTGGGGTTGAAAGACCTACAACCTTTAAAGTTATTTCAATCCTGGTCAGATGGGAAATTGTGAACTGTAGGAAGAATTGCTTTAACTTTAATGTAACCTTACCCAGGCAATGTAGACCACACAATTAACACAAGGAACTAGGAGAAAGCAAATTGTAGTAAACCAACAAAAAACAGGCCAAATTTGTTGAGTTACAGGACGGAAGTGCATATATGGGGTTGTAAGTAAGCTACTGTTGAAAAAACAAGTGAAATATTCTAATTCAACAAATCTTGCCATTTTTGAGGGGATTATCACAGACCTAATCCACCTCTTATCAGTTTGGCTTTATGCCAAGTAGATCAGACAAAGTGTTTGTTGTGTCCTGTTGCTGGCGGATGAGCCACCGGACATCTACCTGGCTTTACTCTCATTGTATACTCATAAGGTCTTTGACTTCTTGAGTGGGCCAGTTTCTTTAACATATTACACAAAGGGGAATTCGGCTAGAACTACTTACGAAGGGTGAGGCTGTTGTAGGTAGAACCGTGCACCTATGTAAGAGTTAGTGACTACACCTCAAGGGAGTCCCAGCTTGGACATGGGACAAGACATTTCCCCCTCATGCTATGCGCTCTTGAAGAGGGAAGGTCGAAGTCTACCTCTGCTTCCCCTCCCACCAGACACAAACTGGAAGAACCACAGAAGGAACCATGACCGCTCATACCATTTCGGTCAGATTCCCAGCACCCCCGTAATAGACAAGTACGTTGAGGGGTACCCAGTCAATCAACCCTGTAGCCCAGAAGCAATTAAGACATTGCCCAAAGTGGGTGAGGAGCCACAAGACGCGACCAAAGACACCCCATTGACAGTCTCGACTAAAGCACCAAGAAGCCATGCATAACTTCAGAGACATCACGACATAGCAGCGATGGACACGAAGCACACGTGCCATCCGCACATCAAGACACAATCACGTACCCCAATACACCAACATATGCATACAGTTCTGTAAGTTAGAGGACAGACACACGCACATACCGCCTTCATGTTTTATTTTGCCATTAGCTTGGCCGCAGATGCTTATATGCAAATAAACCTATGGAACTGCAGGAGCACCTGAGGGACCTGTCACAGCCATTAACAACTAACCTATGAATACTATAGAATAGCGCAATGTAGAAGCCCTGTTGTGGCTTAGGAAATTACAAAAAAGGCTGCAGACACTCGGCTGGAGCAGAGTTGAGCAAATTCAGTCTGCAGAGGAGTGAATGTGTGGGACAAGGCCTGCTGCCAAGGCCAGCAAGATACGAGTGACATTCCATTCCAAAAAATGCGAATAAATCCTCACAATTCAGACTAATTCCTAGCTGCAGAGCTCCAAAACACGGTCTCTGGGCATGTGACCGACCAAGCCGATGATAAACCAAAACTAGCAGCTGGGAAAGCGGAGCAGTCTCATGCAGCCAGACAATGGCTTGCAACAAAGTTGTTACAGAAGAAGCTGAGTGTTGCATGGTGAGAACGAGCACCCTCAGTTTGTGGTGGTGCACACACATTACAATGCAGACACATAGTTCTTATTAAATTGAAAAGGTACACTGCGTGCTGAGAACCAATTTGGGTCCCAGGCCTGGGGGCAACAGCGCTAGACAATCACAGTCCAGGACCCTAGGGGTGGGTAGCAATGAGCAACAACCAATGATCAGATCACACTGCAACATTGTTTAGTATCAGCAATATTGATTGATTATTTATATAGCGCCTATACACAATGTGTTTCAAAGCGCTTCAAAGAGGGAGGGAACATAGGAAAATACAGTTACATTCAGTTAAAGTCCTTGAAACAATACAGAATGTGAAAAATAACCATCATACTAGGCCTGTCGACATTTCTGATAGTGCAAGTGCATAGGAACAAGTAAGGTAAGAGGTAATGGAAAAGAGGGAGAAACAAAGCAAGCAGTAACATTACTGTATTGTAGGAGGTATACAAGAGGAGGGCTGGGGGGGCACGGTGGGATATGAGGGGGCGAAGGAGAAGAACAAGGCACGCTACTGACCAAATTTGTTAGTGACACATTTAAAAAGCAGGGGTGGGGGGAGGGAGAAAAACAAGGGGGGAGGAGGGGAGTCAGACAAGCTGCTATCAAAAGTCAGGGAACAGATGATAGGAGTAAGTGCTAGGAGGGGAAAGGCTGAGAGGAGGGAGAAAATAGGTAGGAAGGGGAGTAGGAAGGTAGTAGAAGAGGAGGGAATTAAAACCTGATGGATCACAGGAAAACACACAGGGCGTGAGCGGGGGGTGGGTGGAAGAAAGGAGACCGTATGGGGTGTGAGCAGGGGGTGGGGGGAGACAAGAGACCACACAGGGCAAGAGCGGGGGGGCTGGGGGGAGACCAGAGCCCACACGGGGCAAGAGCGGGGGGGTGGAGGGGAGACAAGAGACCACACGGAGCAAGAGCGGGGGGGTGGGAGGAGACCAGAGACCACACGGGGCAAGAGCGGGGGGGTGGAGGGGAGACAAGAGACCACACAGCGCATGAGCGGGGGGTGGGGGGAGACAAGAGACCACACGGGGCATGAGCGGGGGCTGGGGGGAGACAAGAGACCACACGGGGCATGAGCGGGGGAGTGGGGTGAGACAAGAGACCACACGGGGCATGAGCGGGGGGTGAGGGAGGAGACAAGAGACCACATGGGGCAAGAGCGGGGGTTGGGGGGGAGACAAGAGACCACACGGGGCAAGAGCGGGGGTTGGGGGGGAGACAAGAGACCACACGGGGCATGTGCGGGGGGTGGGGGAGACAGGAGACAACACGGGGCATGAGCGGGGGTGGAGTGAGACAGGAGACAACACGGGGCATGAGAGAGGGGTGGGGGAGACATGAGACAACACGGGGCATGAGCAAGGGGTGCGGGGGGGGTGCAGGGAGGGGGGGAGACAGGAGACCACACGGGGCATGAGCGGGGGGTGGGGCTCACCGCAGAACCGTCATCGAACAGGAAACGAACAGGAGCCTTATGATCGAGCCCTGTGAGGAGGGCCGGCATTCGCCTGCCGGCTCGCCCGATTGGTGCAAATGAGGGACAGCTGCACCAATCATATGCAGGCAGGCAGGGCTGCAGGGAGGAACTTGGAGCCACGTGGAAGGGGTGGGCCATGTTGGAGGCCTTCAGTAACAGGGCTCATTGAGAAAATGCACATAATGTACAGCACACGATGTAAAGCAGTGAGGGGCACAACGTAGCAGCAGGCTACATAATCCATAAAAGTCAAATTGATGATCCAGATGGAATATGGAGCTCAAAATTCTCCCAGCAAAGTGTTCAGTACATTATAAGCCACAATGGGCTTACCTTCCATAGAGAGTCAGGGAATGGAATCACAAGGCCTCCTGGCCACACAATGTGAAGGAGAAGGGTCCTCCAGGGTCGAAGAAAGGCAGCAGAAGGATGGGCCAGGCCTGACACCTGACATGGGAGAGCCAGTAAACTAACACCTATAGGGGCTGCTATTGGGGAAGGAACAAGTTACTTGCCTGTAACTGTTGTTCTCCAGTATGGGTCTGGCATGGATTCACATGCTCATGAATATTCCCCGTCGTCAGGCTGGGAATCCTCGGTAAAGAAAAAACCAGTATCAGTTTCGTTTCTGATCTGTCTTTCGTAGTAGTAACCAATCACTGGTCTCTGCGTCATACTGACCACAGCCAATGACTGCCCTCTACCTAAGCACCGCCTCTGGCAGTCATCTTCAGATTTGGAAGCACGTGAAGTGGCAGTATGACCAAGTGAAGAGCCGCAGAGGGGTAGGCGGGAGGGTTCGCATGTGAATCCATGCCAGACCCATGCTGGAGAACAACAGTTACAGGTAAGTAACTTGTTCCTTCTCCAGCATGGGGTCTGGCATGGATTCACATGCTCATGAATAAAGAATACATAGCAGTACACACATGCACAACCACGGGAGGTGGCAAAGGCTCAACATTAAGCATTACATCAAACTCAACATTAAGCATTTTACCTCCTCACCAGGCTCACCTTAGGCGAACAAGTTGCGCAGCACTGCTTGGCCGACCCTGGACTCCTCCCTGGAATCCCGATCGACGCAGTAGAATTTCGTGAAGGTGTGCGTCGACCTCCACGTAGCAGCCCTGCATATGTCCAGCAGGGGCACACCAGAAAGGAACGCCGTGGTGGCTGCGATCGCTCTGGTGGAATGGGCTCTCGGACGGCCAGGCAGCGGTCGGTTTGCCAACCGATGACAGTACATGATACAGCCGGAGAGCCATCTGGAAATGGAAGCCTTCGAGAGAGCCTTCCCCTGATTGACAGGTCCAAAGTTCACAAAGAGTTGCGACGTCTTCCGAAAACACTTTGTGCGGTCCACGTAGAACTTCAGCGCTCTAGCCACATCCAGCGAGTGCAAAGTTCTCTCAGCCGGCGACGAAGGCGACGGGAAGAATACAGGCAACACCAAGGGTTCGTTGAGGTGGAAGTCCGACGGTACCTTGGGCATGAAGGAGGGGTGCGTCCTGAGCACTACCCTGGTGTCGTGAAAAGTCAAGTACGGGGCCTTGCAGGAAAGGGCCTGGATCTCTCCCACCCGTCGTGCGGAGGTGATGGCCACAAGAAACGCCGTTTTCCACGACAAAAACTTCAGCGGGTCCGAGTGCAGAGGCTCGAACGGAGGTCCCATGAGCTTGGTCAGCACCACGTTGAGTTCCCACGCCGGGGCTGGAGCCTTCACCGGCGGAAACGATCTGAACAGTCCCTTCATGAATTCTTTCACCAGACGATGAGACCACAAGGACGTCCGCCCCGTGGTTCTGGTGTATCGGGAGATCGCAGCAAGATGAATCTTGATTGACGCGTGTGCCAGTCCAGCTTTGGCCAGCGTCAGCAGGTACGGCAGTACTTGGGGAGCCGTAATCCGTAGAGGGTTAATCTTCTCTGCGTGGCACCAGACAGAGAACCTCTTCCATTTGTGTCCGTAGCATTTAAGAGTCGAGGACGCCCTGGCCTTTGCAAGAACCTCTCTGCAGTCGGCCGGTATGTCGTATCCTCCAAACTCTAGCGCTGCAGGAGCCAGGCCTGCAAGTTCAGCGATTTCGGGTCGTGGTGGATGATGGCGCCTCCTTCCCTGGAGAGCAGATCCGCGTCCACCGGCAGCTTGATTGGCGGGGACGCTGACAAGTCCAGAAGGTCCGGGAACCATATCTGCCTCGGCCACGCAGGTGCGACGACCCATGCTCCTCGCCTGGGGAAACCTGCTGGCGAACCTCTGGCACTTGGAGTTCATCGCCGTCGCGAACAGGTCGATCTGGGGTGTGCCCCACCGTCGGAAGAGGCGATCCACTAGATCCTGCCGTAGTTCCCACTCGTGGCACGAGCGCAGCTCCCTGCTGAGTGAGTCGGCGATGGTGTTTTTTATCCCTGCCAGATGAAACGGCACCAGAAACATCCCTTGGGCGACTGCCCAATGCCACAGGTCCTGCGCCTCCTTGGACAGTGCTGGGGACCTGGTTCCGCCCTGTTTCCTGATGTAAACATGGTGGTGGTGTTGTCGGTGAAGATCCGCACCACCTTGCCCTTGAGGGACGGAAGGAAGGACCTGAGGGCCCAAAACACTGCACGGAGCTCCAGGACGTTGATATGTAAGGATTTCTCCGTCGGGAGCCAAAGGCCTCTTGCGTTCCAATTTTCGGTGTGCGCTCCCCACCCTTCCAGGGGGGCATCCGTGGTCACTGTCTCCTGGTGGGCTGGGGTCTGGAAGTCCATGCCCGCCGTCAGATGCGCGCGGGTGCCCCACCACCGGATCGCTCGTCGGAAACTCTCGTCGAGTGTGATCCTTTCCTCGAAGCTGCCCGTCGTTTGGATCCAGCGCGCGTCCAGGAACTCCTGCAACGGGCGCATCCGGAGCCTGCACATGGGAATGAGGTAGATGCAGGAAGACATCATTCCGAGGAGGGACTTGATGGACCTCACCTTGGCCGCGTCGGCTACCAACATCCGCTGCACCTTGCCCAGGATGGACCTGGTCCTCTCCTCCGACGGGGAGGCCAGCAGGGACACTGTATTGAGCCTCGCTCCCAGAAACAGAGCGTCTTGCGCGGGTACCAGGTGGGATTTGGCGTAGTTCACGGAGAATCCCAGGTCCGTGAGAAGTTGGACGGTCCTTGCCGTGTGAACCACGGCGAGCTCCCTTGTCTTGGCTCGGATGAGCCAGTCGTCCAGGTAGGGGTAGACGTGGATCCCTTCGCGGCGCAGCTGCCCCGCTACCGGTGCGAGGCACTTGGTGAACACCCTGGGTGCCTCGTAGTCCGAAGGGGAGGGCTTTGAACTGGTAATGACGCCCTTGGACCACAAACCTGAGGAATTTTCGGTGCCCCTTCGGGATGGGAATATGGAAGTAGGCATCCTCCAAATCCAACGACGACAGGAAGTCTCCTTCCTCCAGCTGACCCAGGACGTGCTGGAGGGTGACCATCCGGAACTTTTGCGCCTTGATGAACTTGTTCAGACGTCGCAGGTCCAGGATGGGGCGCCATCCCCCCATCTTCTTCCTCACGAGGAAGTATCTTGAGTAAACTCCGGAGCCCCGAAGCCTCTTGGGGACGAGTTCGATGGCGCCTTTCCTGAGGATCGCCTTTACCTCCAGGAGAAGTTGAGGGACGTGAAGTTCTTTCCTGGCCACGGGGGTGACGCGCGGACACTTTCTTTGAAACTCGAGCGCGTGGCCCCGGGCCAAGGCGTCCAGCACCCAACGGTCGGTGGAGATGGACTCCCACACGCTGACGAAGCTCGCCAGCCGGCCTCCCACTGGGGTGCTTCGGTGGGGGCCCGACCCCACGGCCGGTTCAATCCTGCTTCGACGAGGCCTTGCCGCCTTGTCCTTGGCGACGACGGCGGGGTCCGCCAGACTTGCCTCGTCCTCTGTAGGCCTCCTGAGACGACGAGCGGGCCGCTTGACGGTAGGAGGAGAAACCGCCGCCGGAACCTTTGGAGGCGCCCTTGCCTCCGCTGCTCCAAAAGGGCGTCCGTCGTTGTTGTAGAACTCCAAGGGCCCGGGCCGTCTCGGTGTCCGCTTTAATGGCCTGAAGGGAATCGTCCACTGTTTTCCCAAACAGGTTGTTCCCATCGAAGGGCATGTCCAGGACTCTGGTCTGAACGTCTTGACGGAAGTCCGTAGCCTTGAGCCATCCACGCCGCCTAAGGCAAACGCTGTTGCCCAACTGGCGGAACCCAGTGTCGGCGATGTCCGTCGCAACGGTAATGGCGTGGTCCGAAGCCACCTCACCTTCCTGCAGGATCTCCAGGGCCTCTGCCCTCTTGTCGTCCGGCAATAAGTCCAGCAGGGGAGCCAGTTTGTACCAGAGCTCCCTGTCGTATCGGGCCACGATAGCCAAGGCGTTGGCAGCTTTAATCGTCGTCGCTGCAGACGAGATGACTCTGCGTCCCATAGCGTCCAATTTCTTTCCCTCGCCGTCCGGTGGGGAAGTCGAAGTGGAGGCCGCACCCCCCCCGCTTTTTTCCTGGCCGCCGCGGAGACGACGGAGTCCGGGGTAGGCTGCGCCCGGAGGCACAGGGGGGCCGTGTCCGGGACCCGGTACTTTTTCTCGTACCGGTCTCTTCTAGCTGGCGTCGTGGATGGGTTCTTGAGGAGGGTGAGGCCCTCATCCCAAATGTCGTCCAATAGAGGCACCGCGAGGACCGTCTTCCTCTTGGCCTCGCGCCGCTGATAAAGGAAACCTTCCTTCTTCTCCTCAGGGCAGAGTTGGAAAAGCTCGGATGCCCTGGCGATCATGGAGTGGAACGATCCAATCTCGTCGGGCGGAGAAGCCCTGGTGGGAGGCGACGACGGTAAATCCTCGTCGTATACCTCGTCGTCCGTACCCGTCGCTGCCGTGTCAGTCCCCGTATCATCCCCTCGGGTGGACGGGGAGGAGGGCTGGAAGGGGCGCGACGGCTGAAAAGGAGGAGGAGGGTGGATCCTTCTTTTCTTGGCAGGGGGAACCCCAGAAGGTCCCGGTTCTGGGTCCCCCGACGGGAGAGGTTCCGTCGGCAACGGTAGTCTCGTCCTTATCTCTGAGCATAAGGACTGTATAGCCAACAAAATGGCCGCCGAGCTGTCCCGTGGCGCTGGCAGAGGGGAATCCGACGGGCGATCAGGGGCCCTGTCGGTACCCTCGACGATGTCGTCGTCACCTGCGTCGGGATCCATCCCGACGGGCCGGTCTTCTTCCACGCCGAGGCCGTGGCTTAAGACTTCGACCAGCTCCTCCTCCGAGGTTGAGGCCGAATCTACGACGACGCCCTGCCCCCCCTTTTTCTTCCCCACGGGGGATTTCACGGGGGTCCTATCGATGGGCACAAAAGAGGACTCCCTCCGAGGTGGCAGGGAGACTCTGAGCCCCGAGGTCGCCACCACTGGCGTAGCCTCCACAGGCTGAGCCAGGGCCGCCGCGACAGACTCGATAGAGGGCTTGGCCGGATGGATTAAGGCCTTCACCACCTTAGGTGCGCTCACCGCCTTATCCTTGAGGGGGGGAGACAGTGCCTCGCTCCCCCTCCGCCTTCGAGCTCAACCGGGGCCTCTCCAGGAGCCTCGCCGGGTGCTCGGCCTTCCTCTTACCCGACCCAGAGCGTTGGCTCCTGGTTGATGGTGCCGGGGAGGGTGCGCCCAGCCTGGCGCTCGTAGAGCCTGACCGTTCGGCGCTCCCGGTGCCAGCGGACTCGCGGTGCTTGGCCTTATGTTGGACCCCCGTCGCCGGGGCGTCCTCAAAGGTCTTAGAAGACCGCTCGGATTTCTTCCTCTTCTTCTCGCCGGACGGGCTCTTCCCTTCCAGCCAGTTGGCGAGACGTTGATGGCGGTCCTTCATGGTCCGCTCCGACATGTTGCCGCAAAACGCACAGTCCTTCTCCACGTGCGTCTTGTCCTCATGCAAGCAGTAGAGACAAAAGGAGTGTTCGTCCTCCTTAAAGACGTTCTGGAGCTGGCATCCAGGGCAGATCCTGAACAGCTTTCCGGGCGTCGAGCTTCCCTTCTCCTGGGCCATGTCCGGGCCTGAGATACTTCTGGAGTCCTCCAAAAGTGCAGACGAATCCGGTACGGGTCCCCGTTGATCGGATGGAGAGTCGGTGGAGCTTGAGGCTCTTTTGACCGAAAAAACGAAGTTTTTGAGAAAAAACGTGAAAAAATAGCTCGAGAGCAATAGCACGAGGATCCCAACACATGAACGTGCGGTAAAAATCTGAAGATGGCTGCCAGAGGCGGTGCTTAGGTAGAGGGCAGTCATTGGCTGTGGTCAGTATGACGCAGAGACCAGTGATTGGTTACTACTACGAAAGACAGATCAGAAACGAAACTGATACTGGTTTTTTCTTTACCGAGGATTCCCAGCCTGACGACGGGGAATATTCATGAGCATGTGAATCCATGCCAGACCCCATGCTGGAGAACTACCACTCTACCCCTCAACGCCCAATCCACTTGTTCGATAGGTTTGTTGGAGAAGGGCCCAGGGTGTCATGTCAAGCTGATGCCATAGCACTACAAAACTGACCTGCAAGCCAGAGATCATGGAGTCGTTGCAGGAGCTTGTTCCTTGTTCTGATCCCTGTTGGTTTTGGCGGTAATAAACCGCAGTTTGAGCTTGCTGTCTGTCTGGGCCTGCGTTCCATTTGGGGAAGGAGTTGACCTTCCAAGAATTCGGGGTTCGCGAACTCCTAGTAGCCCTCCTGCATACCTGGGAGTTTACACTCCAAGTTCGTAGCAGAGGATGGTTGGCTGCGCCAGCCCGGCACCAAGTCGACCCCTTAGCTGCCGAACCAGAGAGGCTGTGGGACACTTGCGTGTATTTCGAGAAGAACGGGAAACACGTACCCGTTGAAAAGGCCATCGGGAGCCGTTTGAAAATCATCCCGCCCAGAATCGGCGAGTTGTCCAGGCAGACCAGGACAAGGAAGCGAGCCCCTTGACAGGAGAACTGGCAGCTGAGCAGCACCAGTGCAGCACAGAATGTAAGTATTGGTCCAGACTAACAGCAATTGTGGGTGTAAGGGAGGGTGTTGAGTACTGGGATGTATTGGGTATTGATACTTGCATTGTCAGAGTACTGTGTGGTGTTCTAGTAGGGATTGGAGCGGAGGTAGAAGTATTTGTCTTATGTGTATTGGCAATATTCAGTCTTAGAGGGCTTGGAAGATAAGAGTTTACGTATAAAAGTATTCCTAGGGGGTGGGCGTTTTAGCTTGGGCCATAGATGGTATTCCCGTGAGGGTTAGCTGGAGCAATCTTAGATTGCAGAAGGCGAGTGGGATTGAGAGAGGCGTTTCACATGTTAGGTGACTCAACGGGTGCAGTTCAAGAGAATATAGGTATACTCTGCCCTAGAGAGGCACGAAGACAGCTGTGGGATTTTTGTTGGGTTGGAGTAACGGGTCATTGTGTGTACACGATCGTCCATCTATCTACATTGTGATTTTAGCTTGGTGATGTCACCCTTAGGTCATTGCATGGGATGGAGAGATTTGATGGTAAGGAGCTTGTGTCGCCGACGTACATACAGAGTACTTACAAGGGAAAGAAATTGACCAAACGCATGGGGGTGTTCGAGTTGTGGTGCATGTTCCAGGAGGGAGAGTGTCAAGCAATGAGACGACCGTGGATGCTGAACCTGCACGAGGTGAAGGAGGAAGGGAACCATTCCTCTGCACCTCCCCCTGTCGCTCCGAGTGTAATATCTGATGACACAGACAATGAACAGAGCTTGTACCCAATTAGAGAACAGAGCAGCAGAGGGATATTCAAATCCCACATACAAGCCACCACCATATACTAACGAAGACAATCGGAAATGTGCAGACAGCCTACTAGCAGTACTTGAGCAAGCAAGGAGGGGCTGCAGCACGCAAAGGTAGAGTTTGAAGTCATAGGCACGGAGGAATGGATAGCGGCACAGATACTGTTGAAGCTCAAGGGGAATACAACAGGGGTATAGCAGAAGGGGCGTCAAGGGCGATAGAGAGTTTGGAAAAGGATTGCAAAACCCTTGATTGGGCAGAACAAATGGAGGAGAGACGAGAGAAGGACAGGAAAGGGAGTTTGGAGCACAATGATAGGGAGAGCAGGAGAGAGGAGAAAATGGAGAGGGAAGATACGGAGCGAAGAAGGGACGAAGAGAGGGAACATTTGGAGAAGGAGTGAGGAGAAAATAGAAAGGGATCTTAAGGAAAGTAATAGAGCAGACAGGGAGATGAAGTGAAAAGATGGAGAGGGAAATTGAGAAGGCGGAGAGACGAAGGGAGATAGCAGAGCAAGAAAAACACAAGTTAGCAGAGAGGGAATAGAGGAAATTGCAGATGGACAGACTGGCGAGGGAGCAAGCATGAAAGGAGGATGATGATCGAGCTATAAAAGGTGGTTAGCGAACAAGTTGCCCTGGAATGGAAGAGAAATAGACGGAAGGAGAAGAGGCGAGTAGAACCTGACAGCACGAATGCGCAAGGAAGGCGCACGGTAGGGGGCAGCATTGCACGCCTAGGGTACGGGCAGGAGGCAGCAAATATAACCTGGTGGATCTTCGTTCAAACACTAACATTGACTCGACATCAAGGAGATTGAATTTATCTGATGACTTTTGTAACATGTACGGAGGATCTGACAGGGACAGCGGTGACAGGAAGGGGGGCAGAGCAGGCCCCACTGCACGGGGACCGAGCGTGAACATCATGGGAGTATAGATCCCATCGACAGGCAGAAGGAGGGGCCGATCTAGAAGAACGAGCACAGCAAACAACCGACAGGTGCACTCCACATAACACATCAATAGACTCAGCAACCTCCCAGGACGCAGGAGAGAGGAGACGCATTCCAAAGGATTGTCTAGGGCTCATAATGAAGGGAAGCAAGTACCCACACTAGAGCCAGTGGACATATGCACCAACATTGAGGACGAGAGGGGACCTATACAAATCAGACAGCACCGACGGACACCAGAGGAGAGGGCAACGTATTCCCAGATTGCACTATTGGAAAGTGGAGGGACGAGGCCTCAGTATGCACCCTGGAAACACAGAGAATGTCAAATGCAGGGTAACATCTTTAAGTACGTGAGCTGGGAAGTCGATCTATGAGATGGAAACACTGACAGCGCGTCACAGGTTGGCAGTGGGTGATGTAAAAGGATTGCTGGTTTCGATACTGGGTGACGCAGCTGACATATGGAAGAGGGCAGGGTTTCCAGGGGTGACAAAGGACACGACACATGATGGGTTGCCGTTTGCAAATTGCAGAGCTGCAGTTTGGCAAGCACAATGTCCAGATAAAAATGCGTGAGGAAGATCTTGTTCAATACATTCAGGAGATTCAAGAGCTTTGGCGCTTCGAAACTTGAGAGCCTTGGGACAAAACTAGAGCTATATTCTATCACATTTTAGTACAAGGCCTGCCAGAGCCCGAAATTCAGCTCACGACAATACACCATTGCAAATTATGGCAAGTGAGGGTAAAGCAAAAAGCAGAGGAAAGAAAGGCAGACAAGGCCAAGCTAGTACAAAAGAAGCTATCAAAGTACGCAATGGAGGGGGCGGTCATAACCAGCCCCACCCCACAAGCACCAGCACCACAGCAGCAATGCGAACCACCACAACAATATGCACTGCGCATGGGAGGAGGGTATATGGTGTTGGTGGATTCCAAACGCAATTCCGAGGGAGGGGAGTATTCCAAAGGGGGCATGGCTTTGGACAACAATCAAGGGGGCTTTCGTGGATATGGCCAGCAAATGCAGCAGGGGCCAGGGGATTTCCAGGGGGGTTCCCCAGGGCATGGGAGGGATCCACCTTAGTGATGGACCTGCGGACAGTTAGGACACATTTCGAGGGCGTGTCGATTTAGAGGGACACAGCAAGATCGGGGAGACCAGGGGCAGCAGAACTATCAGAGGGGGGACACAAGGATTATTATGCTCAGGGTCAACAGGGACAGATACATGGCACCTACCAAAAAATTCCACAATCACAGAAGCAAGCACCAGCACCACCAAAGGTACAGACGCAAACACTGCAGATAGCAGCAAAACTACCACAATATTTGCAAGCACCACAGATCAAGGGACCACGCAACAGCTAGCCCAACTACAGAACGACACAGCTGAAACCATGAACACAACGGTGACAGTACCAGTTAGGAGACTAGGAGAGGTTACCATGGTAGGGAACAACCCCCTTCACAGGGAACAGGTTGTCATTATACCCTCAATAGGACAGCCCACAGATGAACTTGATGTGTCCCATCCTGTCAGTTACACCAAATCTTGCGGAGGATCCTCACGAGGGGTGTCAATAGGTGGCAAAACCTTTTGTTTGACTTTGGGGTGACTAGGTCATGCAGCCAGGAAGGGACATTGCGTTGTCAGGCGATGCCACGAACACTCAGATTCTCTGGGGCTCGAGAAGTGGTTCCTTTCATTAATACTGTATCACTATCTATAGGAGATCACGACTTATCACTACCTTTGCTTTACACTAGACAGACACTGTGAACATATTGGGACGTGACATCATGAGTAGACTAAACATGACAATCTCACTCACAGATAAAGGCATAATATGCTCAACACCAGGTATACGCATGATGAATGTAAGGCAGATTGTTCAGGCCTATTGTGGGTGCACAGTAGGGGGGGTGCCAGTGGACCCCAAGATGTTCCAATACAGGACAGATATTGCCATTGCATGGATACCAGGCTTAGCAGGGAAGGTGTGGCGAGTACCAGGTGAATATCTGTTCAGGCCAGAGACACCATTGAATGAGCCAGAGGGCACCATAGTTTCCATAGAAATTGAGGCATTATTAGCAAGAGAAGATTGGATAGCAGTGCATGCCACAGATGACCCTGGAAGAGCATGGAGAGCAATCATTGCAGTTGCTGAAGGGTGCAGGCTAACAGTGACAGATGAGGACCTCTTTAAGGAAGACGTTGAAATGGTGTTTGAAATGAGTGTAAACTGGTTACAGATTCATTACAGAGAGGTACCACAGAGAATGGCGTTGGAGGCGCCGCCCTTTCTGGGAGGACATGGCCAAGGTACCAGACAGCTTATAGACCACACATTCTTATGACGTGGAGTGCATATTGATCATAGGGGGAGTGAAGATCAAACTGAAAGCAGGAGGAATTTTGCCAAGGGTAAACCAGTATCCCCTAACCAAAGAAGCAGATGAGGGCATCTATGAAACAATTAACACCCTCATTGAGAGAGGTACCATCAGAATCTCCATGCAACACGGCAGTGTACCCTGTGCGCAAGGCCAACGTCGGGTCATGGCATTTCATTCAGGACTTGAGACCCCTTAAACACATTGTAGAAGCAGAGTATCCAGTTGCAGCAAATCCAGCAACAATTGTGTGGCATTCCGGCAGAAGCCACCTGCTTCACAGTCACTTATCTGAAGAATGCATTTTTCTCAGTACCATTGCCACCCAGACTCACAAGAGCTCACCAGCTTTACGCACCGCAACCAGGAGTGGAATCATACTAGTTTGCCACAGGGGTATTGCGAGTCACCTTCGATCTTTAACAGTGATTCAGATGGATCTAAGCAACATAGAGACAGAAAGTACCGTCCTACAGTATGTTGACGACATTTTGATCTGCAATGAGACAGAAGACGAGGGCAAGAAAGACTCACTACACATGTTGACAGTGCTAGCTGTCAAGGGGTAAAAGGTGGACAAGGCCAAACTGCAATACTGTCAGAAGAAAGTGCTATACATTGGACAGATCTCCAAAGATGGCAGGCACATTGCCCCAAGGAGAACAGGGAAACTATTTGCTATACCACAGCCCAAAACAGTGAGGAAATGTAACTGGGGTTGTGCATTTACTGCAGAGCATGGGTCTTTGACTATAGCACCTACACCAGACCACTCCGGACTGCACTAAAAGAAGCCCAAAGGGGAACAAACACTACAGTGCAATACAGACATGACTGATGTCTTTGAGGAATTGAAGCTGGCCATATGTACCGCCCCAGTGTTAGGGACCCATGACTACAAAAAGGAGTTCTTCCTGTTCTCCCACACTGACAGTACAGTGATGGAAGCAATACTGACACAGAAAACAAGCATGGGCCATAAGCTAATTGCATACTACAGTGGACAACCTGACCCAGTGATGAGAGGATATTACCCGTGCGAACAATCTTTGTCAGCTTCTGCCTTCACAGTGGAAAGGTCATCAGCTGTGACAATGGGGCGCATCATCACTCTTTACGTGGAGGACGCCCTGTTTGTAATACTGCATAAGCCAAAGAGCACACTGACTACACAGAGATCATCAGGGTATGAGGTCATACTATAAAATGTAGGACTGAGTATAGTGATTTGCAAGACAGTAAATCCAGCCACATTTTTGGTAGACGTCCTGCAGCCGGGAGACTGGGCTCGTGACGGCACAAAGAACATGTGCAGAAACATGCAAGGTGAAGGAAGATGCACTTGCAGGAGAGGTGTGTTGTACATTGATGGTTCATTGACCATTGATCAAACTGATGGGATAAGGAGGACTGGGATGGCTGTAGTGAGGTTGAAGGAGGACTGGACAAGTGAGGTGTTCCTAAGCGCATAGTTACCATTACTCAGCAGAGGCGCAGAACTAGTGGCTCTCATATTGGCGCTAGAGCACAGCATAGAGAAAGTGTGACGATCTATTCTGACAGTGCTTACATCACATCACCAGAACATTCAGGGTTGGCACAATGGCTGAGGAGGGGGTCCAGAAGGGCAGATGGGACCCCAGTACAGCATGCACCCTTGCTAGGTACAATTTTGACTTGATTGCATATCCAAGGGAGCTAGCACTAGTGAAATGCCAGGCCCACACCAATGGGGAAGACGCAATCTCAAGGGGGAATGAGGCAGCGGACTATATGGCAAAATGTGCAGCATACTTTGGGGAACTGTGGGAACTTAATGAGACCCAACGCCCTGGGAGGAGTGAGGAACATGGTGATGAGGGAGGGTTACAACAACATACCAGAGACACAAATCATGGAATTACAGGGAGCAGCACCGCAGGAGGAGAGAGCGCTATGGTTAAAGCGAGGATGTCACATGTCCCCTACTGGTGCCCTAAGGCAACAAACAACACAGGCAAAGTGGTCATGTCACTTCTTTGTTGAAAACAGCACTGACACAGTTGCATTATCCAACACACCGGGAAGGAGGTCATTGCTGCACACATTGGAGAATTGTGGTGTTGTCCAAATCTGAACAAACATGTAGCAAATTTCATTAGTAACTGCTTGACTTGCCAGCAGTTCACAGTGGGAAAAACACAGTTTAGAGGAGCCATACCAAGAGCTGAAGGCCCATTTCTGCATCTCCATGTAGAATACGTAGACATGATCCAAGTGTGTCAAGGCTATCGCTACATGATAGTGGTTGTCTGCCCATTCTCCCAATGGATAGTGGCTGTGCCCTGTTCACATGCTGACGCTCTCAGAGCCGCAAAACATCTGGTCTGGGACGTATTCCCAAGATGGGGCGTCTGCAGTCTGACACCAGCCCTCACTTTGCCAATGAACTGTTTCAGCCAATCACAACCCTGCTGGGAATCGAACAAAAATTCACCTGTGCGTACCACCCACAAGCAAACTGGATGTGTGAATGCCTCAATGGCCTCCTGAAGGAGTGCATTGCCAAAACTCAGCTAAACACCAAGAAAGACTGTCTTCACTGCTTGCCTTTGGCACTATTCAAATTGCCCAACAAGCCAGTGTCCGACCACCATTTAACACCCCACAAGGTAGTGACAGGACAGCGTATGGATCTTCCCTAGACTCCTCCCACTAGAGCATTAAAGGACTGAGAGTAGTGCAGATGTGTTAGGGCAAGAGATGTTCGGATATATCAATTCCTTGGTTTCTACCGTGAACTGGGCCAGCCGATCCAGCCCTTTAAGATGACGTAGCAATACCTTGAGATGAATGGGGATGCAGAAGTTACTTAAACATCAATAATCAAAACAACTCAGGAAGTTGGCAAAGTGGACTGTTTTATTATCAATTATCTAAAACGGAGTACAAAGGACATCAGACATATCATAGCATGGTCTCTCAATACATTTACCAAAAAACATCATACTTCTATTAAAAACATGTCATCGAGGACGTAAACTTACATACTCACTAACGCCATCCTACATGGCAAACTACAAAAACCTAGTGGCAAATGGGATGGGCTTAGAGGGAACATCTAGGTATATGTTCCATACTAGTCTAAAAAGTGAGGCTCCTTATCAGGTGTGACTACTAAGCCCATCCTTCAAACAAGTCACTATGAACGTCACTAAATACAGGATGTCCCATTGGTTACACAAACTATATGGCACTTAATCATGCAGCCCTCTACTATTGGTTGGCACTCTTACATTAGTCAGTACTTTTCCACCAACGTTAGCAGAACACAGGCTGGCCTTCCAGGTGCTGGTGAGCTGGTCATAACCATAGCTTCTCACCAATTAGCATATCATCACCTCAGTGGTCTGCACGTGAATTAAGCCTTTGAACTTGGCCTTAGAAATGTTGGAGTACAGGATACCAGAGGCACACGCTCGGCCTCTCTGCGTAAGTGTGGTCCGACATGTTTGCCCAAGTTCATCCCTTCACTTGACTGAAGACTACACATTTGAGCTCTGGTGTATTTAAAATACTATTTAATGAAACTCTGATGTCTTCCTCGTTATCGTCCATGTCTTCTGAAGAGGAGTTTCATTCGTTCACACAATTGTAATTAAGGTCTGCTCATCTCAGTCTGATAAGAACTTGGCTTCTTGTGGCTGATCCAGCCTCGCCTTTCTGAGATTCACTTCTATGATTTCATTATTTTTCAACTGCGACAGACTGGAAAAGGCCTACCATCTCTGGTCCAGCTCTGCTATACAATGTCGTGGATACATTCATTCTTTACTTGCTCCTATATATGGTTATGTTGGCGCATGCCATAATCTATTCACTACATAGCTAGTCTCAAGAATACTTTGTCTGCTTGTGTTTCTTTGCATCTGTACACGTATAAAATGACTTGATAGCTTCATTGTTTCTGTAGCATAGTTTCTTCATCTAGAGCCCGTGATGTCACTTATCTTTGATACTTTGATGCCTTATAGAAGATCTATTCTCTTGTCTCTGCATCTCTTCTCAGTGTGTCAGTATTACTTTGTGTGACGTCACCAATCTGTTCTTTCATTCATTGGTCATGCATCTTCTCGGATTTCATTCAAATGAGCATCATACTGTCTTGTATGCAAGTATGGCTTTCTCAATGGGAACCTTGCCTCCAGGATTCTCCTTAGTGTCGGTATTTTCACTGGTACTGCACAGGTCTCAAACTCTGGTTCCCAACAGATGGGCATGATGGTTGAGGTGGGGGTACTTGGCTCCTTCTCTACACTCCCCCCTGTGGGCGATTCATCACCACTCTCCCATCATTCTTCACATCTCGACATCCTTGCCTGAAGAAATGCTTCTTTGGGGCTCACAGCTTGATTACTCCTTTCAGGCATCCAGCTCATTTCACATGCTCATCCTTGTTCCAAGTCATGAGCATGCACTGAACATGTGGACTTCAATAGATCCATCTTCCCACATACTACTTATGGTTCTTTGGGTACAGGAATTTAGTTCCCTCAGGCGCATGAATGCTGGCTTTCACAAAATCTGATTTCTTCATCTGTCAGCTCTTGAGTCTTCCATCCTGATTCAACATCAATCATGATCTTCATCCCTATGGCTTTCTTTGCAGTTTTCTTGCATTGTGAGATTATTATACTAACCACACAGAATGCAAGGAACGCCATCAGGGCTCCAAGAAACTTGAACATAGCTGCCATCCATTGGAGAACCCAAGAAAAGAGCGCTCCAAACCAGCTATCATCAGCAATATCTTCCACTTCGTCCACCATTTGGACATACAGCTTCGTCAGCATCTCTATGGCCTCTGTCAAGGTGCCATTTTCATCATAATGAGTAGGTATAAATGTGCAACATGATTCTCCAATTTTTGGACACACCTCCCTCCATCCATCCATCGCTGTGATCACGTCTAAGATGCATCGGTTCTGAAGAGTCAGTCGTATAGCTCTCAGCTCTTCTCCGATAGCATTGAATCCCTTTATGGTAGTGTTGATTGTCTGCAACACCTCCCATCTGGTAATTTGCAGCCATTTAGTATTTGCGCCAACCTGGATACTCGGGATAAAGATCAACGTGCATATCGAAGTCTGGCTGAACAATCGTCGTTCATATGGAATGGCATCGAAAGCTTCCATTGACTTGGCAAAACAATTATTCATTCACTTCATTCTACTTATCAGTTCCACAGATCTCTTCTTCCTTAGGTGAGCATATGCTTTTGGAAAGTTGTCAATGTTCAAGTCACTTTTAGGCATCACCAACGCTGGAACATGAGCATTTACTATGGAACATCGTCCTCTCCAGTCGTTGGGCAGTTTCATATAAGCTCTGGATCCACATGCCCAGTAGTGATCCATCATAACTGCTGTTCCAATGCTCATTCCTGGTACATCAAAGATTCAACAACAGTTCTGGTTCTCTCCAACTTTTCTTGTGCCATTGTTTCTAAAGCACAGTTTCACACTTTGCAAAGGCACTATCTGCAAACGTCCTCCTTTATCTTCGACCCATGACCGTAATTTAGCCAGCTTTGGCCATAGAGGCTTGCATCCATTCTGCACTCGGTCAATAGTTGGCTGATAGAAACCAATGACCACCCAGCCTCTGCAGATGACCACTCCTCCTTACCATCCGTCTGGCAAAAGCTCTGATCGCCAGATCTGCATCTGTCCTCTTTTCTTTCATCTACGAATTTCTTCTGCAGACTTTCCTGGACTTTCCAGTCTTCTGTTTACTTCCTGTCTATTTCCAGCTCCTTTCACTCCAGGCTTTTCGTATCTGATCACGCGATTCTTAGCACTTAGCCTTGTCTTTGTGTCTTGGTTATAATCATCTTCTGGATCTGTCCATTCAGTTACCCATTTGAGTTAGGCTGTTTGGCCCATGAACTGACCTCTTGTACGGCAGAGTGCTATGTGTGATAGACAATGTGCTGTCTGGCTGGCTATTTCAATAGCTATGAAGATCTTAGACTTCCCCATGCTATAAGGCAGGAGTACAGGTACAAACCATTCCTCCTTCGAGGTCCTCCTTCCAACTTCTTTTATATGCTGGTACCATATGTTATTCCCCAAGTGTGCTGTACTATCCAGGTAATCGTTTAACTCACAATCATCCTCCCTAGGACTTCTGAGGACTCATTCTTTACTTATGAGTTTCTATGATCATCTAATGAAGTATGTCAGCATAATTATTTCTTCCTGGCCCAATTACAGAACCATTTGTCATTGGACTTGGCGTTTTTACATGTACTACCTGGGTAGGAGAAAGTTCCAGAAGACTCATCCTATTAACATAATATGGAGGCAAAAAAGAGCCCCCCAATAATCTCCATACGTGACCTTCCCCCAAAAGGAAGCCTAGATGTATCCATCATAGAACTAGGAGCCTTTGAATGTACTTCAAGAGTAGAAACAATTACATAAGGTCTCAGCTGCCTTGTAGTTGCCACATCGGTACCCTCAACCTGCATAAGATACACAGGAATCCTTGCTTTATTTAGATCCAAATAGTAAGCAGTGCGTAGAGTAAGCGAGATAAGAATCACAAACAAGATACATGTATAAATGATGTATAGGTAGGCACACTTAATGCAGCAGTAGCATCTTGCACATCATGGAGGTCTCTCGTTATCGGTCATGACATTATGACTATTGATGCTGCCCTTTCTTAATATTTTTTTAAGGAAGGAAAAATCAACTTTTATTCAGGCATCATGTAATACTCTGGTAATATCTTAATCTTCTCAATAAGCTCTTCAAGCAACCGGCTGATTGCAGGACAATAACAGGCTTCCTGGTGTATAGAAAAGAGTCCTCCTTTTGCCAAACAAAATGTGGATGCCTCTCCAGCCAGAAGTAAAAGACTACAGCTAGTACGCTCTGGATCTCATTCTAAAGTCTCATTTAGGACGTTCCAAGTGTTTGCTCAGAATACAGATTAACTTGCTCAATTATGTCACGTTGCAATTCGTTAAGTGCCACTGTATTCCTTGGCTCTCTCAAGAAGGTGCGAACATCAGTTTGTTTTCCAACACGATGTGGGCATGCCTCAATCAGGTAGTGAAAAACCAACCCTTCTAGTCTACGAGCATTTTCATCAGATAGGGGCATTTGTGTTTTCTCCACTGTACTCAGGAAGCTGGAGAACCTGCTCCATTATGGCTGCAAGCAATCTTCTCACGATTGGAGTGTTCTTAGGATCTTGCAGGAAATTACAAACGTCAGTAGTTCTCCCCACCAACAAAGGGCATGAATGAAGACTGTAGAGAAAAATAGCAAGGATGATCCGATGAACATTGTCATTGGGCGCCTGCAAAGAGAAACTCAATCTGTGAACTGTTCCTTTTTCCCTGTCGCTGAAAAGGCAATCCAAATCTGGCATTCTTTCCTTCCCGATCAAGATTAAACATGTCTCAGTCCAATCTTTAGCAAGCTCCTGTGGCTTAAGAACAAATAGCCTTCTTTCATTCCTTTTTTAGAAACAAGTGTGTCCCGAAACAAGCTACAGTCCAATGTACACTATTTGTTTGACAATTTCTGCGTCGTCCTTCCTCATCATGGATTCCGTATGCACGTGGTGCGGTTCTTCCCTGATTCTTGCTTCCGATAAGGGTGGAGGTGAAGGGGGTTCTCCAGCATAGATCTTTGCGTTTCCAAGAAATATCCAGGCACATCTTCCTAGTACTTTCACTGCAGACAGCGTTACGTCCTCCACGACTAATGGGCAGTTAAAGCGTGGCTCGTGCCAACAACGCATAAAGTTCCTGATTAGGATCTGATCACCGGGGAAAAGTTTGGGAAGACTTAATTCTTCAGATCCGGTTGTTGAATTGTCTCCATCTGTGTTCTGAGCCCCAGACTCTTTCGGTTTGAGCTGTTCTGTAATGACAGATACTTGTCATACATAAGTAATCACTCTAACTCGTTTCGTAACAATTCTGCTGTCGTCTGGGCATCATTTCTAGTTCTAGAGGGAGGTGTGAGGGGTGTCCTCATCCGCCTCCCTGTCACTATTTCATTGGGTATAATATGGTGGTCTGAACCTAGTTGATTTCTCAATGCATACAATGCCAGTGGTAGACAATGCAACCATCCTTTTTTCAAAGTAAGCTTTAATTTGGCTATTCTTTCTTTAAGCAAACAGTTCTCTCACAGACTCTGTTCCCTTGCAGGTGATAAGCTGATGAAAACTTGTGCTTTATACTGAGCAACAAGCTTATCTGTTCAAAGACTTCATTAACAAAATGGGGGCCATTATCTGATCTTGATACTTCACATATTCCTCATCTAAGAAATACTTCTCATACTAAAAATTTCGCTGCACCGGTGGAATCTGGATGTGTACATGGACCAGCTTCAATCCACCCTGAAAAGGGACATACAACAACAATCATATCTGTATCCATTACAGACTTAACATGTCAACATAGTCAATATGTAAATGCTGAAAGGGACCATTCGGTCTCGGGATAACTCCTCTACCTGTACGTAGTGTGTGCCCAGCAGTAAACTTGACATACAATGCAATTCACTACATAAAATGCAACATGTTCTAACAAATTCAAAATGAACCAATCCTCTGCAATTGTTACAGCGAGGCTCTCTCTAGTGACATGCGCGGGGCAGTGTAGCTATTCCAACGTCACCCTTAATTAGGCTACAGGCATCACCGGTTTACCAGTGCTCTCCTGTCACCACTATGACTCTGAAGGAGTTCAAGAACACCCCCTCTGCGTCCACAGGTATTTCTCATCCTGCGGCGCTTCCCCTTGAATTTCCATTAACTGAGTTTTAGACAAATTGTTATAAGAATCAGACACACTCATTACCACCATACTTTTTCACATCAGGCATATCAAATGTCATATTGTCTGAACATGCAACCCGTTTTGCTTTCTCGTCTGAAGCTTGATTTCCGCATGAGATAAAGTCTGCCCTTTTAGTGTGAGCTGCGCATTCAACGACTGGGATGGCTACTGGAGTTGTAGTGCTTTAATAAGTCTGTCCAATAAGTGCTGTCCGCTCTGAGGTAATCCCTCCTTTTCCAAAGTGCTAGCCCTGCATGTACCATCAACGTCACATAGGTGGAGTCACTGTGCACGGTTACTTCCTGGTCTGCGTGATTCTGGAGCACGACAATCAGCACCACTAATTCTGCAGCCTGTGTCGAAAAGTGAGACGGTAGTCGTGCACTTATCAATACTTCAAACTCCCCATTTGCCTTGTGCTTTACCACAGCGGCACCTGTATATCTCCGTCCATCACCTTGATCGATTCTACAGAAACATCAATAAAGAGAATTTCCCCAGCTGCCAACACATTTTCTTTTACTCTCGGGATCTCATAGAATTCCTCATAGTTCGAGCAATCATGTGCATGCTTGTCTTCTGCTATAAACATGGCAGGGTTCACTCTTCTACATCCGGCTATTTTAATCGCTGGATTCGCTATGACCACCTCGTAGGCAGAAGCCCTTTGAGAAGTCAACGTACCTTTTGGTTTTTCCGGAATGGCAAACAAAGCATGTTTAACAAATAACATCATGGAACATCCCTTTACTATACTAGCAGCCTTCTCAATCGTGAATGTGGTGGCTACCAAAGATTGTTCGCAGGGAAAGTGACCCCTCAGTAATGGGTCCACAATAAGCTAGAGGCTTGTACCCCAACAGGGTTCTCTGTGCGAGTACTGCCGTCATAACTGTGGCATTCGTATGCAAAAATAAGAATTCCTCAGCATAATTGGGAATCCCTAGAACTGGAGCCGAGCAAATTGCCTTTTTCAACTTAAACCTTTCTTCCATTTCCTCAGTCCAGACAATTCCCCCCCACCCCCGAGTTGCCTGTGCTTTTTTCAGAGCCTGAAACAGGGGCATTGTAATTGAACTATAATCAAAGATCCATGCACTCACATAATTGCATATTCCCAAAAACCTTTGCATATGTTTTATCCTATATGGATTTGCTGTTTTCAAAATAGCCTTGGCTCTCTCAGGAGTAACTTTCTTTCCTTCATGCAAAATTAACTGACCTATGTACAATACTTCCTCTTGGCAATACTGCAATTTCTCCTTATCTACTTTATATCCTTTCTCTGCAAGAATAATCATCAGTTGAACTGAGTCACAAACGCACTTTTCTTCTGAGCTGCTACAGATCAGTATGCCATCTACATATTGCAACACAACACTTTGTAAATCGATATTGCTTAAGTCCATTTGTAAGACTGTTAAAAATCAATGGACTCGCAGTACCGCCTGAGGTAATCTCATGCTTTTCAATTTAGTCGGGCGAAACGTAAATGTCAGATCCTGAGAATCTTTATGCAACGGGATTGAAAAAAAACACATTTTTCAAGTCAATCACCATAAAATATCGTGCCTCAACAGGGATACTACATAAGATTGTCGCAGGATTAGGAACTAGAGGGATATCTGCCTCTACAATTTGGTTAATCAGGCGTAGATACTGAATTAAACACCATGGCCCCCCCCTTTAGATTTTTTGATAGGGTACAGTGACTTATTACATGGTGCCTCAGACATCACTTAAAACCTTGTTGCCTCATAGCAGATATTGTCTTGAAAATAACTTTGTCTGCCTCTTGAGACATGGGATACTGTTGTGTTTGAGCTAAAATTGCTCCTGGTTTCAATGTAATCTTAACTTCCCCAGCTCCTTTCAATAGGCCTGTGTTATAGAGGCATGTAGTCCATAATGAAGCTGGCACCTTTTCCATATCTTCATCTAATAACTCGGGATGTTTCAACGCTAGCATAATCTTTTGAGGAACCTCGCGTTTAATTGCCCTCATCCAATAAGTAATACTAATTTTAAATACTACTTTGTCATATGACGGCTGACCTCTAAATGTATCCTCGTCAGTGACGTCAGCTAATCTATAACCTTCCCCAATGGCAATCATGTGCACCATCACCTTGCTTCATAATCTGTTCCATCAAGCAAAGCCCTTTCTCCTCGCACTATGGCTGCTTGTAATTCTAAGGGAAAGACTCGTCCTCCCTCATCATCCATGGGTATACTTGGCCTGAATAAAAACTAAGGTATTCTCACAGTTTTGCCCACTAAACCTGGTAGCCATGTTGACAAAATGCACACCCCATAATGAAAAACCTATGGTTCTAATGGTGCTCCTCGTATGGCCATTTGTTCTGTGAATGCCACGATTAATTAATTCATGTTTAAAAAATGCATTCCTGGCGTTGAACATACTATGCCTTCATCAGTAAATGAAATAGTCATGTTCAATTTTGTCATTAAAACTCGACCTAATATTTTTACAGGCGTCTGTCTCAAATATAATAATGGTACAGACATGTCACATTTGTCCTAAAGAGAATGGCAATTTTTCAGTAAAAGGAACTCTACTTGTAGCTCCTGTGAAACCTTGAGCCTTCATGGCATTCCCAGATGACGTAAATTTCCCCTCTCATATACATGAGCTTGTTGCCCCCGTGTCAACTAAAAAAGATCAAATGCGCCTCCTATATTGACGTCAACCCTCGGTTCCTCTTGAGGATTAGGCATCACTGATAGTATTGAACGCATTAAGTCTCCCAGTGAGCTGTCCTATTGTGGGTATATGCTTATTTGCGTACCTGTGAAAGGATTTCCTCCTTCGACAGTGAAACTCCCTATCCTAGGAGTCATTAACTGTCCTGTGCTTGTGCCCTGCTATATCTGCAAGGGGAATGCTGTTACTACCCTTGCAGCATATTCGTTGCGGTCTGCTGTGTTCTCAAACCCTGCAGTATTCTTGGCGCTTTTGTTTGCAGAACCGTCAAATTTTGGATGAACCCCTCTCCATTCTGTTGAGTGTATGCAGGCGAGTATATAGCCAGTCCCTGTTGAGAATTGTCCATTTTGCACAAACCCTTGACTTCTACACATGCGTGCAAGGTGTCCCGTCATACCACATGTCCAACATACAGGAGGTCTCCTAATTTGCCCTTCTTGCATGCCTTGTGTATCATTCTGCGTATATTCCAACCCACCAAGGTTATTCTGGAAATGTCCCCGATTATTCTGGAAGCCTCTGCCTCAGAAGCCTCCCATTCCCTGTGGTATAAATCCATTATTTCTGTCATGATCTCTGCTTCCAAAAGGTCAGGGTTTTCCCAACTCCCTTGGAAGCAGATCCATAACCCAGGTTCCGAGTGCCAACCAGTCCCAATTGGGACCTTTTGGACCCAGTCCTGGCGCCAGTGGCACCAGGCTCATAAATATGCCCAGTCCCAGCGCTGGAAGCGCCGGGCTCATAATGCTTGGGTGGACTTACCTGCAGCAGACCATGCTGCTTACTTGCCTGCCAGTTGAGCCTCTGATCCTCTTCTGTTTGGAACTACTTTTCCTGTTGGGTGTGGCCCTAGGCGTGGCTGTGGAAGGAGACACCTAAGCACTACAGGAGGCTATTTAAACCACACCCGATGGATGAATCTTGCTTTGCATTATTCTGCATCCTCTGCAGCAGAACGTTCATCGTGTCTTCTGCATCTGATCTTGGGCCTAAGGAAAAAGGCTTACCATCCTGAATCCAGTCTTCAGCAACACCTATAAAGACAAGAAAGAACAGGTTAGCATTACGGTCTTCAGTGACAGCTCTTCACTTACCTGGTCCATCGGCTGTCACCAATGCCTCGCGCTGCATTCCGGCATCTGAAAGACAAAGGCTTACCTACTCTTCGTGCGCTCCGGAGGTCTTCACACTGCATTCCGGCATCTGAAAGACAAAAGCTTACCAACTCTTCGCACGCTCCGGAGGCCTTCGGCGCTGCATCCCGCATCTGAAAGACAAAACAAGGTGCGTTTAAAGACATTGGGGAACTTTAATACTCACGTGCCATTACTCCTTTCCACATCTAACCCAGTGGGTATTCCGGCACCCTGCAGCCGCTCCGAATTTGTACCTGCAAAATAAAAAGACAGTTAGAGTGCATTGTGAAGCAGGCAACAAGCGCTTACTTACGTGCTTCCAGGTGCTTCTATTCATCACACAGGCTCCATCTTCAACTCACTTCAGCACGTCATCCGCCATCGCCGGAACCCTGCAAAACAAGAAACATCATTACTAAAGACTTTAAAGACATTAGAATTACTCGAAACTTACAGTTCGTGCAGTAAACGACGGACAGCAGTCCTCTGAAGTCATCCAGTGAAGAAACTGGTTACAGCACCCTGCCCCGAGGCAGATGGAGAGCACGGCGTTCACTTACCTAAGGTGAGAGCGTTAACCTTTGGGGTTCTACAGGAGAAGAGAAAGGGAAGAAGAGAGAGACATTCAATAACCCAGTTCCTTAATCCCATATTTTCTATCTGCAGATATCTTACCCTTCAAGTCAGACATACAGTGCACAGAGGTCCAGCCCAAAGAGCCAGCCGTGTGTTACACATCACCTTTGGCGATACGGTATACGCCCAGTCAAGACCGGCGCCTCTACGGGAATCAGGTGAGCGTTACAATTTCCTTCATCAAACTGCCTTTGGTTATGGCACCTGTGGCATGCCTGCTGTGAACTTGACCCTTCTCCGCTAGTCAACATTGCCCCTTCTATGGTGTATTGTGACAATTTCTTCTGCACTAATTTCGCTTCTTCACCTTTCCCAGCGTCATATTTCATTCTTCTCCGGCAACAGTCTGCAGTAAAGTGCAATGGTCAGCTGAATTTCTGACCATGGCTTTGCTTCCATGCCCACCCATTTTTTCGAGCTGCTTCTGTACTAGCTCTGGCAGACCTCGCCATAATATATGATAAAATACAGGTATAGATTGTTTCCTCCCCCCTCCCCCAAGGCCCACGAGTTTCCAAAGACCACTGCTCTTGGACATTTTGAATGTACACAAGAGGATCATCCCCTTCCTCCATCCTTTTCGTCATCATAGCTCCCATATCGGACGTGTCCAGATACAAAACTCTGAGCGCTATTCTAGTTATTAAACAGTGCTCCATCGTGAGCCGTGTACTGCATAGTCATGCGCCAATATGCTCTCGTCCAAACATTTGCTCACTCCCCAAGGATAGCGGCTAGAAGACCTTTAATGACTGTTATAGCCAACGTGTTTCCTCCTGTCATTTTTCTAGCTCATGTATCCATTTCCCAGCGCTAGAAGTTAAACGCAGGAGTTTACACCTTAAATTGTCTTTGTCCATCTGTGTCCATGGTATATATTGTGGTCCGGCTCCTTTCTCCAACAAGGGAAACTGCGATATCCCAAACTGGCATTCATCCCCCATTGTCGGTCTGTCCATAGCAGGGACAATGGTTCCGCACCGCCGCCTTCCTGGTAGCGATCTTAACCTACTCACATAAGGTGGCGAGTCCCCCCCCCTCTCACTATGGGACTGCCCTCTAGGTCGATCTAGTCGCGCCAGAGATTCGGACGCTCTCTATTTGGGTAGGTCTAGATCTGACCATCTCACCTTTGTCCGCTGGGGAACATCCCTCGGGACCACATACGTTCACTCCTCCTTACCCACAGAAGGTTTCTCCGTCTTCGTCGGACATATGTCCCCAACTTGTGTGGCTTCCTTCCTCTTCGTCTCTATTCAGAGTTAGTCTGTCTAAAGACAACTCTTTACGGTCAAAACTGCACAAGCCTCCCTCTTCGTCGCATAACTGTGCACTCTCAAGTCGATCGTTTTTACCATTCCCTTTCAGATCTTTCTTCGTCCTCATATCATGATAGACTATCGATCGCGTCCCCAATACTTCTAGAGTCAAACTCATCCTCTAGATTTGTTCTAGACGGACCTGGCAATGGTTCATATGCAGGGAAGAATTCCTCTATGTCCCTCCCATGTTACTACTGGATTAGGATCCATTAATTATTTTTCTACATGCTCAATGTCACATGCTCTCTGCCTTTTCTTTCATAAAGCTCTCTTCACTTCCTTGCTTTTCTCTTCCTTCTTCCTTTTTAATATCTTCTCATTTGCCCTTTGTATTTCATCGCCTCTACATCTTTGTATCCTTTATACCTTCATTTGTTCTTCCTGTTCCATTCCTTCTAGCCTCTCTTGTTCTTCAATTGCCCTCTGTTGTCATTTTCTCTTCTGCCCTTTCCTGCTTTTTCAGTTGTTGATCCTGATACAACTGTTCTTGTCCTTGTCTATTCTTCGTTCTTGCCCCATCTTCTCTCAATTGTTCCTCTCTATCCGCATCTTTTTTTGCTTCATTCTTCTTTGTCTTACTCCCTCAATGCTCTTACCATCAAGTTTGCGCAAAATCTGGTCACCGATCCATTCGTTCTGTATGAGCGCTACCTCATCAGCTTTTTATCCTTTTCACCCTTCCATCTGTATTTCTTTTCCTATATCTAAGGATGTACTTGGTCGGTCACGTCTCTTCTTGTCCTTTCTCTCTTTGTCCCTCGGGACTTTAGAGATCACATCTTTTTCAGGAATTTTCTCTGTACCCTCATTGCTGATATGTGCAGGCAACTCATATGCCGGATTGCTGTACCCTGCTGCTGCCTTAAATTCTTTTAATGGGTACACTCCATCTTTTATACTATTTTTTTACTTCAGGCGCGGGGGGGGGGCAGAAGGCTCTTAGCTCCCATCTTTGCATATGTTAAGTATTCAGTCTTCAGGAGGCGGCTCTTCTCTTTCCTCCTGGTACATTTTCCAGAGCTCTAAGCTCACTAGCTTTTATCTAGCTCCCCCCCCCGTGTATGTTGCATACAAATATGCCGTCATGTGTTGCAAAACTGCCTTTGATAGTGATCCCCGTGTGGCCATGGCATGAACATTTTGTCTACCGTGCCCTTAACCCATTCTGCACTGTACTGTTTAAGCATAGGTGAATGTTTCGGCAACTGCTTGCATAGATGTGTAAGTGGAGTAATATCCTCCATTTTGACTTGTCACACTTGACTGTCAATACTCACCTTTACACTTTTTCAAAGATTCGTTTTCAGAAAAATACAATATGAGCGTGCACCAATTGTCGCAGCTCCAAACCCTTTATATCTCGTTTTACTCCAATCTGCTTATTCACTAAACACAATCAATCAAATTTCAACAAATAAATAACTTGCATCTTGTGTTTTCCTTTTCACGTTTCTTAATTCATCTAATATTTCTTAACCACATATATATCTATACAATACATAAAACACACAAACTGACATACTCGACTGGCCATATATATCTCAGTCTGCGATCCTCGAGACTTACTCCTGCCCCTAAAAAATACCTAGATTGGGATGTGAATCGTTCTCTTTAGACAAGTCTTTAAATGAGTCTGTGGCCTACGTCATCCACTAATGGGACTCTAGATACGACTCCTTCTGTTTTGTGCTATGACGCAGGGCACTGTGCTTCCTCTACTGTGACATTCCTCATCTCACAGTTTAATTGCTTGGCTCCTTTCCTCAAGTCAATTACTTAACTCAACGCTCATCGTCTCAAGTTTTCTTTTACCCCAATCTCCCTCTGTTACTTTTTCACCCCTTATCACTTTATCTACTGCCCATTCACAATTTTGCCACCCCACTCAGTTTTACTCACCATTCACTTTTTCAACATTCGGCTCTTAGGATCTTATCAGCCGCTTCAACCTTCCGTCTGTTCAGCTTCCTGTGGAAGTCGGGAGGGATTTCGTACAAACCGAGGGGACCGTCTCACCTACGCTTACAAGCCTTAGTTTAAAAACTATTTCTGCTATCTACAGGGAGCTTCACGTCCTTTCAGCCGAATGACAGAGGACATTCAATAACCCCAAAGCTTACTAGGTCAATGGCTCTTTAACCATCCTCTGCTACCACGTGAACTGGGACGGCCGACCCAGCCCTTTAAAACGAGGTAGCAATACCTTGAGATGAATCGGGATGCAGAAGTTACTCAAACATCAATAATCAAAATGATTCGGGAAGTTGGCAAAGTTGACTGTTTTATTATCAGTTATCTAAAACAGGTAGTACAACGGACATCAATGGATGTCTCATAGCATGGTCTCAATGCATTTACCAAAACAAAATAAATAATACTTGAGTAAAAACTAGTCATTGATGACGTAAACCTACATACTCACGAACGTCATCCTACGGGGCAAACTACAAAAACCTAGTGGCAAACGTGATAAGCTTAGAGGGAATATCTAGGTATACGTTCCACACTAGTCTAAAAGTGATAGGCTCCTTAACATCAGGTGGGACTACTAAGCCCATCCTTCAAACAAGTCAATAAACGTCACTAAATAAACGACGTCCCATTGGTTACACAAACTATAGGGCTCTTAATCATGCGGCCCCCTACTATTGGTTAGCACTCTTACATTCATCAGTACTTTTCCACCCACGTTAGCAGCATGCAGGCTGGACTTCCAGGTGCTGGCGAGCTTGTCATAACCAAAGCTCCCCACCAATTAGCATATCATCTATCACCACCTCAGTGATCTGCCTTTGAATTTGGTCTTGGAAATGTTCTTTGCTCTGGAGAATACAGGGGAGTAGTGGCACGCACTACCTCTCTGCGTAGCTGTGGTTCGTCATGTCTGTCCAAGTTCATCCCTTCACGTGACTGAAGACCACAAATTTGAGCTCTGGTGCATTTAAAATACTATTTAATGAAACTCTGATGTCTTCCTTGTTTTCGTCCATGTTTTCTGAACAGGAGTTTCATTCTTTCACACGATTGTAACTAATGTCTGCTCATCCCAGTCTGATAAGAACGTGGCATCTTGGGGCTGATCCACCCTCGCCTTGGAGATTCACTTCTGCTATTTCGTTGTTTTTCAACTGCGACACACGGGAAAATGCCTTCCTTCTATGGTCCAGCTCTGCTATAGTACGTTGTAGAAACATTCATTCTTTACTTACTCCTATATATGTGTACGTTGGAGCATGCCGCACTCTATTCACTACAAAGCTAGCCTCAAGAATACTTTGACTACTTGCGTTTCTTTGCATCTGCACACGTCTAAAATTACTTGATATCTTCATCGTTTCTGTAGCAGAGGTTTCTTCACTCCCAAGCCTGTAATGTCACTTATCTTTGATACTTTCTTGATGCCTTATAGAATATCTACATCCTCTCGTCTCTGCATCTCTTCTCGGTGCGTCAGTATTACTTTGTGTGATGTCACCAATCTCTTCTTTAATTCATTGGTCTTGCTTCTTCTGGGATTTCATTCACATGAGAATCATACTGTCTCGTATGCAGGTATGGCTTTCTCAATGGGAACCTTGCCTCCAGGATTCTCCTTGGTATCGGTATTTTCACATGTACTTCACGCATCTCAAACTCTGGTTCCCAACATATAGGCGATATGGGTGAGATGGTGGGGGTACCTGGCTCCTTCTCTACAAGCGCTTCTTTTATCTCTTGTCAGATACGGCGGACAGAGGGTAGGCCGGAAGACAACAAACCAACAGATTTGAATGACCAAGAGCAAAGAAATTGACACCCACATTCAGCAATGTCCTCCTAAAGAACTTCCTGCGTAGATTCTCTGGCCCACACACCGTTGAAGCAGTCACAGACAGAGCTGTGCCGCATGAAGGAAAGTCTGGAAACACATGCAGGACATAAAGCCCTATAAAGCAGTGGCCTCGCCCGGCAACAGAGTAAAAGTAATCGACAATGCCAACGTTGAGGATGATTAACTACAAGTGCAAGCAAATCTCACCGAATAAGGAAGACCTGGCCATCCTATGGTCAGACGATCCCACGCAGCTGAGGTAGGAACACAAATGCTTGTGAACATTGATAGCTAAAACACTGTTTTCTCTTTTCTTCCGCACATGCAGGTTGATGCGAATGTTGTTAGAACTGTATAGAGAATTCCCCTAATGTTGCCTCCCACCGATAACTCTGAAACATTCGCCAACCTATTCGTACACTACATAAGGAGACCCAAAAGTTTCAGAGGCCGATCCCCTGAAGTATACTTGCTGGTATTTATAGAGTATCTAGCCCAACCGTACCCAAAACTTGAACAAAGTGCTTAGCCCACTCTGCCCACACTCACTTATTTTAGCCAGAGGTTTATGATTAGTTATACATCTCCACTTGCGACAGCGGGACAAGCGTATCCTGCCAACGCTGCTCCTGCTCTCAGGAACTAGAAGAGCAAAGGTCAATACAAAAACTTTGAAATTGTAAACCCTAATTTTGAAACCACTATACAAATAGGTGAAATACTATACAATTGCAGTCAGAAAAATGTAATTGAAAAACTCTCCTGATGATCCATTTTGAATGGTGTAAAAAGGGTGAAACACGTGTAGAGACCACAAATTTGAAAAGTTACATGCCCTGTGCTAAATTGAACATAAAAATACTATTGAGCAAACTTTGGAAAGTGTGGAAACTATTACTTTGGCACTCACAATTGCAAATTGAAGACTGCTCTTGGCTGTCGCAAGTGAAGATTTATAACTAATCATAAACCTTTATACTTATCTCTGGCAATCAAGATAAAGATACTATACCACAGCTAACAACCAAACCCAAAAAGGAAAAGCTAAAAATTAGAATTCGCCCAAAGAATAAAGTCCTCTTTAGATCGCCAATTTTGTGTCTTCATTATTTTAGCCAGAGCCATATTATCTAAACTGGACTATTCTAACACCTTATATCTAGGTTCCAATAAACGAAACAAATTACAAGTGCTCCAAAATAACGCACTTAGATCTGCCTTAAACATCCTACATACTAACCACATCTCAGCAATAAGACGTGACACACAGTGGCTTCCAGTGCGAGACAGAATCATACTTCGAACATTAGTAATCACGCACACATGTCTGTCCAACACGGCTCCAAAATATCTGGTCGACAAATTCATCAGGAACCAATCAACCAGACCCACTAGGTCAAACTATTTACACTGCCTCAACATTCCTAAATACAATTTACAAAAAGCTGGCAGGTCTAGCTTCCCGGTGCTAGAAACTACGCTCTGGAACTCCATACCTACAGCACTTCGAGCTGAACCTTCCTTTTGGACTTTCAGAAAAGAAGTAAAAGCGTGGCTTTTCGTACAGGAAAATAAAAATTTACAAATCCCCTAGTTCTGCTCACCTGTACTGCTTGATTAAACTCCTTGATGTGTAATATTCTGTTTTTGCTATTTGGATCATTTCAACTGTATCATTAGCTTACACTGTACACTTTGCACCAGTCTATCATGTTAACTTGATATGTAACAAGTCAACTGCTATATCTATTGTCTTTGTAACTACTGCTTCCTGCTCAAGCATAAGCGCCCAGATACCTCAGGGTTAGGTGCGCACTATAAATAAACGAAACTCTGAGACCCCTAGATAAGGAAAGTTTGGGCGGCGGTCTTTGCATTTGCCATTAGCGACTACCTAGTTCCCTGTGCTTGAGAGTACTGACAAGTATTAACACAATAACACCTTTCTTGCGATTTCCAGACAGTCAACTATCATTCCATCAGCTGCAATCATCAAGCAGCATAAGTGGCCATATCGGAGAAAATAAAATTTGCTTTAACCTTGTGTGTTTATCTTATCCGAACTTATAAAGCACAGGGTAAGCCCAAGGGCATCATGGCGCTGAAACTGTAGAGATAATGCCACCCTGGGTACCGAAGAACTAGAAGAGAAAGGTGTTCAAAGCCCGACAGAAAGGCAGATGGTCCTCAATGGTACGTAAAGAGTGAGGAAGAAGGTTCCAGGCCTTCGCTGCCGCCACTGAAAAGGCACAACCACCCACACGAGCGAGTCTGGCACTGGGGGGGCTGAATGATCTTAAAACCTGCGAGCAAAGAGACCCACCAGTTTGTAGATGCAGAACTTCACTTGAAGGAATTCTCTGATTTTATAAAAAGCTTTGTGAATCAAACACAAAGATTTGAATTTGATGCGCTGCTCAACAGGAAGCCAATGAAGTTGGCGCAGAAACAGTCATGTGTGCACCAAATGGAGGATGAAGAACCGCTCTAACTGCCATATTCTGCAATAGCTGAAGACGCTAAAGCAGGTGCTGCGGTACAGCAAGCTATATTGCATTACAGTAATCAATATTAGTGATAACCAGAGAGGAAATCACCAGAGCATGGAATTTCGGGTGAATGAAAGAAAGTACTTTCCGCAGAGTCCACAATTTAAAGTGTGCTTTCTGGCAGACAAAAGAAACCTGATCGGCCATAGATAGTGAGGCTGAGATTTTAACACCCAAGTCCTTCACCGAAGAAACAGGAAGAGGAAAGGAGCCAAGACTCTCGGCCAGAACTCGGGAGTCCAAAACAACGAGGGCAACATTGTGCCCACCACCAACACCTCTGTTTTCTCACCATACAGTTTAAGCCAGTTAATGATTCTCACTGCAGTGCAAGGCATTATAGTCTGCCAACTCTACTTCGCTATGAGTGCTACCGCTATATCCACTACTAACATTCCCCCAACCCAAGCAGGAGGAACTACCATGTCAGATGGAAGAGAAGACACTGCTGATAAGGTAAGCGCAGTGTTGATGCAGACATGAAGGCAGTTGACCTGTATCTCTCAGACACAGCATGAGTAAAAACATGTGGTACAAACACATGTCCAAAGTTGGTAGGGATACCACCGGGGAGAGCCGTTAGGTTTGCACCTTAATCCCCTACGCCATGAGTGCTTGTAGAATGTTCATTGTAAATGAAATACCCACAGCAAAAGCGCAGAGTTTGATGGCTTAATGCACCTCGCAATGGTCCAGACGCGAGGCCGGTTCCAACGTAGGACAGCAACATTAAAATGGATGTCCAAAGGGACCTTCCCATATGAAGATAGTTACATCAAGACATTGGACACGATGAACAATTACTGGCAGCTCAATGAGGGGTTGCAGTACATAACTGATGGGCCAGAAAAAGGGGAGAGTGACTATTACACTGAAGGAGTTGCCATGCCCATGGACAAGAGTAAAGGCAATAGGAGGGGCGCCCAGTTGCTGGAAGAGGCCACAGATATTGATCTGTGGACGTGTATGCACCAACGATGGTTGGGGAAGATGCAGTGGTGGGAAGCAAGGCACTGACCTTGGCCAATTCACCAGTGAGCAAGATGCAAGAGAAAAATGACAGGACAGGAGTGCAAAGTTGGTAACATGGGCAGAGAACAAAGCTAGACCAATGCCAATAATTCCCCTGAAGACACCAGCTATGTGCTACCAGCACAATGGCGATGTGGAAGCTGGTGAGAATGTGGGATGCAATGCGATTGAGATTATCCCGGCAATGGGAGCAGGCGTCAGTGCGAATGGATCACTATTGGGCATGCAGACCCAAAATATGAGAAATTGCCACCTAACTGGGGAGGGGTATGCTCCCTAGTGCACATCAACATGCCCTTATTAGTGGTACCCAGGAAAGATTTGTGGCTTGATGACTTTCTGAAGATGGAAAACAATAAAAGCAAGAAGAGGTCACTAGAGGGAACACCACCAGGCAAGATAGAAAAGACTGAGCAGAGTGAAGAGAGGGGGGAAATTACTTGACAGGCAAATCAGATTCAGCATTGGACGAAGTACCAGCAGAACACAGACTGTTGAGCAGTACACACATGTTCTTTACATCACTAATACCAGGAGCACAGACATACGCAAATTCCAAGTGGTTACAAATCACTTGTTGGGAGTTGATGGTAACACACTCGACAGTGAATGGATTTAACGCCATAAAGGAAGAGCTCAGAGCAATAAGGTTGGTGGCGCTCCAGAATAGCTATGCTCTGGATCTCCTCAGAGCAATGGAATGAGGAGTTTGCGCAAAAATAGGGAGTTCATGTTGCACATTCATACCTGCCAATGATGAAGATAATGGAACTCTCTCAGATGCAGTTGCAAAGTTAACACGAATGCATGCGAAGATGGAGGACGAAACATAGGGAAGAACAAGAGCTGGCTAACATATCTGTGGTCATGGATGGCATCATGGCTGGCAGATGGACTGAAGGTGATGGTTGGAGCATTGGCACTAGGGGCAGCATCACTGTATGGGGACAAGGTCTGCATTGGAAGATGCAAGAAAACAGCAGAAGATGCAATAGGAATGCAAATACCGATGGATGTGACCATAGGAGGAGCGATGGATGACATTGCGAGAGAAATAGACAGACTAAGGGAGTAAATACTATGTGTGACTTATTTCCGGCAGGAACAAAGGTGAACAATCCCCGTGACCCAAAGAAGTATGAAGGGAAATGGGTTTGGTGCAACCCTGAAGGCGTGTGCTGTTACATGTACTGGTCCTTTAATGATCATACTGAAGAGGGAAGGTCGAATTCCAGCCCTGGCTCCCCTCCCACCAGACACAAACCGGAAGAAGACCCGAAGGAACAATGACAGTTCGTACCAGTTCGGGCCGAGTCCCAGTGCCCCCATAATAGACAAGTATGTCGAGAGGTATCCACTCAGTCAACCCTATTGCCCAGGAGCAGTGAAGACGTTGCCCAAAGTGGATGAGGAGCCACAAGACACAACCAAAGACACCTCCATTGACAGTCTCGACTAAAGCGGCAAGAAGCCATGCATCACGCCGTTAGAGACCTCACTACATGGCAGCATTAGATACGAAGCACACGTGCTACCCGCACATCGGGACACAAACCTGCACCCGAATACATTAAGAACACGTGTGCAGTTTTAAGTTAGAGGACAGAAACATATACATACTGTCTTCATGTTTATTTTGTCATTAGCTTGACTGTAGCAACGCAGAAACCGCAAAGAAGCAAGAGATCCTGTGTAAACGCAACGCTTGCAGATGCTTATATGCAAATAATCCTATGGAACAACAGGAGCACCTGAGGGACCTGACAGAGCCATGAAGTAACCAACCTATGGATACTATACAACAGAGCAATATAGAAGCCATGTTATGGCTCAGGAAAATTATAAACAGGCCGCAGACCCCCAGCTGAGCTGAATCCAGGCCGCACTGAAGAGCGAACGTGTGGGACAAGGCCTTCTGCCAAGGCCACCAAGATGCGAGTGGCATTCCATTCCCTGAACTACGGTAACACAGACCACAAGAAATGCAAATAACTCCTTGTAATTCAGACTAATTCAGAGCTGCGCAGCTCCAAAACACAGTCTCTGAATACGTGACCGGCCAAGCCGATGATGAACCGAAACTAGCAACTGGGAAAGAGGAGCAGTCTCACGCAGCAAGACAATGGCTTGCAACAAAGTTGTTACAGAAGAAGCAGAGTGTTGCATGGTGAGAACGAGCACACTCAGTCCATGGTGGTGCACACGTTACAATGCAGACAGTTATTACCTTCAAAAGGTACACTGCGAGCTGAGAACCGATTTGGGCCCCAAACCCGGGGGCGACGGCTTTAGCCAATCACAGTCCAGGACCCTAGGGGTGGGTAGCGATGGCCAAGAACCAATGATCAGACCCTCACACTGCAACATTGTTTAGTATCAGCAATATTGGGATGGGCCAGGCCTGACATGGGTGACCCAGTAAACTAACACATATAGGGGAACTACCATTCTACCACTCAAGGCCCAATCCACTCGCTCGATAGGTTTGTTGAAGAAGGGCTCAGGTTGTGATGTCATGATGACGCCATATCACTACAAAACTGGCCTGCGAGCCAGCGATCATCGACTCGTTCCAGGAGCTTGTTCTGATCCCTGTTTGTTTTGGCTATAATAAACCACAGTTTGAACCTGCTGTCTGGGCCTGCATTCCTTTTGGGAAAGAGAAGGAGTTGAGCCTTCCAAGAGTTGGGGTTCACAAACTCCTAGTAGCTATCATGCCTACCTGGGAGTTTATGCTCAACACTCTGGTGATCGAGCCATTGGCCCAATGGGTACATCAAGACCTGGTGCTGGTGTAGATGGTCCTCAGGAGTGTAAGATGGAATAAACTATACAGAGACAATCTCCTGATGTATTACTATTAGGGTATTTACTGAGCGTGGACCTAGCTTCTTTAAGCAACAGACTGCTTTACAAGTCATAGGAGACTGACATTGAGAGGGAAAGCTAACTATGATAGATGGGTAGAGTGGGCAATTTAGCAGCAAGGCATATACAGGTCTCAGGTTAGGTGGGGAAAGGAGGGTGTGCGGACCTAAGTCTTATGGAGGAGTCATTCCTTGAAGAGGAGGGCCTTCGCTCCTTCCTGAAATGTAGTATCGAGGGGGCAGGTTTGGTGTTGAATGAGAGGAGGTTTCAGAGTCAGGGGTGTAGACAAAGGCAGCCTACTTCTGGTTATTTCCTTCCTGCACCCGTGAAGTTCAAACCGCACGTCCTTACTTCTGGTGGATCATAGGCCTGATGCTAAGGCGGTGATGCTACATTTCTCAGTTTCGTAGCCTGGATACTTCAGGGTGACAGCCTTGTAGATGAGGTAGCCGCAGGATGTGAACAAGACACTTGCTTGTAATGGAGCCAGTGCAGTTCGATGAGGGTGGGTGCAACAGTCGAATTTGCAGACTCACTATGCAAAGTACCTGCTCTTACGGTTGGAGGAATCCTCTTTCAGTCACTTAGGAATAGCATTCACCAGTTCGAAGGAAGAGTTTCTCCCACTAAACTGGAATCCAATACGGGATACTCTGGAGACTAGTGGGCAGAGTTATGCTATTTAAAATAATTGATTCCCACAAATAGCTTAGGTAATTCAAGCACACCATTCAAAATCCTGGGCAGGGAGTTTGATAAAGTCAAAGGGGGAAGTTGGGAGACAGATTGTTGCACTAAACCCATGAGGATTACATCGAGGATGTTAACAAGATCGACATGAGATGGAGACTAGGGCTCTTAAATCTACATACATATTTCTAGGAGGCACACATGACTGTAGCAAATGATTGGATGGTATCCAGTCAATATATCTAAAACATAACAGTTTCGTCAATTTCAAAGCAGACCACAATACCAAAAACACAGCAAACATTAAAGGGTAGTGGGGTAAAGGCGTTAAAATGGTTCGGGGTAGCGTTATAAGGGTAAACAAAACTGCAGGCTTGGTGGGAGGACCCCACCCCCCATTAAAAAGAAAATACAAACATCTGTGTTTTTTTGGTATTTTGTCTGCGATGAAATTTACCATGAATTGTGGTCGGTAAAATTACAATCGATTGGATTTATTGTGACATGCAGGACCCAGCCATCCAGCTGAACAGGACACAATGTGTACCCATACCTTAGCCTAGATATTACATGGAGAAGCGGTTCGATTCTTGCTGTGCCACACCAGAGTAGTAATACAACACTCCTGGTAGGACCTTACTAGGAATTTGGGCTGGGCGAGCAGGATACCACAAGCAGTCCCATCATGGGCTGCAAAAAGAACCCAAAAAAAACAAGGGATGGTCCAGGCAAGGGTTGGGAATGGTGAGCGATGTGACTAAAGAGGGTTCTCTTAAGTCATTCGACAAGCTGCAGAAGAAATTTCATCTGAAGGAAAGCAGCTCCATCAGTATTTGCAGCTACACCATGCCCTCAAATGAGCAGTTAAAATGATTCCAACACCCTTCCCGAGAGATCCTCACTAGAATGTCGATTAACAGACCCAAATAGACAGTAAACAAATGTCAACAATGTATTAGTGCATTTGGGAGTGCACACAGCTCTCCCTTGCCCTTCTATAGACCAAGTGGGAAGAGTATCTAGGGATACTGGAGGAAGGGGGCTGGACTGGGGCACTGTATATGCCCCTGGGAAATCGAAATGTATACTAGGCCGAGACTGCTGCAATGCAATATTCTACACAGTAGTATACTAATCTCATATTGTCTTACATAAAATGGGGAAAAAAGGGCTGATGAGCTGTGTCCCAAAGTGTAGCTTTCCCTTGGGCTCCTTTATTCATATGATGTGGTCCTACCTTGACCTGCAAGTCTACTGGGCAGAGTCTGGAGAGAAGTGACATATCCTGGGATAGAATGTAGTCACGGAGCATAAACTATGGGGAGATTTTACAGGCTCGATATACCAGCAACATTTTGTTGGTATCGCTTTGGTAATGGCAGATGTCTGGAAATAGAGAGGATAATATATGTAAGCAAAGGAATGCCAAGAGAAGCAATGCAACATTTTCAGGATTTCCATCACTTTATTGTGAGACTGCAGAATTTGGATCTACAAGAGCATAGTATGTAGAAGGTGGCAAGGCATTTACTGTGTAATCACACCTTGTACACCTCCAATTAACTACTAAATTGACCAGTGGTGGGCATCCCAAAGTATTACAGAAACAATGATGTGTAACAATTGTGTAGTGCTGCTAGTTACTGGCCATTGGCAGAGGAACAGTGCATGCGTCGTTGCCGAGTCTTTAAATCAAGATTTTTAATACTGGACTAAAACTAATAAAGCATCATGGTTTACTTAAGCAGCAAATTCTCACTGTAACAATTTGTATTAAACAAACGTTTGCCTCAAAAGTGCAAGGAGCAGATTATACTGGAGACGTTTGAGAGTGAATGATGGTAGGGTCAAACATTAGAATCTTCTCCCAGCAAAGATCTAACTTGGCTATTATGATTAAAGGAAGCCTAATCTAGTCCCATAGGTGTTATCCCAATAGAGTTACTTCATTCTCTTGCATGAATGTCACTTTTAGCTTTGTGTTGCAAGAAACGGTAACCAGGAACAGTAGTTACAAATACAAAAATCCTTAATTTATGCCTTTCTACATACATTTCTACTACTGTTTTTATTTAATTTTACAACTAAGCAACTGCTTATAGCACCTTTGAAAGTACACCAAGTCTTTTCTTAAATATTACAACTGGTACAGAAGTTTTACAATAATTACCTCCCTATATTTTCGCAATGACATTACACGCAGTTTTCCAAACCACCAATAACCAGCCTGTGGTCCAGACCATAGGTTATCTATCCAATGTTTTGCAGTTGTACAAATAAAACACGCCATCAGCATTTGGAAACACCTTTTGGGGAACCAATTCCTTATTATAGTTTGTATTGCCAGGTTAGGAAGATTAAATTATAAGGCCGTAGAATACAATTTCCACTTCACTATATATAGCTTTACTGCCAATAAGGACATAATGCAAAATAAATCTATTTAAAATACTGTTTATTTGTGATTGAACATTAATTAGCATAATATCTAGGAGCAATTTCGAATAACATTTTCCACAGGACACAGAACATTCGGCTGGCTCATTCATTATGCCAAAGCAAGTAAACAGATGCATTAGCAATAGGTGCAAATAATTCATGGCTGCATTGAAAAAATATTTCTGCACATTGCATCCATTTAGATATATATATATTTATATTTTTAGAAAAAGTTATGAAAAGCATAGTTCACAGGTTAAGTGTGCCTACATATGTTGTAATACAACATACATAATATGTAGAACATCGATAAACACAAAAATACAAGCAACTGAAAGTATTGACCAAGATGAAAACACAGATTCCAGTAAGTAGAGGTGTAGTAGATTTCTTTCCAGGATCCATTCAACATTTCTAGTGAACACAATCTGTCAGACTTAACCAGCCCCATGACAACGTGCAATAGTCAACATTTTTACTTTTGCATGCCAAACCACTACAAACTGACTTGACAACCAGTAATTTCAGTTTTCATTCAGATGACCCCACAGATGTTTGACATCAATTTTAAAACTGCATGAAACAGATTAAACAAATCCATCTACCCCCTCCCCCCTTCATTTTTATGTACAATGCAATTTAAAAAAAGGAAATAACTGGTTTGGTGAATCAACAGAACAGATTACATTAGCTCAATCTTTCTATTTTTCAAATAAAAACACAGATGAGCTCGAAAATAAACCTCTGCAGCTATAGGTCAACAGTTGAAATGCTATACCACAGAATTTAAAACAGTATCTCAAATTAAAACACATGCTATGCTTTTAAGCACCACATACTTCTAAAACTTCAATATATAAAAATGAGGAAGTAGGAGAACTTCTCAATCTTTCTATGCATTAACTAGGTTTCCGGTTAGTGATTTGCCAAAGAGACTCTTCCACTTCTGGGGCTCAAGAGCAATGCGGAGGCAGGACTTTATCATTAAAAAACAATGTACATACGAAATCTATTTTTTTGTTCAAATAATTGTTCACTATATGTGTACTGTGCTATCCAGGCATCAACCTTCTGCATCATATGTGAAAAATCAATCCAACTTCTTTCAGAAAAAACAATCCACAGTTCAAAAGAAACAACTTTTAACAAAGTTCCAAAACATTTCTTTCACAAACGTCTTATTTTCTTAATGTGCAGTTATTCCCTTTACATAAAGTCCTCCTTCATTTTGGTTATGCTATAGGAATTCTCATTTTTAGCAAGACCATAAGAAAGTGCAATAAAATAAAAAAAAATGTATCCAGTTAAATATATATTTGTTGTTAAAATCTGAGCCTAAGGCCACCTGAATTATGATGCATCATATTCAGCGCCAAGCACCTGCAAATATACTACAGTAAAATGCTTGGTTTACATGCTTATATTGTTTTATACTGATTGGTAGTCAAACATTTAAACATACAATTCATCTTTATGTATTCAATGGATATAACTAAAGTTATCTTTATTGTTTGTACAAAATGCCCTTAAAGTATACTAAGCGGCCTTTCCCCAACAAATTCCAAATTATATTGAATAAAATCAATCATTTGGCAATACATGATAAGCTATGTATGGACAAGCTGAACATTTTGTATATTGTCTATATAAAACATTTCTACAAGGTGTTTAAAGTTGTATGTGCCAGTGTATAACTTTGATCACGAATTAGGTTTTTTAAAAAGGATTTGTTAACATGCACCCACTAAAACACGGGGGTACAAAAATATAATATATATGGATACAAAAAAATGAATAACCACAAATACAAAAAGTATAATCCAGTCACCACGCAAGGCAGCTGTTTAAAACCTAAAACATGTTCCGCAACTTAGACGGTATACATTAAAGGCTTAAAATATGCTGAAGATTTGAAGGTTTGAAAAAATAGACTCAGAAGTAGATTTTGCGATTATGAAAATCTGCATTAAAAAGGCTCAATGAATGAAACGCATAGGCATTTTAGAATGTAATATGCAAGAGATGAATTAGGTTTAAACATCAATTTGTAACAAACCTTTCCAGTTACTGCATTTGCCAAAATGCTTATCTATGATTAATGGTCACCTTAAGTATGTTTGTATATCTCCAACTGTGCAATACCACTTAAAATGTAGCATTTATGCTTCTGCTTTTTCCTTTTTTTTATTCTTTTTCAGAAAAGAAGGCGTGCGGAATTTCTTCTTCTTCTTGGATGGAGATTTCGAAGGTGACCCTTCAGGGGAGAGGGATTCTTCAATCTTCTCTGAGGATTTAATTGTTATTTCTACACTCTCCAAAGTGCTGGTGGTTAATTGGCTAACCCGTTTAGTAAGATCTTCTTCCAAGTCATGCACATCATCTTTGCCATTCACCACAACGGCAGGAATTTCCAGGGAAATTATATGTGCATTCGTGACAGACAGTTCTTTGAGGTCCTCTTCCAGGGTAGCTGGTAAAATAATACAAGAAATTGTGTTACAACACTCCATTAATTGTCAAGTTTTCTTTAGATCAACAAGTTGTAGAACTGAAATATAAAAATGTTCACATTCATGTTCCATACTCCCAAATAATATACCAAAGGAAATCATTAACTGTTCAAAATAAGAAAATTGCATGTAATACAAGGCTAACCAAAGGATACAAGCTAGAAGATGCAATTAAGATTGAATGGACCTACTAGCCCTGTTCGTCATACCAGCATGGTTGTCAAATCTAGTCTTTTACCATGTAAAGAAGCAAAAATGTCAGTACTTGTAATTTTGATTCTTCATCAAGGAGCCATTACTGTCCAAACAGGCTAGTTTTTTTAAAGATAAATTTTAGAGCAAACCTTTTTGTAATAAACCCAGAAATAAAGAGAAAATCATTACTTTTTTTGCTCGTTTTATGTCTAGGAACAAAAAGAAAACAAAAATACAAGCAATGGGATACACACTTTCAATCTACTGTTTAGATGCAGAAAACCCCTGAAAGAGCCCATATGCAGCACTAACGTGGCAGTTGGCCTTCAGTAAATATTTATAGTGACTCAGTGATCAGATTTCCAGTTTAATAATCTGCGTGATGGAAAGGATGGCGAGTTACATAGGACTAGAATGAAGACACTCCAGGCCAGCTAAGAATGAGACTACAACCTCCTTCCACTGACAAATGTGCCATTAATCAACCTTCTGAAAACTGAGGAGGTCCCCATGAATGCAGCGCTCATCACCGTTATTGTTTTCAAGTTATGTAGAACCACAGTACTAATGGGATTCTCAGAGAACCAAATTCGAGGACTACTAGGAACACCAGAAAACTCAGATATTACACCCAGACAATATTGCTCTTCTCTTGCGTCAGAACAGAGCAATTTCGAGGAACTGCCTGGCAGATTCAAGTATTCTCAAAAACAGTGGTATATCAAGCTTTTGACAAGACAATATATGAGGCTAGGAGCATGGCACCCAACGTCAAAAATATATCAAGTGTGCTCGCCAAATATGCTCCCATTGTGTGGAAGGCCATTCAAGTGCCCCTAGGGATGGATTTGAATAAAGTCCAAGTCTCGCAGAGTGTCTAGTCTGCTGGCGTTCCTACAGTCATACACTGTCTATGTATGCCAGGTTAGTCTAACACATTTGTGATCGAGAGAAGCCCATATGAGCTAAAGTCTTAAACAGCATTCTACTTTATCCCAAGCAATGTCCAGATGAGGAAGGTGCAACAAGTAGATGCCTTTGTGTAATGTGTGTGAAGACCGAAAAATGTCAGCATACAATGGACCTCTACATGGGTCTATTAGAGGCTGTAAACAAATTAAGGGACTGTGCCATATTTGGCAATTGTTTGGCGATCCAACTACATAGACCCACTATTTATGGGGTCTGAAGGCATATGACAAGTTTCCATGCAAACAGAAAAAGGTTTGGGATTAATGAATGTACTTTTCTTTTAGCAAACAATATTTCAGAATGACATCTTAAATTGCTGTACATGAAAATCTACTGTAAAGGAGGGATTCCCCACAGTTACATTGCAATAAGTAAGCTTGGTTGGCATCAGAGATGCAGCACTTTCTAGTCATTGTCTAGTAGGCAATTGCAGGAGTGTCTTTCTGTGCGAGTTTAGCTGATCGTTCGTACTATTGATCAAAGTTCTGATGTGTGGGGGTAGGACATTAAAGGCAGATTGAAATATAATGTCATCGTTTCGGACCATTTCTTGGTCTGGTGCTTTGTAAAGCACCAGTGGGCAAGTGAACATGAGGGTTTTGATGTTATTAGTGTTTCTTCAGATTTTAAAAGTTAAGGTAAAATCAACATGCCCAAATCAAATGGGGAATGTGTTTTGTGATTTATTAGATCATATTTCCAAAGCACATTTCCTAGTTGTGAGACAGAGTTGTGTTAAGTGAGTGAACTTAAATGTTGTACAATAGTAAGGACAGGAAGCTAAATTGGTTAACTCTGCATTAGTCTTGCGGTGTGGGCACACAAGTCAGAATTTAATTGGAAAGCTCGACCGTTCAGAGGAGGGATTCAATCCAATCTTGCACCATTCTTGTAATGCCAGCAATGGATAATGTATCAATATCTTTTGAGCCATGTCGTAAAAGCAAGAATATTCCAAAACATTAGGGCAGATTAAAGGTTTGCATATGTCCTGTCACATGTCCAGCAATATAGATTGTATCCCTCTTACAACTGTGAATTCTGATTGACAGTAAAGGATGCTGTGGTTCTCCAAGTGCACTCTGGATGCTATAGTGATCTATCCCTCTTTTTCCAAGAGCAAGCCTTGCCTCTAGTATGAGTTCTAGGACCACCAGCACACAGCAGGAGTGTGTGATGGGTGGTATAATCCATTTGGAAGCAGGAAATTCCATATTAACTAGCCAATAGACTTCCCAATATCTTTTACGCCATTAAAAAAGAATGAAAACCCCTTTTTAAGTCTTGGTGTGAAGGGACTGTTCTGGAGGGATGGAAAGATTCAGCAAAAAGCGAGAAAGATGGAATAAGTCACTCCAGTTAACTCCTGTTCCTCCAACATTGGTATCTTTCATAGATTCCCATGCTGTATGAAATTCTCAGTTAGGCTGGGAATCCTTAGTAACAGAGCAGTTTATTTTTAAAATTAAAACTGCAGTCACTTTAGCACTCTAGTAGAGTCACTTTGGTAATATTGCCCACAGCCAATTGAAAGGGCTCCCTTAGCTCCACCCCTGGAGGACATCTTCAGCACACGTAAAATAGCAATATGAACCAAGAAGAGCAATAGCAGGTAAGGCGGGAGGGTTGCATGTGATCCTATGAAAGATACCAATGCTTGAGAACAGGAGTTGCAGTTAAGTAACTTATTCCTTCTCCAGCATTGGATCTTTCATAGATTAACATGATGTATGAATAGATTACAAAGCAGTACCAGATAACCATAACAGGTAGAGGCAAGCTTCATGAAGGAACACTTATCCCAGTAGACATTCGCCTCATGCATACTGGTTACGCAGCACCTGCTGACCAACTTTGGACTCCTCCCTGGAATCCCTGTCGACACAGTAAAAGCTTGTAAAGGTTGACCCAGAGCTCCAGTTCGCAGCCCTGCATATGTCCAGCAAGGGGACTCCAGAGAGGGAAGCGGTCTCGAAAGCAATGCCTCTTGTAGAATGAGCGCTGTATTTGCTAGGGAGAGGCCCGACAGCTTGCTGATGACAGAATGATGCAGGAAGAAATCCGCTGCTGATTGAAGCTTTTGAAAGTGCGTTTCCCATACCAGTTGGTCTGAAAGCCACTAAAAGCGGAGAGGTTTTCCTGACCGACGTAGTACGGGAAACGTATTTTAAAGCATGCATCACATAAAGAGTGCAGCGAGTGTTACACAGGGGAGGACGGTGAACTGCAGAAAATAGTTAGCACCAGCGGCTCATTGAGGATAAATGCTGAAGGAACCTTTGACACAAAGGGAGGATTAGTGCACAGCATCACCTTGGACTTGTGGAAAACCAAGTTGGGGGCTTGCAGGAGAAAGCCTGAATCTCAACTACATTTCTAGTCAACGTAATGGTGCCTAGGACCACAGTCTTTCAGGATGGGGATTGGAGCAAAGACTTAAGTAGAGGTTCAAAAGGAGGTCTCATGAGCTATGCAAGGACAATGTTCAAATCCCAGGCCAGGGCCAGTCATCTGACTGGAGGGAAGGGGCGGAATACGCCCTAGAGTAACTCCTTGATCAAATACTGGTATCACAGGGAAGGCTTGGCAGAGGAGCGAGTGTAGCGCAAGCCAGCAGCAAGGTGAATGTTGATGGATGAATGTGCCAGACCTGCATTGGCCAGGGCTAACAAATATGGTAGAGCGTCTTTAGGCAGTGTGTTGAAAGGGTGAAGGCCCTGCGTCTTGCACCAGCAGGAAAACTAACAAATTGCTTTTGGTGCAAGCCAGCATGGAAGACACATGGGCTCGCCAGAATATCCTTGCAGTTATATGGCAGTGATAGATCGCTGAACTTTAGGAGTGTAGGAGCCAGGCCATCATCAGATTCAGTGAGGCCGCATCGTGGTGCAACACACCGTTGCTCCTGAACAGAAGGATGTACAGAGGAGGCAAAATGGGGAGCTCTGGACTATTGAGCTCAAATTGACAACCCGCAGTGTGGAGCATCCTTGAATTGCCTTGTCAAAGCGATCTTGTCCTCCCAGGAACCCAAGGCCTGCCTCCAGCGTGCATAGAGGAACTGCTGGAGAAGTTGCATGCGAACCCGGCAATTTTGAAGCAGATGAATGCACAAGGACACCATCCCTAACAGGGACTTCAGGAGGCGGACTGAGGCTGTGGACATTCGTGAGAGTAAAAAGAACCTTGGCAAGAAGGGCTCGCACCCAAGGGAGTAGCCATGCAGGGATGTGTGTCCAGTTGAGCCCCCAAATAGAGTGCTCACTGAGACAAGGTTAGACAGGATTTTAGAAAGTTTACAAAGCATCTTAGATGGTGTTCTCGGTATGGCGGGCTGCAGATTTGGGTCATTTTACAGTAACGGCAAAACTTGCAGCCGTTAAAACTGTAGCAGTTTTGACAGAAGATAATTTTTTACGGCACAGTAAAACAACCCAAAATAAATACATGATCGCACCCCCACTTACCTTGCGACGGCACACTTTGCTGTGTGCCGCCGACTCGCTGTGTTCATGCAATGCGGTTCTCTTTCACTTCTGTGAACGGGAACTGGTGCCGCAGGGTGCTTTCCTTTTTCTTAAAAACTTTACGGAAACTGCTGCAGGGGACACACCCGCAATCCCCACTGACAGTATAGTGAACAAGGGTGTGGGGTGCCCTGCAGCCCTTGCCACTGACTGGGGGGGTGTGGGGGTTGGAATTTTCAAACTTTACGACCATTCTGACTTTTTTCAAATAGTCGAAATTCATCCAAATCTCCCATTCAGGATTTTAAATACAGTCTTTTTGGCCGATTTTCACGGGTCGCCAGGGGGGGGGGGGGGGGGGGGGAGGACGCCACCTGCACCAACCAGAGTATGTACATGTGCAGGTGTCATTTGATCTATTGAAAGACAAGGCGGTGCATCCCTGTGATCCACCGGTTTCTTGCTGTGGTGTGGATGGCCCAAGTAGTCTTTGCTGCAGTTCTGACAAGGACTGCAGTGTGGTCAGAATGTCAAATGAGAAGTCTCTTCCTGCTGGTGGGCCAGTGGGAGGAGGCAGCACCTCAGATGCTGGCACCGATTTAGGGGGAGGCATGGTTGATTGCGGACCAGTCTGCACAGTCTCCTACCCTACGTTGTCTGTTGCGATCTCAGAAATCTTCAACACGTTCCTTTGGAAGGAATATGCTCAGACAGGGTTGCCAAAACACTTGTTGTAGCTGCAGTGATGCATAGGGCCAGTAGAAACTGGCGTGGAGTGATGGGCAGAGCAGTCAGGTCAGACGAAGCTTGAGGGGAGATAGTCGCTGTGCCTGATGGTATGAAGTCTTGCCAGCCGATGACAGGAAGACTGCACATTCTGTGCAGTTGACGTGGAGGAGGACTGATTTGCTGAGTGTTGTTGAAGATCTTTCATTTGCTGACTATGTTCCCCGACTCATGGAAGGCGTCATGGACGAAGACCTGCTAACATAACTTAACGAGGAGGATCTGTCATGAGTTGGCAACATTTATAGACCACAATGAAAGCTTGGCCTGTTTGCTCATAGACGCCGTCGACTAGGAATGCTTCTTAGCCGCCGAAGCAGCTTTTGTCACTGTTGTCGATGCAACTTTGGCAGAGGGCAACTGGGCCCTTTTAGCCACCTTATTTCGTGAGGTATCAGTTAGCAAGAATTGCTGTAGTAACCCTGAGGAAGACTACACAACCCTTGTCCTCTTGGTATTAGGTAACCTAACTATTGGTATAGAGAGGAGTAAATGTGAGCTGTAGAGCTGTAGCAATGAAATCCACAAATACAAGTATCCAAGTAACATACTGAAGGTTTTTAGTTTAAATAATTTAACGGACATTTTTAAATAAGCATTCTCTAAAAAGGGCAATATATGCAGCAACCAAATACACTTTAAAATACTTGTTCGGAATCAATACAAAGTTAGTAGATACTCTTTAGAGATGCTTCTTACACACTTCCTACACTAACTAGGGCAGTAATTGCATTTATATGTCACTAGTACACTTTGTAAATTCTGAATTCGCAGAATGGAAAGGTTAAAAAAGGGAAGGAAAAAGGTTAAACATGTTCTCAGAGAATGTGAGCACTTTAAATCTTCCAATGAAGTCTAGATAAAAACCTTTCCCAGCAATATTAGTTAAATACAAATATATCACCTATGAGGGACAATAAGAATCAAAGTCAAATGGAATATAAGAGTCTGCAGGGAGCCAGGACAGCCAAAGTCAATTTGGATCAAAGTCTATGAAGCTGGGGCACTTCTTAGATAGTAAAAGTCTTGCAAAGTTAGAGGTTTTTGTTGAAGAAATATCACTGTTGGGTCACAAGCTGTTACACTTGTGAAAGTTAGAGCTCAGATGAACTCTAGAAATGCAGCTACTGCAAGTCTCAACCGAGAAGAACAAGCTACAATGAGGTAAGTATCCCAAGTCAGAACAGTACCTTTGGTTAGAAGAAGGGGGTCCAGTTGGCTTCTGTCTGGTTGCAGTGATGCAGATCGTGCGTTGCTGGGCCTCAATCGTGACGACAAGAGGGAGGACGTCTGGGGACTCCTGTGGCAGCAATTCGAAGGTGGGCGGCATATACGGTCTCTTTTCAGATCAGCAGTACTTGCGGTTTCATCGCTCAGTAAACAGCACGACCCCAGACCTTGGACACCGGTTGGGCTTCCTTCACTCCTTGAGTCCTGGTACTCTAGTTCGGGTCGTCCTGCTTCTGGAGAGTCCTGGGGAGACTCCTGGAGCTTTTGGCTGGCTTACAGACGTTGCACTAGACTATGGATTTCTCGACCGCTGGCACTCAGCTCCTGCAGCAGCAAAGTAGTACAGCCAGTCAGGGTAGGTGATCCAGTGAAGTTTGTCTCAGGGTTAGTTGGTACCACCAACCCAACGGAAGAAGTCGTCCCTGCCAGAGCTTCTCTTGTCGATCAGAAAAAGGAGTTTCAGCACAACAGCAGGGCTTCACCGGGCAGTTCAACAGTCCAGGAGGATGCAGCAAGCTTTGTTCACAGTTTCTTCATCGGGTTGTTCTTCCCAGTGGTGGAATCTGTCTTCAGTCCCAAAACCCCCGTCTTTTAAGCAGGTTTCTCCCATTCATGCACAGCCTAGCTGTCACTCAAACAGCATTCCCAAAGCAAAAGACAAGGGAGTTTCGGGAACCTCCCTCAATTCCTGACACACTGGAGGCAGAGGCGGGTTTCAGTACTGACGCCCGCCAAAAGCAAATACGAACAAAGGGCTTAAACCAGGTTTGGCGTGCTCAGTAAAACCCAAGAAAAACCTCACAAACAGAAAAACTGCAAAAAAAGAAGACCGAGGCCATTCTGACAAAATGGTCACCCATGGGTGCTATACTGCAGCCTAGGATTCAGCCTGCGGTAGGAAAGCACAATGGTAGGAAAATGAAACCACTGCCACCAGCCATTAAAAGTAGAGAGGGTAAAATAACATTTTTTACATGAGTAAGTAGGAAAAGGTGCTACTAAGTAACTCCCCCAGCACTCCACATAAGAGAAAAGGAAAGTAAAGAAAATTTCACTTTACTATTCTTGGGAACAGTAGTGCTCACAAGAAAAGGTATTTAAACCTGAAGAGAAATCTAAAGGATTTCTCTGTGACACTGCACTGAAGGTGCTGTGTGTGCCCATACAAAAGTAGATGCCTATGGAGTTTGTCAGACTCCAAAAACAAAGGAAACACATACTCCAAATCAGATCAAAACACGAGAGAGTGAGAAAAGGGGCTCACTCACTCCAGGGTTCCAAATAAAAAGTCCTAAAGTCCAGCAAAAGAGCTGGGGATCTCTAAGGTTGAAGGGAATTGGGACAGAAATGAGAATTATCCCTAACAGTATCCTCCTGCATTCTTGATCTCTTTGAAGAGGAAGGACACTGGGCTGCCTGAGTGAAGAATGACTTTGGACTAAATCAATGTCTGAGGACCCTTGTGTCATGGAGCCAAGCGACTAACCTGCAGTGGCAGTCTTGGATATTCTTGTTCGAGAACTACTGAAAGAGTGAGCAGTCCTGGAAGTTGTGGGCCGGATGCATTCAGTAGACAGTCTTCATGGAGGTCTTCCACAGACATTCCTAAGGCCACAGGTGGCACAGGCACTGAAAAGGTTCAGTTTGGCGTGTGCCATGGACAGATGAAGGCCTCACAAGTCAAGAGAATCCGCTCTGATGGAACAAAGGCCACTGAAACAGACGGCGACACTGGAGCTGGGGATTCAGAGAAACGTCGTGTAAATCAAAGAAAAGAAACTGTAGACTAAAACTATGAACTACTGAGATTTTTGGAGGACGCGGAACACAACATGCAGTAAAAAAATCTGAAGATGGCCTCCAGGGGTGGAGCTAAGGGAGCCCTTTCCACTCGCTGTGGCAATATGACCGAAAACTACTAGTAGAGCACTAAAGTGACAGCAGTTTTAATTTTAACAAACTGCTTCATGTTATCAAGGATTCCCAGTTTGGGAATATTCATACAGCAAGTGAATCTATGAAAGATCCAGTGCTGGAGAACATCACATTCATATGGAAATCTTAGATCACTTTAGGAAGGAAGGATGGGTCCGAAGAAAAAAATCCAATATAGAATTTGTGGAAATACAATGAATGTACTTCATTCTTCCTCTGCTCCAAAGCAACAGTGATTAGAAAGGCATCCCTACCAGAAGAGATGCTGCAAGTCTTTATGCATTGGTGGAAAGAGTGTGTCCATAAATTAGGGACAGGACAACAACTAATTTGAGCAGGGGAGGCAGTCTCCTCACGTGAGATAAACAGTCTCGGGTCTTGTATACAAAAACTGCTGTGGGATAAAGAAACTGGTCTGATTAGAGACTTTTCTCCAAACTGTTTTGCAATGCGATTTTTCAAAATAAAAAGATGGCAGTACCCTGCGAGATTAGATTGATAAATATCAAGAAACTAGATGCAAAACAACTTTTTTCTACATTAGTTTAAAACAATGAACATTACACTTATCCATTCACGGGGCACAGTTCTAACATACTGCACACATTACAGTGGTATATCACATCAACACAGGCTCAAGTACTCAATTTGCAGATTTCAACCAGGTCCGGGACAGAAAATCCTGGAAGTCTGCCCATTTGTCCTTAGGACCGTATCTAGGAGGCAACAAGGTTAGATCTACCTCCTCCATGTCGCTTGCCCAGATTACACCATGTAACCACCCCTCCGCCGATGGAGGCAGTTTTTGCTTCCATTTCAACAAGATACACTTTTTGGCTAAGAGTAGGACCAGGTTTAGGAATATGCACCAACTTCAGCCAACTTGCCGGTATATCCTAACATACAGTCCCTTGGAAGTAATGTGAGCTGCAGCTTCACCACCTTAGTTAGCATCGACACACCCCAGGCCCAAAAAGAAGATTACCTATGACATTACCAGACATATGGAATAGGTCAGCATCCAATGCTCTACACCTGGGGCAATTGAGTTCACAAACTGCACAAAATAAACAAATCTGGGAAGGTGAACAATGTAATCTATTGAGAAGCTTAAACTGAAGTAAGCAAAATTTGAAATTGAATGAGACTTGGTCATGACAGATCCTCTTGCACTGTATATCTGAGAAATGTATTTGTAGATCACTCTACCATTTAGCCTCATCTCCGGCCCCCCTGTACTAGATGAACTCGGTTTGTATAGCATGGAGACACTGTTCATCCATTATCTAATTGTAAATGTATGACGTGCATGGGTGTAGAGGTTGTTTTTCAGTAAAAGGTGGTCTAAAACAGGGCGCAAGGTGAGGTCCTTTTTGGGTACATAGAATTACACTGAATAAATAACCTTGTTTACCTGGTGAATGGCAACGACTTCTATGGCACCCTTTCCCAGCAGGACCAGACCCTCTTCCAGCATGGTGCGCAAGTATTCTGGCGACAGGCGCCTGCTTTTCGGAGGGTGGTCTCGAGGTGATCGGTGAAACTCGATGGAGTAGCCATGGGCAACGGTCTTCAACACCCACTGGTCTGATGTGATCCCCTCCCAGGCGTGGATGAATGACAAGCGACTCCCGACCAGGGAAGCGTGGGAGGGGACCGAACCGGCGAGTCACTTTGAGGTGGAGGATGTGGAGCCTCTAGGAAAAGAGTTCCTGCCTCTATCTACCCATACCCCTATGAGGGCCTCTTTGTTGATATTGGTTGTTACAAGACCACCCTTGGCAGGAGGAACAGGGGGTACTCCCCGATTCGTATTGTCCATGGGGAGAGCGGGAAAAAGATTGCCCATGAAAGGACTGGCGTGAGTTAGAGCCTCCACGCTGGTGGAAGGGCTTAGCCGTGATCTAGCTGAGCGACTTTAGTGTTTCGTGTTCTTTTTTCACAGTCTCCAGGGCGTCATCAACAGCCTTCCCAAAAGGTTGGAGTCCTCGACTGGTTTGTTAATGAGAGGCCCGAGTTAAGGGTGTAAAGCCTGAGTTCTTTAACCAGGAGGGTCTTTTTAAGTAATGTCCCCTGGGCTAGGGTGCATCCAGCGGTCTCAGCAGAGTCCAGAGTGTTCTTCAATATGTTATGGGTAACCGGTTTGCCCTCAGTCACGACCGCAGTAGAAGTGATCGGGTGGGCTCTGGGACATCTTGAAGGCCATCCTGGACTAGGCCCAATTGGCCTGATCAGCTCTGTTTTGTGCAAAGGGATTAATGTCCTCATAGGTATCCTCCTGTGTTGTCCCCTCTGGGACATCCAAGATAACCTCCTGGTGTCCCTGTGCAGAGATGGGGAATTTCTGCCTTTTGTAAGGAATGGGACAGGAGTCCTCTTCCCTGGTTCTTTCGGGTGCAATGTACCGGTCAGAAAAGTCAATAAACTGGGACATTTTGTCCATGTATTATTCAAATCTCTCCCTATTCCATAGGGAAGAGGCAGAAGGGTCTGGAGGCGGAAAAGCTTGCCCAGAAGGGGGAGGTTTTCCCAATAAGGCCTTAGAGAGAGAATGGAGGGCTTCAGAATACGCCTCTTGACGAGAGGGGGTGCCTTTGTGCTCTGTAGCTGCCGAAATGATAGCTGCAAGGCTTTCGCATATTTTCAGCGGTTGAATCGAAGGTCTCAACGCGCCCGACGGTGCCGTTGGTGACTTCACCGAGGCCTTGGGTGCTTGTGCGCCCTTGGATGGGGTGTCGACGACGGTATGTTTTAGGGTGAACTCCATTTGTAGAGGGATGCCCAGTCGCATACTGCGAAAGTGGTTGCATGGACGGCGCTGAACCGCAAGGTTCGGAAGACGCCAAAGGTTTTGGCGGCCCTGTTGGCATTGTGCGCTTCTTCGGTGACTCTGAAGAGGCCTTAGGGGTTGTGTGTTTTTGTGGTGCGTAGGTGCCCTTGTCGCTGGGGTGTGAACTCCCCATAACAGAGCCGGTGGCCTGTCTGGGACGGGCATTTGGGAGCCTGTAGGCTCTGCAGAGAGGTCGATGGATTCCAATTCGGAGCCATGGCTGCCGACGGATTCATCATCCGAAGCGACTGCCAACGGTGGGAAAGGCTTTCGGCCTGGATAGCATAGGCCGCCCAACGTTCAGTCCGCCTGTCTCAATATTTTCAGTCGAAAGAGCTTACAGTACTTGCACGAGTGCTCAACGTGGTCTCGAGGAAGACACAGATTGCAACGGCGATGGGTGTCCTTCCAAGGACACTTGCCGTTACACGACAGGCATAATTTAAAGGGCGTCCTCTCCATAGCAGAGGGTAGCGCCAGCCAGACCAAGAAGAGAAAGAGGAGTAAAGGAAATACATTGTTAGAGAAGAATAAACCCAGGGCCCCACTCTCCCTATTCTAAGGGCCTGGCTGGAGGGCCAAGGCCACGCGGTTGACAGTCGAACAGTCCCCGAGCAGGTGTAGATTTCTTCGGCGGCAGGAAACCCACGAGGCAGTCATCAAAAAGATAAGTCAGGAGACTAGACGATCGCAGGTCATGGGGACAAATTAGCAATATATAACTGCGACCTCTGCATAGGCGACCAATTACGGCGAAGGTAAAAAAAAAAAAAACGGAGGCATCTCGACTGTTACAGTCACTCCCATGTCGACGTCCCCTTTCCATCTTCGAAAGAAAGATGCAATACTCCGCAATTTCCACTAGATGTACTATATGCACAGCATGCGATTCTAAGCAGATTCACAAGCATCAGAAAATGTGTTTCAAAATTTGGGGCTGCAATGCCACCTTCCTCAGAAGGGAGTACCATTCTAGACCATTTAAGTCTGACTCTGACATTTGCCCACACGAATTCCACGCACAACGTGTTAAGTTCTTTGAAGAAGGAATGGTATGTTAAACATATATAAATGTTTTGGCAAAATTCCCATTTTGAGGAGTCAGTCTCCCCATCAAAGACATTGGTATCTGGCCCCATCTCAGTGACTTGGCACTCAGTTGAGTCCTGTACCGGGCATAGTTCTCTCATCTTCATCCCAGGTGATTGTGATATGTGGCTCCCAAGGTATTTCATTGAGCCCACCGCCCATTTAAATCCATTAGTGTTCATCAGTATAGCAGTCTTGCCAGTTAGGATGAATATATCAGACTTTTCTCTATTTAAATGTAAACCTGGTTACTTCCCAAACTCATTGGCCGCCCATACTGGCTTATCCACATTTACTACTGGTTAACCAGCATACAGTAGGATGTCATTGGTGTATAAGGAGCCCCACTCCTTTATACTTATTGCATTTAAGTCCGCCAATGGTTCATTCACCATTGCAAATGGCAGCAACAATAGCAGACATACCCTTCTCGTGCCTCCTCCAAGCAGGCATCTAGGAGACCACACACCATTTGCACACACCATGTCCACTGAGTTCATGTAAAGTAGTTTAAGCCAAATTCAGACCAAATACATAATTACCCAGTACTTGAAACAGAAATGGGCAGTAGACTGTCATAAATTCTAGACATAACATTATTCTATCTATGCAGATTTAATGCTGTTGACCCCACCCCAGGATGATTCCTGACTGGTAAGGCTGTATTAAATGGGGGTTTGCGGTAACAGTCTATTAGCTATAACTTTTGCAAATAACTTGGCATCAATATTTATGACAGTGTTCGATGAGAACCACACTCATCCACTGGTTTTCTTGGTTTTAGCAGCAGATTTATAATAGCTTCCCGAACTGTCTCAGGGAGGATGCGCTTCATCAATGCCTCCTCCCATAACGGAAGTATGTATGGTGAAATGGTGTCCTGATGCACATAAAAACTCTGCAGCAAGCCTATCTGATCCAAGAGTTTTACCACTTGGCAACATTTGAATAGCCAGTTAAATTGCTTCTGGAGAGATTGGTGTCTCGAGTGCCTTGCTTGCTTCCCTTGAGAGCAACAAGGTCAGAATCTCTTGCACGTATTGTTATCTCTGGGTCGCACTACCTTTAGGTTGATACAGTCTTGATTAAAGAGCATTAGAAACTATATCGGCATCAGAATGCACAACCTTACGCTCCGCAGACTTCATGTAGGATATAGTACCATGACCGGATTCCAACCTAACTAGGTGTGCCAGTAAACGCCTAGGGGAATCTGCCTCTCCATATCATCTAGCCATCAGTGGCATATTTAGGAAGGTCAGTACCCTCTGTTCAGATTTACAAAAGCCAACTAATTAATCATTAATGTCTGCTTGTAATTTCAGCGAAGGCGTATGCATGTAGTGGTGTTGGAGTGCCTGCAATCCAGTATCGCCCCCGCCAATTCATTCCTAACCACTTTTTTATTTAAACCATGTTTATTTTTGGTTCGAAAGCATATAAGAGATTACAACATAGCATTTGACAACATTGAACTCTTATGCTCTACATATTACTTCCGTTCACGTCTTACGGATCGTTAGAGTTCGCATTACCTCCGAAAACCTCCCAATTCTCTCCCTCCCTCCTCCCCCCTCCCCTACTCACCCACTTCTTTTTATTAACCTCTAAACCTCTATAAGATCCCCCCAACTGTAAGTATTATTTTACATTTCAGATTCTAGACTTTTAAAGTTTTCTTCCCCCTCTTAACATTAGCGTCTCATTGTCTTTGTTTTTTGGGGGAGTTCAAGTTACATGTGTGTTTCAGAGCAAACAGGGTTTGAAGAAATAGGCTTCTCTGTCCCGTACATGCTCATGAAATGGATTCCATGTAGTTAAGAATCTTAGGTATTTACCAGTGCTGATGGCGCATATCTTCTCCATAGCAATCACCCCCCAGATCATAACCCACCAGCATGCTGAGATTGGGCCTTTGTTTTTCCAATGTTGTGCAAGAGTCATTCTGGCTGCTGTTAGTAGATGGGTGATAAGTTTGGCCGTCGCTCCTGACATTGCGTATTTCCCTTCTATACGGACTCCTAAGAGAATTGTCCGAGATCTCAGCAGATCCACCCCTGAAATGTCTTATGTAGCTTAATATTTCCTTCCAGTAGGCAACTGCTTTAGGACACGTCCACCACATGTAGAACAGGTCTCCCTTCTCACCGCAGTTCCTCCAACAGTCTGGTGAGTAAGACTTTGTAATTTTGTGAATGCGGTTTGGGGACACATACCATCTGAGGCACAATTTGTACGCAGATTCCTTTATTGTGGTGCATCTGGAGGTGCTGTGTGCACGTGCCCATATTTGGTACCATTCCTCCTCCGTTAGTGACTCTTGCACATCTCTTTCCCAATTCATTTTGTATGAGAGATGGTCGGTTGGCTGGTTGTTAGAGGAGTTTGTAGTCTCTAGAGACCCCTTCCCCGTGTTGCCTTCTTGAAGCGACAGTTCTAGGCCTGATGGCATTCTCATGGCCGCCTTCCTCACCATTGGGTGGGTAATCCAGTGCCTAATTTACAGATATCTATAGCGTTCATTTTCCCCTATACTGAATTTCAACTGGCAAGCTGTAAAGAGCAGTGGAGCGCCGCCTTTGTACAAGTCCTTCAGATGCGTCATTTCTGCCCCTGACCAGCCAACCCAATATCCTCGCTGGAGACCTGGTGTGAAATCTGGGTTGCCCATCAGTGGAGTATGTGGACCCATTCCGCACGGAATGCGTTTTTTTTTCCGGGCTTTGTCCCGACTTAGTAGAGACCATTTCATCATTTCCAGTAAGGCTTCTCTGTTTCGGTTTTCTTTCCTCAGTCTCAGGAGGGCTATTAAGGGGACCGATGAAGCAGTTTGTTCGATTCTGCACCATCCTTTATGATCCTCTGGTTTCACCCATCTCAGCATTGGTGCTAATTGTGCAGCCAAAATGTATCGGTCCATTTCTGGAACTCCCAGACCGCCCAGGAGAGGGAGGCGCATTAGGATTCGTTTCCGGATTCTAGGTTTCTTATTATGCCATATGAATTTGAATACCGCGTCTTGCAGCTCTCGGATCTTGGCTGGTGGTATTGGCACTGGCAGTGAGCTTACTACATAGAGGAGGCGGGAGAGAATGGTAATTTTGACCGCTGTGATGCGGGCGAACCATGACAGCTCCTGGGAGTCACATCTGTGCATGTCTTCCTGTAGTTTCCACAGCTGCATTATGTTTGTCTGATATAGTTTGTGTGGATCACTGGTAAGGTGAATTCCTAAATATTCCAGTTTTCTTTCAACCCAGCACATCGGGAATGATCTCGCCAATGTCTCAATATCTTCTCTCCTTGCCGTTATGTTCATAGCTTTTGATTTGGAGAAATTTATGGAGAACCCTGAGACCTGTCTGAATTCCTCCAACTGGGCCATAGCTCTGGGCATTGTATTTTTTGGGTCTCCCATGAAGAGCATAATGTCCTCCGCATATAGGGCTATTTTGTGGGTTTCCTGACCTATTGTAACTCCCTTGATACTGACGTCCTGGCGGATCTGCATTGCACATGGTTCCATTGCCATTGCAAAAATTGGAGGGGAGAGAGGGCAGCCCTGTCGTGTGCCCCTTCCAATCTCCACAAATTCTGTGCCCTGACCATTGATCCTGAAGCTTGTCGATGGATGCTGGTAGTTGGCAAGCACCATTTTCGTAAATTCTGGACCGCAACCAAACCGCTCCAAAATCAAACTCAGATAGCCCCAGTCCATGCTGTCGAAGGACCGGGTGGCATCCAGAGCCGCTACAGCAAATGATTGTTATGTATGTCGCCCAGCATCTATAACGTCTACTGCCCTTCTGATGTTGTCTTGTGTGCGTCTATCGGCGATGAACCCTGCTTGGTCATCCTGTATTATGTTTGGTAGGATTTCCATTAGGCGAGTTGCTAAAATTTTCATGTAGATTTTTACATCTGTGTTCAGCAGTGCTATATGCCGATAGCTTGCACACTTTTTGGGATCTTTGCCTGGCTTTAGAGGTGGTATAGTTATGGACTTTCCCATTTCTTGCGTGACCTTACCCTCTTCTCTTTGTATTGAATAGTTTTGACAACGGACCTAGCAATTGTGTACGGAATGTCTTGTAGTAGCCATTCCCCAGGCCATCTGGGCCTGGAGTCTTATTTGCTGGTAGTGCTGTGATAGCGTCGCTGATTTCTTGGGCCGTAATTGGTTTCCCAAGATTGGTTCGGTCTTTCTCTGCAATTTGGGGCAGCCGGAGAGAGTTGATGTAGGTGAGTTGATGTTCCGAGTCTAGATTTTCCCTCTTTAATAGTTCCATGTGAAATTGTTTCATTATGTGTGGGGTTTCCCATGAGCGTCATTTAGCTGCACTATGTAATTCCGGGTTTTTGTTTTCTCAGTTTTGCTGCCAGAAATCGATTAGCCTTGCCCCCATGTATATAGTAGGATTCTTTTGTTTTTAGCAGCGACTGGGCCACCCGATCCGCCGTATGATTCTCCAGTTGGGCTCTGATTTTCCGTAGTGCTCTTAAGGTTTTCCTTGAGCCCCGAGCCTTGTGTTGGTCTTCTGCAGCTTTCACCTCTTTTTCTAGTTGGATTGTCACTAGTGCTCTATCGCGGTGGTATGCCGCTGCTTGTGATATGAATTCTCCCCTGATCACTGACTTTCCTGCATCCCATATTACCCCCCAGGCCGTTTCCCCATGATAGTTTTCTTTAAAGTAGTTGTTGATGGCAGTCTCCATATGGGCTCTTAGTGCAATATCTTTTAGGAGGATTTTGTTTAATCTCCAAGGTGGTTTAACCCTGTTCCCTTCCATCCCCCAGTCCACACCCACCATCACTGGTGCATGGTCTGAGTGATATTCCACTCCAATTTCTACTTCCGTTATTTGCGGCACTAATGATGTGGATACTAGGATCATATCTATCCTGGAGTAACCGAGATGAACAGCTGAGTAGTGGGTGTACTCTGTCCGGTCTCCCTGAAGAATCGACAGGTTTCAATCACTCCTAATTCTCTGTAGAGCCAGCCCAGGGATTGTCTGTTTTTCTGATCAGTGGTTGTTGGGGGAAGTGTCTTATCCAGCATCGGGGCCATAACGCAGTTGAAGTCCCCACCCACTATCAGTTGACCCTCACACCAGCTGGCAAGTCTGCCCAGCAATTCCGTTATGAACACATCTTGGCGGCTATTTGGAGCGTAAATTGCTATGATTGTGTACAATTTCCCTTTTATCAGCCCTTTGAGCCCCAGGTATGTGCCCTCTTTGTCTTTGCGAGTTTGTAGTTTTTTTAAAGTCTAGGGCCCTCCCAATTAGTATAGACACTCCTTTTTTTTCTCACTGCTTGAAGCAAGATATTGTTGAGGGAAGTACCGACTGGTCATGCGCTTTTCGTCTTTGGGGAGGAGATGCGTCTCCTGCAGGAGCCCAATCGCCGTCTGCATTGATTTCAGCCTATCTAGTACCGTCCGTCGTTTTATAAGTGAGTTCAGGCCCTGTACGTTCAGAGATATGACTCTTGACTCAGCCATTTTGGTATAGGAGAGGTTGCGCGGTTACAAGCTGGGATTGAGCTGCATCAGTGCCTTCCATGTTTACATTTTGGTTCCCTAGGGCTCGGGTTTGTGCTGTTGCGGTAGTTCTTGATTCGTGTTCCTCTTCTCGCCGCCTTCCAGTTCTCCCTCTCAGCTCCCACTTTCTTGGTGTGCTGTTTTTTCTCCTCTGTGTAGTTTTTGTATGTTTCGGTGTGTTGTAGGCCTCCATCACTGTTCTGTTGCTGTTTGTTCCCTGGTTAGCTGTTTCTCCAAGCATCCTTCCGCATCTCGTCATCCCTGGCTCTGTTGCTGGATTTTGGGCTTCTCTTTTTTTGGTTTACGCTTTTTCTCAATTGACCATTCCCATGGTTTACTCGCAGTGTCTAAGGAATTAGGACTTGTTCGGGCAATCGGTCGTTCATGGACTACTTCTAGCTGCAGGATTGCACAGCCCGCCTCACAAGTAGTAATCTTCTGCTGTTTGCCCTTCCACATAAATGAGAGGCCGAAGGGGTGAGTCCATCTATATCGTATCTGTTTTGCTTGTAGTACCTTTGTAATTGGCTACATCATTCTTCTTTTGCGAAGCGTGATGAGTACCAGGTCTTGGTATAGTTGAATTTGGGAGCTATTGATTGTGAGGTCATTGTGGAATCTTGCTGCTCTCAGTATTTCTTCTTTCTGACAATAGGATGTTACTGCTATTAGAACATCTCTGGGTCTTGCTCCAGGGTCATTCGGTTTTTGGCCTACTCGATGTATACGATCAAAGCCGATTTGGTCGGAGTCTCTGACAGAAGACTACTGAAGCACAGTTGCATTGTATCTTTAAGGTCACAGTCCTGGATTGTTTCGGGGAGGCCTTTGACCCTGATGTTGGATCTTCGGCATGGCACCCTCTTATGTAGAAACTGTGAAAGTTATTATATCCCCTCAACAAAGGGAGAATAGAGAAGTCCTAGGACACAGGGAGCCACACTCTCCATGATGGGACACCTAGATATGATAAAAAGGAGGACCCCCCTAGATTTCCCCCTCCACCCCCCCGTACGTGGCTTCTGAAGATACCCATCACAGAATCCATAGCAGAGTTACAAAGCCCACACCCTAGGAGCAAAGTAGAGAAACAAAACATATGCTGCTTAAGGTGAGCAGGTCAATGGGCAGAGCAGGAGTCCAAATGTTGCACACACCCAACACCGATTGTGAGCTGGATCATAATGCAGCATATACTGTGGAGACAGGAATCGGGTGTTTGAGCGATCTCAAACTGCAACATTCAGTAAAAAATACACAGTTGTTGAGGATTCCAAGATGGGGCCGGCAGAGGACGTTGTGCGTAGGCGACTACCCTGGCCGGGCCGCACAAACAAGCCCTGCAACAAAGTGATTCCAAACTAACCCCCAAACTAACCCCCACTTCCACGCAGCACAAGTCAGCAACAGGGGCACATTGATTAAGGAGAGAACTTATAGAAACACACAGAGGAAAAGCAACAAAGGGGCAATGGGAACAGCAGACTTCGTCTGACACCCAGCAGAAGCTCCCAAACTGAGACACACATTTGTAGTAAGTACAACTGCAAGCTGCGTGAAGGGGCACTCCCGGGAGCAGCAAGCAAGCAACGCTGCTGCATAGAAACGCCATCCTTTTAGTAAATAAGTGTCAAATCTGATTGCTCGAGGGGGCAAATGAAAAGACAATCTCCACCACCAAGAAGGGGGGAAATCCCACGCCAACAAACACAGACACTATGGAGACCCAGTTCCACCATAGAGCCACAGACACCACCCCACCCCTTGAAAATACAGGCAAAGCCTCTACGCGATTGCGTAAGTAGATACTGGGGGAGGGAACCACGATAAAGGGAAGTAGAAAGATTTAGCTCTACATACGACCTCTGGGAAAACCCCAAAGAAGAGAAAAACACGCGGGACCTCCCCCGTACATAACTTACCAAGCAGAAAGGGGAAAGAAAACACTAACCAACCATACTCCACTGTCTACCCTGTCGAAAAGCGCAGAGGAGCGGACCTGACTAAAAGAGCAGGATTGCGGTGGGAAACCACAACCAGACGGACATCACAGGTAGGGTGAATTAAGAAACCCTGCAAAAACAGCACCTATGTCAAACTCCAGACTGAAAACCACGACCCCAGCACAATCACCCTCCCATCCCCAAGGGAAACATTCAAAGAAATCTAAAACTGCTCTGGAAATCAGCGTTGACAGCAAGCGAGGGGTACCACAGTTGTGAAACTCCCACCCAAGAACGTCAGGAAATGGGGGAGAACGCCATGATCAAAGATGACATGCAAAATTGTTTTAAAGACTTCCAGAACCAATTTCTACTCTCCTTCCAGGTGCAATTTAAAATATTGAAAAAGGACATGAAACAATCCTTACAGGATGTAAAAGTGGACATTGCAAATCTGGAAGAATGAACAGATACTCTGGAAAAAGTGGTGCAACAACTAGAAGATACTCCAAAATCAGACTAGGTGCAAGAACATATATCTCGCCTCTCTAGTAACTACAATGCGAGGATTTAGAAAACAGGTCAAGAAGATCCAACAGACACAGTCCTCAAACTCTTCTCAGAAATCCTTACAGGGAACACAAACTTAAGTCCAGGTCGACAGACTGCACCGCGTAGGACTAAGAAGATCCTCCGAGCCAGACATTCAAAAAGAGCAAATCCTGCGCAAAGCAAGAACAGTGGGCCCAGTGAGCGTAAATGGTTTGGAGGTACAACTATACCAGGACCTTGCACAATCTACCTTCCAAAAAAGACGAAGAATGGGGCCCATAGTCCAGCATTTAACAACCAACGAAGTGAATACAAATGGACGTTCCTGTTTGGTCTATTATTTGCATGGGAGGGCCGACAGCACAGGATCACAACATGCGAAGAGGAGGAACAAATTCTCCACGTACATCAGGACGACAACAGCGAACTGGACCAGTCTCGGGGACGAGCAAAAGGCACAGGAAAACTGGGAGGTTGTTTGGGGCCAGGAGCGTGGGACGCTTCATCCTTGCCCATTTAGGAACCTAGTCCCTCCTTAGGGGGAAAGGGAAGTTGTGTAATGGAGGGGGGGGGAAATGTAGGGGGCATGGGGTGTGGAAAGAACACGGGATGGAGGAAAGTGAAACAGGGTAAGGTGAGAATGGGCAGGTGGTGGAGACACAGGGACAAATGTAATGGGATGTGATATGGCTAGCAGAAACGGAAAATCACTGAAAGTCCTGACATTTAATATCCAGGGTATGAACACACCATTTAAGAGGAAGTAACTAACGACAAGTGGGGAGATTTAAAGCGGACATTCTTATGTACCAAGAAACACATATGAAGAAGGCCGACAGGAGCAAAGGTAATTTTCTCCCAGGCGAATGCGGGGAAAAGAGACCAGGAGTCCTAATAGCCCTACAAGGCAGGCTAAATGCACGCATCCAGAGCTTCCTTGCAAACGAGGGTCGTGATCTATTCCTCAATATAAACATAGGAGGCAAACAATGACACTAGCCTCGATTTACGTCCCTCCTATGGAGAGTTAAGAGAGGGGCAACAGCAGGCTTCACAGATTTCTCACACGTGCATAACTCCCAGTCACGGATAGACTATATCTGGGCCTCCACGGTTCTAGTGGGAAAGGTGGGATCACATTAACGCCCTCAAACGAACAAATGTACAATGCCAACTATCCAAATCGCTTGATCAAACTGAAAGCAGACCAAACGAAGTGGAACCCCCTCAGAATTACATGGTGGGGAAGACTTGACAGTTATAAAAATGTCGATCCTACCGAAACTGCTTTATTATTTTCAAATACAGATTGAAGATCCCCGAGATCGTATTTTAGGACACTGAACAAAATAGTAAATACCTTTATATGGAAACACAAACCCCCAAGAATTGCAATGTCGACCCCGACAGCTCAGAGCCACCAAGGAGGACTGGCTCTTCCCCACTTTCGTAGGTAATACGAGGCAGCACAATTGAGTGACACAAGAATGGGTAGTGCAATCACCCCAGCACATCTTAGCCTGGCAAGACGGGGCCATAGCGGACTCCCCCTCTCTAACCTATGGTTAAACAAACATTACAGACATCCCAATACTAAAATAAGTGAGGTAGTTGGTGCGGGGCTCAAGGCATGGGACACAGCGGTCAAAAGAGGAGCCTCGACGACATATCCTTCACCTCGATATTCAGGAACCCGGACTTCCAACCGGGGATGGAATGCAACATGTACAAAAAATGGATACAAGCTGGATGCTGCAAGATCGGCGACATGTACAGGGGGAAATCTATAATGTTCTATCAAGGATGCAAGCAGGCATTCGGGATAACAATCAAGGAGAAATTTCAGTATACCCAACTTAAGCATTGGATTACCTCCCCCCACAATAATGAAGCTGCCACAAGACAACACCGTTTGAGAAATTAATGACAACAGACACAGGCTCTAAAAAGATGGTCTCCAATCTCTACAAACCCTTTAACGCTCAAGGGAAAGAAACACAATGCAACTACATGAAATGATGGGAAAGAACGCTGGGCGAACCCACCACAAGGCAACAATGGGAACACGTATGGTGCATAATTCCCAAGTTAACGCGTTCAATACAATTGGGGGGAAACATGGCAGAAAGTAATTCTGCAATGGCATTACGCCACAGAAAGACTTCTCAGAATGTATCCGTCCACCAATGACAAATGCTGGTGAGATGTCCCACGAATGGAGACTGGAAGATTATTTGGTGGAGCTGCCCGAGCCTTCAGAAGTTCAGAGGGGAAGTGAAATAGCAAGTGAACAAAATGATAGAGGTCAGACCAAATACAGGACAAAGTATGGATGGTGGGACTGTGGGAATCAGGACAGAAGACCACACGAAACCACAGAGGGGAGTGATGATTCTGGTAATAGCGGCGTGGCCAACAATAGCCCAGCACTGGAAACAAAAATCCCCTCCCACAACCTTTGATTGACTGTAAAAAGTATGGAAATAGATCGCATTTCAATGGATGACCTAAACACTCCAAGGACCAACTGAAGCTTTTCGGAAAGACTGGGGACACGTTATTACCTACCTACAAAGAGACTATATGCTCCAGTGGAGCCCACACAATCAGAATTCTGGACATCATGTAATTCTCACCATACCCGAAATAAAGAACCTTTCCACACCATGAAGGCGGGTGGGGGGTGGATATGGGGGGTATATTAGTTGGGGGAAGGGGTGAATTGAAGACATTGTTGAAGTTCATTTTTAATTGTAAAATCAATAAAACGTTTAAAAAAAAGAAAATACACAGCTGAGAGAGAGTGCCCCATGAACTTCCCAGGCAGATCACCACGCCAGGCAGCAGCCAAGTTCAGCTCCTGCTTGATGGATTTGTAGAGGAGACAAGCTGATGCTGGAGCTCACAGTGCAAGAGAACAAGCCCAACAAGTTAACTCTGTAGAGACAAATCTGAGGCTCAAGCTGCCAATGAAGCACTCCATGGGCGATGTGGGAGGGGCCACCTACAGCTCTGCTCAGGCAACTCCTAGAATGAGAGCGCCTCCTTTGGTCCATGGGAGACGGTAGAACTATGTACCTTTGTAGTATTCCCTCAGGGATTTTCTCTACTCTTGCCCTTTTCATTCACCTCAAACCGGTGTATATAAAATATGTTCTTTTTCATTGCATGTAAAAGGTCACTGAACATTTTCAGCATTAGGCAGGACAACATTATATCAGATATAAAATGGCCACAGCAAAGCAGAGAGAGCCATGGTCACAAACGGAGCAGACTGATAGTACATATATTTATGTAGCTGCAGGACCAGGTGCATTCAGCAGTACTCTGGGATAAGAAATTATACAAGGATGCCAGTGCAGCAGCTGTCCCAGTTTCTTTCTCGTCACACCGAATCCAGTAAGTGTGTGGGGAAGTGGCTGTCACCTCAACCAAAGCACATACCATCCATACTTAAATATAGTCTCTCAAAGCAATAGCAAACTGGGCACAGTGGAATCCAGTGCTTTTGAAGGGCCAGTAGGACTGGGAAAGTCAGCTGATTATCAGGCAATCTTGACCATGTAACAATACCTTTCACGGTTTATACTCAGTAAATGCATGAAACAACCATTCCCAGATCCTACGCCTAGAGTTTCAGCTCTATCATGATGAACAGATACTCATGGCATTGTAGAGGCCTTTGTAGAAGAAAATGAAGTTCAGTATACACTAGGCTATTGTTAGAATGGGTATGGACTCAACTGATGTGTATTTTTTTTTTTAGCATTGGCAAAGCAGAAGAGTATTTCAGAACTATTAAAAAGTTTGATGCAATGAAAGAAAAAATACGTAACTACTAAAACAAAACAAAATATGATAAATATCCAAATAGTGAGCCTCAAATTGGTTGCTTGCCTCACAACTTCACAACAAACTGTTAGGAATGTGAGGTTGCCCGCAGTGGAAGAATTTCACTTATTGCTTTTGCAAATGTCAGAAGATTCAAATTCAGGTGGTTTGAATGACATTTTATGGTGAGAACTGGGATTTGGGGAACATCCTACATAATTATTGTAATCTCCTTGCTTTACTAATTAGTAGCATGCAGCTTCCTGAAAAACTCTGTGCTTCCGGCAAGAAAGACAGACTCAACTCATCTATTCATAATAAGGTTAATAAATAAGTGGAATATAAAGAAAAAGTTACTGCTGTCCTAGTCCACAGAGCCATTTCCCTTCTGTTTGGGGTTCTCCAGTGGGGTGGACCTGAAGTCATTTGTACTGGGTTTTTCCAATTAAATCTGAAGGGCTTATGTGCAGCAGCAAACTTATTTCACCACCAACGGCGCTGTGCAGCTTCGATGTAGATAGCCCATCAACACTCTTTGGCAACAGGATTTTACGTGAGGTCGATGTAAAGCTGGCACTGTGACCTCAGTTTACTCATTTGTACCCTGACGGTAGAGAGACTTGTAACGGGCAAAGAAGCTCCCTGATTAAAGGCTAAACTGGGAGGGCGATTAGGAATCTGCTGGCGGGGCATTCACCAGAAAGAACATTACAGAGGTAAGTAGGAAAGTAATTTGTTCTTCAGCTCCTACTCGTGGGAGGCCGAAGTCTGTCCACTAATGGATCATGTCCTCTCATGGATTCCTCAGTTTAGAAAGACCCCCATAGCAGTATGTAGTTTTTGAGGAGGGCAAGGGAGTGGCTCCCGTTGCAATCTCCTCACAAATCATTTTGCAACACTGCTCTGCCGAATCGGACATCCTCACCACGTCAGATGTCAGGGCAAAATTGCTTTGCAAAAGTGTGGAGCCATGGTCATGTGGCTGTTTGTCAAATGTCCACGCTGAGGAAGTTGCTACTCCCTGGTGGAGTGAATGCTTAATCCTTGTGGGACTGATTTGCATGCTATATTATAGCACTCTGAAATCACCAGCACAACAATCCATGTGGAAATGGTTTGTTTAGTAATTGCCTTTCTTATTCTAGGGCCAGTTTACCCTACAAAGAGCTGGTTCTCCACTATGAAGCTAGTTATTGCTCTATGACAGGGGAGAGCATTTCTAGGGTCCAATTTGTGCAGTCTCCTCTTCTTTAGAAGGAGAAGGGGGTAAAAAGCCAGTAGATTGATCTTTTGTCTTAAGTGGAATCCTGACACTAACATGGGGAGGAAGGATGGACAAACTCTCAGGGTCACCTTGTCTCTGGTGAAGATGGTGAACGTGTCTTATGTGACAGAGCTTGTTACTTGCTCACTATGTACGCTGACGTGATGGCCATCAGAAATGCGGTCTTCCAGGAGAGAAGCCGGAGCAGGCAAGAGTGCATTGGTTGAAATGGTAAGCATATTAAAAATGGAAACACCAAATTCAGGTCCCACCCTGGCACCACAGAGTGTGTTCAAGGAATAATGTTCACCAGCCCTTTGAGGAACTGCATGACCAGAGGCACAGTAACATGGGAGGAGCCTTGCGCCAGCATTCTTTTAAAAATGGAGATGTTGATTAGTACCCCTTGGCTGTGGTCACCTGGAGCCCTTGCCTAGCGGGGTGAAACAGGAAAGAGCACGGCAACGATGTTGCATGAAAAGGGATACAATTTCTTGGCTCTATCCCAGCTGCAAAATGTCTGTCGGCAGCGGTAAAGAGCTTTTGTTGCTGGCCTTCTTGCTAGGAGCAACACCTCCATGGCATCTTCTGGAATATCCCAGTCTCTGTAACTCATCCTCTTGGTAGCCATGAGTGGGGATTGATGGTACTGACAGGGTGGAGGATCAGACATCCTTCCTGCGATAGCAGGTCCGGTTGCTTTGGGAGATGCTGTGGAGGGAAGATGGCTAAGTCCAGATGGTCCGGGTACCAGGTTTTCCTGCCCCAATTCTGGGCAATCAGGATCATGGTTGCACCGAACTTCCTCAAACTCCTGATGACATGCGATATGACCGGAATAGGTGGGAATGCATAAAGCAGTGGAAATGTCCAGTCTACTAAGAATGTGTAACCCCCCAGTGCTCCTCTCTGGGGGAAATTACTCGGAACAGCTAGCACTTCCTGTTGGAACTGGACGCGAACAGATCTATTAGAGGGGCTCCCCAGAGGGTGCGGATCTCCACTTATGGGAGACCAAACCCTGCCTGCTCAGGCTGCCCACCGTTGTGTTCTCATTCGCAGCTAGATTAATTGCTGACAAGGACATTTGCATTTGTGAGCCTTCCCCTTCGATCAGTTCTGGGCGGCTCTGATGAACTGGAGCTTTTGTGACAGTCTTCTGGGACTTCTTGAAGAAGAGGGAGAAGCCCAGTTTTCAGGAAGTAGCATACGCAGCCTAGGTGATCCCTGAGCTTGCTCTTGCATGTAAGCAGCGATTAGCCAGTCGTCCAAGGGAAGATGAATTCTTTCCCTTCTCAGAGTGGCTGCCACTACCGGTAACAGCTCGGTGAAGACCCTTAGGGTGGAGGTGAGACTGAATGACTACTTTGAACTGGTAGTGTGCACTGCAGATCATGAACCTCAGGTACTTCCTGTGCTTGGGCTATATCAGTAGATAGAAGTAAGCATCCTGAAGGTCCAATGTCACCAGCCAATCCCTAAGCTCTAGAACCAGGAGGATCTGCAAAACATTTACCATCTTGAATTTACCATCTGAGGAACTTGTTCAAGCGCCCCAGGTCTAAGATAAGTTGCAGTCCTATGTTCTTCTGCACTAGGAAATAGGGGGAGTACCATCACAGATTTCTCTCCGCTAAAGATACTGTTTCTATTGCACCTTTCTATGGCATGGTAGTAATCTCCTGCTGGAGTAGCAGACTTGGAGGTTTAGGCTTCAGGATAAGAGGGAGACAGGTGGGGGCAGAGTCTGATGAATGGAAGACAAAACCCTTGCGAGACCTTCTGATTGACCAACTCATCTGAAGTAGTGTTTTGCCATTCATTCCAATAGTGGGTGAGCTACCCTGCACCTGGAAAGGTACGATGACCGAGATTAGGTTTTGGTGTCATTGATGAGCGGATGGGACAGAACAGGATTGACTTGCCGACCCTCGCTCCTGCCCCTTCACCCCCACCCACCCTCTCGTTGGTCTGAGGAATCTTTTTTTGCTTTGTGGCCGATTGACCACTTCCTCTGACTAAGATCCATATTAACTAAAAGGTTTTGTCCAGGATCATGAAGGAGGTTGTACTGCTTGCTGTCAGAATTGCTGCACTCAGGGACTTAGAAGCTGCCTTAGATTGTAGCTTCTCAACACAGTCATCAGCTTTTGAGTCAAAGAGGGTATGACCGTCAAAAAGCATATCCAATAACCTGGCTTGAACGTCAGGTGCAAAGCCAGACGCTCTCAGCCAGGAGAAGCGCACACTGAACTGGTAGCCATTGCTCTTCCCATGCAATCCGAGGTTTTCAAGTCAGATTGCAGAGCCTGGCACATTGCTTTGTTCCCATCAGCAATAATGTTTAGGAAGCGATCCCTTCTCCCCTTCTGGGATATCCACTATGGCTTGTTCGATGACCACCCACAAAGTACGGATGTACTTGGCAAAGAAGAGTTCACTGCCTCGAGTACCATGCCCCTTGAAGGAAACTGTTCTCAACCCAGGCATCTCTCTCCATCATTTGTATCTGGGGCACGGATTATGTGGGCAAACAACGTGGCCCCCCAATGCGGCAGCCTGAACCACTAGGCTCTTAAGGCAAAAGTGCTTTGAGAGAGTTTTGTGGTCAGAGGATGCTGGCCTGAACTCTGTTAGATCTCCTCTTACTGATGTCACCGGCTTCATGGAAAGGTGAAACTGGTTCTTTTGCTGGGCCCCTATCCAGATTTTAGGTTAAGTCGTATACTTCAACTACCTTGGTCGGGGGTCCCCACCACAAGGCCTTGGACACCTTTCTCATGACTTACCAGAATGCTCTATTAGGATTTGTATGGGAGACTTGTTGACATAGATCCCTTTCAAGGGAAGTGTCCAGACCACTTGGCCCCTTGGAGATCTGCAGCCTGATACTCCACCATGGCTTCCCCCAAGAAAAGTTAAAAAGGATGTGTTACGCATATGAGTTCTAGCCTAAAAGGTATTTCCTCACCCTCCTCAGGAGGACCAAGTATCTCCTCGACCTCGATGTGTAACCTGGCACCAAAGGGCCTTTGAGCTTAAACGCCAATGGGCCTCATGAAGCCACCAGGGCGGCTTTGAAAAGCATTGATACAGACATGGCAGTCGAAGACTATGGGGCCTTCAGAGGTGTCTCGGGTATAATACTCGGGCCTTCTCTTACTAGAGTCCCTGCCGGCTTTAATTCGTTGGGTGGGATCCAACCCATGTCTCTTTGTCGACTCTAAAGAGGAGTTCGATGGGGCGGCATTTTCAAACACCTCCAGCATTTTAAGTCTAAATTGTCCCCACTTCTCCACAGAAGCCGATTTAGACGGGAACTTTACCTACCTTTCAGGCGAGGATTCAGATCATAAGCATCTCCTCTTCTTTTTTGAAGAGATGTGATAAAAAGCCCTCTGGGAGTGAGATTTCTTGTTTCGACTTTCTTTTTTTCTCCGAAAGTCGATCAGTCAACTCAACCTCTCTCAGAAGGACGTAAATTTGAAGGTGTAGTACTTGTAAGCTCATCCGAGCTTTAATTTGGATCGCTTCGGCATCTTGGATTGACATGAGCCGCAGTTGGCGGCTCCATGATCTGCACCGAGAAACCTGTGAGGATGAGTGATTAACATTTTACCATCACAATATTCAACGCTTAAAGCCTGAAGGCTTCGAGGATCCACATTTTAAAGAATTTTAGGAGTATTTCAGAAAGACGTTTTCAGAGGTGTGAAGTCTTCCGATCGTTCTGTGCTGAGTTTGCAGAAGAAAAAAAGGAACCGAGGTCACGGGGTGTAGAGGCGGCTATTTGCATCGACGTGACGTTTGATCCCAAAGAGTGTTGAGGGGCCCTCAATGCCAAAGCCGGACAGCGCCCCCTGGTGGTGAACACATTTCCAATGTTTTGCTGCTGCAGAATACAATGTAGATTAGGAATCCGTGGGAGGACAATCCTTCAGAAAGAACCTGATCACACTGAAGAGCAAATGACTTTTACCTCTCGGTAATACTCGTTCTCATGGATGTTCCTCCCACAGATTCCCCATCTATAATATGCCAATCCCGGAGCAGCGGTTCTCTGAAAATGTTTCCACTGCCCTGGGATGCAGCGAGACTCTACGCACCGGATATTACATCGGGTCAGCATATATAGCGGTGCTGGTCCCCATGACCTCAGTTCCACCCTTTTTCCCTAGCACTCTGAAGCTGAGTGGCTGTAGAACCAATGGTGTACTGGCTTCCCGCAAAGAGGGGCAGGTAAGGAGGGCAATGAGGAATCCGTGGGGTGAGCATCGATTAGAAAGAACATTACTGGAGAGAGGTAAAACATTTCTAATGGATTCTTTCCTCCCATGGATGCCTCATTTATGATCGACTCCCAAAGCAGTACGTAAACCTTGGAGGAACCAAGACCACCTAAACCAGAAAACACTCGTGGACTGCCCTACCAAAACGGCCTCCTGGCCCGCAATGGAATCCAAGCAGCAATGCATATTGCTACCTGGATAATATTCAGGACTGGGACTCCTCTGCAGGGCGGCGGCATCGGTCACTCCCCTGGTAGAATGAGCTCCTAGACCCTCAGGCACACCCTCATCAGCCAGATCGTAGCATTCTGAGATTCTTATATATATATTTTTTTATTTATTGTGTTTGGTCTACAAAAGTAAACTTTTCAAATTATTTTAAAAAACACAGTAAAAGAATACAATCTTAATATGATAAAACAGGCAAAAAGAAAATATTTACATTTCATCAATTGAAAAGAATGAATAAATAAGTAATAGTCATTCTAGTAATCCCAGGACAACACATACAAATTCATACAGACACAAAATCAATTTAACCGAATTTCCCCACATAAGCCTAAGCCAGTACATGTCAGTCAATAAGACTTCACCCAAATAACGCAGCCGAGGCGGTCCAAAACCAGGGCATGTCAAGATGTGTTTTAACGTTTCAACCGTATTGGACTTACAGAATATACACTTATTGTGTTGTCCCACTTTAACCTTTTCCAGGGTTGGAAACTGATTTAAGCGAAATCGCAAATAAATAGCCCTGCGTTCTGTGATTCAGAGAAAGATCCACCAGCACAGGGTTTGTTTGGTCACAGCCCTGCCAGCAAAAGGAGCATCAGTGTAATGAAAAGCTGGTAATCTTTTCCAGCCTTTCTGATACGAAAAATTGAGCACTTAAGGGCCTGTACTGTGTCCTGCCGATTGACTCTCCCCTCCGCTTTATGAGAGGTGAAGGAAAAAACACAGGAAGATGGAGTTAGAAATACGAGACCACTTTTGGCAGAAAGGAGGGTCTCGCGCTGAACGCCACCTTTTGGGGAAAAAATACAGGGGGGTAAAAACAGACCATGCCTGCCGCTCACTCACTTGTCTTGTAGCTTTGCCTCTGGTACCACTAGGATGCATGAGGCCCAATCATACCCTTTCATACAATAGAGTGTCTAGATACTCATGTAGCAGTCAAATGCTACCCTTTCCCTTCGAAATGGCTGGTGGCAGTGGTTTTACAACAAACTACCATGATTTTTCCCGACCGCGAACACCGGTAGCATTAAATCGCAGGAGCCATGTTTTTCAAGATGGCGTCTGAGCACCCTCTGTAAAAACGGGTTCTGGTCTTTTTTTGCCATTTCTTTGTGGAAAGGTCCTTCTAGAGTTTTGCTCCGCACGCCAAACCAGGTTTGGTTCCTTTGTTCATTTGCCTTTAGCGGGCTTCAGGAGTGAAGACCGCCTCTGGCGCCCAAGTGTATGGGGTGGGCAGGAAGTGAGGGAGGTGCCCGAAACATCCCTGTGCTTAGTCTCCTAGGACACCCAAATGCACTCTGTGGTGATTGGCTGGCTGACTGTATTGCAAGGACAGCCACCCTGCTTGGTGAGTGACGGCTGGAAGGAATGGGAGAGAAGTGAATAAAAGGCAAATCTCTTGGCTTGGAAGGCAGAGTCGACCACTGGAACGAAAGAACCAAAGACGAGTTTGAAGAGGACGGCTGCTGCAACTCCTGGACTATTGGTTTGCCTGGTGAAGCCCTGCTGCAGGTCCGAATTGCTAAGTTAATCTCGGCCGAGAAGCTCTGCAAGGACGACGTCCCCTTTTAAGTTGGTGGGACCTATCAACTCGACACTAAGCCACCTGGATACCATTTTTGGCGCTCGTATTTTCCTCAGACTGCTGCAGGAAACCTAATAACCAGGGAGAGGGACACCAGCTTGTGTGCTTGACTACAGCTACCAGAATTGAAGATTTGCCAGTTGCCAGCTTTTACACAAGTCCCAGTGCAGGAGTCCCCAGACATCCTCCCTCTTGTGCCCATGACTGAGGCCCAGGAACAGCGAGATCTGCAGGAACTGCCAGGATCAGAGGTCACTAGCTGCATCTTTTTCTTCATTTGTAAAGGTACTGTAAAATCAGACAGAGTACTTACCTCTTGCAGTGAAAGTGTTTGAAACTTTCCCAACTCATAGGCCTAATCAGCTTGTGACCCAACATATGATTCTTCTTGATACAAACTATTCCTAAGAACTGTTGCAGAGACTTTACCGTTTTACTACCGGAACTGCTTTATCCTATCCAAGACTTTAGCCCATTGACTTTGGCCTATCCTATTGAATTGACTCCTCTGGTGAACTCAAAATATCTGCACTGCCTAAGAAATAACTGTATTCTTTCTATGTTCTGATAACCTATGCCTTTTTGCTCCTCCTTCAAAGTATTCTGAATGCCTCAGAAACTTAGAGTGTATAGTACTGAAGTATATTTGTGTGTGATTATATTGCCTCCTTATGAATGTTTTATAACTGACAGTTAAATTAATACGCATTTAACAAAGAAACCATGAGTGTAAGTTTATTTGAACACCTGCGATTGTAGACCTCTGTGTAACATCATTACAGCTCACATTCCCTCTTGAGATTAGCCTGGCTGCTCAGCTACCAAAAACTGTAGTACAGACTTATACCAAAGATTGGTTTTGCTTATACCAGTAGTCCTAGTTGTGTGTAGTGGTCCCAAAGGATACTGCATACACACTTTGCCTAACACCTCCCTCCTGTGGTGAGCTGCCACCACTGCTAGCAGCTTGGTGAAAACACTGGGAGCCGAAGAAAGCCAAAAACGGCAGGACCTGGAACTGGTATTGGTGTTGACACATTGCGAACCTCGGGTATTTTCTGTGCTTTTGATGAATTGGCACATGGAAGGCATCCTGAAGGTCCAGGGAAACCAACCAGAGCTGCAGAGTGAGGAAGGGAGTAGTTTCTTACCTGTAACTCCATTTCTCCAGCTTTGTTCTCTTTCATGGATTCACGTGCTTAGAATATTCCCCGTCTTCAGGCCAGGAACCCTCTGTCTTTTTTTAAAAAAAAATAAATAAAAAGCATTGTCCTTTGGAAAACTTCGACACCTCAGTGTCCTATCGACGTAGGGCATAAATAGACCCGTCCCTGCGGCTTCTCGTCAGATTTTAACCTCCAAAGTAGAGGCACCAACTAAGTTTGCATCCAGGGGAGGCCGGCGGGCGCATGCAAATCCATGAAAGATACCAACGCTGGAGAAATGGAGTTACAGGTAAGAAACTACTCCCTTCTCCAGCATTGGATCTTTCATGGATTCACATGCTTAGAGTAGATTACATAGCAGTATTCATCATACATGGTGGCGTGTAATGCAAACCAATACATTAGGAACGCAACACTACCAGCAAGAAAACATTAGCCATGGAAACATTGAAACAGGTACCCCCGCTGTGGGGGCTTACCTTACTGAAAGTGGCGTTGCAGGACTGCACGTCCCATCTGTACATCTGCACCATGTTGTTGCTCCAGGCAATAATGCCGAGTGAATGTATGCACCACCGACGCGGAGGCCGCTTGACAGATGTTCACCAGCGGAATCCCTGACCATAATGCCGCTGATGACGTGGTGGATCTCGTTGAGTGTGCCTTCGGGCGCCTCTCCAAAGGCTTTCCCGCCTTAGAGTAACAGAAGGAAATGGCAGATTAGACCCAGTGCGATAGGCCTTGTTTGGATATTGTGGCTTATGGACCTTTAGTAAAGTGAAGGGCAAACAGTTGTCTTGAACGCTTGAATTCCTTAGTACGACTTAGATAAAATGTCAATGCTCTTTTAACGTCCAGTGTATGCAGCACCTTTTCTGCTGATGAAGATGCCGAAGCGAAAAATGATGGTAGCACAATAGAAGAGAGTTTATGAAACGTAGTTGGCACCTTTGGAATAAAGTGCGGGTTAGTAGCTAACACCACCTTGTCTTTGAAGAAACCTTAGTACGGAGGATCAATCACTAGAGCTTGCAACTCCGATATTCTTCTTGCTGAAGTAATGGCCACTAACAACACCATTTTCCATGACAAAAATTTCAGGGGCGTCGACGACATAGGTTCAAACAGGGCTTTCATCAGAGCCGACGGCACCAGATTGAGACTCCAGCCAGGAGGAAACTTCTAAGCCGGAGGAAAAGTCCGAAACAATCCTCTTAGAAAATGTTTAACAAGACAATCACTGAACAGAGGGGTAGGGTGCCTCTTCCGAGTGAATCTAGAAATGGCAGCCAGGTGAACCTTTATGGAGGAGGATGCCAAACCTTTCTTTGCCAAGTGTAGTAAGCAGGGCAGAATTTGCTCCGATGAAATGCTTAAAGGGTCTATCCCAGGCTGATCCTTACATCACACACAAAACCTTTTCCATTTGCATGCATAGGAGACATTCGTGGACGGAGCTCTAGCTGCCTCTCAAATGCGGCGACAGTCCCTAGGAATGTTTAGTAATCCAAACTCTGAGAAGTCAGGAGCGAAGCCGTCAGGCTGAGAGAGCCCGGGTCGTGGTGCCAAACTGCCCCCTTGTCTTGAAACAGAAGGTCCGGCATCACTTGAAACCACACTGGTTCTGCTATGGATAGATGGAGTAGGTCTGAGAACCATGGCTGCCTGGCCCAGTAAGGGGCCACCAGAATCACACGGCATGGGTATTTCTGAATCCACTGGAGGGTCTGCTGAATAAGTGTAAACGGAGGGAATGCGTATGCGAACCTGCCCGTCCACGGGAACGAGCACGCATCCCCCAGCGAATTTGGCTGAGGCCATCTGCTGGCAAACTGCTTGCACTTTTTGTTCTCTCGGGTGGCGAAGAGATCCAGTGAAAGACGATTATTTCTTGAAAATGCTCGACACCTGCTGATCCTTCAGTTGCCACTCGTGGAGCTGGTTAATTTCCCTGCTAAGAGTCTGCCTATACATTCATCACCCCTGGTAGAAGAAACTCCACAAGATTGATGTCTTGTTTGAGGGCCCAATGCCACAGTTCCTGAGCCTCTCTCGAGAGCGTTCTGGAATGCGTGCCTCCCTGCTTCCTGAGGTAGAACATCATGGTTGTATTGTCCGTCAACACCCTCACGACCGTGCCTTGTATGCGCGGCAAAAACGATTTTAGAGCCCAATTGAACCGCTCTCAGTTCCAGCACATTGATATGAAGACTCGATTCGTCTGGAGACCACTGACCTTGAACTTGGAAGGACCCCAGATGAGCTCCCCACCCTGTTTGAGAGGCATCCGTCACAATTGTAGCTTGAAATTCCGGCTCCAGTAACGGCATTCCTCGTGTCATATTGTCTGAGAGTTGCCACCACCGAAGCGCTTCCTGCAAGTCGCTGTTGATCACCACACCTTGCTGGACCATAATCCGTAACTTTGAGCCCACCGGTCTGCCAGAAATTCCTGCACTGGTCTCATGAAGAGATAACAGTCCTTCACCAACTGAATACATGACGCCATGGCTCCCAGCAGCGACATGTAGTGCCTGACCGATACTTTCGTTCGACTCTCCACTCTGCCGCTTTTTGCTTGAGTTCCTGAATTCTCTCGACAGAAGGCTTCACCAGACCTGACTGAGTCTGGAATTCCGTGCCCAAAAACACCAAGCTCCTGGAGGGAGACAGAAATGATTTTTCGAAGTTGACCGCGTAGCCCAACCGCTGCAACAGCTGCATGGCAACGTTGAGTCTTGCCTGCGTCACCGCCGGACACAAGCCTTGTATCAGTCAGTCATCCTGGTAAGGATAGATGTGATGGCCTTCTTGTCGGACCCACGCCGCCACCATCATCATTTCGTAAACGTCCTGGGAGACGATTTTAGACCAAAATGGAGCACTCTGAATTGGTAATGATTCTGACCCACCACAAACCGTAGGAATTTTTTGTGTCGTCGACACATAGGTATGTGGAAATACGCGTCTTGCAAATCCAACGACGCCAGAATTTTTCCTGGCTGCACCGACTGGACGACTTCCTGAAGTGTAAGCATCTTGAACTTCAGGCGTTGCAGAGTCTTGTTTAGGGCCCAAAGGCCCAAAATGGGTCGGCACTTGCCGTTGGTTTTTCTTACCACGAAGTAACGGGAGTAAACCCCCGGACCTCCCTCGGCCACTGGAACCAAATCTATAGTCCCTTTCTGCAGCATAAGTTCAACCTCCAAGATGTGAAGATGAGGTTGCGCAGAATACACGGGAGGAATGCGAAGTGGTGGGTCATTGAATTCTAAAGAGTGGCCCAGCCTGACCGTGTCCAATACCCAACGGTCCGATGTAATTTTTTCCCATTCGTAGATGTGTAGGGCCCACTCTGCCTCCCAGGACATATTGAAGACTGTCATTGCTGCGATTTCGTTTGCTTACTCTTGGTGGAAGAAGGCTGTCCTCCTTTCCTTCTGGATGTTGGAAAATCACGGCTTCTTCGTGTAGCCTGAACTGCTCGTCTGTATCCTTGTGAGGAGTATCCAGACTGATTGTAGTTTCGGTCTCTGGATGCGGCAAATTGAGAGATCCCCGAAGCTCCACAGAAAGAACGAAAGGGCCAAAACGGTCACCCGCTTTGTAAAGCTCCCAGTGACCTCGCCATATCGGAGTTCTCTTTCATGCCTTTGAGGGCTTCATCTATTTTTTCCCCAAACAATTGTTCACCCCCACAGGGCATGTCCAGCACCTTGCAATGGATCTCCGGCCTAAAGTCTGTGCACTTTAGCCAGGCCTGCCTCCTTAGTACCACACCATTATTTATCTGCTTGAACCCTGATTCTACTAAATCTACAGTGATGTTAATGCTGTGATGTGATGCCTCCTCACCTTCACGCACCAGCAGCATGGCTGCCTTTCAGTGTTCTTTGGGCAGATGTTCTAATATGGGGGCCAGCCGATGCCACAAATTTCGCGGTCGTAGCGTGCCATAATCGCTAACGAGTTAGCGGCCTTGACTGTCGTCGCCCCCACTGTTAAGACCAGTGGTCGAAGTGAGCGGGAGCGGTGCTCCTGTACTTTAAGTGACCTTTTACAGCTCCTATACTTTTACTTTAAAAAGTAACCATTCGAGAATGGTTTAGTTTTAAAATAAAAGTGTAGGAAGAAGTTGAAACTTGCACTTCAGTGCACTGCACTGAACATTCCCTTAAACAGGTGCAAGTGTTTGGGGGTGTGTATTGTGTGTGGGAGGGGACGTGGTGATGGGGTTTGTCAGGAGTGGGTGCAGGCCAGCAGGGAACATAGTTCCACTACTTTTTTTTCGTACACTTCGACCACTGGTTAAGACCTTCTTTCCGAAGGCATCTTGCCTTCTAGCTTCACTGTCAGGAGGGGTTGTGCACTTGTGCTGTGTTCTGGCTTTCCTGTTAGCTGCCGCTGACACCACTGATTCAGGAGTAGGTTGTGCAACCAAACACTTTGGCGTCGAATCCAGGGCCTTGAATTTTTTCTCCAACCTACCCTTAACTGCAGGCTCCGAAAATGGATGGCGCATGGTACGCAAGCCTTCTTGCCAAACATGGTCCAGGATCGGAACGGAGAAAACAGCTTTTCTTCTCTTTCCCATGTGGTCAAATAAACACTCTTTCCGTTCTTCCTCTGGGGTCAGACCAAACAACACAGGCTTTTGCCATCATGGCATGAAAAGCCACAATCTCATCCGGGGGAGACGGTTGCATTGGACTCCTAGGAGCCTCTATTTCTCCGTCAGACTCCCATGTTGGGTCTCTTGATGGTGACGATGAAATGTCCGAGATGGAGTCCCTAGGACCTTGGTCTGACTCGAGTCCTGTAGCTCACCCTCCTCCGGGTGGGCATGAGGAGGGTCTGTACCCATCGGCCAGAAAGCCGGCAACTCAGCCGTGGATGCTTAACATGGAGGGGCACCTGCCGCGTCGATAGGTGTTATCGGAGGCATAACCATAGGAGGCAGTCTGGAATCCAGCTGGCTTAAAAGGGACTGCAGTGTAGATAACACCTGAAGAGACGGCACCGATTGCAGATTCGACAGAGGAGACGCAGGTGGAACATTCTGCGCTCCCGTCGAAGGGCCCATTCATTTTAAGCTGAGATTTGTTTGATGAACCACAGGCTCTCGTTCCTCCTCCATCGACGACACAGAGGGCGGACTCCTGTTGCAGAAGGGTATGCGGTAGAATGGCGTCATACGGCGAAGGCTGCCAAGACCCTGGTACATCGACCGTCGACGATGAAAACCTGGGGCCCTCGTCGATTGCCGCCACTGGGGCCGCCGACACCACTGTAGAGACCGATAGTGCAGCCTGCAGTAAAGCCGTCGACGACGGGCCTCCCGTTGACGCCGCTGGCAGTTGTGGCGCAGACTTGTCAGGTGATCCCGCCTTTTCCGAGTCTCTGGACAGGTGCTTCGAAGATTCTCTGCTTGAGGCAGGCCTATGATGGTCTCTTGAGGAGGGGTGTCTCGAAGAGTCCTTTTTGTCCTTTTACGAAGAATTAGAAGATTTTTCAGGCTTTCGGGAGCGGTCAGATTGACCATGTTTTGACGATAAAGGAGCCCCTTCCATCAGATGTTTCCCCAAAGAGGGAAAACTCTTAGGGAAGCCGTGGCTTCATTGCCGGAGGCTAAGCCGACACCGACCGGCGAGGAACTGCGGGGGAAGGCCTCTCCGATGCTAGACTGCGCACTGATCCTACCTCAGGTGGAGGGTAGGCCCCTTCGTTCAGCCACGATATCAGACACGCCGATTGCGGTCCTTCAACGCTTTCTGCGAGAAACCTTTGCAGATGTCACAGGTATCCGCGGAGTGATGAGGGTAGAGGCAATAGAGGCAGTCCATGTGGCGGTCCCCTTCATAAATCTTTCATTCTGCACGTAGCACACGAGCGAAACAATGCTTTCCCCGACATTGGGAAAGAAATGACTACAACCCACAAAAGTGTAGAAAGCACGACACTTTGGAGACGGTTGAAATCTGAGAAGCCGCAGGGGTGGGTCTATTTATACCCTACGTCCTATTGGGTGGTGCGTAAGCGTTCCAAAAGGACGTCGATGGGACACTACAGTGTCAACGTTTTCCAAAGGAAAACACTTTTTTTAAAAAAAAAGACAGGGTTCCCAGCCTGACGACGGGGAATATTCTAAGCATGTGAATCCATGAAAGATCCAATGCTGGAAAATTGTAAAATCTGGGCTAAAGGAACCTTCTTGAACTTGTCCTTGCGTATGAACATTTTCAGTAGCCACAGATTCAGGATGGGGAGCAAACGCCAATCCTTCTTAGGCAATAGAGAATAGGTGGTGTACCACCCTGTCCACCATTCTGAGCGTGTAACTAGCTTGATCACACTTTGACAGAAGCCGACAGACCTTTAGTAGAATGGGGTCCGGAGACAAAGAGTTGGCCGGAGGGGTGGGTTGAGGGGACACTGAAGGAATGGAATCTGCAATGACCCCTCGCTGGGTACACCTTCCTCTACCTCTCGGGAAGCACCTGCCTTGCCCTATTACCAGGGCAGGCTGACCACAGCCCCTCAGAGCTAAGGCGATGAAAACCCACCCCCCCGAGAGGACAGCTGTGCGGAAGGCTGCACCGGTAGCCCCGAAGACTTAGCAGTCACCTTGGATGACTAGACCTTCTTTAGGGCCTAGTCAGCGATTGCTTGAACGGCATGTCCAACAACCTGGTCTGGACATCAGTCGCAAACAATCACATCCCCAGCCACGAGTGGCGCCTAACCGCTGTGCTAGTGGTCATGGCCCTTCCCACACAGTCCGCTGTGTCCAGTCCTAACTGCAGCATCTGGCCTGCCACCTCCTTGCTGTCCGAGACCAAGGATAAGAATCCATCCCTCATCTCTGCTTCCGGGAGCCACAATGGCCTGCGCCGTCCAAAGGAGAACTGTGCCATGGGGCAAGAGGAATTCATGGTCCACAGTGCAAGACTGCACGACACAGACACAATCTTGCCCCATGCGTCGAGCATCTTACTGTCCGCTGGAAGGCAGAAGTCTTCAGGCTAGCCGTCACGACCTGAACCATCAAGTTCTCTGATGAAGCAGGGAAGGAAAGGCAAGGCATTGTCCGATGAAGTAGCACAGTGTTTTCTCGCCAGATCCCTGTCCACTGCCAGAACAGATGCAGGTTTATCCCACACCTCTAATACGGGGCCTTCGCTATCACATTGAAGGGCAGGAGAGTCTTTCTTGGGGGCATCATCCAGAATATCGCAAAGTTTGCACTGAATCATGGACCTGGATAGAGCAGATGGCCCCAGAGTGCTCGTCACCATAGCCATCAATCGCTGGAAGGTGGCGTAAGGCTTTCCTGGGTTGGGAGCGGCAAAACATCCGTCTCCGGTGAGGTGTTGAGGCCACTGGCCCCCCTGAAGGACCTCTGCCAGACCCAGCATGTCCTCATCTTCCACATATAAATCTTCCAGGAAACCTCTCACTTCCCTACAACCCATAGGTTCAAGTCCAAAAGTGACCTGCCTGCCCTCCTCATCCTAGATGACGTACATCTAGGACATGAAGGGGGCCCTAGGTAGTGGGATGGGATTCCAGCAAAGCTGCTTTGTCCACGCCGATGACGAAAAAGCAGAGGCGGCCACTCTCGAAGGCGTGGTCTGTCTGAGCCAAGAGACCACCATCTTGTCCAGGCCAGAGCTCTTCTGCGTGCAGGAGTGGTCCCCAGAGGGTACCCTGCTGGTCGCAGGAGACTCAGTTGGACCCTGCAGTGATGTAGCCGGAGCCGACAACGCTTTTGCCAGCACTACAGGCACCGAGGTCAGAGCTGCCGGCGCCTTGGCGAAGATGTCCAACCTCTTCAGGCGGATGTTCTTCCATTCCTCTGGCGTGGATGACTAGGTAGGAAAGGTACCTGCCCCAAACACTCTGGGGACTCCCTGGAACACTGGCACTTCTTTGATGAGGAAGATTAATGCTAGTGCGAGGACTCACCGAGGGAGCGGGATCTCTCCTAATGCTGCTTCTTCTGGTCTTTTTCCTTGCGTAGAGCTGCTTGCTCTACGGAACGTTGTTCTGCGGCATGCAACCTTGACCAGTTAGTATCACAGTTTGCCTTGTGGACCAATGTGAAGATCTTTGCCACGCTCACCTGGAGGTACTTCAGGTGCATCAACTGGCCTGACCCGCAATCCTGGGTGTCATGATCCTCACCCAAGCAATATAAACAAATCTGGTGCAGATCCGAGACCAACATTTACCGGCCACAGTCCGCACACGACTTGACAGAGGCCTTGGATGGAGTAGGCATCGCTTATTAGAAAAATAGATTAAAAAAATAATTGACAAGCGTGTTCCTATCAGTGAACAGAGTACATGGAACAAAAAGGAACTGAAGTCACGGGGCACAGTGCCACTATGTATGCAGACCCCGACTTCATGTTCGGCACGTAGCAGTTCCAGCCATGTTAGTACAGAATGACATGGCCAAATGGGGGAATACATTCTTCTCTTCCTCATTGTTGTTTATTACTTGCTCCATGTCAGGTTGAGGTTGATAACAGGGAATGGGACCAGTAACCAGCAGAAAATAAAATGGAGTGAGGAGAGACTGCAGAAACACAAACTCTTCCCAAACCAAACAGCCAACCACACCCTCCAACACCAAAGAAAAGCCACAGGAAGAAAAAGCAGCCTGAGCCACTAGCTGCTACCATATCCACGACTTTCTGAAAGCACGCCGGAAAAGGAGTAGGCGCTTAGAGTTTTTAAAGCCTCTCATGTTTATCAGCTCTTGGGGAAAAGATTGGCACAGATTGGTGCATAGAGTCAGGTGAGCAATCCAGCCAATTAAAGGCTGAAGGGGAAGACAAACACCAGGACCTTAGTATAAAAGGAGAAAGAAAGGCAGAGTGTGGGTTGTTCGCGTGAGGCCAGGAGGTGAAGGTGGATCAAGAGCCCAGGCGGAGGAGTACTAGATAGCCAATTGCAGAATTTGAGCAGTGAGTAGGTGAGGTGTTTGTGAGGGAGAGTGGTGCCAGATGTGTGTGGGTAGTGTGGTGTAGGGAAAAGGCTGTTCAGACAGCTCAGAGGAAATATAGTGGAAGAGGAATAGGGGGTGAAGGTAGTAGCTACAGTGAGAAGAACAAGTTACTCTCTTACCTGGTAACGTTCTTTCGATGGCATGGTCCGACGACATATTCCATATCTATGAGAGTAATCACCACAGCTGTGCTGCTTCGGAAAATCTTTCGGCGTCTGCGTCCTGCGTCGATGACGTCGATACGCCGCCCTCGAGGACCTCCGACAGGCGACGTCACTGGATGTTATAAAAGTAGGACGCACGACGCCCGTAGCCTCAGTTGTAGTTTTTTCCCCAGAACATGTGGCACCAGTCTTCTGCCAGTCTGACCACACAAAGCCTTGCGGAAACGTAAGCTGCAATCGCATAAGAAATTCTGTAGCGGGCAAGGCAGGGAGGGAGCGATACGGAATACGTCGGACCATCCCATCGAAAGAACGTTACCAGGTAAGAGAGTAACTTGTTCTCGAGGGGATTGGGTCTTCCGACGTATTCCATATCTATGACAGACTCCCAAAGCAGTACCAATGCAAGGGGGAAGTGGGAAAAGAATTTAGAAAAAAATTTAGAAGGCCCAATCAAATTGCGGAGCAAAGGATCGCCTTGCCAAAGACCAGATCCCGCCCACGGATGGAATCGAGGGAGTAGTGACGTACAAAAGTATGGACCGAAGCCCAGGTGGCTGCATCACAGATGTTACAAATAGGAACACCCCTCTGTAGGGCAGGAGAGGCAGCCATACACCTGGTAGAATGGGCCCGCAAGCCGACCGGTGGGTCCTTACCCCGCCAAGCGCTAACACTCAGAAATAGCCAGAATAATCCAGCGAGACAAAGTCTACTTAGTCACAGCTTGTCCCAAACGCTTTCCAGCGTAACCAATGAAGAGTTGATCATCCACTCTGACCCGGGAAATGCGTGAAATATAAAAGCTTAAAGCTCTCCTAGGATCGAGCCTATGGAGCCTCTCCTCTTCCTTACCAGGATGCGGAGGAGGATGAAATGCCGGAAGAACAACCTTCTGGCCTAAATGAAATTCCGACACCACCTTCGGAACAAAGGAAGGACAAACTCTAAGGACAACCCTGTCCTTCTGAAATACAGTGAAGGGTGGCTTAACTGAAAGTGCCTGTAACTCAGTGACCACAACGAAAAATACAGTTTTAAGAGTTAACAGTCTCAAAGGGCATGAATGCAAAGGCTCAATGCAAAGGCTCAAACGGAGCACCCATCAGAAACTTGAGGACAAGGTTCAAATCCCAACCGGGCACCTGGAAAGGTGACGGAGGGAACACATTGAGCCCTTTTAGAAACTGATAAATTAAAGGAATTTTAAAATAAGAACACTCTTCAGACGAGCGCTTAAATATGGACAGCGCCGTCAGGTAACCTTTAACCGTACCCACTTGCAAGCCCCAGTGGGCTAAAGAAAGCAAAAAAGACAGAACCACAGGAATGTCACATGCAAAATGATCCACATTCTTAACCCTGCACCAGTCGCAGAACTTTCGCCAACGGCAACGGTACAGGGCCGAAAGCAACACCTCCATCACGTCTTCAGGGAGGTCCCAATCCTTACACCTCAATCTTTCAAAAACCAAGCGTGAAGGTTGAGGGATCTGACCTCTGGATGGAGAACCTGACCCCCCCTCCCGTGACAGCAGATCGTCTCGGTAGGGAAGACGACGTGGAGGGCAGATGGACAAATCAAGAAGGTCTGGGTACCACGTCCTCCGGGCCCACGCCGGAGCAATGAGGATCATCCGGAAACCGAACATTCGCAACCTCCGCAGCACTTGCGGGATGACGGGGACTGGAGGAAACGCGTACAGCAGTGGGAATGACCACTCCGCCACGAACGCGTCCCCAAGGCTCCTTGTGGAGGAAATTCCCACGAGCAGAACCTTTCGCACTTCCGGTTGACACTGGAGGCGAAGAGATCCACTTGAGGGGTCCCCAAAAAGGGCGAAGATCTCCAGGAGAATCTCCTGAGCCAATTCCCACTGGTGAGAGATTGCGCTCTGCCTGCTCAGAGCGTCCGTCTCGTTTTCGTCCCCGGCCATATGAACTGCTGAGATCTAAACTTCCTGCTGGATGTACTGGAGCCTCCGAGTTGGTGTCAAATGGGACTTCTTTAAGTTGAGGGAGAAGCCCAGCTTGTGGAGGGAGTGGCAGGTGACGGACAGATGATCCAGGACTTGTCCGGGAGAGCGCGCCCTGATCAACCAATCGTCGTGGTAGGGGTAGACGTGAATCCCCTTTTCCTGAGATGCGCTGCCACCACTACCATGAGCTTGGTGGAGACCCTCGGGCGGAGGTCAATCCGAACGGCAGGACTCGAAACTGAAAGTGTGAGTCGCCAACCGCGAACCTCAGGTACTTCTTGTGCTTTGGATGGATCGGCACATGAAAATAAGCATCCTTGAGGTCGAGAGACACCAACCAGTCCTGAAGTTGAAGGGCCTGGAGGACTTGAGAGAGAGTAACCATCTTGAACTTGCCCTTCCTGAGGAGTTTGTTCAAACAGCGCAAGTCCATGATGGGTGTCAATCCCCCGTATTTCTTGGAAATCAAAAAATAAGGGGAATACCATCCCTTGTTCCTCTCCGCTACAGGCACCAGTTCTATGGCGCCTTTCTCCAGCAGAGATTGAATTTCCTGCGCAAGGAGCGGATCCGGACTCTTCCAAGAGATTCCCCGGTGGATTGTCATGAGGCCTCTGCCGGAAACGAAGACAGTAGCCGTGGGCTACGATCTCCAGAACCCAAACATCTGAAGTAATGGCATGCCATTCTACAAGATGCTGCGCCAGCCTTCCCCCAACCGGCGAACCATGGGACATGGCCTCATGACTGAGCTGAAGCGGCTGTGGCGTTGCCTGAGGGGAAAAGAGGCAACTGCCCGAGCGGCCTTGGCACCTCGAGTACCTTGTTTTCCACCTCTGGCACTCCTACGGTGGCCCCTTTGACTGGCAGCGCCTCTCGCTTTACCAAAGGATGAGTAATAATGAAAGGAACCTCCCCTCCATTGCTGTCCCTTAGGACGAAAAGGCAGAGGTTGTCGAACTGCAGCACCCAACGACTTCACTGCAGCTTTGGAGGTCTGCAACCTCTCAAGGCTCTCAGCCTTGCTGCCAAAAAGATGTTCACCGTCAAAAGGCATGTTGAGGAGTCGGGCCTGCACATCAGGAGCAAACCCAGACTTCCGCAACCACGCAAAACTGCGTATTACGGTGCTCGCTGCCATGGACCGACTGACGCAATCTGCCATGTCCAAACCCGACTGAACGGCCTCACACAGGGCATCCTTGCCAGCCTGGACCATAGCAAGGAACCCATCCCGTTCATCCCCTTCGGGAGTATGTTCAGCCGCCAAGGAAACAGTTCCACAGAGTGTACGTGAAACGAGACAAGGCACATACAGAGTTGGCCGCCTGAAGCGCCATACCCCCTGAAGAAAACACTTTCTTCGCCCAACCATCAAAACGCTTGTCGTCCCTATCAGGAGGGATGGTAGGATACAATGCCTGCTTTGCTGGGGCTGTAGCCGCCTGAACCACCAACTCTCCGGAGTGGGGTGCTTGGTCAAGTAGCAGGGGCCGCTACTGGCTGGGCGGTATTTTTGCGTCAAAGACTTGCCCACTGCCGGGAGACTCTTCGTAAGCAGTCCAAGCCGCCACCACCCTCCTCTGTAGAGCCATTTGGAACGGCAGTACCGGGTCAGTTGGTGGACCTTGGTCGAGGATATCCGTAAGGTCATCCTGAAGAAAATCCCCTGGGGGAGCAGACCACCCCCAAGTACTCGGTAACCCTAGACATAAGGCGCCGGTATGAGGAGTCGGCATGAGTGCCAGGCTCAGGCCTACAAAACTCCACCTCCGGAGAGGTGTCCAGACCACTGGCGTCGTGCAGGGACTGACGCAGGTCCTCAATTTGGCTATGGCCTGAGAGAATCTCATCTGGCACCGTATCAGGAACCATGCCATCATCAGAGCCCTCATCCACCTCTGAAATGTACTCAAGATGGCGGTAAGAGGGCACATGGATTCCTCATCCATGACTCACTGCCAAAACAGTACGAAAAATCTGGAGGGAGGAGAGCAAGGAAATCGCTTAATCAGAAAACTCTGGAGGACCGCCATACCAAAACCAGCATCCAGGCCGGAAAGGTAATAGAAGCAGTACATACTAAGCGAAAGTGTGCAGACACCCCCAAATTGCTGCCTGGTAGATGCCCAGGACAGGGACTCCGCTCTGCAGAGCAACCTGCCACTCCTCAAGAGACTCTCCGGCAGATCCTTTCCTGCAAGATCGTAGCATTCTGACTTTCAGAGAATGATCCACCTTGACAAGGTCTATTTAGATAGCCTGGCCAGCATGGGCACCAGTGTAACCACCGAAAGTGTGTCATTTTTCCTAACCTCTCATCCTAGAGACGTAGTAGTGGAGGGCCGGTACAGGGTCCAGCAAAGGTAATTGCTCCTCTATCTTAGAAGGATGAGGTGGATGAAAAAACCAGGAAGATGGCTCTTCAGAGAGATATAAATCCAAGACCACTTTTGGAAGAAAAGAGGGTCTCACTCTTGTCACCTTCTACTTAAGGAAAATCAAGTAGGGAGGGATAACCGATAACACCTGGAGCTCACTCACCCATCTGCAGGCTCGCTTGGGCCAAGGACAGCAAAACATCCAAAACAGGGGATAATGTTATGTTATTGGGCATTTGTAAAGCACCTTTTACCATTGTTATGCTTCCAAAACACTGTGGGTTGAACGCCCTCGGGGACAGTAGAGAGTAGTGTAGTAAAACATGCAAGGGTGCACTCAGTAGGTGTGCAGCCAGTGTGCAATAGGTGGTGTGTAGTTGCAGACTAGTGGTAGGTGTGATGCAGTGGTTGTGTAAGATCAGTAGAATGTGTGCAGCAAGACCAATGGACTATGGTATCTGCATTCTGGTGGCGCAGGTGTTGAATTATGTTGTGTGCAGCTAGGCCAATTTCGAGGGGTATAGCTGCGTTGTAAAGACTGTTGAGGTGAACAAGGAGGCGTCTAATTATGTGTGTAGCTAATCCGAATTAATCGATGTGTGTAGCTGCATTCTATTGATTCTAGGTGCAGAGGCAAGAGTTAGCATAGTGGTGTCTTTGAGTGTCTGCGTTTTCCTGGGGGACCTTGTTCCTGTTGAGCTTCCAGTGCCTGTCGAGGGCATGGTATCTTCCTGTTGCTTGATGGGTCAGATTGTTTTGGCGAAGAATGATGGGTGGCGACAGGCAGATTCGTCCCATAACTCATGTAGTCACTGTATAGGTGCTAGCGACGTCCTTGGTCAGCAGTTCTGCTAAGTAGAATCCCTGATAGTTCTACTAGGGCATTCTGAGATAATTGGGATTAGCAAACAATATTCCTTGCTATATAATTCTCCACAGGAATTTCCAGATGTGCAGGATTACCAAGATAAGGCATTTCCTGGACTGATAGTGTAGAGCTTATTTGCAGGGCAATTATCAAGTTCATAAGTGCTATTAGTGCATGGGTTGCTATTTCTGCTAGATAGATAACCGGTAGGTAGTTCTGCTATGTACATTCACTGGTAGGTGTGATTAGCAGAATAAACTCCCCTCTGGTATCTAGTTCTGCTCTTGGATTTCCAGGTGTGTAGAATTAGCAGGCATGTGCCTTCTTGGACTGATTGCATAGTGCGTAATTGCATAGCCTTGATCATGAGTGTTATTGGTGCTTGGGTTACGAGTCCAGCAAAATCGCCACAGATTAATGGCTATAAGTAACTCTAGGCCTCAGAGCAGACAGGATTTAGGGTCTAGAGATTCCCCCTCTCTGCATCAAGCCGAAAATGTTTACCATCTGCAGGCATAAATAGACTTCGTAGCGGGTCTCCGAGCTGAAAGGAGCACATCAAGGATGTCATCCAATAGTCCCAATTCTTGGATTGCAGCCTTTCAGTAGTCAAGCATGAAGGTCTGATTGGGAGAGCAAGTCAACCTTCCTCGGAAGGCACCTGGTAGGGCAGATGGACATGTGAAGCAACTCGATGCCACGTTCTCCGGGCCCACTCTGGAGAATCAGGATTAACGTTTTTCTCAACAGACGCAATCTCCTTAGAACCAGCAGAATGACAGGGATCGGTGGGAAACGCACAAAGGAGGTCGAAAGTCGACTCGCGTGCCATTGCGTCCCCAGAGCTCCTGTATGAGGAAATTCCACAGAGCCTAACAACTTGCACTCCCTGTTCAAACTGGAAGCGAAGAAGTCCACTTGAGGAGTTCCCCAAAAGGAGATCTCCTCCCCGAGAACTTCCTAGCAGAGCTCCCATTCATGTGAGGCCAAAGTAGGTCTGCTCAAGGCATCCACTGTGACATTTCTTCTGGCCAGATTAGCTGCCGTTAAAGAGAAGCAGTTCTCCAGAGTGCAGAACCACAGTCCAATTGCTTCTCTGCGCAGAGGCAAGGACGCCACACCAACTAGCCTGTTGAGGTAGTGCATGGCCACTGTTGTCCATCAGGATTAGCACAGTCTTGCGCCTCAGAGGGAAAGAAGGCGAAGGAACAAGTTACTTACCTGTAACTGTTGTTCTCCAGCATGGGTCTGGCATGGATTCACATGCTCATGAATATTCCCAGTCGTCAGGCTGGGAATCCTCGGTAAAGAAAAAATCAGTATCAGTTCGTTTCTGATCTGTCTTTCGTAGTAGTAACCAATCACTGATCTCTGCGTCATACTGACCACAGCCAATGACTGCCCTCTACCTAAGCCCCGCCTCTGGCAGCCATCTTCAGATTTGGAAGCACGTGAAGTGGCAGTATGACCAAGTGAAGAGCCGCAGAGGGGTAGGCGGGAGGGTTCGCATGTGAATCCATGCCAGACCCATGCTGGAGAACAACAGTTACAGGTAAGTAACTTGTTCCTTCTCCAGCATGGGCTCTGGCATGGATTCACATGCTCATGAATAAAGAATACATAGGAGTACCCACATGCACAACCACAGGAGGTGGCAAAGGCTCAACATTAAGCATCACATCAAACTCAACATTAAGCAATCTTACCTCCTCACCAGGCTCACCTCAGGCGAACAGGTTGCGCAGCACTGCTTGGCCGACCCTGGACTCCTCCCTGGAATCCCGATCGACACAGTAGAATTTCGTGAAGGTGTGCGTCGACCTCCACGTAGCAGCCCTGCAAATGTCCAGCAGGGGCACACCAGATAGGAACGCCGTGGTAGCTACGATCGCTCTGGTGGAATGTGCTCTCGGACGGCCAGGCAGCAGTCGGTTTGCCAACCGGTGACAGTACATGATACAGCCGGAGAGCCATCTGGAAATGGAAGCCTTCGAGAGAGCCTTCCCCTGATTGACAGGTCCAAAGTTCACAAAGAGTTGTGACGTCTTCCGAAAACACTTTGTGCGGTCCACGTAGAACTTCAGCGCTCTAGCCACATCCAGAGAGTGCAAAGTCCTCTCAGCCGGCGACGAAGGCGACGGGAAAAACACAGGCAACACCAAGGGTTCGTTGAGATGGAAGTCCGACGGCACCTTGGGCATGAAGGAGGGGTGCGTCCTGAGCACCACCCTTGTGTCGTGAAAAGTCAAGTACGGGGCCTTGAAGGAAAGGGCCTGGATCTCTCCCACCCGTCGTGCGGAGGTGATGGTCACAAGAAACGCTGTTTTCCACGACAGGAACTTCAACGGGGCCGAGTGCAGAGGCTCGAACGGAGGTCCCATGAGCTTGGTCAGCACCACGTTGAGCTCCCACGCCGGGGCCGGAGCCTTCACCGGCGGGAACGATCTGAACAGTCCCTTCATGAACTCTTTCACCAGACGGTGAGACCACAAGGACGTCCGCCCCGTGGTTCTGGTGTATCGGGAGATCGCAGCAAGATGAATCTTGATGGACGCGTGTGCCAGTCCAGCTTTGGCCAGCGTCAACAGGTACGGCAGTACTTGGGGAGCCGTAATCCTTAGAGGGTTAATCTTCTGTGCGTGGCACCAGACAGAGAACCTCTTCCATTTGTGTCCGTAGCATTTAAGAGTCGAGGACGCCCTGGCCTTTGCAAGAACCTCTCTGCAGTCGGCCGGTATGTCGTATCCTCCAAACTCTAGCGCTGCAGGAGCCAGGCCTGCAAGTTCAGCGACTTCGGGTCGTGGTGGAGGATGGCGCCTCCTTCCCTGGAGAGCAGATCCACGTCCACTGGCAGCTTGATTGACGGGGACGCTGACAAGTCCAGAAGGTCTGGGAACCATATCTGCCTCGGCCACGCAGGTGCGACGAGGATCATCCTGCACCGTGACCTCTTGAGCTGGTTGATGAGCCGGATCAGTTGTGGCAATGGAGTGAACGTGTATAGGAACAGGCCCTCCCAGGGGAACGAGAAAGCATCGCCCATGCTCCTCGGCTGGGGAAACCTGCTGGCGAACCTCCGGCACTTGGAGTTCGTCGCCGTCGCGAACATGTCGATCTGGGGTGTGCCCCACCGTCGGAAGAGGCGATCCACTAGATCCTGCCGTAGTTCCCACTCGTGGCACGAGCGCAGCTCCCTGCTGAGTGAGTCGGCGATGGTGTTTTTTATCCCTGCCAGATGAAACGGCACCAGAAACATCCTTTGGGCGACGGCCCAATGCCACAGGTCCTACGCCTCCTTGGACAGTGCTGGGGACCTGGTTCCGCCCTGTTTCCTGATGTAAAACATGGTGGTGGGGTTGTGGGTGAAGATCTCACCACCTTGCCCTTGAGGGACGGAAGGAAGGACCTGAGGGCCCAGAACACTGCACAGAGCTCCAGGACGTTGATATGGAGGGACTTCTCCGTCGGGAGCCAAAGGCCTCTCGCGTGCAGATTTTCGGTGTGCGCTCCCCACCCTTCCAGGGAGGCATCCGTGGTCACTGACTCCTGGTGCCCTGGGGTCTGGAAATCCATGCCCGCCGTCAGATGCGCGCGGGTGCCCCACCACCGGATCTCTCGTCGGAAACTCTCGTCGAGTGTGATCCTCTCCTCGAAGCCGCCCGTCGTTTGGATCCAGCGCGCGTTCAGGAACTCCTGCAACGGGCGCATCCGGAGCCTGCACATGGGAATGAGGTAGATGCAAGAAGACATTCCGAGGAGGGACTTTATGGACCTCACCTTGGCCGCGTCGGAAACCAACATCTGCTGTACCTTGCCCAGGATGGACCTGGTCCTTTCCTCCGACGGGGAGGCCAGAAGGGACACTGTGTCGAGCTTCGCTCCCAGGAACAGTGCGTTTTGCGCGGGTACCAGGTGGGACTTGGCGTAGTTCACAGAGAATCCCAGGTCCGTGAGAAGTTGGACGGTCCTTGCCGTGTGCTCCACGACGAGCTCCCTCGTCTTGGCTCGGATGAGCCAGTCGTCCAGGTAGGGGTAGACGTGGATCCCCTCTCGGCGCAGCTGCGCCGCCACTGGTGCAAGGCACTTGGTGAATACCCTGGGTGCCGACCGTAGACCGAAGGGAAGGGCTCTGAACTGATAGTGACGCCCTTGGACCATGAACCTGAGGAATTTTCGGTGCCCCTTTAGGATGGGAATATGGAAGTAGGCCTCCTCCAAATCCAACGACGACAGGAAGTCGCCCTCCTCCAGCTGACCCAGGACGTGCTGGAGGGTGACCATCCGGAACTTCTGTGCCTTGATGAACTTGTTCAGCCGTCGTAGGTCTAGTATGGGGCACCATCCTCCCGTCTTCTTCTTCACGAGGAAGTATCTTGAGTAAACTCCGGAGCCCCAAAGCCTCTTTGGGACGAGTTCGATGGCGCCCTTCCTTAGCATCGCCCTTACCTCCCGGAGAAGCTGAGGGACGTGAAGCTCTTTCCTGGCCACAGGGGGGACGCGCGGGCCCTTCTTTGAAACTCGAGCGCGTGGCCCTGGGCTAGGGCTTCCAGCACCCAACGGTCGGTGGAGATGGACTCCCACACGCTGACGAAGCTCGCCAGCCGGCCTCCCACCGGGGGTGCTTCGGTGGGGGCCCGACCCCACGGCCGGTTCAATCCTGCTTAGACGAGGCTTTGCCGCCTTGACCTCCTTGGCGACGACGGCGGGGACCGCCTGACTTGCCTCGTCCCCTGTAAGCTTCTTGAGACGACGAACGGGCTGCTTGACGGTAGGTGGAAAATCCGCCGCCGGAACCTTTGGAGGCGCCCTTGCCTCTGCCGCTCCGAAAGGGCGGCCGCCGTTGCTGGAGAACCCCGAGAACCCGGGCTGTCTCCGTGTCCGCTTTAATGGCTTGAAGGGAATCGTCCACTGTTTTCCCAAACAGGTTGTTCCCATCGAACGGCATGTCTAGGACTCTGGTCTGTACGTCTTGACGGAAGTCAGTAGCTTTGAGCCATCCACGCCGCCTAAGGCACACGCCGTTGCCCAACTGGCGAAATCCAGTGTCGGCGATGTCCGTCGCAATAGTGATGGCGTGGTCCGACGCCACCTCACCTTCCTGCAAGATCTCCAGGGCATCCGCCCTCTTGTCGTCCGGTAGGAAGTCCAGCAGGGGAGCCAGCTTGTACCACAGCTCCCTGTCGTACCGGGCTATGATAGCCAAGGCGTTAGCCGCCTTAATCGTCGTCGCTGCAGACGAGATGACCCTGCGCCCCATCGTGTCCAATTTCTTTCCCTCGCCGTCCGGCGGGGAAGTAGACGTGGAGGCCGCACCCCCCCCCCGCTTTCTTCCTGGCCGCCGCGGAGACGACGGTGTCCGGGGTAGGCTGCGCCCAGAGGCACAAGGGGGCCGTGTCCGGGACCCGGTACTTCTTCTCGTACCGGTCTCTTCTAGCCGGCGTCGTGGATGGGTTCTTGAGGAGGGCAAAGCCCTCATCCCAAATATCGTCCAGTAGAGGTACCGCAAGGACCGTCTTCCTCTTGGCCTCGCGCCGCTGATAAAGGAAACCTTCCTTCTTCTCCTCAGGGCAGAGCTGGAAGAGCTCAGATGCCCTGGCGATCATGGAGTGAAAAGATCCAATCTCGTCGGGGCGTCCTCAAAGGTCTTAGAAGACCGCTCGGATTTCTTCTTCTTCTTCTTCTCGCCGGACGGGCTCTTCCCTTCCAGCCAGTTGGCGAGACGTTGATGGCGGTCCTTCATGGTCCGCTCCGACATGTTGCCGCAAAACGCACAGTCCTTCTCCACGTCCGTCTTGTCTTCATGTAGGCAGTAAAGACAAAAGGAGTGACATTCTGCAGCTGGCATCCAGGGCAGACCCTGAACAGCTTTCCGGGCGTCGAGCTTCCCTTCTCCTGGGCCATGACCGAGATGGGCCTGAGAAACTTCTGGAGTCCTCCAAAAGCGTAGCTCGACGAATCTTCACCCTTGAGGGGTGTAGACAAATCCGACACGGGTCCCCGTTGATCGGATGGAGAGTCGGTGGAGCTTGAGGCTCTTTTGACCGAAAAAACATAGTTTTTGAGAAAAAACGTGAAAAAATAGCACTAACGCTTGAGAGCAATAGCACGAGGATCCCAACACATGAACGTGCGGTAAAAATCTGAAGATGGCTGTCAAAGGCGGGGCTTAGGTAGAGGGCAGTCATTGGCTGTGGTCAGTATGACGCAGAGATCAGTGATTGGTTACTACTACGAAAGACAGATCAGAAACAAAACTGATACTGGTTTTTTCTTTACCGAGGATTCCCAGCCTGACGACGGGGAATATTCATGAGCATGTGAATCCATGCCAGACCCCATGCTGGAGAACAGGGCTAGCCTGATCGCCCGCAAGTTGATGGTTTCCTGAGACTCAGCAGGAGAAGACAGTCCGCTCACTATCGGATCTGGCAGGTGAGCGCTCAAACCAGTCAGAGAAGCGTCCATGACCACCATAAGGGGTCATAGTTGATGAAACAATGCACCTCTCAGCAAGTGGTCTCATAGGGCACACCAGTCTAGCTCCTGAGCTACCTGGTCCGAGATGAGTAAAATGTCTGACATGTGGCTCAAACGCCAACCATTGGCAACGGAGAAGCCAATTAAGTGATCTCATGTGCAGCCTTGCCTTTGGTACCATTAGGATGCAAGAGGCCTAAAAAGGCAGAGGCTGGGACTTATTACCGGGACTGGAGGGCATGGACCATCCGAAAGATGTTCGCCACTCAATCCTGGGGCGGGAATACCCTGCCCAGACGAGTGTCTCCGACTGCACTGATAAATCAGAGAGACTGGAACAGCTTTTTGAAGTTCAGGGAAAAGCCCAAGCTGTGCAATAAGGTGCATGTGCAGAGAAAGTTCTCTGCTAGTAGGTTGATGAAAGCCCTGCAAGCCTAAGAAAGGCTGATCGCAATTAATCAGCACATCGAAGTAGGCATCCTGAAGGTCTAGTGATATGAACCAGTCCTACAGATCAAGGGCTTGCCGGATCTGGGCTAGTGTAACAATCTTGAATTTGTCGTTGTGCAGGAACACATTCAATAGCCTCAGATCCAGAAAGTGATCTAAGTCCCAACCCTTTGGCACTTGAAAATAGGTGGAGTACTAACCCTTGCCTTGTTCCCAGTGCACCACCAGTTCCATCAAGCCCTTTGAGAGAAGCTGACTGACTTCAAAGACAATAGGATCTGGAGGCAAGGGCAATGGTCCAGAGGAGACTGAAAGGGAGACAACCCTGTTGAACGACTTCTAAGGCTCAAGTATGAGTTCAGTGCTGTGGATAGAGATATTGGGCGTTACCGGGACATTAATATGTGCACGCCAAGGAAAGACATCTCAAAATTTGAATACCTGAAGCAGACCGGGAGATGCGCCTGTAATGTGGATAGCGTCCTCAGGTGCCATCCGAAGAAAGTATGGGTTGGTCAAAGAAAAAAAGTGATAAATGAACGTCCCTACACAGTAAATAAGAATAAGTATTTGAGATGATTGGAGGGGTAGTGATAACAGACGGAAGCCATTTTTGAATATTTGTTTGCCCTGATGAAGTCTGAGCCATAATACAATGAACGCATGTGTATGAGAGTATCGCATTGAAAGGGTGAAACATTTTGTCAGCATTCTTTTTGAACAACTTCTAGCAGCGGGATTAGAAGAGAAAGAATGGACCCAAGATACATGGGTTTTGTGAATTTCTCATATACAAAGAACTGACAATTGTACTGTAGTGTCTACAATCTATGAAATGTGAAAAGAAGCAGCATAAGTTCAGAAAAACAGTAATCAGATGGCGGGAAACCCAACCAGGTCTCTGATGTAGACAAACCAAACTAGGATATTGCAGAAGAGGCACTTTGATTTACTAACCCCAATGTGCACTTCATATGGTGTTTGCACTTTATGCATAGTTTGCACTGATTTGTAGGATTTGCCTTTGTCTAGGTGTTTGTATAGATTTCAAGGTATCAAATTAAAGTTGTGTATATGTTTGTGTTGTACATTTTGTTATTAACACTGCACCTCCAAAGCTCAGGACATCATGAACAACCTTGTCACTCACTCCTCCTCCTCGTCTCACCAGAAAAAGTCACCAAAGCTATCCGCTCTATGAGGTCTCTTCCAAACAGGTGGCCCCTTGCTCATCCAGAACCATCAGGGACAACATTAGCTCACTTCCCTTAGACTCGCTGATCTCTAACAACTCCTTTGCTACAGGCACTTTCCCTTCCTCTCTCAAGCATTCGCTTGTGGGCCCCCTCCTTAGAAAACTGTCAGCAGACCCTTCCTGTCCAGCCAACTACCACCCTATCTCCATCCCCCCCTTCCTGAGGAAACTGCTGGAGGAGTTGGCCCAGTTCTAACTCAACTCTCACACTGAACTTGGTGGTCTCCACAACCATCAATCTGGATTAAGAGCATTCAGAGGCATGGAAACTGCTCTTCAGAACACCCGTGAAGAACTGCTATGCATTTGACACGGTCAACCACTCCATCAGCATACAAAGGCTCCACGACACTTGCTATCTCGGAGCTGGCACTGGACTGGCTGACCTCCTTCCTAACTGATCGCTCCTCCCAAGTCATCCTGAACACCTTCTCTCCTACTTCCTTCTACAACTGTGGGGTCTCCCAAAGCTCTATTCTGTTGCCTTGGTTCTAACATCTACCTTACTCAGCTGGCATTCCTCATCTCCTCCTACCCCAACTTCCAGAGTTATGCGGACAACCCAAAACTCCCTGCTGACCCTCCTGCACCGTCCATCATCCACAACTGCCTTTCTGCCATCAAAGTCTGGTGCACGTCCAATGATCTCTGCCTCAATGGCAGCAAAACTAGGATCCTTCAAATTGGGACCCCGGTTCCCAACTTCTTCGCTTCACTCTGGCCTTCCTCCACGGGCTCTCCACCTGCTCCCTCTTCTGAAGCCAGAAACCTTGAAGTCATCTTAGATGACTCTTTCCTCCCTCGCACTCAGGACATTGCCAAGAAGTCCCACTTTCAGCTCTTCCTTCTCAAAGGAATTCTACCTTCCTGCAGAAGCTCCATGTTACCTGAGCCCTGGTTCTCTCTAGGCTTGACCATTGCAATATGCTCCTCCTGAATCTATCTTCTTCTACTCTGCGACCCCTCCAGCTAATCCAGAATAGGGCAGCAAGATTTATCCTTGGTCTCAAGCCCACAGACTGTATCTCTCCTGCCATAAAAGGTCTTCACTGGCTCCCGGTTGCTTCACGGATTAAATTCAAATCCCTCTGCATCATCCACAAGGCTATCTGGGGCAGGGGACCACACTATCTGCAGCTCTCTCTTACTAAATATTCCCTCCTCTAGACCTCTGCGCTCCTCTGATACCAAGTGTAAAGCCGTTTGCTAAACAGAGAGCAGGAGGTTGATCACTTTCCTCAGCTGGCTCCCTTCTTTGGAACTACCTCTCACTCCTTCTTGGTCTTGAGCAGGACTTTCTTGAATTCCAGAAGCGCCTAAAGACTTTCTCCTTTACCTCCTCCTTCCATCTCTCTTCTGCTAATCCCACTGTTGCTCGCTTGGTGTTCAGGGCCCTTATGCATCCTCGTGGACCTGACCTCCCAATACGAATCGCCCCCAGCTTCTGTCTATCCTCAGCACTTGCCTCGGCTCACCCTCCACCCCTGGAGGCTCGCACTTACCTTAAATTACACTTGACATGTTGCTCACCCATGAGCACCCCAGCACCTATCCCATTCCCCCTCCCTTCTGCACTTGCACGTTCTGAACACGCACAAGGAATAGTAGGTTTTTCTTCCCCTCCACTGCATTTAATATTTATTTTAAATGTTTCTCATCGCCTTGTCCCCTCCCTTTTGCCCGGTGGGCGCTTATTTACTTCCTGTATAAGCGCCTAACAAGTGAAAAATAAATCAAATAAATGATGACTAAATTGTGTTTTTAAAATTCAACCACAAAGGGCCATCTATGGTGAGATTGAGATATCCGTGTATTTTCAAACAGGTACATATAAATAGCTTAAAAGGGAGGGGTAGCTCGCCATCTGCTATAGTTTTAGGGCCAAGTATCAGAAATGGTCTTTACCCAGTCAGTGCTGAACAAGGAACCCCCCAAACTTAAGTATATTTGTAACGCGCGAGCCATGGACCCGTAGGCATCAGGGCGCAACAGACAGACATGACATAAACCGAGACCTATTCATTATCCACCTGATCTAAGAGATTCCCAATTGCTGATTAAAACAGCAGTGTTTTCAACTTCTTAAACAGATCTATGGAATTCTGGCATCTAAGATCCAGAGGCAAATTGTTCCAAGCCTTAGGAGCTGCAATATAAAAGGCCCCCTTTTCAGCCTTCACGCTCCTGCACCTGGGAAGCATCAGCTGTTCCTGGTTAATGGATCTGAGATTTCTCCTGTGTTTTATTCCCCGGTGAGATCTTGCAAGCAGAGGGGCATTAAGCCCGGTCTACATTTGAATGTAATAACTAATAGGCGGAAAAGAAGTTAGCTTCTACAGGCAGCCAGAGCAATGCTCGTTTTGTGGCAGAAACATGGTCTCTCCGGGCTAAACCCATGACCACACGCGCTGCCCCATTTTGAACCACCTGCAGCCTATTACAATCCGTTTTACTCAGCCCAGCAAGAAGGCTACAACAATAGTCTATCTTGGCTCATACTATTGCTCTTGCATTGATCCGAGTGATAAAAGGTCTGAGGTGGGCTAAGAGATTGATGTAATAGACTGACGCTGACACAAGGCTCCCAACATGTGCCTTCATATTGGGATGTTGATCAAATAGGATGCCTAAAGTTTTAACCTTCTTTTGAGGAGTTATCTTTATATCACCTATTTGAAAGTTCACATAGGATGGGCCAAGCTTTGATAAAATGCCATGGGAGCCAGGAGCCAACAACCAGCAACTCAGTCTTTTCTCTGTTCAGCACCAGATTGTTATGCACCATTCAGCTCTCTATGAGGACATAAATACTATTCAGCTTTCCTGCGTCATTTACATGTGTTCCAGAAATGGGGATGACACATTGTGTGTCATCTGCATAATTTGTGAACACCAGCCCCTCGTTTCAAGAGGGCAAAAAAGGATGCCATCAATATAATATATAAGCAGGTCGAGATACATGATCCCTGCGGCACACCAATTTTTTATGTTATAGGTCGAGCTACTGCCCCCTCATGATACACTCTGCTCTCACTGTTATTTAAGAATGAGGCTATCCAGTGAGCGGCGGTCAGTGAAAAATTTGCCACTTCCCCCAACCTGGTGACCATGATCCAAAGGTCCGCCAGGTCGAAGGCAGCCAACAAATCAATCAGCATGGATAATTTATTTGTATCCAAACTTTCCAAGAGCCTATACTTGAATTCAAGTAGTGCAGTCTCCGTTCCAAACCCCTGCCTAAACCCTGATTGGTGACAATTAAGAATGGGGAATTTCTTCAAATGATCTGCAATTTGTATGTACGTACAAGATCCAATATTTTTAACAAAAAAGTGTTGGTAATTTGCCTATAATTGAGCGGAGCATCAGTGGGTAAACCAGGTTTTTTTCAAAATGGGAGTAACCCATGCCTTTTTTTAGATCCAAGGGTACCTGACCTTAATAAGGGAGGTATTCCCAAACTTGCAAATGGCTTAAATCATGGGAGGACAAGTTTTCATTATAATGGCTGAGCACGTATCACCCTTACATTTTGTGACTGATTAGCGACCGTTATGGTAGAAAAATTTAATTGGAGTATTGATGAACATCTAGCATGAACATCTTATGTCACCTGAAGCAGTGGTTTGGTTTTCATTCTTTTAGGCTATGTCTGACCTTATACCGTTCAACTTTCCCTGCATGGCTTTCTAAATTTCCAAACACCATGTTGCATCCTTTACTAACAAACCAGAGTCGGGGGAGTCGTAGTTTCTTGTTCCTTCAGGATCCTAACGAGCTCTTCAACATTGGTGCGCTCAGTATTCTAGAGTTCAAGGAGTTTTTCTTTCCTGCCAATGCTCCTTGGGTTAGATTTCAGACACAAAACAGTTTCAGAGTAGAAGATGGAACAAGTTATTTACCTGTACTGTTCTCCAGCATGGGTCTGGCATGGATTCACATGCTGATGAATATTCCCCATCGTCAGACTGGGAATCCTCAGTAAAGAAAAAAATCAGTTTCCTGTCTGAACTGTCTTTCTCCTAACAACCAATCACTGGTCTCTGGGTCATACTGCACCCAGCCACTGACTGCCCTCTACCAAAGTCCCTCCTCTGGCAGCCATCTTCAGATTTGGTAACACGTAAAGTGGCAGTAGGACCAAGAGGAGGAGCCGCAGAGGGATAGGCAGGAGGGATCGCATGTGAATCCATGCCTGACCCATACTGGAGAACAACAGTACAGGTAAGTAACTTGTTCCTTCTCCAGCATGGGGTCTGGCATGAATTCACATGATCATTAATAAAGAATACATAGCAGTACACACATGCACAACCACGGGAGGTGGCAAGGCTCAACATTAAAGGCATGGTCCAGTAAAAATGTTTATTGTCCCTACGGATCGGCCATGTTTTTTTAAGCCTAAGTGGCTTGATTTTAGAAAACTTTCCTATGGACCTTACCCGAGTTTTCGTCCATTAAACGCATGCGAAAACAGGTACCAGGGAGCTGCCATTTTGTGATAATTCTATCACTTGCCTCATCGCCCTGGCTGACCTGCTTCTGCGGCACTAAATCAAATCCCCCGCCCCTGAGCCTGTCATCAGCAGACTCGTACCGCCCATTTCCCATCGCCAAAGCACGTCTCGTGTCAACAATCGCTGCGCCTCAGCCAATGACGTGTTGCCATGGAAATGGCAGGAGGCCTCTTTCCTCAATAAGTATAAACAGACCGTTTCCCAACACACAGCAGCAGATTTTCGATTCCATTCCTCTCTCTGTGTTACTTTGAGTATTCTGTGACTCGTTTCTGTGCTCTGGTCAGCTACCTTCGCCGCTTGTATCCCGTGTGAACACCTGTACCATCTCGGTAAATTATTTTACTTTGTTTACCACACAATGGCTACAATAATGCCCTACATGTATGAGCCCGAGTATACTGAGGAGGAACTACTGGAAAGGGAAGCTCGCGAAAACGATGGGGATTCGGACGGCAGTTGAGAGGACGATTCAACAGATGAAGAGCCTGGGCCTAGTCGCATGGACGGCATCTCCACCTGGTGCACATGCAATCGGTGCGAGCTAATGCCAACCGAGGACGAGAACTGCCGCTGCCGAGAAAACTCAGGATGCCTGGCCTAGATTTCGGAAGGCGAGCCACGACCGCAATGCATCACCGAGCTGCCAGACTTCAGGGCAGCCTGCCTCACACGGGCCGTGTTGAGAATAATGATGGTGCTTATGCACGAACTTCGCGCAACTGTTCGTCCTCGTAATCCGAGTAACGAGTAAGTATACTCTGCTTGTCATGCCACTCCTATTTCATGTTCTTCTACTATATCCAAAATTATATATTCATATCATAGTAACGCATGTAAGTCGTTCAATAGTGTGCATTGTCTAGATAGCATTTGTCCGTGCAGAAGGACATTAGTTACAAGAATTGTCATTGACAACAAACGTTTATTAAACTTCTCTTGGTCATTTAAAAACAGTTTCATTCCTTTTCACAGGTGGTACAGGCTGGTGGCCTATCGTTCCTTTACATGGTGGCTCCACGGGAGGCTTGGACACCGCGTTCGAAGAGTGATACCCGCCTGTGCCGTTCGTGCCATAAGAGAAACGTTCCCGAGTGACAGCGGTCAGTACAGGGGATTTTCTCTCGCTGTGCTGCAACCTGACCTGTATAATCTTTAAAGTCTTGTATTTTTGTGTCATGAAAATAAGATACAAAAGAAAACACCACATATATTTTAATAACGGTTGTTTCGATTTTTTAAATGAATCAAGTGCGTCTCCATTCAAGGATGGACATCAGACATCTGTGCTCCGAATGGGTGAAGGTCTGGTCGCTGTGAAGCAGGGTGGTCACTATCTATCTAAGCTAACATAACATTCTCGATAATGCATGCACTAAATAACACTTGTTCAAAGTCTTTCAGTAGGTTATGTCTCTATAAAGTCACACATATATCTATACTAACAATTACCATTGGATTATACAGGCCTAAGGTTAAGGGTCTTGACCACTATAATACAGTCTGTGCTCACAAGAATCCCTGGTATGTGGCATTTGTTATTGATAAGCAACAATATACTATCAAAGGCAGTTCGCACCCGTGGATGAGCGCTGGCATGTGGGGCTGTCTGGGGCGCGAACGGCCAAGGTGCCAAACAGCATGTACACTTCAAAAGGTATCCCACGCCCAGGGGCCATCGGTCACATAGCCTCCTCAGACCCCGTGTCTCCAACCAGGCCTCCCCTTGAAGCAGGCCGCCCCCCTAAGACCACGACATACATACGTCATTCATTCACAAACACACCCCTGTTTCTAATACTTTATAAACCACTTGATATGTCTCATCAGAACATCTTTGTGCTTTGCAAGTCAACTCCTGAACGTGCTACTTGGCAACCACTGAGATCTACGCTAATCTGCTAGTCGTCGTGCTATCCGTGAACTTCTGTGACCGCTTAGAGCAAACCCATCAGTGTGCTACCTGCGGCCACCCACCTATTCTCCTGCAACATACTGCTCTGCTTGCTGAATCCAACTGTTGGTCAAGGTAAGGCCATGTATCCTAGTCATATTTCGCAGATTTTTAAATTTCTATCTATTTGCGAGTAGAGTACACAATAGTGCTATGTTCATTGGTCTCATTGCTATTGACTTGAGTTTCCATTGCTATGCTATCAATAGATCTATTTATTTTCATCTATGTCTATTGTCATCGAATTGCATCCTTCGGGGGTCCAGTCTATAATGTAAGCATGTTTCCTTCTCGTGCAAGACAGAACATCCAAGGGACGAGTCACATGTTCAGATTTTAGTCACATCATTTATACATTTCTGAAACTTATGCAAATACTAAGCCGCACAATGAACTGGTATAGTTCCAGCGACCAAAACAAACCTTGCATTGATCATTGTATGATTAATTTACTTTTGTGTCAAATCTTTATTCATGAAGATTGTATAATAATGTCTTGGGTAACAAAGAAGCATAAACGGCGAACGACACGGAAATTGCTCGCAAACGCTATTCCCACTCTATTCGTCCACATTCCGCCACTGGTGAGTCAAGTGTCCGGATTTAGCTTCAGGCCTTGCAGTAGCGTGTAGGTAGCCGAATGGATTGATATTATAGGTGTTCTATCCCTTGTAATCATTTCGATAGTGATATGAGTGTATAGCTTTTTGAATAATGACATTTATCAATATATTCTTTTTCGATTTCATAACCCACAAACGAAATGTATATATATGGGAACAGGGAACTGTGCTGTATTGAGCATTTTTCAAGTATTCTGTCGCCTTACTTGGCTATTTTTAATATCGGCATTTCATTATCAATCATTAATTTACCTTTACAACTTCTTGACTATCCCTTGAATCTGAAGCAAGAACATTCTACATCCTTGACGTGGTCGCAGTTATCAGCCACTTCTAGCGCGTATCAGGTAATCTTACTAGGCTAATCCGCTACAGACTTGTTTTATGCATGTCAAGTAATAGTTTTATTCTATTGTGCAATTATTTTACCGAATGTTTGGTTAGTGCTTTCCAATTAATATACACCTTAGTTATCGTCCACTGGTGTTTGTTTTCGGTTATAATTAGTGTTATCCATACTAATGCAAGTACTGTCTTTCAGGGAGATGCTGAAGCGTCTGCCACATCTACAACATTTCTAGATGTTCTTCACCAGCAGGAGGTATGGATACTGACAGCTCCATCGAGCGTCATCATCAGAGCTGGAATTCTTGTCGTTTGATTGTTCTACACAATGTTTCATTTGTGGTTAGCCGTTGATATGTACCTGTGCTGTCGACCCCAGGTGTGTGTTGTTTTCACCATTATAACCCTCACTAATGCAAGCACTATGTTTCAGGCAGTTGATGGAGCATCAACCCCTGCACTTGATGCAGAGCCTGACATTCAAGTAATTCCAGGGGAAATGGAAGCGGGACCATGCGTATACGAATCGGCGCAACAGCTTTCGGAAGTGCGCACTACATTTGCAACATCCATAGATATTCTTCAGCAGCACGAGGTATGGATACTGACAGCTCCATCATGCGTGATCATATAACGTGATTCCATTTGCTATACTTTCTTCCCTATTAACGCAAGTGCTGTGTATCAGGGAGACAACGGAGCTTCCACTACAATCACAACATCCCATTTAGATGATGCAGATGTAAATAAATCGGAGAAATAACTCGATGAAATGTGATCATATTTAGATTTTCCTTGATTCTTTTAGACAATGCATCATTTGTGGTTATCTCTTTATATGTACCTGTGCCGTCGACCCCAAGTGTGCGTTATGTTTCCAATATTGAAAACCATACCAATGCAAGTACTGTGTTTCAGGGAGATGCTGATGCCTCCTCTCCAATACAACCATTCATGGCAGTCCATGCAGAGCCAGAGGTATGGATACTGACAGTTCCATCGAAATAGATCATCACAGGTCGAATACTTGTCGTTTGATTGTTGCACACAATGTTTAAATCGTGTTTGGCTATTGAGATGTACCTGTGTGTTCGTCCTCACGTGTGTTTTATGCTAACAATATTTTGATACATAGTAATGAAAGTACTATGTTTCAGGGAGACGATGGAGCCTCATTCCGTGCTGTCTATGCAGATACAGAAAATATAGTCGTTGCAGCGCAAGAGGAAGTGAGGACATGCGGAAACGAATCGGAGCTACAGCGTGCAGATGTTGCAGGTAGAGTCAAAAAAGTTGCAAAGAAAAAAAACAAAAAAAGGTTACAAACAGTTCATAACTTTAAAAAAATGTTTGTGCTGGGGACTATTTTATGTTTTTTTCCAGTCAATTGGACTACACTTTATCTTGTGTTTAAACTGAACATCCCTTTTCCAATCTCTCCTCTAGTTACCCGTGGGTGTCAGAACTATACATACACAGACAGTGAAGCGAATGAGAGATGTTGCTTGCCAGACCATGTACACTATGGAGGAACTATTAATTGAGGCAAGGTGTGTTCAGGCTCGAGATGCTCATGTCCAATGGCCAGAACATGAATTAACTGTGTTTGGAGAATACAGCAAAGTTGCATTGGACCATTGCTACAGTGCGACCGCACCACCACAAGAAGATGATATTGCATGTATTGAAGATAGCTCTGAAGTAGTTGCAGATCAATTCACACAATCTACACCCGCCAAAAAATTGCCACCCAAAAACATGTCAACATTGTTGTGTTCTCCCATCAATGTTGAGGTAGCAGATGTCGAAATGACAGAGAATGAACCAGCCGCAGCATCCATAGATGCATCAGAACCTGATAGCAGCAATATTACTTTCCAATGTGTTGAAATCTCCGCAACGTCACAGGCCGAAACAACGTTGACGCAGGATGACAGTCTAATGAAAGAGAGCAAATACATTGTATTCGACAGTTGTTTGATGGAAATTATAAGTATGCTGAAATGTGGGCATTCAGTTAGAGGGAAAGTATGTGGGAAGCCATTGATTAATGTAACTCATCAAATAAAAGGCAGTAACGTCAAAATAAATGCCGCCCGTCGATTAAATCATAGGTTCTCATCGTCTGCACAAACGATGCTGGGGAAAATGCCAGCAGGCAATCTACTGTGTGCAGCTGCATCACTTTTTAGTGGCTCCAGTTTTAGAAAGTTAGAGGCTTTCTTTCAGTTTGTGGGACTCCATTTCATTTCTAAATCGCTGTACTACATATACCAACTTGATTATCTGTTTCCGGCCATTAGTGATGCTTGGAAAATTGAACAATTGTCTCTAGCAAGTACATTCGAAGGGAAACGTTTCAGGCTAGCCGGCGATGGCCAGTGCGACAGCCCTGGATTTTCTGACAACTACTGCACCTACACTTTCAGGATATGGATAGTAAGAAAATTGTGAGTTCGGTGGTCGTGCAGGTAACACAATGTACATCCTCAGTGGCCATGGAGAAACTAGGATTTATAAAATCAGTGGAATATCTACAATCAAGGGGAATGCACATTGACCTCATAGCCACGGACAGACACGTTTCAATTGCCAAGACAATGAGAGAGCAGTTCCCACTTATTAATCATCAATTTGACATATGGCATCTTGCTAAATCAATCAGTAAGAAAATCTCGGCTGCCGGAAGAAAAAAAAGGTTTTGAAAGTATTTTGCAGTGGTCCCAGTCTATCACCAACCATCTTTGGTGGAGCTCAAACTGGTGAAGGGTCAGTGGAAATATTACTTGAAAAATGGCGGTCACAGATGCACCACTGTACCAACGTTCACCGCTGGTCAGAAAACCTACATTTCCACCAATGTGAACATAACCCTTTGTCCCCAGAGGAGGCAAGGAAGAAGAAGTGGTTGATTCCATCTTCACCGACACACAAAGCCATTGAGAAGATTGTTTTCGCCAAAACTCCATCAAGAGATTTGAGAGGACTGACAGAATTCTGTCACACAGGAGATTTGGAGGTGTTCCACAATATGTGCCTAAAGTACAGGCCAAAGCGCTTGCATTTTAGCTTTCGGGGCATGAAACATCGCACTCTACTAGCGATCTTGGCCCATAACAGCAATGTCGGACGTGAACAATCTAGGACTAGGGGTAAAGTAAGGATGCCTCGCTACACTAAGGTGTTTTCAAAACGAAGTAAGCAATGGGTGATCAAACCAGTCTATGATGAAATGCAGTTCTACTTTGTGAAAGGCCTTATTGTTGCTTTGTTAGAGAAGCACAGATATGGAATTTTGGACGTTTCTGTGCAGAGCAGTGATCCGTTGCAGGTTGTGAAGTACAAATCCCGGTTTAAATAATTGCAATACGATTGTCTTTTTGTAAATAAATGTTATTGTACAGTGTACCTGTAACCCTAACCCCTACCTTCACCATCATGGGTGGCGAACAGGTATTTGATCCCGTTCTGCTACTGTCATCGGTTTGAGACACCGGCAGACGGATTCTTCAATAGACACCTGCAGCTTCGTGTGAACAACTGGAGCACGTTAACCATATTATGGGACGATCGCCAAGGGCCCACATGCCCTTACACTGTACCGGTGGCTACAAGCAACATATCAACCTTTACGCTGGCCTAGTGCCTACTTGATGGAACAGCCTTGCGGTTCAACATGCAACAAAAGTGCCTCTTTGAATGAAAACCAACACCCTGTGTACCATAAAGGAACAGCGCGTGACTCAATATAAACTTAGACGGATTTGCGGATACAGATAAAAGAAAATAAATGGCTTTCGAGTTCAAATGGCAATTGCTGAATATTCTCTAAACATTTAATGTCAAATAAATGTACTTTACCAAATGTACCGTGTTGCTGTTTGATTTTAAAGTACAGTTTCATATTCCGAATTGTGGTGCGCTGTGTTGTGAGAGGGTCTTTGTTGGTTTCCGGGTCCTGTGCGGAGTCGGGTAGAAGACGACTGGGCGCGTTTGCCTACGCAGCACAGTAACGTCATGGAGAGAGGCGGGGAATATGAATGTTTTGATAATGTCAGGCTCATGGGCGGGGGAATTGATTTAGTGCCGCAGAAGCAGGTCAGCCAGGGTGATGCGGCAAGTGATAGGATTATCCCAAAATGGCGGCTCCCTGGTGCCTGTTTTCATGTGCGTTTAATGGAGGAAAACTCGGGTAAGGTCCATAGGAAAGTTTTCTAAAATCGAGCCACTTAGGCTTAAAAAAACATGGCCGACCCGTAGGGACAATGACAATTTTTACTGGACCATGCCCTTTAAGCATCTCTTTCCTCCTCACCAGGCTCACCTTCAAGCGAACAGGTTGCGCAGCACTGTTTGGCCGACTCTGGACTCCTCCCTGGAATCCCTGTCGACGCAGTAGAACTTTGTGATGGTGTGTTGACCTCCACGTAGCAGCCCTGCAGATGTCAAGAAGAGGCACACCAGACAGGAGCGGCGTACATGCAGCAATCGCTCTCGTAGAATGGGCTCCGACGGCCAGGCAATGGTCGGTGTGCCAACCAGTGTCAATGGGTGATGCAGCCAGAGAGCCACCTGGAAATGGAAGCCTTGGAGAGGGCCTTCCCATGATTCACAAGGCAAAAGTTCACAAAAAGTTGCGACGTCTTCCGGGGACTCTTTGTGAGGTCCAAATAGAACTTCAGCGCTCTAGCCACATCCAGCAAGTGCAAAGTCCTCTCGTCGGGATGAATACAGGTACCACTAAGGGCTGGTTTAGATGAAAGGGCGACGGCACCTTGGGCATGAACGACGGGTGCGTCCGCAGCACCACCCTCGTCTCGTGGAATGTCAAATAAGGTTTAAAAGAGAGGGCCTGGATCTCTCGCACTCGTCGTGTGGAGCTGATGGCCACAAGAAAAGCCGTTTCCATGACAAAAATTTCAGTGGCGCTGAATGTATAGGCTCGAACAGGGGACACATGAGCTTAGCAAGCACCACATTAAGCTCCCACGGGGCCTTCACCGGCAGGAACGAGCAAAATAGTCCTTTGACAAACTCCTTGACCAAATGAAGCAACCATAAGGATGATTGTGCAGGAGATCTGGTGTAGCGCGAAATAGCTGCAAGATGCACTTTGATGGAAGCATGGGCCAGTCCTGCCTTGGCCAGTGACTCGTAGAGGGTTGATCTTCTGGGTACGGCACCAAAAGGCGAACCTCTTCCACTTGTGCCCGCAGCATTTTGAGAGTAGATGCAGCTCTGGCCTTGGCGAGCACCTCCTTACAATCCGCGGGGAGATCGTAACCCCTAAACTCTAGTGCTGCAGGAGCCAGGCCTTCAGGTTCAGCGATCTTGGGTCGTGGTGCAGAATCACACCTCCTTCCCTGGCGAGAAGATCTGCGACTGCCAGAAGCTTGACTGGAGGGCACGCTGACATGTCCAGAAGGTCCGGGTACCAGATCGGTCTCGGCCACCCCGGTGCGACAAGGATCATCCTCCACCGGAACCGTCTGAGTTGATTGACTAGTCAAAGCAGCAACGGCAACAGAGGGAACGCATACAGAAACAGGCTGTCCCAGGGCAAAGAGAATGTGTTGCCCATGCTCCCCGGCTGGGGAAACCTGCAGGCGAACCTCCGGCACTTGGTCGCTGTTGCAAATAGATCAATCTGGGGATTGCCCCATCTGCGGAACAGGTGATCCACTTTGTCTTGCTGAAGTTCCCACTCGTGGCAAGAGCGTAGCACCCTGCTGAGAGAGTCGGCGATTGTGTTCTTCACTCCTGCTAGATGAAATGGGATGAGGAACAACCCCTGGGCTACGGCCCAGTGCCAAAAAAGTCCTGCGCCTCTTTGGAGAGCGCCGGGGATCTAGTTCCCCCTTGCTTCCGGGTGTAGAACATCGTGGCGGTGTTGTCCATGAAGACCTGTGCCACCGTGCCCTTGAGGGACGGAAGGAAGAACCCGAGGGCCCAAAACACTGCCCGCAGCTCCAACACGATGTGCAAAGACTTTTCCTCTGGTAGCCACAGGCCTCTTGCATGAAGACTTCCGGAGTGTGCTCCCCATCCTTCCAGGGAGGCATTCGTCGTGACAGGCTCCTGATGAGGTGGGCTCTGGAAATCCGTGAACGCAGACAGATGTGCGCGCAGTCCCCACTACTGTATCGCTCGACTGAAACTGTCGAGTGTGATCCTGTCCTCGAAACTTCCTGCCACTTGTATCCAACGGGCATCTAGGAACTCCTACAGCGGACCCGTAGCCTGCGCAGCCGAATAAGGTATATGCATGATGACATCATGCCGAGTAGGGACTTGATGGACCTCACCCTTGCGACCTTCACGGCCAACAGCCGTTGTACCTTGCCCAGGATGGCCACAATCCTCTCCTCCGATGGAGATGCTAGGCACGACACTGTCAAGTCGGGCTCCCAGAAACAGTGCGTCCTGCGATGGAGTTAAGCAGGACTTTGCTAAGTTTATCGAGAACCCCAGGACAGGGGTTGGACTGTCTTCGTCGTGTGGTCGACGGCGATGTCCTTTGAGTTCGCCCAGATGAGCCAGTCGTCCAGGTACAGGTGGATCCGTCGTAGACGCAGCTGCGCCGCCACCGGGGCCAGGCACTTGAACACTTGTGGCGCTGACTTCAACCCGAAGGGAAGGGCCTTGAACTGGTAATGTTGTCCTTGAACCACGAAGCATAGGTACTTGCGGTGTCCTTTGTGTATGGGGATGTGAAAGTAGGCATCTTCCAAGTTTAGAGACAATAGAAAATCCCTCTCGTCCAGCTGCTGAAGAGTCACTATCCGAAACTTTTGGGACTTGATATACTTGTTCAGACGGCGGAGGTCCAGAATGGGCCTCCAACCGCCGGTCTTCTTTTTGAAGAGGAAATAACGAGAGTACACTCCGGAGCCTCTTTGGTACGAGCTCGATCTCCCCCCCCTTTTTTTTTTAACATGGCCCGTACCTCCAGCAGCAGCTGAGGAATGTGGTTTTCCTGACAAGCCACTGATGGTATTCGTGAACACTTCCGTTGCAACTCTAGGGTGTGTCCATGGGTGAGAGTGTCCAGCACCCAACAGTCGGTGGAGATGGTCTTCCACACGCTGATTAATTTTACCAGCCGACCTCCCACCGGGGTGCATGGGTGGGGGCCCGACTCCACGGCCAGTTCAATTTTATTTCGCTGTCGAAGCGCCGCCTTGGTGGCCTTGGCGACAATGACTTCCACCTCCAGACTTGGCACGACCCCTGTAGGTCTCTTGGGCCAATGAGCAGAAGGGCTGACTGTAGGACGAGGCACCTCCTCCAAATCCTTTAGAGGAACTTTGGGGTTTCCCTCTCACTGTCCGCTTTGATGGCCTGGAGAGACTCGTCCACAGTCTTTCCAAACAAATTGTCCCTGTCGAAGGGCATGTCCAACACCTTTGACTGAACATCCTGGTGGAAATTTGTGGCCCTCAGCCAGCCTCACCAACGGAGGCAAACGCTGTTGCCCATTTGGCCAAATCCTTTGTTGGCAATGTCCGTGGCCACTGATGGCGTGGTCCGAAGCCACCTCGCCTTCCTGTAGAATCTCCAACACCTCAGCCCTCTTGTCATTGGGAAGGAAGTCCAGGAGGGGGGGCCATCATGAACCAAAGTTCCCTGTCGTAACGCGCCACCATGACGAGGGCGTTAGCGGCCTTGATGGTAGTCAGTGCCGACATGATCACTCTTTGCCCCATGGCATCCACCTTCTTCCCATCACCGTCCATCCACGGGGAGAGGGTGCTGACGAGAATGAGCACGAAGACGACTTCTTGGCTGCTGGCGAAACCTGGAGACAGCTGGGACCGTAAACACTTGGGCGCAGAGTCCAGCACTCTGTATTTCTTCTCGTAGCGATCCTTCTCCAGAGCCGATGAAGGGTTCTTCATGAGGGACAACCCCTCATCCCAAATGTCATCCAATAGCGGGATCGAAAGCACGGTGTTCCTCTTCGCCTCCCGGAGCTGGTAAAGGAAACCCTCTTCTCCACCAGGACGAGCTGGAACAGCTCAGAGTCCCTGGAGATCATGCCGTGGAACAAGCCAATCTCGTCGGGCGGTGAAGATCTGGCCGGCGGAGACGAGAGATGCCCCAGGCCACCATCGTCCGTGCCAGTCGTCGCTATGTCCGGTTCTGTGTCATCCCTTGGGGGGGGGGGGGGGTGAGGGGGACGGAGAGGGAGGTGAGGGGTGAAAGGGCGGTGAACTCTCCTCCTCTTGGATGGTGTTTCCTCCGATGGCTCCCGGCGCTGCGGCGCAAGAGCCATCCTTGTCTGGATTTCCAAGCACAGGGTATGCAGAGCCGTTAGAATGTCCACTGAGACATCCCCAGGAGGCTGCTGCGGTGGAGGCCAAGGGAACCAGGCCATTTGCGGCTTAGGTTGTTCTGCTCCGTCATCACCACCCTGTTGCTCCTCTGTCTCCTTGTCACCTTCGTTGTCACCTTCGTCGGGATCCTTCCCGTAGGGCCTGCTCCCGGATGCATCTTCCCTCCTGGAGGACCGGGAGGTCAGAGAGCTCTTCCTCTGAGGAAATGTCCGTGACCTGGAGGACTACCGTGCCCCCCCACCTTCTCTTTGCGACTAAGGAAGACTGTTTCGGTGAAATGATGGGCATCATCTTCTCCGGAGTCTTTTCGATGGGCTGGAAAGAAGACTCCCTCCTAGCAGGCAGGGATACGCTCACCTTCGGGCCGTCCCCTGCGAATCGGCCCGACGGCCTTCGCAAGGGACACCTCTACTACTTCAATGGAAGTATGGGCCTTCAGCTGATGCACCTGGGCCTTCAAGGTCTTGGTCGAGTCTGCGGCCTTCACCTTAGGGGGAGGGTCGGGCCCTGCCCCCCCCCCCCGGCCTTCTCAGTCAGGCCGGTCTGGGTCTTCTCCAAAAACTTGACTTCAGACTACCTCGTCTTTGAAGAACCCGAGAGTTGGCTCGTGGTCGAAGGCGCTGGAGACGCTAAACTTGCCCTGGTCGCTGAGGAGCCCGTTGTAATGGCTCTCCCGGAGGCAGTGGACTTGCGGTGCTTAGCCTTATGTTGGGCACCCGCGGGAGGGGCACCCTCAAATGTCTTAGAAGACCACTCAGCTTTCTTCTAGGCAGGGGAGGCATGCTGCCAGGACACACCCAGAGCAGGGGGCCTTGGCCTGCAGCCACTTGCGTTGGTTGGTCTGTGCGCGCTGCACCATCTCCCGACAAGCCACGCAGTCCTCCACATGCGTCTGGTCCGAATGCAGGCAGTAGAGGCACAGGGAATGTCCATCGTCCGAAAAGACCTTCCGTAGGTTGCAGCCGGGACAAACCTTTGAGAGGCGCGGAGTCCTCTTCCTCCGCCATGTCCATGCGGTGTAGGCCTCGAAGAAACTTCTGGAATCCTCCAAGAAGAAACTCAACGAAAATTCGGCCTTGAGGGGCGCTGAAGAATCTGAAAACGGGTCCCCGTTAATCGGAAGGTTTATCGAAGGAGCTCGAGGCTCGATTGACCGAATGAAATAGAGCAAAACTCTTAGGGGAAAATAAATAAAATCGCAAAACGCACGAGGACTACCAACACTTGCAGGTGTGGTAAAAATCTGAAGATGGCTGCCAGAGAAGGGGCTTGGGTAGAGGGCAGTCATTGGCTTGGGGGAAGTATGTCCCAGAGACCAGTAATTGGTTGTTAGGAGAAAGATAGTTTCAGTTTCACTTCTGAACTGATTTTTTTTCTTTACTGAGGATTCCCAGCCTGATGGGGAAAATTCATGAGCATGTGAATCCATGCCAGACCCCATGCTGGAGAATTTAGTTTTTTCCAGTTTGGAGAAAACCATGATTTGTTTTGCTTCCCTTCCTTAACCTTTCTCTGAGTTTGCGATGTTATCCATATTTGATATAAGAGATTTCGACATCTCCTCAGGAGATTTTTGAGAGATTAAATTAATCATTGGGCACAACAGGGGTTCGATTAATTCCCATGTAAGCATTTTAAGGTTTCTCTCTAGAGCCCCTTGGAGTCCTCCCCCCTTCATTTCATGCAGAAAATCAGCCTGTATTGTAAAGTGTACAAAGTAATGATCCGACCACGGACAGGGCGATACTTTAATATCCTTAGAGATCACCTTAAGGGTCGAAACCCAATCTAAGGTATGCCCCGGGAATGGGTTGGCATGCAGATCTTTTGCTCAAACCCAAGGTTAGACAAAGCCAACTCCAATTCGGAGGCAAGATTGTCTTCCTTGTGCCCCAACCAATAATTAAGATCACCCAATAGTAAAAGACTTGTATTGGGTTTCAGGAGGCAGAGCAGATAGTAAAACAGGGCAGTAATAAAGTTGTCTATCAGACGGTCTATACATTAGGACATTCACGGTCCATTCAGCATTAAGGCCGATTTTCACATGTAGAGACTATCCCATCCATGATTTGGCCACCGATTTCCCAGATGGTAAGCAAAGATTTAAAAATCAGCGCCTAACCCCCAACCCCCTCTTCCATCCTCCACATCTTGCCACAGCATACCATAACCTTCCGGTATAGCTAGGTTAAGGGAAGGGCCTGCTGCACTATGGCCCCACGTTTCTGTTATAGCGCACAAATCGATGTTTTTTTCTTCTATATAAGTGGCTACCTCCACTGCAAGTTTCACTTAAGACCGAGAACAACATGGCCTAACCCCTGCGGGGCGTAGGAGCCTAAGGGACAGGATTTGCAGCCTCTTGTTGAAAATGTGCTCGGCTGCTGCACTGCAATAAACACTGACTTCACTGTGACCTATGATGCCTGAACTTTCTGGAGGGAGTCATCAGCCTTTGCCCAAACGGGGTTCAGCCATCAAAGGACCGGTCCAAAGTTTAGCCTGGGCATCATGCGCAGAGCCAGCCCTCATCCAATAGTGGCACCTGAGCACTGCACTTGTGGCCATGAACCTGCCTCCGCAGTCAGCAGTGTCCAGTCCTGATTGTGAAATCTGGCGGGAGGCTTCCCTGCCATCAGCCACCATAGCCCGAAAGATACTTTAGCCAAGGTACAAGAAGCATTTACTGCTGCTGCCAAAATCTCGATGCTCGAAGGGAGAGTCCGGGATGGAGGGGGAAGCTCTTCCCTTTTCTTGGTCAGGTACTTAGGCATGTGGGAGTGGTCCACAGCGGGCACCCTGCTGGTTGCTGAAGATGCAGTGGGGCGTGAAGCCAAAGTCAACTGTGCCGTTGCTGGAGGTGCCAAAGTGAAAGGACACCGTTGTCGGAGCCACAGATGCCTTGGAGATGTCAAGCATATATTGGTGAAATCATTCCCATTCCTCTGGGGTGGAGGATTGCGTAGGAAAATGTACCTTTGTTCTCGGAGAACCGGTGTATCTTTTTCGTGGCGTCTATGTATACGATTTCTTTCAGCCGTCACCATAGGGCGAGTGTATTCCCCTTAGCCCCCCCGGCGACTGAAAGGTTTACAAAGAACAGCTGTGCTGTGGATAGGATATCAGATCACTGATGAGCAATCTGTGGGAGGAATCCATTAGACGTGTGTGACAGTATGAATCTTGTGAGGTCAGCGATTTATCTGATTAGGGTGTCTATTTAATTGGCTGCTTTTTTGTAGCAAACTTTGGCAATCAGCTATTGCTTCTTTATGAGAAAAGGTTGACTAGAGTGAGGTGGCATCCAACGTTGGTAGGGGATGCATTATGTGATTCACAATATGTCTGGATATCTTGCATAGGAAATGCATTGGGTTCTGTTATTGGTAGCAAACTGGACACCAACCTTTTTGAGTACTCTAGTGCACACCATTCTTTTCAATCTCAACTGCACATAAGGCAGTTCTAAGATGTGTAAACATTTCAGTAAGCTAAAGTTACCTTGATGGTTACTCTCCTACTTCTAGTCTTGCTATATGGTAAACTCTTGAGTACCTGGTTCTTCATTTTACTGGGATGGAAGTTGCTTATGTATCTATAAAATGCCAAAGTGATGCACAGTGGATATTGCACGTGTACCCTAAGGAAATTATAGAAAAGCCCCTCCTGCTTGTAAATGGAACAGAGAAGAGTGATGGCTGCAAGGTTCTGAATGAATTTAAAAAAACAAAAAAACTGGCAAAGCTCTAGTAGCCAGCAGACCAATTTCACCCAGCTACGCAATAATAGGGGGCAGAATACCTTATGCAGATCAGGCTTGCTCCTACCCCAAAAGGGAAGTCCAGCCAGAACAGCTTGCAAGTCAAACTCTAACCTTTTCAAACTCTAACCTTAGTTTCCTTTATGGGCCACTCAATTTAACATAACCAGTCAATGATGAACAGGGATGGAGTGTGAATGTTGCCAATATGAAATCGCATACGGCTTCGAGGCAATGCCATTTAAATGTTTTACTTCCATGTACAACTATACTATAGTGCATTGTCATCTCATGTTATCCCATGGAAAAGAGAACAGAGACCACACCAGAAATTCAAGCATCAACTCTGAACACGACTTGGATAAATTGAGCAATGCTTCAGGAAGATCAGCTAAAATCTCTGCACAGATGTACAAAAACATGTAGGTTAGCTGAGAAAAAGACTGATCTTGCTTTAGTAGCTTTCAATGTGGCCATGTGCACTTTCTGTAAGAACAAGGTTACAAAAGGTCCTGTTACACAAGGCCTACAAACGATATTTAGAATCTCTATTTGCGATACACAATGGCCAAAGGGAAAAGAATGAAACAATTCTAGATTTTGGTATGCCAGTACATATGAAATTAACCCTGAGCCTACCTTTTTATTAGTATAAATCAGTTCCAATGGTCAGAGGAAAAAGCCTCCTTACAACTTAAAGACTTTAGTTGTGATGTTCGCTACCAAAGAGTCTTCTATGAGAACAAACTGATGGTTTCACAATTGCAAGGTTATTCATTTTGTCAGAGTAGTACAGTTCAGATGTTCCATATGCAGCTCCATACTCTGTTCCAAAAGGCCTAGGAAATTCTTTAAAACTTCCCCCCTAGACCTGCAGGTTGAGTTCCTTAGTTTATATACTCCACTTAAGAGGAATACATTCTCCCCATGGCGACGGCTGAAACAAATAGTATATACAGATGCCACGAAAAAAAAGATCCACCAGTTCTCCAAAACCAAAAAAGGTATCTCTTCCTACCAAATCCTCCACCCCAAAGGCCAGCCATGCACAGTGTAAAATATTTGCCATTTACTGCAAACAAAGGTTGTTTTCAGTAAGTGTGAAATACATGGTTCAAACATCCTCATACTCACCAGCTTGCTCGAGTACCCTGCAAATGGTGGTCTCCCTTCATAAAATGCCCTCACCAATGTGATTGGGCTAGTATAATGTATTCAATGACATCTTTGAGGAGCCAGATTGCAGAAACTTTGCACCGGTGCAAGTGCTGTTGCATGGTATAAGCACCAGAGCAAAAATTGCCCTAGTGCAAAAAATGATATATTTGCAAGGTTGTCAGGGTCAACTGCTGAGTCTTAGAAAGCAATTGTATTGCACTCAAACAAAGGCCGTGACCAACTACGGGGTGGGACTGCGGGGGATTGAAAATACATTGGCTATTTAATTCCGAGAAGAACTTCTAGAAAAAACTATTGGGCCTTCCAAGTTCGGCCCCCAATTATGCTGTGCACGTAGAACTGGGTATAACCCACATTGGCGACAACTGGTACCAAGCACATTTTCTGCACTGGTTGGGGATATGGTCAAATTTGAGAGCTACTCACACAATATCATTAGAACTGTTGCGGGGCTCCACTGGCCAAAAAATACCATGGCTGAAACATATTTAATTGTGTGTCCCAGGTGAAAGCCCCATCTTTACAACGCCCGGCTCAAATCTTAATAGTAGAGAGGAATGCATATAAGAGGGCCTTCTGTTCGCTTACCAGAATTAAACACAAATCTATTGGCCACGCTCTTGAGTCCAACAGGCAACATTCGTCCATCACGAAATAGGATGCCATTAAGCCATATTTGACACAGCAATAAACCGGCTGATCGATGGGCACTCACTAGGGCGCACTTTAACATATTGATATTAAGGGATATCATGAAAAAACAGCAGGAGCAGAACCTGGCCTTTTTACACTTTGTCTTGCTTTGTCCACGTTATGTTATTAGGAATCAGCCCACTCTTGAGAGCACATTTTACTCAGTGTTGCCCAGCACTTCTGTTTCTGCTGCGTGCCGAACCACTTATCGTTGCCTGGTACCCATTTGAAGAAGGCATGGAATAGACAGAAGTGCATTGTGGACGCCCTAAAACAAGTTGCTCCATCTTAAAAGCTAATGTTCCCCCTTCTACCTTGTTGTAAGACTTCATACCACTGTTCGTTTGAGTTCTTGCAAATTGTATTTTATCAGCATGGACTGTATTTTTAATTCTGCTTTTTTATGATTGATTATGCAAACTGTATTTTCACAATGGACTGTGGATATTTGTATATGATTACTGGGTTATGGACTTTTTGATCCGAATAAACATTTGAATTGGATATATTTTCAATGCATTTTTGCACTTGGCATGGTTCAAAGGTTTTCCAATATGGCCCAGTGTTTCTAGGAATAGGGCAAACTTCTCCCTAGTGCTAATATCGTGGTAACGTGCACTGGTGCAAACTATCTAATTTGGCCCTTGGTGCCATTTTTGTAAGAGCAAAATATCTGGTCAAAGACTGTCCGTTAACTTTCAATTTAGGTTTGTGATAAATCACTTGTACAAATTACACAAAGAGCAACGCTAGGGACACTTACTATTGTGGCAACAGTCACATGGAACAGAAAACTATTGCAGCCACTTCTGGACAACCATAAGGTGAGACCCCTTCATCTACTGGTTTTGAGGCAGCCAGGATGTTTAAGAGAACACAGCTAGCAAAAGCATGAACAACCAGGTGGATTTTACGGAACCCGTTAACCAAACAGCTCACTGAACTGGAAGCATCTGAGAAACGAGATCTGTGGCATCAGAGCCACTTAATGTTGGATACAAAGGTCTTGAATTCTAGAGCAGAGCGGACAACAATTGGAAGGATACCTCTGGCTGGAAAGCATGCAACTTGGGCGAGAATGCCACCACATGGAAGCCAAGCGAGAGTGAAAAAGTCTGGCCGTACCGAGGATAAGGTAAAAGCCCACCGACTGGAAAAGTGATGCCACCATCCTGGGAGGGCAGACTGAAAGACAAACATTACCCAAATATATAGTATGAGAGAAAAACAAAGAAGGTTGGGAGAGCTAGTGAGAACCTAAAGCCCCATAATAGAATGGCAAGTAGACATGTAATCTTGTAAGGCGCTGGGAGACTGTATAAAACTCTGCTTTCTGGGAAAGTAGCGTTTTGAAGCCCAGTGCAAACTAAATTGCACTTTACTGACCAGAATTCTACATGTCAGGAAAGTTCAGAGCACAGATTCATTATGAACCAAATGCTGCATACTGGGAAAGAGTCTTCAATCACAGAGCGAAGTGAATTCTTATTAGATATCTGAAATCCTGCTAAAATTGGGGTCCTGTGGGGCTGTTTGGGTCTTTAAGTCAAGGATACTATTAAGCCGTTTTTCAGTTTTTGAAGTTCTGTGGGTAAAATGTGGGACTTGAAGTTCAGATGAGAACGGAGAATATTTACATACAAGATATGCTGAGACAAGAAGATCCACCCCCCCTACCTGCAAAATCATGCCAAAGTAAAGGTTTCTTTAAAATGTCACAAAAGTAGTTAGTCCAACTTTGATCTTAATGTTAGTTACAAGAAAGTTGAAGAATGCCCTTTGCAGAAAATAGCCAAACTAAAAATACACTGTTCGCATATATGAGATCAATATCATTAAATAAATATACTCAATCTGCAATTTATCAAGTTAATTTCATCATTCAAAGTAAACTTTAAATTCCTGTATGCAAAACACAATTACATTAAACTACTTCCTCCAACCAGCAATGGATTTCAAGTTATATACAGGCAAGAGAATTGGTGTGAGATCAATTGTGTACCTTCTAATTTCTCTGGAATGTTTTGTGGTGACTGACTTTGAGAATGAATTACAGAGACAGATGAACCTTCATCTGAGATGAATTCCTGTTCAGCATCTGCAGAATAAGGGTTTTGTTAAAAGCGAGGCAAAAAAACATGCAGGTTCGTCAGCATATATTAGTGATTGTAGCAGTGAAAATGGCTGGCATTATATTAGAATAAAATGTCCGTCGTCCACAGCATAAAAACACTTTATGAGTTAGGAAGTCTGTAGTTAAGTAACGTGCATAGCATTAAGGAAGAGTATTTAGTATATTGTGCGCAGGGAGAAAGAAGAAATGTCAAATGGTCGAAACAAATAGCTAGTTAGCGATACACTATTATTTCTCAATTAACATTGAAAATATTCAGCACATGTTTCAAACTATTCGAATGTAGCTTGATTAATTGATTCTGATTCTTTCCTTATTGTGAAACCAGCGTCAGTGAAATTAGGAAGGACTTTGGTTTTGCAATACTCCTCCAGTTAGGGAATCTTCTACCGATTCATCAACTTAGAATAATTACTAGAGACTTAATATCCTTAACACCAATGATTAAGCTTGATACAGTGTAATGTAGCCTAGTTGTTTAACAGTTTCCAGTAACAAGTACAAATCCCTTTTTAAGTATTTAATCACAATTACTCAAATATATAACATCATGTAGTTGAGCAGTCATTCTATTGGAGTCCTGCTCGTCTGCCCTTTAGAAATATAGTCAACACGTGCTTCGATCCACCGGTCTTTTTCAAGACTAATTCCCTATTAAAGGCAGTGGATTACATTTCAATTGATTATCCTCATTTTCCATTAGATGAAATTATTCTTAGTTGGGCGTAGTTGTATTGCGTATTTAATTGAATTCAATAAAATAGGATGATTTTGTATATATGCAATTGATTGCTGTTTTTCTGTCCTTAAGTATGATATGCTACCCTTGGGTGTAGTGCGTGCTTCTCGGAATGCTGCGATTGTTAATTACTACACGTGTTGACTATTTATCAAGGACAGAAGTGGACTCAAATGGAATGACTGCTCAACTACATGATGTTATATATTTGAGTAATTGTGAAGGATTTGTACTTTTCACTGGAAACTTTTAAACAACTAGGCTACATTATACTTGATCAAGCGCAATCATTGGTGTCAAGGATATTAAGTCTCTTGTTCACATAATAGGTGTGGGGCATCACCTATCTTAACTAAGATTGCTGCTGATCATTCACATTATAGACTCGAGGATCCGGAGCGCACAAGCAGCCCGATTTCCTTCCCCAATTGGGAGTACCACAACTATATTCCTCTCCGTTAAAAGGTAGAGGTCCTATTGCACCTTTCCCTAGCAAGGAACGGATCTGGAGGTTTTGGTCTCTGGATGGGAGGGGGACAATGTAAGACAGTACCCTTGCAAAACTGCCTGACCCATGTATCCGAAGCAATGATTTGCCATAATGTTTTCCAGATTTTGGCACATATTGTGGCATCAAAGAGTCCTCTAAGCTCGACATCAATGGGCCTTTCGAAGAAGGCACAGGGACAGCGTTGAAACGGACACAGCTGTTGATGCTGGGGTTGTGAGAGGCTTATGGTCAGGCCTTTCAGCACACTGGATGAACCTTTACTAGTGTCCCTTCCAGCTTTAATTTATGCAGTGGGCTCCAACCTTTTTTTCTTTCAACTCTGAAGGGAAAGTTGACGGGGCAGCTTTTTCAAACACTTCAGGCAACTTCTGTCGGAATTCTTCCCATTTCTCTGCCTCAGCAGGTTCGGCCGGGGACCCAACTTTCCGGTGAGGCGTCTGATGGAGTGTCTTCTCTTCTTTTTCTTCGAAAATGATGGATGGGAGCCACTTCAGGAGTGCACTCATGCTTTCTCGACTGTCACTTGGATTTCTCCCAAGATTGATCGATTCAACGTTTTATCTTCGGAGGGACGTGCACCTTTAAGGGTGTAGACTCTGGGATGTGGATGAAGATCTCCTAAACTTTAATGTCAAGCGCCTCTCCTTCAGCGTCGATTGATAGGATCCAGTGTCAGCCATTTCATGGTCGGCACTGAGACACGTCAGGCATTTTGTGGGGATCGGTAATGGACATTTTAGTGCTGCAGTCCTAAATATGCTCGATATCTGAGGGTTTTGGCGTGACATTTGAATCGAAAAGCACTACTTCAGGAAATGTAATTTGAGGTGTGAAGTTCAGATCGTTGCGTGCTGAGCACACAGGGCAAAAGAAAAAAGGAACTGCGGTCCTGGGGAGCGGTGCAGCCTATTTATATCGATATCACACCTGGAATCAACGAAGAAAAGATGTCGAGAAGCTCTCGCTGCAGTGGCTGCACTGCACCCTGTGGTTGAGAGAACATTTCGGAATTTGTGCTGCTGCCGCAGAATATAATCTAAGATGAGGAATCTGTGGGAGGACAATCTATTAGAACGTATCTGGAATTACTGGTGTTGCTCTGTGCGGACTAATTGTAGCCCTAGAGCACTCGCACCCTTTCTGAGACTAAGCCTTGCTGCTCAACTATCTCACCTTGATTGGGTTTGGCGAACTTCAGTGTCTTCCCTGTTCACCATAATGGGTGGCTGTAAAGCCTGGAGTGGGGCCTCTGTACTTCTTCCCTTCATATGGCAGAGCAGAGGCACAGCATCCCAGCCAAGGTTCTCTATTGTGGCAGCAATGGACGAGCAACCAAGGCTTAAGGTCTCAAGAGGTGGTGCAGGCTGGTTCTTAAGTACAGCGAGTCTCCACGCCTCCACAAAGGAATGGCCACACACTATATTATGTGTTAACACAGTTTTTATATAAAAATAAGATAGAGATCTATACACAATTAATAACACTTTGTACTCTGATAATTCTAATATGGCAAATATATACAATGTCTTTAAAATGCATCAACTGCTGACAGGTATAATGGCATACAAATCATGCAGCAAGGTGTAACAGCATAGATCATAGGAAGTAAGACAAGTTGGGTTAAAAGATGGCAGAATGCTTCTTTAGCTACTAAGACACAATGCTGAGTGAGGATCCCCCACCTGGGCAACCGGTAATAAAAGCATTAACAAGCCCAGTCCATAAATGTTTGATTAGTCTTGCTTCCAGGTCAAAAAAGTTCAACTACACCAATGTACCTGAGATAGAAGAGTGTTTGACCGTTTGACTGATCCTTCAAGGGTGGACTCCCTTTAAAGCAGGTGCCACAGGGCATCGAGATTCCTCGAAGAAAAGCGAACACTGGCATCGAGACAGCAGCTTCCATCCTCGGGCCCGTCGGTGCTGCAGCACATACCTCATGATAGCTTTGGCGAACGGAACTCGACCAACGGCTGGACTTCAGATCTTCACTCTGTCAGTGTCCTCGGGACGCCTTTGTTGGCTTTGGGTGGCGGGAAACCCACCATCGGACTTTCCTCGGTAGCCGACGACCACGACTTTCTCCGGCGGGACAAAGCGGTCAATGGTGATGGCAAGGGAGCTCTTCGTTCAAATGGTCTTAGGCAAGGTGGACCTTGCGGCTCCAGTCAAGCAGCACAGTGTCAAGCTGTCCCCGCTTCTGGGCGACAACTCGACTGGCTTTCAGCGGTTACAGAAATCCTCCGAATCACGGTCGACGGCAATGGACTTCGATGGCCTGGAGGTCCAGGTTCTTTAAAGATTCTCGGCGGGCCCCTTCTCCAGTCGACAGTCTTTCAGGACTGGCTTCCTGGGTACCTCGAAGAGCTGCAGTTTTTGCACAATGGTCCTTCATAGCTCAGGGAGAGGTTTCCTAGCCAGGTCCTCTCTCGGATCAGTCCTCGACAGCTTTTAGATTTCATCAAAGGAAATGCAGCAGGGCTTCAAGGATGAGCTTCAAGTTTCAACTTTAGCTTCTGAACAAATTTTGAGGTCTCTGCATATACACATCTGTCCCTCATTCACTCTCCCTGAGCCAGGCTCAGCAGGCAGCCAGCCAATCGGGCTCACAGGCGTTCAACCATTCACTTTCACCTAGACTCCCATAACAGGGAATGTGAATCGGGGCAAGCACCCAGCCTTTTAGCACACAACACTGCATTCATGTCAGTTTCAGGCAGGGCTGTCTCATTCATTGTGTCACACATAGAAACCAGACACCCATAACATAGAATGCATATAGGTCCCACACTATTCACCTAGGTCCCACTCCAAGGGTGTACCCACAACAGTAACTGGGAAGGCTCCAGCCAGTCTGGCTTGGACTTCCTCACAATACCATATTTGGTTCTTCCACCCAACAGCCAGTTAGGGGAAAGGACAGAGTCAGGGCTTCCCAGGACTTTGGGAAAACAAGGTAACAGGCAATAGAAACCAAGAGGCCCCAGCATCCACTGATTCCTATGGCTGGGCCGGGGGTTTCCCAAAATGGAGGATACTCAGAGCACCTGTCATTTTAGCATGGAGTTACCACCAGCCCATACCCTGCTCTGTGGGAAACAAAAGTGCCCAAAAACACACTAGAGGTGCAGGGTTATACACCCACCCATGGGTGCCAAAGGGATTATCCCAAGAGTCTCTGTTAACCATGACCAAAAGGAGGAAGAGCTGCAAACTCCAGTGCAGGAAACACATAAGGGAGTACAGGACAAGGACAAGGAGGCCCGGTCCCTACAATGCATTTCCAGCATTACAGTGGCCTCTCAAACTCCTTGGACCAGGGTGGATTATGGAAATCCATCTTAACAGTCGCAATCTTTAATATGTACTTGCAGGAACGATTGTTTAGTTAGCAAGTCCTAAGTGGGTCTAAGACCCCTGCCCTTCTTAGGAACAAGGTTTCTATGGAACCCCATTCTTATGGTCTGTTTTTGAGCATGTCCCGACTTTTAAAAGGGTAGTAAAGTCTTCAGCTACACTTTTCTTTCATTCATTTGTTAAGGGGAAACTGACCAGTCCTTCCGACTATCAGTACTGGGAAATATTTTGTATCACCCTAACCTTTCACACAAAAGGTTTTTGGTTACTTTTGTATGTGCCCAAGGACAAGCTGGTGGCAGCAGTTACACTTTTACTAATTTTCATTATTTTTGATGTGCACATTTGCATTTACTGCGTATGACTGTTACATGTGGCTAGTGCCCTAAAATGGCTACTCCACGAGATTTTCGATTCTCCTCTGACCATATTGTAGTTTGGACTTCTTTCTGCCTTTTCAGGTCAGGAAAGTCCTTATCATGCATTTGCTTGGTACAGGGCTGGTAAACCTTTGTGTTTGTGGCCCAGGAAGGAGGCTGGGATGGTCTAGTCCCAGTCCACATCACTGGTGCCAGAATGTCTGCTACTGGTGCCAGAATGTCTGCTACTGGGGTGGATGTGAAACCAATAGTTCTCCCCGATTTGGACAACTATGGGCCATTTGAATAGGGCTGATTCTTACCATTGGCAGGCTTGGACTTATTTTGGATAATAGGACACCTGTAGCCATTCTTCAGATCCAGGTTTGAGCCAAGAATCCGGCTGGAGGAGCAGCCCATTGATGACACCGAGGACGACTTTTGCAGTGGCCAAGCAACCTCTGCAGTGACCTGCCTGATGAAGCCCTGCTCCTCTGCCTCTCCAAAGACTCTAGACAGTGTGTTAAGATGGGGTGGAAACCCCTTGGCAAAGCAGAAAGGACAGGCTGGGAAATCCCACGCCCAATGGGCGAGTCCAAAGAATTTGACAAAGACCAGTTTTATTCACAATCCATATAAAACAGGGGCAGCTATTAAAATCAAAAATCGTCAGTCTTAGGCTTGACAATGGGTTATAAACCAACACGTCACAACTGACGTCACATTACTCTTATAGTTACACAAACCTACGGGCTGGAGGAATTGGTTAGGGGAATAATCTAGAGACTTGTTTGAGTGGTTTTTCCCAATAATGAGCCTGAGTCAATGGGAATCGGACCTTCCAGCTCCATTTGTTTCTTTGCTTAATCTAAGAGAAGTGTCTCACGCCTGAGAACTCATAGGGGTTAGTCTTTTCATTGGTCGTACTCTGTCTAATGGCTCCAACTCTTAAATTGATACGGGTGACATGTCATCTCTATACTATTTCATTGGCTGGTGCAACAATTATAGGCGGAAATAGTTGGAGGATCGGTGAGTATGGACTTTCCCAGTCTTGGCAATTTGGAAGATTATCAGCACATGAGCAATAATAGTAGCCAGGGGGAGCAGCACCAAGATGCTGCTTTTCCTAATTAGGTTACCATCTATGACTCTTTAGACGGCAAGCCAGGACTTGGCATATCTTGTAATTTCGTCTTGAGAACTCAATGGAAATGAAGGCCTCAGCCCGTCTGTTGCTGAAGCTAGTGAATACCCATTATTCTCCAACTGCAGGTCACGTGTGTGGAGATCTTTACCCTTCCTGGCCGCTTGAGACTGGTTTGAGTGTTTTTCTCCCAATATTAAGCCCGAGTCAATGGGAATCTGAGCTTCCGGCGCCATTTGTTTCTTTGCTTAATCTAAGAGAAATGTGTCTCACCTGGGAACTGTTATCGTCTGTTCTCTTGGGTGACGATCCAAACCTTCCCCGTTCATGGTAACATTGGCAAGGGCTGTGGAATAGTGCTGGCTCAGTGAATTGGGTCCCCCCGCAGCTTCGAGGTTTCTTAATGTCTCCCATTCACTCGAACGTGGTTGTAACGCCCATCTCATTTAAAATGGCAACCCATTTTCGCTCTGTTTCTGTGTTAAGAAAGCTTTGTGTATTCTTATGCTTCTTGCGTTTCACAATGTATATGGAGCACAGGATTTCTAGCCTATTGGATGTAAGCATATTCTTCATGTCTAGAAGCAGTTTGACCTATTGTCTGTGTAGCTTCATGGTGGATGCACATCTGCTTTGTGTCGAACGAGTCTACATGTCAGTTACAGCAGTGTCGTCATTTGCTTTCGTCATCTTGGTTCCAGCCTTTTCATATCCGCCATAGCCTGCAAATTCAGCTCCTCGATCCATCCGGGGGAGGGTTGCCTTAATAAGTAGGGCCTCTCACATCTGCGGTACGGGGGCAGGCGCCATAAATGATGCACACCCTTTATTTCTATGATATCGAGATGGGGAGGGGTCGTTGTAATGAATGACATTCATTTGCCTCGCAACATTCCGCCCTCTGGTCTAGTGCTCTACCACATTACTCAAATCACCCTCCCCCGTAGGGTGCCTTGGGGGATCTATATCTTCGTCACCCACCTCAGGTCACCAGTGTCTTTTTATATGCTCAGCCACGCTCCAGGTCAAGTAGTAGCACTCCCAATCTGGTTTGCAGAACACCAAACATCCCACGTACTTACTAACGTCTCGGGGATAAAGAAATGTTGTGCATGGAGGAACAATAGGACTTTGCTTCAGGTTCAACAGAGGTGGATTATCAGTTTGTGAGTGCTCGTCCATCTTAGTGTCCATATATAACACTATTTTCATCCGTATCGTCTTTTTAGCAGTCTTCCCTTATTGGTATATGGCTATTCCCAGGACGCAGAATACAAACACCAACACAGCTATCAGTATTTTGAATGCACACTTCATTCACTTCCTCTTCCATTTTCGTGTGGAGTTCTGCTAGCAGTGTTACAGCTTTTGTGAGGGTCCATATTTCTTAATTGCGGAAAGGTACGCATGTACAGCAAGATGGGCACATTTTTGTGCACAGGCCACCCTCTATGACGGATGAGGTCAAGGACAACGCTTCTGAAGAGTTATGAGCCTTACTGCTCTTAGCTCTTCCTTTGTGGCATTAAAGCCTTTCACTGTCGTGTTTTTTGTTTGTAGCAATTCCCAGCTGGTTATTTGCAGCCACTTGGCATTTGTGGTTGCCTGTATCTGGGAATGACAGAAGCAAAGAACTTCTATGTTCATGTGGTTGCTCATCAAGTGCTTCTTCCATTTTGTCCGAGATATAGTTGCTACTTTTTACCCGTTCGAGTTTCAGGGATCTTTTCATTCTTTGGTGTGCATCCATTTTGGGGAACTCACCAATTTATATCTCCGTCTGGGATACTACTGAGTCCATTGCACATATGCTTTGAGCCACAGGCCCAGTAGTTGTGCATGAGCACCGCTGTACCCCCTTTCATACCAGGTACTTTAGATATGCACCTTCATTTGACAAAAATTACCGGAACATGATTCTAAAAACAGTGAAGCATTCTTAAGGGGTATTATGGGTATGTGGCTTGACTATTGCAATAGCCCCTTCCTGAATCTACCTTCTCCAGCAAATCCAGAATAGGGCAGCAAGACTTATCCTTGGCCTTAGGCCCAGGTACTGCATCTCTCCTGGCCTAAAAAGTCTTCACTGGCTCCGGCTGCTGCACAGATTAAATGCAAATCCCTCTGCATCATACACAAGCCTGTCTGGGCCCAGGGGACACACCATCTTCAAGTTTATCTAACTTACTGAATACTCTCCAACAAGACCACTATGTTACATCTGGCACCAACTCTGTGTGCAAATCATTTTGCTAAACAGAGGGTAGGTGGTCGATCGCTTTCCTCAGTTGGCTCCCTCCTATGGAACAGCCACCCCCTGCCTCTGCGCCTCGAGTATGACTTTCTTAAATTCCGGAAGCTCCTCAAGACTCCTCTTTATCTCCTCCTTACATTCTCTCTTCTGCTTATCCCACAGTTGCTTTGATTGGTGTCCAGGGTCCTTATGCATCCTTGGAGCCCCTGACCTCACACCCAATTGGTCCAGTTCCGGTGTATCCTGAGCACTTGCATGCACACTGAAGGTTTGCACTTACACCTAACATGGCCCCTGGCTGTGTAGCACTCAACTACCCAAGCACTTAATCTGTGGCTCACCCATGAGCTTGGACTCCACAGCACTTATCCACTCTGCCCTCTTCCTTGCTGCATTTGCAAGTCTGAATACTCACAAGGCATAGTAGGTTCATCCTTTCTTCCTTTTACCCTCCACTGCTTTTATTACATATTTTGTTTTTCACTCCCTTGTGCCCTCCCCTCGCACTGTCGCCACTTTGAAACAGTATTTTACATTATGTACAAACATCTAACAAGCAAACAAATAAATAAAATAAATGAGCATATGCTGGTTCGGGTACATGATGGAGGACCACTTCATAATGTCATGAGGGTAAAGAGAGCGAGACAGCAGAAAGTAAAAAATATGGCTATAATCATTTGTGCTGATGAGTCCATATGCAGCAAAGGTGCACGCACATTACGTTGCATGTGTGCTAGAAGCCGATATTTAGTAAAATTAAAAACATCCTTTTTTTGGTTGATATTTTCACGTCGATTCTCAAACAATGAATTCCTACAAGAAAAATGTTATGGTCATAGTGTAGGGAAGGCATTGTATCAAACAGTGAAGACAGAGAAATGATCACAGTTCAAGGGTGTTTATTTAAATTCATTGGGTGGGTTGAATGCCTATCTAAACCCAAATCCAAGGATGGCAGCAAGCTACGACCATAAAAAAAAATAACGCTGTCCTAGTCGATACTCTGTCAAAATAAAAGGGCCTATACTAATAAACCTATTGCCAATGCTTACTTCTAAATACAAAATGGCGTGGGACAGTTGTGTATGCAAAGAGAAAAGTGTTCAAGAAATAATATGAGGATAGATGAGCAGTTGGCTTCCCTTCCCTACGTTTTCAGCACAGGGTAAGGAGGCACGTACCAGCTTCGCACACACACTCGCTTCTCTGCCACAAGGGTACAGTTCCAAGCATAGGTATCATGGCCTTCTGCCATAGCTTCTTTTCCAATTACAGTCTTGTTGCAGAGGGCTTGTCTTAAACAAGCACCAAAGTTCCTTTCTCATCAGGATTTCACATTCACATGTTCTCTTCCAGTGTTCACCATGTGTCTCCCCTCCTTCTGGCTCAGACCCCTTTTAAGACGATGTTCACATTTGGTCTCCCTCGTTCGGGCTTGCACCATGCAATTTTAACTTTCTATGTTTTCCTCTTGTTATCAAAGATCGAAAACCTTTGAATGTGCTTTGAGTTTTGCTTACAGTCCCAGGACCACTTCGATTCACTACACACGATGTTCTTACTTTCGTTTCTGCCACTTTGTGGCTGCATACCTTAGAGACCTTCGATTTAACACCCACGTGGTGCCGGATGTTAGGAAATATTTCATAATTGTATGTAATTTTCCCTCCATGTGTCAACCCCCAAACATTTTGCTGCTGCATAGACACCATTGACTGACTTTGCCAGAGAAGCACAGCCTTCAGCTGCACTCCTCGGCTTTCGCTCACTTTTTATGGGGAAACGGACAAGCCCTTAAGACAGTCAGTACTGGGAGTCTTTGTTTCCCTTAGTCCTTTCCTCATGTTGCAACTCTTGTGCAACATGTAACAAGTGTGCAATGTATCTTAGCATACAGCACACTTGGGTCTATAGCAATTTCCAAAGGCCCTAGATACTCTCGCTGGGTTTTTTATGAACTGTGCAGATGTGTCATGGACAGGACTGGTGGCAGGTATCTTTCTGCATTATTTTTAACCCTTTCCTGCCATGTTAACCGCGTTTGGCACGAATAGGTGGCCTGGCTCCAAAATGGCCATGCCACAAGGTTCTTTGTCCTGTCCTTTGGCCATCTTGCCCCTTCACCTTGCCCAGGTTGAGTCGACCCGAGTCAGTCCTCATTTGGTCATGCACTTTCCCGCGAATCCCAATGCTTTCGCGGGCTTGTGTGCGTGCGCGTGTGTGTCTCTCCAGGATGTGGGCTGGAATGTCTGGTTGTAATAAGTAATTGGGTGCCAGAGAGTCGAGTGCCATGAATGACTGGGACCACTGTGGTCCGTGATTGGTCCTCATATGGGGTGTGTGTGTGTGTGTGAGCAGATCTCCCATTGGGTCCTTTTTGGCGCAAAGGGAACTTTGGATAAGAGGAGGCTGAAAACACCACTACCATGTCGATCTCCTGAGTTCTCACTGAACAAAGGATAGGATGCAAGTATCCTGCAACACGAAGCCGAGTCGAGGAACCGCTGGGGACCCACTGGAAGGTTTGGCACCCTGAGTCCGCTGTCGTTTTGTGGGACCCATCTGCATCTGGTCACCCTAGGTCTTCGAAGACACTTCGACCTATTGAAATAGTGGGACCCAACTATTCTCGGCACCTTCATCAAACCCTGCAAGTAAGCTTTCTTGGAAGTGTCCCTGGGCCAACCAGTGGACTGAACATCTTACCCAGTTGCTTTGCTCTGTCACTACTGCCGTTTCGAGGAGGCCCTCGAAACTTGGTATACTCCTAGATCTGTGTCCCTGGCAATCTCACACCGAATTTCGTACACTTGGCATTCCCAGGTCTGAAGTGAGAAGAGTGCGCCAGGACCGGAGTAAACGCGGTTACTGTGTTGCCCTGCTGCGGCAACGTCCTTTGCAAGTCCGCTGCATTTGTGACCCTCTTGCCCCTGAAGCCTGCTGCAGTGAAACTGGGTAGATTCATCCACCCGGAGCAGAGAAACTGGGTAGATTCATCCACCCAGAGCGGAGAAATCACCACTGTCCCACTTGGGAATCATCGCTGTATCTCAGGCACTCAAAGGTGCAGATACGTCCTTTTTGCTGCATTCGAACCTGCAAGCGAAGTGGACTGAACTGGCGAAGTTTGGGTCTTCTTGCGTCAGGGACCGTTGAGTACTCCATACCCCAACCAGTGGCCCCTAGCGCAAGAACCCATTTTTACGCACAAGTGGCCCTTGGGGGTCCCTCTCCTTTCCACTGCTATTGCGAAACAGCAACTCCATTCCGAACTCTCAAACTGCCTGTGCCTTCAAGTGGAGGTCCTTCTTGAATAGTAGGAACTTGTTCTGCATCGCCACATCCACCTTCTCGAGCTGCTAGAGACCCCTGAAGAGACCCTATTCTCTCCATTGGCACAACGCGTGCACTGGCATTGCATATACTATTGAGCACAAGGCTCCTCTCTCCTTAGGGCTTGGACTGCCTCTTAGGTGCATTGTTGATGTCGAACTGGGCCTAAAGACTATCTGCACTGCCCGTTTCCTTCCCCTCTAGGTTGTGGACATATTTCGTGCATTTAACCCTTTAGACTCCAATGGGCTGGTATATACATTGTATTGATAGTGATGTGTTGGTTTACTTGGTGTTACTGTGATTCCTTTGCTATGGTCTATGTTACAAAGCCCTTGTAATAAATGTGTATTTTTGATATAACACCTGTCTGGAGTAATTTGTAAGTGTCCTTGCTCTGTGTGCTCATTGAGGTCATTCAGTCACCCTTACCCTTCCTGAGACTTAGTCTTGACTGCCTGCCATAGCTACCCTGATTGGTCTGGCTTGTCCAGAGGTTACCCTGTTCCAAGAAACTAGGCTGGTCTCCTGAACCTCTGCCCACCAGGTCAGAGTTAAGATGGATTTCTGAACACCGGACCACTGTCACTGGTATTTCATTTTTCTCCTTAAATGTTCAAAACATCCATCAGCAATTAAGCTTTCCTCGCGTCTTTCATCACACATGTTTCAATCTTCGTTCTTGCGCTCTTTACAAATGGTGCCGCTTGCAACCTTGACTTGAGCACAGACTGATCTTGCACCTCTAAAGCGCTGCTTTGATCTTGGAGCCAAGGACGGTACCACAGCGGCTGCTGATCCTCCCCGACTCGGGCAGACGTGCAGGAGGGCCCAGTGTACCTCCGACTCACAATACAGGATTCTTCTGTTTGGTTTCCTGTCCTTATGCTTTGTACTCTAAAGAGTTCTGGACGCAGCGGTTTCTCGCCGGAAAGGTTATGGGCATCTCCATCCTTGTGTACCCTTCTTGGTTTGTCGTCTTTCTTCCCTCGTATAGCAGCTGTCGGAAAAGTACTGTTCCTTCGTGTGCTTTGCCTAGCTCAGAGTGTTCTCTTCAGCTATGCCTTTTATACGTCTGGGGAAGCTTAATGGAAGTCAGGTGTGAGTGATTACCAGTAATTGCCTGAACAAAGTAGTGGGGCATTTCGGGTACAATGCTCAGGTGCAAGTCTGTTTTCTCCCAGAGCGGGCTGTCCATGTCAAAGTGTTTGCGACAGGAATGAGGGTCTGGGGGTAGAGTTTCTAAATATCCTATCTGGTAGGATGGGGTAGGAACAAGTTACTTACCTGTAACTGTTGTTCTCCAGCATGGGTCTGGCATGGATTCACATGCTCATGAATATTCCCCGTCGTCAGGCTGGGAATCCTCGGTAAAGAAAAAATCAGTATCAGTTTCGTTTCTGATCTGTCTTTCGTAGTAGTAACCAATCACTGATCTCTGCGTCATACTGACCACAGCCAATGACTGCCCTCTACCTAAGCCCCGCCTCTGGCAGCCATCTTCAGATTTGGTAGCACGTGAAGTGGCAGTATGACCAAGTGAAGAGCCGCAGAGGGGTAGGCGGGAGGGTTCGCATGTGAATCCATGCCAGACCCATGCTGGAGAACAACAGTTACAGGTAAGTAACTTGTTCCTTCTCCAGCATGGGGTCTGGCATGGATTCACATGCTCATGATTAAAGAATACATAGCAGTACACACATGCACAACCACGGGAGGTGGCAAAGGCTCAACATTAAGCATTACATCAAACTCAACATTAAGCAATTCTTACCTCCTCACCAGGATCACCTTAGGCGAACAGATTGCGCAGCACTGCTTGGCCGACCCTGGACTCCTCCCTAGAATCCCGATCGACGCAGTAGAATTTCACGAAGGTGTGCGTCGACCTCCACGTAGCAGCCCTGCAAATGTCCAGCAAGAGCACACCAGATAGGAACGGCGTGGTAGCTGCGATCGCTCTGGTGGAATGGGCTCTCGGACGGCCAGGCAGCGGTCGGTTTGCCAACCGATGACAGTACATGATACAGCCGGAGAGCCATCTGGAAATGGAGGCCTTTGAGAGAGCCTTCCCCTGATTGACAGGTCCAAAGTTCACAAAAAGTTGTGACGTCTTCCGAAAACACTTTGTGCGGTCCAGTTAAAACTTCAGCGCTCTAGCCACATCCAGCGAGTGCAAAGTCCTTTCGGCCGGCGACGAAGGCTACGGGAAGAAAACAGGCAAAACCAAGGGTTCGTTGAGGTGGAAGTCCGACGGTACCTTGGGCATGAAGGAGGGGTGCGTCCTGAGCACTACCCTAGTGTCGTGAAAAGTCAAGTACGGGGGCTTGCATGAAAGGGCCTGGATCTCTCCCACTCTTCGTGCGGAGGTGATGGCCACAGGAAACGCTGTTTTCCATGACAAGAACTTCAACGTAGCCGAGTGCAGAGGTTCGAACGGAGGTCCCATGAGCTTGGTCAGCACCACGTTGAGCTCCCACGCCGGGGCCGGAGCCTTCACCGGAGGGAACGATCTGAACAGTCCCTTCATGAATTCTTTCACCAGACGATGAGACCACAAAGACGTCCGCCCCGTGGTTCTGGTGTATCGGGAGATCGCAGCAAGATGAATCTTGATGGACGCGTGCGCCAGTCCAGCCTTGGCCAGCGTCAGAAGGTACGGCAGTACCTGGGGAGCCGTAATCCGTAGAGGGTTAATCTTCTGTGCGTGGCACCAGACAGAGAACCTCTTCCATTTGTGTCCATAGCATTTAAGAGTTGAGGACGCCCTGGCCGTTGCAAGAACCTCTCTGCAGTCGGCCGGTATGTCGTATCCTCCAAACTCTAACGCTGCAGGAGCCAGGCCTGCAAGTTCAGCGACTTCGGGTCGTGATGGAGGATGGCGCCTCCTTCCCTGGAGAGAAGATCCGCGTCCACTGGCAGCTTGATTGACGGGGACGCTGACAAGTCCAGAAGGTCCGGGAACCATATCTGCCTCGGCCACGCAGGTGCGACGAGGATCATCCTGCACCGTGACCTCTTGAGCTGGTTGATGAGCCGGATCAGCAATGGCAATGGAGGGAACAAGTATAGAAACAGGCCCTCCCAGGGGAACGAGAACGCATCGCCCATGCTCCTCGGCTGGGGAAACCTGCTGGCGAACCTCCGGCACTTAGAGTTCGTCGCTGTGGGGTGTGCCCCACCGTCGGAAGAGGCGGTCCACTAGATCCTGTCGTAGTTCCCACTCGTGGCACGAGCGCAGCTCTCTGCTGAGCGAGTCAGCAATGGTGTTTTTTATCCCTGCCAGATGAAACGGCACCAGAAACATCGCTTGGGCGACGGCCCAATGCCACAGATCCTGCGCCTCCTTGGACAGGGCTGGGGACCTGGTTCCGCCCTGCTTCCTGATGTAGAACATGGTGGTGGTGTTGTCGGTGAAGATCCTCACCACCTTGCCCTTGAGGGACGGAAGAAAGGACCTGAGGGCCCAAAACACTGCACGGAGCTCCAGGACGTTGATATGGAGGGACTTCTCCGTCGGAAGCCAAAGGCCTCTCGCGTGCAGATTTTCGGTGTGCGCTCCCCACCCCTTCCAGGGAGGCATCCGTGGTCACTGTCTCCTGGTGGCCGGGGGTCTGGAAGTCCATGCCCGCCGTCAGATGCGCGCGAGTCCCCCAACGGATCGCTCGTCGGAAACTCTCGTTGAGTGTGATCCTCTCCTCGAAGCTGCCCGTCGTCTGGATCCAGCGCACGTCCAGGAACTCCTGCAACGGGCGCATCCGGAGCCTGCACAGGCGGATGAGATAAATGCAAGAAGACATCATTCCGAGGAGGGACTTGATGACCTCACCCTGGCCACGTCCGCAACCAGCATCCGCTGCACCTTGCCCAAGATGGCCCTCGTCCTTTCCTCCGACGGAGAGGCCAGAAGCGACACTGTGTCGAGCTTTGCTCCCAGAAACAGTGCGTCATGCGTGGGCACCAGGTGGGACTTGGCGTAGTTTATTGAGAATCCCGGGTCCGTGAGTAGTTGGACGGTCCTTGCCGTGTGCTCCATGGCAAGCTCCTTCGTCTTTGCTCGGATGAGCCAGTCGTCCAGGTAGGGATAGACGTGGATCCCATCTCGGCGTGGGTGCGCCGCCACCGGTGCGAGGCACTTGGTGAGCACCCTGGGTGCCGACCTCAATCCGAAGGGAAGGGCTCTGAACTGGTAGTGACGCCCTTGGACCACGAACCTTTAGTATGGGAATATGGAAGTAGGCATCCTCCAAACTCAACGACGACAGGAAATCGCCATCCTCCAGTTGACCCAGGACGTGTTGGAGGGTGACCATCCGGAACTTCTGTGCCTTGATGAATTTGTTCAGTCGTCGTAGGTCCAGGATGGGGCGCCATCCTCCCGTCTTCTTCTTCACGAGGAAGTATCTTGAGTAAACTCCGGAGCCCCAAAGCCTCTTTGGGACGAGCTCGATGGCGCCCTTCTTGAGCATCGCCTTTACCTCCAAGAGAAGTTGAGGGACGTGATGTTCTTTCCTGGCCACAGGGGGGACGCGCGGGCACCTCTTTAGAAACTCGAGCGCGTGACCCTGAGCTAGGGCATCCAGCACCCAACGGTCGGTGGAGATGGACTCCCACATGCTGACGAAGCTCGCCAGCCGGCCTCCCACCGGGGTGCTTCGGTGGGGGCCCGACCCCATGGCCGGTTCAGTCCTGCTTCGACGAGGCTTTGCCGCCTTGTCCTCCTTGGCGACAGCGGGGTCCACCTGACTTGCCTCGTCCCCTGTAAGCTTCCTGTGACGACGAACGGGCCGCTTGATGGTAGGTGGGAAATCCGCCGCTGGAACCTTTGGAGGCACCCTTTTTGCCTCCGTCGCTCCGAAAGGGCGGCCGCCGTTGCTGGAGAACTCCAAGAGCCCGGGCCGTCTCCGTGTCCGCCTTGATGGCTTGAAGGGAATCGTCCACTGTTTTCCCAAACAGGTTGTTTCCGTCGAACGGCATGTCCAAGACTCTGGTCTGCACGTCCTGACGGAAGTCAGTAGCCTTGAGCCATCCACGCCGCCTAAGACACACGCCGTTGCCCAACTGGCGAAATCCAGTGTCAGCGATGTCCGTTGCAATCGTAATGGCGTAGTCCGACGCCACCTCTCCTTCCTGCAAGATCTCTAGGGCTTCCGCCCTCTTGTCGTCTGGTAGGAAGTCCAGCAGGGGGGCCAGTTTGTACCACAACTCCCTGTCGTAGCGGGCTACGATAGCCAAGGCGTTGGCCGCCTTAATCGTCGTCGCTGCCGACGAGATGACTCTGCGTCCCATCGTGTCTAATTTCTTACCCTCGCCGTCCGGCGAGGAGGTAGACGTAGAGGCCGCGCCCCCCCGCTTTCTTTCTGGCCGCCGCGGAGACAACCGAGTCCGGGGCCGGCTGTGCCCGAAGGCACAAGGGGGCCGCGGCCGGGACCCGGTACTTCTTCTCGTACCGATCCCTTCTAGCCGGCGTCGTGGATGGGTTCTTGAGGAGGGCGAGGCCCTCATCCCAAATATCGTCCAGTAGAGGTACAGCGAGGATCGTCTTCCTCTTGGCCTCGCGCCGTTGATAAAGGAAACCTTCCTTCTCTTCCGGGCAGAGCTGGAAAAGCTCGGATGCCCTGGCGATCATGGAGTGAAACGATCCAATCTCGTCGGGCGGGGAGCCCGGGTGGGAGGTGACGACGGGAGATCCTCGTCGTAAACCTCGTCGTCTGTACCCGTCGCGGCCGTGTCAGTCCCCGTATTATCCCCACGTGTCGTGGACGGGGAGGAGGGCTGAACAGGGCGCGATGGCTGCAAAGGAGGTGCAGGATGAATGCTTCTCTTAGGGGGAGGGCTCCCAGAAGGGCCTGGCTCTGGGTCCCCCGTCGGGAGAGGTTCCTCCGTTGGTGGTAACGGCAGTCTCGTCCTTATCTCCGAGCATAAGGACTGTATAGCCAACAAAATGGCCGCCGAGTTGTCTTGCGGCACTGGTTGAGGGGAGTCCGACGGGCGGTCAGGAGCCCCGTCGGCACCCTCAACGTTCTCGTCTCCTACGTCGGGGTCCCTCCCGACGGGCTGGTCTTCTTCCATGCCAACGCCGTGGCTTAAGACTTCGATCAGCTCTTCCTCAGAGGTGGAGGCCGAATCCACGACGAACTCCTGCCCCCCCTTTTTCTTCTCCGTCGGAGGTTTCACGGGGGTCCTGTCGATGGGCATGAAAGAGGACTCCCTCCGCGGTGCCAGGGAGACTCTGGGCCCCGAGGTCGCCACCACTGGTGTAGCCTCCACAGGCTGAGCCAGGGCCGCCACGACTGTCTCGATAGAGGCCTTGGCCAGATGGATTAAGGCTTTCACCACCTTAGGGTCTCTCACCGCCTTCTCCTTGGGGGGAGGGTCACCGCCTCGCTCCCCCTCCGATGGGGCCTTCAAGCTCGACCGGGGTCTCTCCAGGAGCTTCGCCGGGTGCTCGGCCTTCTTCTTACCCGAGCCAGAGCGTTGGCTCGTGGTTGATGGCGCCGGGGAGGATGCGCCCTGCCTGGCGCCCGTAGACCCGACCGTTCGGCACTCCCGGTGCCAGCGGACTCGCGGTGCTTGGCCTTCTGTTGGACCCCCGTCGCCGGGGCGCCCTCTAAGGTCTTAGAAGACCGCTCGGACTACTTCTTCTCGCCTGATGGGCTCTTTCCTTCCAGCCAGTTGGCGAGACGTTGATGGCGGTCCTTCATGGTCCGCTCCGACATATTGCCGCAAAACGCACACTCCTTCTCCACATGCGTCTTGTCCTCATGTAGGCAGTAAAGACAAAGGGAGTGTTCGTCCTCAAAGACATTCTGAAGCTGGCATCCAGGGCAGACCCTGAACAGCTTTCCGTGCGTCGAGCTTCCCTTCTCCTGGGCCATGTCCGAGATGGGCCTGAGAAACTTCGGGAGTCCTCCAAAAGCGTGGCTCGACGAAATCTTCACCCTTGAGGGGCATAGATGAATCCGACATGGGTCCCCGTTGATCGGATGAAGAAACGGTGGAGCTTGAGGCTCTTTTGACCGAAAGAGAAGTTTTTTGAGAAAAAACGTGAAAAATAGCACTAACGCTCGAGAGCAATAGCACGAGGATCCCAACACTTAAACGTGCGGTAAAAATCTGAAGATGGCTGCCAGAGGCGGGGCTTAGGTAGAGGGCAGTCATTGGCTGTGGTCAGTATGACGCAGAGATCAGTGATTGGTTACTACTACGAAAGACAGATCAGAAACGAAACTGATACTGATTTTTTCTTTACCGAGGATTCCCAGCCTGACGACGGGGAATATTCATGAGCATGTGAATCCATGCCAGACCCCATCCTGGAGAAAGGAGTTCACAATTTTACAAGCTCTGCATAAAGCGACCAGCTAGCTGGGCGGGAAAAAAGAATCTGAGGGACCTCAACGCGTGAGGGATTTTGGGTACACTACACGTCACGTTAGGGATAGTGATACAGGCACGCCTAGGTCGATGCTCCCCTTTCGATCCTCAAATGACAAGATGCTATAGTTTGCGTTTACCACTAGTTGTCGGACTATATGCACAGCATGTGAATCTATGCAGATTTACAAGCATCAGAATTGCAGTTGCGGTGGTGCAGGGCGAACATGGATCTGCCGAGATTGGATTTAGATACTCGCCATTTGCGTTCAAGAGGATTTATTTTGTTTTTTGGCATGCCTCAGGTGGGGCGTGAATCATTTGGGGGAACGGTCCTTTACGTGAGGATGCAGGGTGCGAGGAGTCGAAGGAATCAATGTTTAGGGGTCTATCAGGAGGCAGTGTTGAAGGGGGATGAATAAGCAGGCCTTCGGCTAGTTCAGGAATGATCTTGACTTTGTTCCAGCATTTGAGATCAGGGGTGGGGGTAGGAGGAGGGGCAGGTGTGTGGATAGAAAAAGGGATGGTATAGTGGCCGGTCCAGATGAGTGGTTCGGGACGGGATATATAAATCTAGGTCATGGGAGCTGAAAACTGCATGAAGGGTGTGCCCACCGGAATGGGTTGGACCAGTGGTATGATGGGAGAGGTTGACTGCATCAAGATGGTCAACCATCGGATGCGTCATGGGGTTGTTGGGGATATCGAACCAGATATTGAAGTCTCCCAGGAGTGTAAGAGAAGGGTGATTTACTTGAATGGTAGCTATTGAGTCACAGAGGTTGTTGGCGAAATGTCGGTCGTATCCAGGCTGTCTGTAGATGAGTAGGAAGCTGTGCGTGGAAGTCGCTGGTAGCGAGCGTTTTACTAGGAGGGATTTGACAGGAGGCAATGCATGTCTGGGATTCAACAAGTGAGACTGAGAAATTAGGGTTGAAAAGGACTGCCACTCCACCACCTCTGGAGGGTCTATTGTGGACGATAAGCAAGTAGCCAGGGGGAAAGGCTTTGTGTGCTACTGGGGCAAAGTCGGAGAACCAGGTTTTGGTGATAAAAATGAGGTCGGGCTTGTCAGAGGATAGGGGGTCAAAGATGCTGCGTCTTTCTTGCTTTGGAGTGGGCATTAAAAAGGATGCATGTCACTTTGTGAGGGGAGGTGGTTTTTGTGATGCTCATCGCAGTGGGAGCTTGGCATGCATGGGTGTCTGGTGGGGTGGTGGGAGTGGTAGGAACATTCAGGGTGGTCGAGAACAGTTGAGGTGGGGTATGGTAGGGGCTGGGTGCCTGTGGGCTTTGAGTGCCGGGTGAGAGGGTTACATCGATGGGGGGCTGGAAGAGTAGGTGGGTGCAGATAGGTATTTGAGAGGCGAAGGGAGGGTCAAGGGGGTAGGGAGGGTGGTGAATGGATTTTTTGGGGGAGTTTAGGCAGGTTGATTTTGGAATGAGTCTGGAGGGCGCAGGGGGTTTAGGTGTGCAGGGTGAGAATTCGAAAGAATGGGGGTGGAAACTGGGAGAGGGGAGTGTTTGGGGGTAGGGGAGAGAGAGGCTGGGCTGAAGCAGAAGTGGAGGGTCGAGGGAGAGGACCAGTCACGTTTTCTGCATTTTGTGGGTTTTGGTGCCATAGGGTTGTGATGGTGGAGGGAGATTAGGCTACCGTTCTAGCAAGGGCGAGACAAGCTACTTTCAGAGAAGGGAAATTAAGGGGCGGTGGGTTTGTTGGCGGGGGTCAAAAAGGTGTTAAGGGAGATCAGGGCCGGTGCAAGGGATTTTGCCACCCTAGGCAAACTGTCAGATTGGCGCCCCCCCACTCCGGGTCCTAACCCGGAAGATGCCTCAGCACTCAGCTGTAATACAGATGTGCTGCACATTGAAGTGTTAACCTGCCCGGCAGCTAGCAATAAACATGTCTATATTAGAAGTCACTCAGTATGGTGAGGGTCCCACCATGTAGCAAGCAACTGGTTTGGAAGAATCTAAAATACATTAGAGCAGGCCCAGAGTGGGTCCTGAGCCAACTGGATCTAGAGAACCAGGTTACACCTCACTGATGATGCCCAATTAAGTCACAACATGCCTGGATTTGCTTGTGGTCTCATGCAGAAGGGATGCAACCAAGCAGCATGGGCTGGCCTGAAACTTTTTAGGGTGTGACAAGCCTGATGTGTATATGATTTTCCCCTTTCTGTAATGGCTCGGCAGCGGAAGAACTATTGTCTGGAGGGCTGCCCAGAGCTATGCCAGAGGTTACGATCAGTGCTTAATTTCAGGGGTTTGGGGGGAGGGGGGGGGTGCTTGCCAGGGCTCAGCCCTGCACTTATTTCTGAGCCCCTGCACTTATTTGTAAGCCCAGCTCAATTATGTTGTGATATTTTAGCAACTTTATTTTAACTGTCAGTCATAGTAACATAACAATGAACAACAGTGTGCTCTGGCCATGGTCTCTGCGTCCTGGGCTGGCTCATTGTTATTCACAAACCTGATGGCCCAGTTTGGCAGGACTAGTTATCCATGTTCATGAAAAACCATGAGATGTAAGGTGACAATCCTGAACACGGATGCTGAACATGTCCACACACTGCGCCACTCTGCCTCTGCATGACACTGCTGCACATTCCCTAGTGTAATAACCGGCAGGGTGGGTTGACAACAACAGGACAGTTGCCGAGCAAAGGCAGTGAAAGACCCATATCGAACTGGAGAGCCAGTCATGAGTGGCAACCTAAGCAAGACGATATTGCTTCAGTGTTTGACAAGCAACTCATCAGTTGAGTAATGATTTTGCCTACAATCGTTCATCATTTTACCACAGGAGGAAAGCATTTTTGCTCTATATTCCTATGGTTAGATGGTTAACATGCTCCACTTAAAGCCGATAGGATTAGAGCAAAATGTCAACCAAGATGTGTTTTAAAGAAACACTTAACCTATTGTGCCTTCAAATAAAAGAAATGTTTATGTTGATTTCACCCTCAATTAACCAGGGGGAGTTGGGGCTTTAACCACAAATATGTTCAGACCATATGGAGCAGCCATGTGGCACTGTATGGAGCAAGAGTGGGTGGTGTCAACAGTAAACGGGGAACTGCGCCTCCCCATACAAGAAAATATTTGGGCCCTGACACTTCTTTTCTTACAAATTAAGCACTGGCTAAGATGAATTCTAAACCTTTCAGCTATTACATCTTGTGTTTTTCCTATCCTGACCTGCACCATTCACTGCTCTCCCCGTACTGAGACATCTCTTACCACTTACCAGTCACCTGTTTGCACCATCGTCTGCTCCCCATTAGTGTAGGGGGATACACCCTTTGGCATTCCAAATGTTTTGGACTAAAACTCCCATCAGCCCTAGTCATCATAGTCAATGGTGAGGATCATGGGAATAATAGTACAAAATATCTGTGGAGCAGTCTCCTAATGCACTTCCATGTAGACTTGCATACATGTACTGGTGTACTCATACTGACATCTAAACAGGCTCCCTCAAAGTACTGTATTCCTGAGAAGAACAAGTTACTTCTTACCTTGTAACGTTCTTTCGACGGGATGTTCCTCCGACGTATTCCTCATCTTAGATATCTCCTTCCAGCTCTGCTGGCCTCGGAAAATTTTTTCTCTAGAGGGCGCTGCGCGTAGACGTCCTCCGAGTCGATGTCCTTCGACAGCCGCCGTATCGACGTCATTCTGCCTATAAAGGCCGCGCGCAGCGTCCGTTGCTCAGTTCCGTTTTGTAGCCCACAATAATACTTTCTGGACTAACCAATCACCCTGAAGGAGCGTAAGCTGCAACAACAAGGGAAGTAGAACTGCGGGGATGGATGGGAGGGTCGATGAGGAATACGTCGGAGGAACATCCCGTCGAAAGAACGTTACAAGGTAAGAAGTAACTTGTTCTTCGAAGGGATTGTGTCCTCCGACGTATTCCTCATCTTAGATAGGCTCCCATAGCAGTATTCTATTATCGGAGGAGGGAGTACTGACTTCACGCTGTCTTCTATTGATGAATAGAATGCAGTACAGCCCTTCCAAACCTAGTCTCTTGACTGGAGGAGGAATCCAGATTGTAAAAACGTGTAAAGGTATGGACAGACGACCATGTAGCGGCCGCACATATGTCTTTAACCGGCACGCCTCTTTTGAGGGCCGATGAAGCTGCAATACCTCTGGTCGAGTGAGCCCTAGGGCTTTGAGGGGGCTCCTTCCCTGCCAGTTTATAACATTCCAGAATGGCTAGAATGATCCATCTGGAAATGGTCTGCTTAGTTATTGGTAACCCCAGCTTGTGACCTGTGTAACCTACAAACAGCTGGTCTGCCTGTCTTATCCTGGCTAGTCTACTAATGTAAAAACTTAAAGCCCTCCTAGGGTCTATCCTGTGTAACCTCTCTTCCTCTTTCCCCGGGTGAGGAGGAGGATAGAAAGATGGTAGGGTAATCTTCTGAGTGATATGGAATTCAGAAACCACCTTTGGGAGGAAATTAGGCTTCACTTGCAGGACAACTTTGTCTTTGTGAAATATAGTATGAGGGGGTTTACAAGAAAGAGCTTGTAATTCACTCACCCTTCTAGCAGATGTAAGTGCTATTAATAAAACAGTTTTAAGGGTAAGGAATTTTAACGAACAAGAATGGAGAGGTTCGAAAGGTGTACCCATCAGTAAAGTTAGTACTAAGTTTAAATCCCATAGGGGAACTTGGAATGGTCTTGATGGATAAACATTGGTTAACCCCTTTAGAAACTGTATTACCAAGGGTAATTTGAAAAAGGATGGTTCTTCCGCAGTACGCTTAAAGATGGATAGCGCTGCGAGGTAGCCCTTAATGGTGCCCACTTGAAGGCCTGAATTTGCCAAATATAGTAGGAAGGACAAAACCATTGGTGTACCACATGAAAAAGGGTCGATATTCTGTTCTCTACACCAGCTGCAAAATCTGTTCCAACGGCAGCGGTATAAAGACTTTGTTGCTGGCCTCCTTGCCGAAAGCAACACCTCCATAACATCATCAGGGAGGTCCCAATCCTTGTACCTCAGCCTTTCAGAAGCCAAGCGTGAAGGTTGAGGGTTTTGATGTCTGGATGGAGAACCTGACCTCCCTTCTGTGAGAGTAGGTTCTCTCTGAGTGGAAGTCGAATTGGAGGGCAGAAGGACAAGTCTAGAAGGTCCGGGTACCACGTTCTCCTGGCCCAATCCGGGGCAATTAGGATCATGGTTTGCCGGAATCTTCTCAACCTCCTGATCATTTGAGGAATGACAGGGACCGGTGGGAACGCGTACAGAAGCGGAAACTCCCAGTTCACTATGAACGCGTCTCCCAGAGCTCCTCTCGGGGGAAATTCCCTTGAGCAGAACAGGTCGCACTTCCTGTTGACGCTGGTGGCGAACAGATCTACCTGAGGGGTTCCCCAAAAGGCGAAGATCTCTTGAAGGACTTCCTGAGCTAGCTCCCACTCGTGGGAGACTGTTCTGCCTGCTCAGAGCGTCCGCTGTCAAGTTCTTCTCTCCGGCTAGGTGAACTGCCGATAGAGAGATTCCTTCTTGGATTGCCCAAAACCAGAGCTGCATCGCCTCTCTGCACAGGGGTAGTGATCCTACGCCTCCTCTTTTGTTGAGGTAATGCATGGCCACCGTGTTGTCCGTCATTATCAGGACGTTCTTCCCTTGTACAGCTGGGAGGAACGCCTTCAGCGCAAGTCTGATGGCTCTCGGCTCTAACAGGTTGATATGTAGTCTGGACTCCGATAGAGACCAACGACCGCTGATGGTCAAGTCGTTGGCGTGGGCTCCCCACCCCGTGAGTGAGGCATCCGTGACTACTGTTATCTCCGGCCAAGGTTGCCAAAACTGTTCTCCTTTCAGAATGTTCTCCTGACAGGCCCACCACTGAAGGTCTCGAGCCACCCTGCCGGGAACCTGAAGAAGATCTGTCAGTCTCCCTGAGAATTGTGACCACTGAGTCCTCAGTGCCCACTGGGGGGATCTCATTCTCAGGCGAGCCTCTGGCACTAGGAAAATGCAGGATGCCATGAGGCCTAGCAACCTCAAAAAGTCGAAGGCTGGGAGACGTTGGACATGCTGGAACTTGGTAACCATCTGTAGAATATCTTGAGCCCTCACCTCTGGTGGCGAGGCTTTTCCCAGGGAAGTATCCAGGATCGCTCCTATGAACTGGAGTCTCTGCGATGGTATCATTTGTGACTTCTTTAAATTGAGGGAGAAGCCCAGTCTGTGAAGGAAGTGGCACACGTGATTTAGTTGGATCTGAGCTTGTTCCGGAGAAACAGCCCTGATCAACCAATCGTCCAGGTAGGGGTAGAATTGAATCCCTTCCCTCCTTAGACTTGCAGCCACTACCGACATTAACTTGGTGAAGACCCTCGGGGCGGAGGTCAGCCCAAATGACAGCACTCGAAATTGATAGTGAGAGTTGCCAATTGCGTATTTCCTGTGTTTGAGATGGATAGGCACATGTTAATAAGCGTCCTGAAGGTACAGAGATACCAACCAGTCCTGGAACTGAAGGGCCTGGAGGATCTGAGAAAGAGTGACCATCTTGAATTTGTCTTTTCTGAGGAATTTGTTCAATTCTCGCAAGTCCAAGATGGGTCTCAATCCTCCGTCTTTCTTTGGAATGAGAAAGTAAGGGGAGTACCAGCCCTTGTTCCTCTCCGCTACAGGTACCGTTCTATGGCACCTTTCTCTAGCAGGTCCCAAATTTCCTGCAAGAGGAGCGGATCTGGAGCTTTCTGAGAGCTGATCCCCGGTGGATGACTCTGAGGTATACGTAGGAAAGGCAGGCAGTAACCTTGGGCAACTGTTTCCAATGCCCAAGCATCTGACGTGATAGCCTGCCATACCGTCAGATGTTGAGTCAACCTGCCTCCTACAGGTGTCCTGTGAGGGAAGTCCTCAGAGTGGTTTTGGGGCGGCTGATGCAGATGCCGATGGTAAAGAGGCACCTGCTGTTGCTGCGGCTTTTGAATATCTACCCCGTCCACCTCTGGTAGATCTTCTTTGACCCCTTTGAGTCAGTCGTCCTCTACCTCTTCCGAATGCGGAGTAGAAGCGAAAGGACTTGCCCCTCGCAGAGGTTCCTGTGGGACGAAAAGGAGTCTGACGGATTGCAGATCCTAGGGATTTTGCTGCTGCTTTTGAAGTTTGCAGTTTCTCTAAACTGTTATCCGCCTTTTTCCCGAACAAAGAAGAGCCATCGAATGGCATGTTCAAGAGCCTGGCTTGCACATCTGGGGCAAAACCCGACTTTCTCAACCAAGCGAATCTCCTGGTTGAAGTACTTGCCGCCATTGCTCTGCTGATGCGGTCAGCCGAATCAATGCCCGTCGGGAGGGATTCGCACATAGCGTCTTTACCGTCCTGTATAATATTCAGGAAGGCATCCCTTTCTTCTCCCTCCGGGATGCAGTCAGCCGCTGTAGAAGCACACTCCCAAAGTGTATGGCTGAACCTAGCAAGGGTGCAAGTAGCATTAACAGATTTTAACGCCATGCTACATGCTGAAAAGACTTTCTTTGCCATAGCATCATATTTTTTATCATCCCTGTCCTGTGGGACGGTAGGATAAGCCGTCTTGACATCAGTAGAGGATGCTGCCTGTACCACCAGACTTTCTGGGTCTGTAGAAGATACCCTGTACTTTGTAGACAGTTTTTTTTATTTACTGCTGGTAGTACATCTGGGGTTTCCCAGTTTGTCATGATCTTTCTCTGAAGAGCTTTATGAAAAGGCACCACAGGATCCTCCTGTGGGCCTTTGTCAAGAATATCCGTGAGGTCATCTTGTTGGAAAGATTGTGAAGGTGCAGACCACCCCATGAACTCTCTAATCCTGGCCATTAAGGCTCTATAGGGGGTTTCAGCATGCTCCCCCGGGTCTGGCTTAGCAAACTCCACCTCAGGGGAAGTGTCTAACCCACTTGCCTCATGTAAAGAATCATGAAGATCCTTTAATCCGCGCACTTCAGAGGAAAATTCCTCTCTAACTGGGGTTACAGGTCCCTGTAACTCAAATGTGTCTTCCTGTTCAGACAAATCACCCTCTTCTAAAATTGAGGATATAGTTCTCAATTGTTCTGAACTCAAAGGGAGTAAATCCCATTTCCAAGGCAGAGGGTGCCGAACTTGTCATTATTGGCCTCGAAAACGTCGATGTCGTCGACGGCTTCGAGCGTGGCGTCGAAAACAGAGGCGAAGACCTCAACGGAATTGGAATTCTACTCGACAATATCGAAGCCATCGACGTCGAGGGCCTGGGGATAGTCACTGGATGTGTGGTAACTGTGACTTTTCTTGGCGTCGACGGCGGTGTCGAAGCTGGCGTCGAGTCGACAGACCCGTGTGTCGAAGGTCCCTTCGACAACGGCGTCGAAGACATCAACCTCGACGGAACCCTCGTCGACGGAACCCTCGAGGAAGGTTTGGAGGTCATAGTCCTGTTCGAGGGTTCGAGACGCACTCGAAAGGTTTCTTTTGCCGGGTACTGCGACTCGCGGCGTTTTTGACCTTCGGGTCTTTCGACCAGAGCATCGCTCTCGGCAGTCTTCGAGGGGGTCGAGGCCGCTTTCTCGAAGACGCTCATCATATTTTTTCGGAATTCCTCCCATTCAGCCCGGGAACTATGTTTGGTGGGGCAAGGGATTCTTTTTGGCGAAACAGAGGAAGAGGAAGACTGAGAAGGGGATCTTCGACGTCTCCTCTTCGAGTGCTTCGATCTCGAGGAGAGATGAGACCCACTCCGAGACCTGGAGCGCGAATGGTGATGAGGTGACGAATGTCTCGACTTCGTCGACGAAGAGGAAGCTTTAAAAGTCTTACCTTTCTCCAGCTTCCCCCTACGTTCCTTCAGGGCCTTAGCTGTCATGGACATACAGTCCTCGCACTCCGAACAATGGTGTTCAGCTCCCAAACACCACAGACAAATTCTGTGAGGATCGGTCAACAACATCTTTTTCCCACAATCTCGAAATTTCTTGAAGCCGGATCGAGGAGTTGTCGGTTCCGACGAGGAAGCCATCGAGTACGGATCGAATAACTCGAGGTAAATAGGATTAATCTGACTAAGAACTGAGCAACGGTATTCCGAGGCACTGAGTAAGCGCGGAAAAACGGAACTGAGCAACGGACGCTGCGCGCGGCCTTTATAGGCAGGATGACGTCGATACGGCGGCTGTCGAAGGACGTCGACGCGCAGCGCCCTCTAGAGAAAAAAATTTCCGAGGCCAGCAGAGCTGGAAGGAGATATCTAAGATGAGGAATACGTCGGAGGACACACTCCCTTCGAAGTATGCATTTGTGTTCCTCTAATGGAATATCCATACAGCAGCTGATATCCCACTAATAAGTAATACATCCATAGAATATCCCGCTCGTTCCTACTAACTCACCCCCTTTCCTTTTCAGATCCGCTAGAGCGCCAGGGGACCACTCCGGTGGTGAAAATGTTAAAGGCTATTCATACCGTGCACTAACAGTATTCACATGTATCTCAGTGCTTAGGAATTCCAGGACCTCTCACAAGTCACCCCTTTCCTGGCCTGCAATATGCATTTGTATTGTATTCCCACACTTAGATATCTGTACCGCTCTCCCAATGCAATCAAGCTGCTATTAAAACACAAGCCGGTAAGAGGAAAGTTGAACCATGGAGCATTAGAAGGTGAGCAGAGTTTTTTTGCTGTAACGAAGCTACAATGTCAGTGGTGGCAATTGTATGAGGTTTTCTAAGCGCTGAAATAATAGGTGTTACTACCCCTCAACTGATCATTCTCCGGCAGATGAAGGGCTAAGTCAGCCCTGCCATGATGCTTCAAACCTCTGTCCAACACGCTGAACTCAGATGTCCGAAGCGAGCGCTTAACTCACTGAGCTACCAATCAGTATACATAGCTTTTAATTTTTGCTAGTTTCAACTTGTAGAATTGGAATAGATTCATCCTGATTAAAAGCAACACCAGAGAGGCTAAACATGAAGGATTCCATTTAAATGGTTGCTATAGGATGGGAAAAGGTGTCAAGAGTGTTCACAGCATGTTTTAGAGGGTTCCTTTTGATTTTCACTTTAACCTTTGTGTCATCAAATGTATCCTTTGTAACAAAGCATTAAATATTCTATTTCAGCAAAATATTGTGTTCTCATATAGTGCTTCATGCCAGACTCCACCAGCTTCTAAGCACTTTAACAGGTGCTAATATTAGCTTATTTTGAAAGTTACTGGCTTTTTAAAATGCTGCCCTTCAGTATGATGCACCCATGAGACACTAGCTTGACTGCAGCTCAAAATGTGATGCTACCGCGGTACACACGAAGTAACTTGCTTACATAGGATGTAAAGGCCTGGCATGTTGTGGTGATAAATGCCCATTTGATGGCAGTCAGGACCCCGAGCATATGATAGCACTGTAGTGCACCCCCGTGAGGCCATGGCCCATACAGTAATCCTCTGATGCCTGCAGTTGGTCATGAGGCTGCACCTAGGTATATGACAGACCGTACACAGCCATACAAGGCACTGTCCACTTCACCCTGTGTGGGCTTTCATCTCGTGCATTGTCATTTGTCCTCATGCAATTTGACTGGTTGCATTGAGCAGTAGTTACGTGCTTCTGCGTTCATTCCAATAAATGAACTGCTTGTGGAGGGATGTCAGATGAGCACAGAGGGGGGAACTACCTGGCCTTCTGGTGGCCAGAAGGCAGGGCGGGCAAAATAAACCTACCGTCACCTACTACAACAATAATGCACTTAAAGCGTTGCCGCACAATTTCAAAGCCCTTCCTAATCCTGCCACGTCTGCATCGATGATACGGACTAGACTGACCCACGCCAGGGCAGGTTCAGTTATGACGAGCAGAAAGCAGAAACACAAACTGTTATGTACGTACGCCCAGAGTCACGGCTACCCTGAGTGAGTGAAGGTGGTGCACTAAAGCAAAACAGGCTGCTCTATGGGCCTAATGCCCTTCTTCTGATCCGGGGCACTGGTGTAGTACTCCAGGTTTCACCAGATGGACGCCTGCCACATGCCTATAGGTCATCCATTGCATGCTTGCATGTTTAGCTGGCCATCACAATGTTGTACATTGGAGGGCCTACAATTCCCAGAATGCATAGCGAAAGGCCACGCCTGCAGGGCCTGGCCACACATAGCACAAGGTCGCTTGCTGTCTATGCACTGTTGGGACACTATCTGCAAAGGCAATCGCCGCTTGTGTGTGATCAACAAAGGGGTTCAGGGGAGGGGATCAGTAAGGGTCAGACGCCAAGTGCCTGACATTGTAAACACACTGGAGAAGCGCTCGCTGAACCTTGAATCGCAGCACATATGGTGTGGAAGCAAGGCAGGTCAGTATTTGAAAGTGAACACACACTGAATTGCAAACTATGGTGTATAGGCTGCCGCACATCACAGCTGTACACACAACCATCACAGAGAAAAGCATTGAATTTTATTAGAGCACCAGCACCTCACCGACGACGACTATGTATCACAGTCGCCGGGCCTGCCCTGGGCCAAAGAAGAAGTAGTTCACTCTGCAAGCAGCCAACTGCAGCATTCGCATTTGACTCAGGACAGTCTAGGGGCAGTGGCACGTGTGGTGCTCCGTTTGTGTTACGCATTGCTAATGCGCAGGTGCCAGCGCTTGAGCAAGCGCTGCCACGCCCATGCCCACACTCATGACCCTTAACCAACCTCAATCATTTCATGGTGCACCTGGTGCCGTGCTGCAGTTATTGCAGCCAGCCTCAGCCTGCAGACAGTCAGGGGCGGTGCTATTACAGGCAAGGCAGTTTGTATTATACAATTAGTGTGGAGGTGTTAAAGCAGCATTTTGCCGCTGTAACATTTCCACATATAGGCAAGCTCCTAACCTTGCCTAGTGATGGCACCAGCCCTGAGGGGGATCGAGGGCGGCGTGGGAGGTCGGATGAGAAAGAGGCGAGTTCCTCAGTGGGCACAAGGATGGTGTGGAAGTGAAGGTTGATTTGCGCTGTTTGGTGCGTCAGAGGGCTCCCCTGGCTTGGGAGTTCGATAATGGGCGTGGTGTATGGGTGGGGGGTTCTCAATAGATGTCGGAGGGAGAGTGGAAGTCCATGTGTAAGTGTGGGATGGGGGAGGAGCGCTTGAGGAGGCAGTAGTTTGGCGAGCCAGAGTGCTCCTCGGATCTTACAGTTGGACGAGGGATGATGGTAGGAGAGTGGGCGGGTGGTGTCCAGGAGTATTGGTGTACAGGGTGAGGGGTTGTGGTTTGCGATCAGGTGGGAGATAAAGGGGACGGTCATAAAGTTTGGTGCTAGATTGCGAGCAATGCGCCGCAATGGGTGAGCCATAGGCGGGGTGGGGGGGGGGGGTATGGTGCAGGGAGGTTGTGGAACAGGACGGGGCGCCTAAAACATAGGCAAGTAAATCACAGCACTATCTCAGATGGCTCTTTCTAGTTGTGAATCGACCGAGCAACAGCAATTCCAATTGTGCAGCGTAGGCAAGGAAATCACAGTGGCATCTCAGGGGGCACTTTCAAAATGTGAATCAATGTAGCTTTCTAGTTGTGGATCAATCTAACGAGAACAATTTCTAAGCACGCGGGACAGGCAAATAAATCACAGTACTATCCCCGCGGGCGCCTTCTAGGTTTGAATCAATGTAACAAGACTAATTCTAAGTGAGCGGCACAGGCAGGTAAATCACAGTACTATTACAGTGGGAACCCTCCAGATGTGAATCAAACAAGAACAATTCCAGGTGTGTGGCACAGGTAAACAAATCACAGTACTATCTCGGTGGGAACCTTCCAGAAGTGTCAGACCAACAAGAGCAATTGCAGGTGTGCAGCGCAGGAAAGTGAATCACGTTAAGATAAGCAAGCTTTATGTGTATTTATATGTGTCTTGCGTTTCAGTGTATATATGGAGCAAATGTTTTCTAGCCTATTGGATGCAAGCATATTCTTCATGCCTAGAAGCAGCTTGACCTATTTTTAGTGTAGCTTCATGGTGGATGCGTATCTGCTTCATGGCTAATGATAATCATTTACGTGTGTCAGTTCCAGCAGTGACGTCATTTGCTTTAGTCACCCTGGTTACAAACATGTTCGTATCCACATAACCTGCAAATTCAGATCCTCCTCGATCCCACTACGGGAGGGTCAGTAGGGTTGCCTTAATGAGTAGCGCTATCACACCTGCGGTATGGCAGTAGGGAGAAGGCAGACACCATAAATGATGCACACTTAATTTCTACAATATAGAGACAGGGAGGGGCCAACGTAATGAATGAGACATTCATTTTGCCTCTCAACAGGTGCTTCAACCCCTTAAACTAATTGGACCAACTAGTCTAAATGTCTTCGAGGATCCAGCCTCACAGAGCCTACGGAAGTGCTGGTAGACTGAAAAGCTCTCTCGTGTGCTACCTCACCAGAAGTCTTGCCGTTCTGTGTTTCTAGCTCAGATCTTTGGTGGTTGCAAACTTGTGCCACAAGTCGCCATCTCCCTGAATGTCGGCTTCCTATCTTCAAGTAACATGTCCTGCTGCAGCTTCTGCGATTGAGTATGGACGCCTGTCGTCACCTACAAACTGTAATTGTCGCTGGAACTCCCCTTCTTCCATCCCATAAAGTGTCTTGAAGAGGCCTGCATTGTTGCAATCCGAATTTCTTCAACAAGGATTGCATCTCGCAGTTAGACTTGACTAAGAGTCCTCAAACCTGCAACCCGCAAACCCCCCACTGGAACAAAGTACAGAAGATGGGCTCCCAGCAAACCCCAGTTGATCAATTGTGATTCTGGGGAAATCAGAGTCAGGGGTTTAAGCAAGCATAACTGTGCCTGTCCCACTCCACCCCCCCCCGTCCACCATAAGATAACATTGGGAACAAGTCCCTTGTCTCGTATCTCCATCTTACTTACCTTTGGTAGGGGAACCTGTGTCAAGTATCTTGCCCCTGGGTTAGCTTTTGGTCTAGAAGAGGGAGAACACAGCTGTCGTACTGGTAAATTATTGTTGAACCTTTAAATAGTTCAAAACTATTCTGAATAACTACCACAAGTCCATTACATCGCCTTCAGAGAACACTTAGCTGCGAGAAACTGTTATATTGTGTACATCTACATTAAGTAAAATGTCTACATTCAAAATGGTGCATGCTAGTAATCACTGTAATGCTTGAGCAAATGTATTAATTCAAGGCAGTTTATTTATGTTCAGACTGGGCTTCCTGCTCAGGCTGTTGTATTATGACATGTTAGAACGTGTATATAGGGAGCCCCCTTGGTGAAGCACAGGCAGTTGCTACAGCCCGATTGTGGAGAGGGGCATTTGGATTAACCTTAATGAAGGGGACAGAAAAACGGTATCCAGTTACATTTTCGAAAACACATTTTCGACATGCCATAATCTCAGAGCAAAAATGTGGAGAAAAAAAAATCTGAATGTATTAGTTTTTTATTTTATATGTTATGTTTGTTTCGTTAGTTAAAATAAAGGGTCAATAAAAAAAAAAAAAACTGGTTGGGGGAATTTGTGTGGCATTTTTGTGTTGAAAAAAATGGTATTTCGAAAATGTGACTTTCAAAAATGTCACTATAAACCCAGAAAAACATTCAGGGTTCGACTTACCTTATTCCTGGATACTACAGAAACCTTGTGTTGGAACCTGTGGCTTTTGGGCACTAGACCCAATACATTTTAGGGTTTTGACTTCTAAAGTTTAGGGAATTGAATTAGTGATTGGTTATCATTTGATCTGCATGGTTAGTTATTTGAAGTATGGTGAATGAGCATACTGGTGACTGTATATGACATGCATTACTTACCGTAAAAGCATTTCTGATGATTGCATCTGCTTAGATTCACATGCTGTGCACAGTCCGACATCCAGTGGTAACCACAGTGTATTGCATCTTGTCTATCGAGAATTGAAAGGGGATGTCGACATGGGCTTGCCTGTAACACTAACCCTACGTGAAGACCCAGAATCGCTCACGCGTCGAGGTCCCTCTGATTGATTTTTCTTTCATGAGGGAGCCTTATGACTATCGTGAGTGATTACAGAAAAGAGAGAAAGTAGTAAGACGTCTGTTCCTTCCATCCGAGCGGGGAGGAACGATTGGCACATGTGAATCTAAGCAGATACAACCATCAGGAATGCTTTTACGGTAAGTAATGCACGTCTTCTGATGCTTGTTAATCTGCTTAGAATCACATGCTGTGCATAGACTAGCGAGCAGTACCTGGAGTTGGAGGTGGGTTGTGAAAAGAGGTCTTAGTACTTACTGCTTGTCCCACCTGAGAATAAGACCTAGAATGAGTATCTAGGCAATAGTGTTTTGTAAAGGTGTGTACAGAACTCCAGGTGCTGATTTGCAAATAGACTCTAGGGGAACATTTGCAATGAATGCTATGGAAGCGCCAGTGCCCCGAGAAGAGTGTGCTCTAGGCTTGAAGGGCAGTTCTCTCTTAGCAAGAGTGTGATGCATTTGACAATCCACCTTGAGATTGCTGATTTAGAGACAGGATCCCCTTCTCTACCAGTTGCCACTGAAACGAAAAACTGGTTTGTCTTTCTCAGTGGTTTAGTTCTGTCCAGGTAAAACATGACTGCCCTACGCACATCTAATGTGTGTAGGCTTCTATCGGCTACGTTAGTAGGGTTCTGGAAGAGAGTAGGCAGTTCTATTGATTGGTTCACATGGAACTTTCTCTTTCAAACTAGTAGAGAAGAACAAGTTACTTTCTTACCTGGTAACATTCTTTCGATGGGATAGTCCGACGACGTATTCCACATCTATGACAGGTAATCACAACAGTTGTGCTGTTTTGGAAAATTTCCGGCATCTGCGTCCTGCATCGATGACGTCGACAAACTGTCCTCGAGGGCCTCCGTCGAGCCGACGTATGTTATAAGTAGGACGCAGTACGCCCCGTAGTGTCAGTTATATTTCTTTCCCCAGAACGTGTGGCACCAATCTTCTGCCAGATGGACTACAGAAAGCCTTGCGGAAACGAAAGCTGCAATCGCATAAGAAATTCTGTAGAGGGGCAGGTAAGGAGGGAGCGATATGGAATAAGTCGGACTATCCCATCGAAAGACCATTACCAGGTAAGAGTAACTTGTTCTTCGAGGGGATTGGGTCCTCCGATGTATTCCATATCTATGACAGACTCCCAAAGCAGTGCCAACGTAAGGAGGTGGGAAAAGAATTTAGAAGACACAAATTTAGAATGCCCAATCAAATTGCAGAGTAAAGGACCGCCTTGCCAAAGGCCAGATCCTGCCCATGGATAGAATCTAAGGAGTAGTGACGTACAAAGGTATGAACCGAAGCCGAAGTGGCTGCATCACAGATGTTACAAATAGGATCACCCCTCTGCAGGGCAGTAGAGGCAGCCATACCACTAGTAGAATGGGCCCGTAAGCCTACCAGAGGGTCCTTACCCGCCAAGCGGTAACATTCAGAAATTGCCAAGATAATCCATCGAGACAGTCTGCTTAGTAACAGCTTGTCCCAAACGCCTTCCAGCGTAACCAATAAAGAGCTGATCATCCACTCTGACCCGGGACATGCGTGAAATATAGAAGCTTAAATCTCTCCTGGGATCCAACCTATGGAGCCTCTCCTCTTCCTTAACAGGATGTGGAGGAGGATAAAATGCCGGAAAAATAACCTTCTGGCTCAAATGAAATTCCGACACCACCTTCGGAAGAAAGGAAGGACGAACTCCAAGGACAACCCTGTCCTTATGAAACACAGATAGGGTGGCTTAACTGAAAGTGCCTGTAACTTGCACACCCTGCGAGCAGAAGTGACCGCAACCAAAAATACAGTTTTAAGGGTTAACAATCTCAAAGGGCAAGAGTGCAAAGGCTCAAATGGAGCACCCATTAGAAACTTGAGAACAAGCTTCAAATCCCAACCGGGCACCTGGAAAGGCGGAGGGAACACATTAGTTAGCCCTTTCAGAAACTGAGAAATTAAAGGAATTTTAAAATAAGAACACTCCTCAGACGGGTGCTTAAATATGGACAGCGCCGCCAGGTAACCTTTAATGGTGCCCACTTGCAAGCCCCTGTGGGCTAATGAAAGCAAAAAAGACAGAACCACAGGAATGTCACATGAAAAAGGATCCACATTCTTAACCCTGCACCAGTCGCAGAACTTTCTCCAACGGCAACGGTACAGGGACTTTGTCTCCGGCTGTCTGGCCGAAAGCAACACCTCCATCACGTCTTCAGGGAGGTCCCAATCCTTATACCTCAACCTTTCAGAAGCCAAGCGTGATGGTTGAGGGATCTGACCTCTGGATGGAGAACCTGACCACCCTCTCCCATGAGAGCAGATCGTCTCGGTAGGGAAGACGACGTGGAGGGCAGGTGGACAAGTCGAGAAGGTCTGGGTACCACGTCCTCCGGGCCCATGCCGGAGCAATGAGGATCATCCGGGAACCGAATCTCCGTAGCACTTGCGTCTCCTAAGGCTCCTTTTGGAGGAAATTCCCGCGAGCAGAACCCTTCGCACTTCCAGTTGACACTGGAGGCAAAGAGATCCACTTGTATTTTATTATTTATTTTTTTATTGTTGTTGTTAGTTTACAGAAAACCTTATACAACATTTCACACAGAAAAAAAAGTATTCATTTCATAAAACGAACATACAAAGATATACAATGGAGACAATGCTAAAATGCCATACAAATGGAAACATTTTTTTTTCCATCAAAAGATTATCAAAATCACAAACATTATCACAAAATCTTAAAAATCTCTCCCAGCCTTATGTTCATTGCCATTATTCCACTGTAAAGGCATTATACATTAAGCTCTTTATTTTTTACCTCCAATTCCTCTGTTATATTATGAAGCAGTGAGTTCAATGCAAGAATTAAGGAAATATTTATGCCCCACATATGACTCCAAAAACAAGTTGGTAGATATTTCAAAATCTCCATTGAATCTATCTTTGAGATAGAGAGCTCGTTTAGACCCAAAATGGGTACATGTTAAGACAAGGTGCTTAAGAGTTTCTAGCAGGTGAGTCTCTTCACAGAAACGACATGTAAGACTAATTTGGTTTGAATTAAGCCCCTTTTCTTTATGTATCCAGCGATGTATTCTTTCTAAAGTCGGCATCTGATTTAGTCTAAACCGCATAAATATTGCTCTCGCCCTATGGCACGGGAATCTTTGTAAATAAAGGGGAATACATTCCCTTGCATGCCCAAAATTAGCATATTCCTTAAAAGTTGCATAGGACTCTACGCCATTTATTGTATCCACCCAATCTGCTCTAAATAAAGGTCTCTTGACTAGTCCAGGTCGATGAACCAGGTCATTTATACAGGAACCTAGAGTGTCTAGCAGAGAATACATTCTATCACTGAATCCCGATAGATTTCACTGCCCCGGACTCAACGACCTTATTTAACAACTCATATAGGTTAACAGGAGGATCATTCATTTTTCTGAATAAGGATAATTGTCTCCACAAATATCTAGCTTTGAGAGATATAAGACATAGGTCATGACGAATAATGGCGTTAGGGATTGCTATAGATAGGCCCAATACTTCTTTCCACATTTTCCCTCGGACCGCATTCAAATATAAGCCCATGTCATGGGTACAAATGTCCAATCCATACAAAAGAACCGGCTCATATTTCGCAAGATAAAAACGCCTTATTGGTAAGAGCGAAAATGTACATACCCTAAAACTCAGAAATTTCATTTGAGTCTTTAATTTAGACGCTTTTTCTACAAGACTCAATTTCCACATCTTTAGGCTAGATTTATTAGAAAACGTATACCTGAGGTAAGTTATAGCCTGGACCTGTTCAACCGGATCATCTCCCATCTTCCAAATGTACGATTTGACAATTCTCTTCTTAGAAACTACAATTGTTAGTGATTTCGATGCATTAGGGGAAAGATTGTTCATCATTGCATATTGATAAAAAATATTCATCTTTCTACGAAGGCCACGTGGGGTACGGTCAAAAAGAATACAATCATCCACGAAGGCCATCCACTCGATAGCCAAGCTCCCCAACCTTACGGAGCAATGGAAGGACCCTGCCATATGTCTTCCACATCGCTAATGTACAGGTTGAAGAGCGTGGGTGCAAGTGAGCAGCCCTGCTTGACCCCAACCATAGTACCAATGGCATTCGAAAGAGAACCTTCTTGGGTTAAGCGCTCCCTGACCAAGGTATTCCTATGTAGCAGTGCCAAGAGTTGGACAATCTTACGTGGAAAATTCATTGCTAGCATTTTAGTCCACAGTCTAGCTCTGATAACCCCGTCGAAAGCATGAGAGGTCCAAGGATGCCATTAAAACTTCACCCATATTGGATTGGTGAACTGAATCTCTTAGATGGGCCAAAATATTCCCATTCAAGTCTATTCCTAAGCCTTCTCACTGGAGGCAAAGAGATCCACTTGAGGGGTCCCACAAAGGGCGAAGATCTCCAGGAGAATCTCCTGAGCCAAATCCCACTCGTGAGAGATCGCGCTCTGCCTGCTCAGAGAGTCCGCCGTCTTGTTTTCGTCTCCGGCCAGATGAACTGTCGAGATCGAAATTTCCTGCTGGATGGCCCCGAACCAGAGCTGCATCGCCTCCCTGCACAGAGGAAGTGATCCTGCACCCCTCTTTTTGTTGAGGTAGAGCATGGCCACTGTGTTGTCCGTCAGAATCAGGACATTCTTTCCTCACACAGTCGGCAGAAAAGCCTTCAGGGCAAGCCTGACGGCCCTCAGCTCCAACAGATTGATATGGAGTCTGGTCTCTGACAGAGACCAACGACCGCCAGCTCGTTTGCATGAGCTCCCATCCCGTGAGGGACGTGTCCGTCACGATCGTCACCTCCGGCCAGGGTAGCCAAAACGGAGCTCCCCTCATCAGATTGCCTTTGACAGCCCACCACAAAAGGTCCTGGGCGACCGAGGGCGGCACCTGAACGGGGTCCGACATCCTGCCGGAGGACTATGACCCCTGGGAGCTTGAGAGCCCATTGCAAAGATCTCATCCGCAACCTGGCCCCTGGCACCAGAAGAATGCAGGATGCCATGAGGCCGAGCAACCTCAAGAACTCAAATGCTGGGAGACTCTGGGCATGCTGAAACTTGTGCACCATCTGCTGAATGTAGTGAGCCCTCACCTGGGGAGGAAAACACTGCCCCGGGGACGTGTCGAGCACTGCTCCAATGTACTGGAGCCGCTGTGTTGGCGTCAAGTGGGACTTCTTTAAGTTGAGGGAGAAGCCCAGCTTGTGAAGGGAGTGGCAGGTGACGGACAGATGATCCAGGAGTTGCTCGGGAGAGCGCGCCCTGATCAACCAATCGTCCAGGTAGGGGTAGACGTGAATCCCTCCTTTCCTGAGATACGCTGCAACACCACCACGATGAGCTTGGTGAAAACCCTCGAGGAGGAGGTCAATCCTAATGGCAGGACCCGAAACTGAAAGTGTGAGTCGTCAACCGCAAACCTCAGGTACTTCTTGTGCTTGGGATGGATCGGCACATGAAAAGAAGCGTTGAGGTCGAGACACACCAACCAGTCCTGAAGTTGAAGGGCCTGGAAGACTTGAGAAAGAGTAACCATCTTGAACTTGTCCTTCCTGAGGAGCTTGTTCATGATGGGTCTCAATCCCCCCCGTCTTTCTTCGAAATCAAAAAATAAGGGGAATACTATCCCTTGTTCCTCTGCGCTACAGACACCTGTTCTATGGCGCCTTTCTCCAGCAGGGATTGAATTTCCTGCGCAAGGAGCGGATCCAGACTCTTCAAAGAGATTCCCTGGTGGATTGTCACGAGGCCTCTGCCGGAAAGGAAGACAGTAGCCGTGGGCTATGATCACCTGAAGTAATGGCACGCCACTCTACAAGATGCTGCGCCAGCCTTCCCCCAACCGGCGAAGCATGGGCCTCATGACTGAGTTGAAGCGGCTGCGGCAGTGCCTGAGGGAAAAAAGGAAACTGCTTGTGCAGCCTTGGCACCTCGAGTACCTTGTTTACCACCTCTGGCACTCCTACGGTTGCCCCTTTGACTAGCAGCTCCTCTCGATTTACTAAAGGACGAGTAATATCGAAAGGAACCTCCCCTCCATTGCTGTCCCCTAGGACGATAAGGCGGAGGTTGGCGGACTGCAGCGCCTAACGACTTTTCTGCAGCTTTGGAGGTCTGCAACCTCTCAAGACTCTCGTCAGCCTTGCTGCCAAAAAGATGTTCACCATCAAAGGGCATGTTGAGGAGGCTGGCCTGCACATCAGGAGCAAAACCTGACTTCCGCAACCACGCAAATCTGAGGATTACGGTGCTCGCCGCCATGGACAGGCTGACACAATCTGCCATGTCCAGACCCGACTGAACGGATTCACACATAGCGTCCTTGCCATCCCGAACAAGAGCAAGAAACCAATCCCGTTCCTCCCCTTCAGGAATATGTTCAGCCGCCAATGAAACAATTCCACAAAGTGTGAGTTAAATGTGCTAAGCCACACACAGAGTTGGCTGCCTGTAAAGCCATACCCCCTGAAGAAAACACTTTCTTCGGCCAGCCATCAAAACGCTTGTCGTCCCCATCAGGAGGGATGGTAGGGTACGACGCCTGTTTTACTGGGGCCATAACCGCCTGCACCACCAAACTCTCTGGAGTAGGGTGCGTGGTCAAGTAGCAGGGGTCGCTACTGGCTGGGCGGTATTTTTTCGGCAAAGACTTGCTCACTGCCGGGAGACTCTTCGGAGCAGTCCAAGCTGCTGCCACCCTTCTTTGCAAGGCCATATGGAATGGCAGAACCGGGTCAGTTGGTGGACCTTGGTCCAAGATACCCGTCAGGTCATCCGGTAGAAAATCCACTGGTGGCGCAGACCACCCCAAGTACTCCGTCACCCTCGACATGAGCCGCCGGTACGAAGACTCGGCGTGCGTGCCAGGCTCAGGCCTACCGAACTCCACCTCTGGAGAGGTGTCCAGACCACTGGTGTCGTGCAAAGACTGACGCAGGTCTTCCAACTGGCTATGACCAGATAAGAGGTAGTCAGGAACCTCATCATGAATCAAACCTTCCTCAGACCCTTCATCCACCTCAGCAATATAGTCAAAAGGCTGCAATAAATCCCTGGATGAAGGCACAGAAAAAGGTAAACATTTTTTGACTTGGCCAGAACCTTCCTCGGGGTTTCCACCAGTCTCCGGGCACCTCCGATAAAGCCTTCGCGAAAGGTGTCGACCGAATCGGCGTCGAGCGTGGAGCTGATGGCTTCGACACAGGCCTCGAGGGCGGTGCGCCGAGCATGTCCTTCGACAGCCTCGGCATCGATGGCTTCCTCGGAGGCAGACCCTCGAGAGAGTTTGACGGTCTCGGCGCCGAAGGCGTCGTCTTCTTCGAAGACCTCACAGGCTCCTACGGTCTGGATGGTGTCAAGGACTGGGACCTGGAGCGGGCATGGCTAGAGCGATCCACCTTGTCCGACCGGGACCTCGAAGGTTCTTGGTGATCGCGTCGACTGCTCGAGCCCAAAGGCGTGTAAACTGTGGCTCTAGCATGCTCCCTGTGGGCGTCTTTTGACGGCGCGGAAGGAACGGAGCCCTGCGACTGAAAAATCACCCTCTCCTTACGAAATGAATCCCATTCCGCAGGAGAGGAATGCTTGTTGGGACAAGCAACCCGCCGTCGGGCGGAGTCCTCGGACAAGGACGGGGAAGGCGACTGGTGACGGTGCTTCCGTGAGTGCCTCGAAGAGGCAGAGGAATGGCGGGACCCACTCCGGGACCGAGACCCCCTGAACTTACACCGATGATGCGGAGAGTCGCCCCTTGAATCGTCGGTCAAAAGCCCAGTGGATTTTGACTTTCGGGGCTTGGACACCCTACCGATAGAAAGCTTCTTTTTACGCTCCCGCAAGGCCTTCGATGTCAACGACTGGCACTCGTCACAATTGTCTGTGGCGTGGTCCTCACCAAGCGAGAGGCAGGCATTGTGCGGGTCTGTCAGCGACATCTTGGAACCGCAGTGCCGACATTTCTTGAAACCCGGCCGCGGGGTAGAAGATGACATCAGGAAATCTTCACAAACAAACGGTTTCGAAGAACCGATAGAACAACTCGGAAGAACCGAGGTACGAGGAGATCTCTGACGCGAACACTTGCGCAGAAAAAACGGACATGAAGCTACGGGCGTCGTGCGTCCTACTTATAACATCCGGTGACGTCGGCTCTACGGAGGCCCTCGAGGACAGCGTATCGACGTCATAGACGCAGAAAGTTTTCTGAAGCAGCACAGCTGTGGTGATTACCTGTCATAGATGTGGAATACGTCGGAGGACCCCAATCCCTTCGAAACGCTGGCTCGAGCACTGATTAGATCTAGGATAGACTACTGTGAAGTGAATAGATTGCAAGTAGTGCAGAATAATGCTGTCAGGGTCGTTATGGATAAAAAGAGATCAAACCATATCTCCCTGTCAAGAAGGGAGCTTCATTGGCTTTCTATCAAGGAACGTATTTTCTTTCGCCTCTTGTCTATTTCCTTCAACTGTTTGAAAAATTCTGGTCCTACATACCTTAATGAGGAACTCAGGCCTAAAACCAGCAACTACAGCCTAAGATCTAATGATCTCTCTCAGCTTACCGTTCCAAATTGCAGATTATCTCAGACCAAGGTTGGAGCCTTCTACTCTGCGGCCCCCACTGCCTGGACCAACCTTCCTCTGAAACTGAGAACTGAAAGCTCAAACAGAGTGTTCAGAAAAGGACTTAAAACTTATCTATTCAACTAATATCATCTCGGCCCGAGATCATGTCTTCCAGCACTCTCTACCTTCTGTGACCTTTTCTTGTGGATGCTTTATTTGTTTCTGTATTTGTCAGCGCCCTTAAACATTAGGGTCAGTGGATCTGCGCTATATAAATCTTAAATAAACTTGGAGATAAATTTAGGAGCAAAACGAGGGTGAGTGTGCAGAAGGAACAAGTTACTTACCTGTAACTGTTGTTCTCCAGCATGGGTCTGGCATGGATTCACAGGCCCGTCAGGCCGGGAATCCTCAGTAAAGAAAAAATCAGTATCAGTTTTGTTTCTGATCTGTCTTTCTCAGTAGTAACCAATCACTGGTCTCTGGGTCATACTGCCCCCAGCCAATCACTGCCCTCTCCCTAAGCCCCGCCTCTGGCAGCCATCTTCAGATTTGGTAGCACGCAAAGTGGCAGTATGACCAAGTGAAGAGCCGCAGAGGGGTAGGTGGGAGGGTTCGCATGTGAATCCATGCCAGACCCATGCTGGAGAACAGTTACAGGTAAGTAACTTGTTCCTTCTCCAGCATGGGGTCTGGCATGGATTCACATGCTCATGAATGACAATGCATTACTTACCGTAAAAGCATTTCTGATGGTTGTATCTGCTTAGCTTCGCATGCTGTGCATAGTCCGACATCCAGTGGTCACTGCAGAGTATTGCATTTTGTTTTTCGTAGTCGAAAAGGGGACGTCGACAAGGCGTGTCTGTAACACTATCCGTATAGGGACGTGCAGTGTACCCACAACCCCTCATGCATCGAGGTCCCTCCGTTTTTATTTTTTCTGCCCTGAGGGAGACTTCTATACGCGAGTACATAAAAGAGAGAGAGAGAGAGATGTAGAAAGATGTCTATGTTCCTTCCATCCGAGCGCGGAGGAAGGGTGGGCGCATGTGAATCTAAGCCGATACAACCATCAGAAATGCTTTTACGGTAAGTAATGCATTGTCTTCTGATGTTTGTTAATCTGCTTAGAATCACATGCTGTGCATAGACTAGCGAGCAGTACCCGGAGTTGGAGGTGGGTTGTGAGAAGGAACAGTAGAGAAAAAATGTCATAATACTGCTTGTCCCACCTGGGAATCAGATCTAGAGTGAGCATCTAGACAGTGTTTTGTAAAGGTGTGTACAGAACTCTGGGTTGCCGCTTTGCAAATGGACTCAAGGGGAACGTTTGCAATGAATGCTATGGATGCCTCAGTGCCTCGAGTAGAGTGTGCTCTTGGCTTCAAGGGTAGTTCTCTCTTAGCAAGAGAGAAACAGAGAGTGATGCATTGCACAATCCAGCTAGATATAGTGGACTTTGAGACTGCATCTCCCTCTCTTCCTGCTGCCACCGAGACAAAGAACTGATTAGTCTTTCTCAGTGGCCTAGTTCTTTCCATATAAAACATGACAGCTCTGCGCACATCGAGTGTATGCAGGCTCTTTTCTCTCAAATTGGAAGGGTTTTGAAAGAACGTTGGTAGTTCTATTGACTGGTTGACATGGAATTTTTATATGAATTTCGGTGCAAACCTTGGGTGTGTGCGTAGAACCACTTTATCTTTGTGAACTGTTACGAAGGGGTCTAGAATAGAAAGAGCCTGTAGTTCACTTACTCTCCTAATGGAGGTGATCGCTATTAGGAAAGCAGTCTTAAGAGTGAGGTCCTTAAGAGTTGCCTTGTGCATGGGTTCAAAGGGTGAGCCCATGAGCCTGGTAAGTACCAGATTAAGGTCCCAGCCGGGAGCTGGGTTTGCTATCGGAGGGTGTATTCTCTTTACCCCCTCCATGAAGGCTTTGATAACTGGGACTTTCCATCATGAAACCTTAAGTTGAGAGGTGGTGTATGCAGAAAGTGCTGCTAGATGGACTTTAATAGAATTGAACACTAGACCTGAGTCCAGTTAATGGATCAGGTAAAGGACAATTTGTGTGTGAGAGCACTGGACTGGGTTTATGCTCTTACCTCTACACCAGATGACAAATCTCTTCCACTTGCTAGAATAGCAGTGGCGCGTGTTGGGTTTTTGAGCTTCTCTGAGAATGTCCATGCATCTCTGAGGGAGTTGTAAATGGCCAAATTCTATGACCTCAGGAGCCAGGCTGCTAAATCCATGTTCTGTGGGCATGGGTGTAGTGTCTTGCCCTTGTCCTGTGACAGCAAGTTGGGCAGGGCAGTTTCACTGGTGGGGACAGGGACATCTCCATCAGGTGCGCAAACCATGGTTGGCAGGCCCACATCGGGGCTATCAGTATCATGGTGACTGGTTCCTGGTGCATCTTGTGCACTATCTTGTTCAGCAGAGGGGTCGGAGGAAAGCATAAACAAATTTCCCTGACCATGGCATCCAGAGACCGTTCCCCTTGGAGCGGTTCTGTGGTTATCTGGAGGCGTAATCTAGGCATTGCGAGTTCCTCCAGAGTTGCGAACAGGTCTATTTCTGGGAAGCCCCACTGTGTGAAGACGTCGAAGACGATGTCTTCGTGTAACCGTCATTCGTACTCTGAGGGCAGAGGGAAGTCTCTGCTGAGTTCGTCTGCTAGCAGATTGAGTTCCCCTGGTACATGTTGTGACAATAGGAACATGTGTCCGAGAGCCCACTTCCAGATGTTCTGGGACAGCTTGGACAGTCCTGGAGAGCGAGTGCCCCCTTGCTTGTTGAGGTAGTACATGGCTGTGGTGCTGTCTGTGAGGACCATCACTGTCTTCCCTTGTAGGTGTGTCTGGAAGGCTTTTAGTGCCTTGAACACTGCAAGTAGCTCTAATAAGTTTATGTGCTTGGAATCTACGCTCGGAGTCCAAACTCTGTGAGCAGTCTGATGGGATAGGTGAGCCCCCCCATCCTGTGAGGGATGCGTCTGTGGTTAGAGTGGCTTCCACTGCGGGGGTGGTGAATGGTTTCCCTATTACCAGGTTTTCCTTCGACCACCACCGTAGCGAGAGAACCAAGGCCTGCGAGACCACCACTAGATCGTTCCATTGTCCGCTGGCCTGACACCACTGGCTGTTGAGCCACTCTTGCATTGGGCGCAGGCGCGCGTAAGGTACCAAATAAATACATGACTCCATCATTCCTAGCAAGCGCATTGCTTTGCGTACCGTCACCTCTCGACCGGCCACATATTGAGGGATCTGAAACAGCATATTTTGGACCCTCTCGTTGGAGGGGAAGACGAGACCGTCCTTTGTTCGAATTAGAGCCCCTAGAAATTGTTTGATTTGGCTGGGGTCTAAGCTGGATTTCTTCTCGTTGATGGAGAAGACAATTTGGAACAAAAGGTCTACTGTCTTCTGGGTGTTTGAGAAGCATGTCTCGTAGGACTCCCCTGTTATGAGCCAATCGTCGAGGTAAGGGTATACTGGTATGTACCACCAGACTTTCTGGGTCTGTAGAAGATACCCTGTACTTTGTAGACAGTTTTTTTTATTTACTGCTGGTAGTACATCTGGGGTTTCCCAGTTTGTCATGATCTTTCTCTGAAGAGCTTTATGAAAAGGCACCACAGGATCCTCCTGTGGGCCTTTGTCAAGAATATCCGTGAGGTCATCTTGTTGGAAAGATTGTGAAGGTGCAGACCACCCCATGAACTCTCTAATCCTGGCCATTAAGGCTCTATAGGGGGTTTCAGCATGCTCCCCCGGGTCTGGCTTAGCAAACTCCACCTCAGGGGAAGTGTCTAACCCACTTGCCTCATGTAAAGAATCATGAAGATCCTTTAATCCGCGCACTTCAGAGGAAAATTCCTCTCTAACTGGGGTTACAGGTCCCTGTAACTCAAATGTGTCTTCCTGTTCAGACAAATCACCCTCTTCTAAAATTGAGGATATAGTTCTCAATTGTTCTGAACTCAAAGGGAGTAAATCCCATTTCCAAGGCAGAGGGTGCCGAACTTGTCATTATTGGCCTCGAAAACGTCGATGTCATCGACGTCGAAGGCTTCGAGCGTGGCGTCGAAAACAGAGGCGAAGACCTCAACGGAATTGGAATTCTACTCGACAATATCGAAGCCATCGACGTCGAGGGCCTGGGGATAGTCACTGGATGTGTGGTAACTGACTTTTCTTGGCGTCGACGGCGGTGTCGAAGCTGGCGTCGAGTCGACAGACCCGTGTGTCGAAGGTCCCTTCGACAACGGCGTCGAAGACATCGACCTCGACGGAACCCTCGTCGACGGAACCCTCGAGGAAGGTTTGGAGGTCATAGTCCTGTTCGAGGGTTCGAGACGCACTCGAAAGGTTTCTTTTGCCGGGTACTGCGACTCGCGGCGTTTTTGACCTTCGGGTCTTTCGACCAGAGCATCGCTCTCGGCAGTCTTCGAGGGGGTCGAGGCCGCTTTCTCGAAGACGCTCATCATATTTTTTCGGAATTCCTCCCATTCAGCCCGGGAACTATGTTTGGTGGGGCAAGGGATTCTTTTTGGCGAAACAGAGGAAGAGGAAGACTGAGAAGGGGATCTTCGACGTCTCCTCTTCGAGTGCTTCGATCTCGAGGAGAGATGAGACCCACTCCGAGACCTGGAGCGCGAATGGTGATGAGGTGACGAATGTCTCGACTTCGTCGACGAAGAGGAAGCTTTAAAAGTCTTACCTTTCTCCAGCTTCCCCCTACGCTCCTTCAGGGCCTTAGCTGTCATGGACATACAGTCCTCGCACTCCGAACAATGGTGTTCAGCTCCCAAACACCACAGACAAATTCTGTGAGGATCGGTCAACAACATCTTTTTCCCACAATCTCGAAATTTCTTGAAGCCGGATCGAGGAGTTGTCGGTTCCGACGAGGAAGCCATCGAGTACGGATCGAATAACTCGAGGTAAATAGGATTAATCTGACTAAGAACTGAGCAACGGTATTCCGAGGCACTGAGTAAGCGCGGAAAAACGGAACTGAGCAACGGACGCTGCGCGCGGCCTTTATAGGCAGGATGACGTCGATACGGCGGCTGTCGAAGGACGTCGACGCGCAGCGCCCTCTAGAGAAAAAAATTTCCGAGGCCAGCAGAGCTGGAAGGAGATATCTAAGATGAGGAATACGTCGGAGGACACACTCCCTTCGAAGTATGCATTTGTGTTCCTCTAATGGAATATCCATACAGCAGCTGATATCCCACTAATAAGTAATACATCCATAGAATATCCCGCTCGTTCCTACTAACTCACCCCCTTTCCTTTTCAGATCTGCTAGAGCGCCAGGGGACCACTCCGGTGGTGAAAATGTTAAAGGCTATTCATACCGTGCACTAACAGTATTCACATGTATCTCAGTGCTTAGGAATTCCAGGACCTCTCACAAGTCACCCCTTTCCTGGCCTGCAATATGCATTTGTATTGTATTCCCACACTTAGATATCTGTACCGCTCTCCCAATGCAATCAAGCTGCTATTAAAACACAAGCCGGTAAGAGGAAAGTTGAACCATGGAGCATTAGAAGGTGAGCAGAGTTTTTTTGCTGTAACGAAGCTACAATGTCAGTGGTGGCAATTGTATGAGGTTTTCTAAGCGCTGAAATAATAGGTGTTACTACCCCTCAACTGATCATTCTCCGGCAGATGAAGGGCTAAGTCAGCCCTGCCATGATGCTTCAAACCTCTGTCCAACACGCTGAACTCAGATGTCCGAAGCGAGCGCTTAACTCACTGAGCTACCAATCAGTATACATAGCTTTTAATTTTTGCTAGTTTCAACTTGTAGAATTGGAATAGATTCATCCTGATTAAAAGCAACACCAGAGAGGCTAAACATGAAGGATTCCATTTAAATGGTTGCTATAGGATGGGAAAAGGTGTCAAGAGTGTTCACAGCATGTTTTAGAGGGTTCCTTTTGATTTTCACTTTAACCTTTGTGTCATCAAATGTATCCTTTGTAACAAAGCATTAAATATTCTATTTCAGCAAAATATTGTGTTCTCATATAGTGCTTCATGCCAGACTCCACCAGCTTCTAAGCACTTTAACAGGTGCTAATATTAGCTTATTTTGAAAGTTACTGGCTTTTTAAAATGCTGCCCTTCAGTATGATGCACCCATGAGACACGAGCTTGACTGCAGCTCAAAATGTGATGCTACCGCGGTACACACGAAGTAACTTGCTTACATAGGATGTAAAGGCCTGGCATGTTGTGGTGATAAATGCCCATTTGATGGCAGTCAGGACCCCGAGCATATGATAGCACTGTAGTGCACCCCCGTGAGGCCATGGCCCATACAGTAATCCTCTGATGCCTGCAGTTGGTCATGAGGCTGCACCTAGGTATATGACAGACCGTACACAGCCATACAAGGCACTGTCCACTTCACCCTGTGTGGGCTTTCATCTCGTGCATTGTCATTTGTCCTCATGCAATTTGACTGGTTGCATTGAGCAGTAGTTACGTGCTTCTGCGTTCATTCCAATAAATGAACTGCTTGTGGAGGGATGTCAGATGAGCACAGAGGGGGGAACTACCTGGCCTTCTGGTGGCCAGAAGGCAGGGCGGGCAAAATAAACCTACCGTCACCTACTACAACAATAATGCACTTAAAGCGTTGCCGCACAATTTCAAAGCCCTTCCTAATCCTGCCACGTCTGCATCGATGATACGGACTAGACTGACCCACGCCAGGGCAGGTTCAGTTATGACGAGCAGAAAGCAGAAACACAAACTGTTATGTACGTACGCCCAGAGTCACGGCTACCCTGAGTGAGTGAAGGTGGTGCACTAAAGCAAAACAGGCTGCTCTATGGGCCTAATGCCCTTCTTCTGATCCGGGGCACTGGTGTAGTACTCCAGGTTTCACCAGATGGACGCCTGCCACATGCCTATAGGTCATCCATTGCATGCTTGCATGTTTAGCTGGCCATCACAATGTTGTACATTGGAGGGCCTACAATTCCCAGAATGCATAGCGAAAGGCCACGCCTGCAGGGCCTGGCCACACATAGCACAAGGCCGCTTGCTGTCTATGCACTGTTGGGACACTATCTGCAAAGGCAATCGCCGCTTGTGTGTGATCAACAAAGGGGTTCAGGGGAGGGGATCAGTAAGGGTCAGACGCCAAGTGCCTGACATTGTAAACACACTGGAGAAGCGCTTGCTGAACCTTGAATCGCAGCACATAAGGTGTGGAAGCAAGGCAGGTCAGTATTTGAAAGTGAACACACACTGAATTGCAAACTATGGTGTATAGGCTGCCGCACATCACAGCTGTACACACAACCATCACAGAGAAAAGCATTGAATTTTATTAGAGCACCAGCACCTCACCGACGACGACTATGTATCACAGTCGCCGGGCCTGCCCTGGGCCAAAGAAGAAGTAGTTCACTCTGCAAGCAGCCAACTGCAGCATTCGCATTTGACTCAGGACAGTCTAGGGGCAGTGGCACGTGTGGTGCTCCGTTTGTGTTACGCATTGCTAATGCGCAGGTGCCAGCGCTTGAGCAAGCGCTGCCACGCCCATGCCCACACTCATGACCCTTAACCAACCTCAATCATTTCATGGTGCACCTGGTGCCGTGCTGCAGTTATTGCAGCCAGCCTCAGCCTGCAGACAGTCAGGGGCGGTGCTATTACAGGCAAGGCAGTTTGTATTATACAATTAGTGTGGAGGTGTTAAAGCAGCATTTTGCCGCTGTAACATTTCCACATATAGGCAAGCTCCTAACCTTGCCTAGTGATGGCACCAGCCCCGAGGGGGATCGAGGGCGGCGTGGGAGGTCGGATGAGAAAGAGGCGAGTTCCTCAGTGGGCACAAGGATGGTGTGGAAGTGAAGGTTGTTTTGCGCTGTTTGGTGCGTCAGAGGGCTCCCCTGGCTTTGGAGTTCGATAATGGGCGTGGTGTATGGGTGGGGGGTTCTCAATAGATGTCGGAGGGAGAGTGGAAGTCCATGTGTAAGTGTGGGATGGGGGAGGAGCGCTTGAGGAGGCAGTAGTTTGGCGAGCCAGAGTGCTCCTCGGATCTTACAGTTGGACGAGGGATGATGGTAGGAGAGTGGGCGGGTGGTGTCCGGGAGTATTGGTGTACAGGGTGAGGGGTTGTGGTTTGCGATCAGGTGGGAGATAAAGGGGACGGTCATAAAGTTTGGTGCTAGAGTGCGAGCAATGCGCCGCAATGGGTGAGCCATAGGCGGGGTGGGGGGGGGGGGGTATGGTGCAGGGAGGTTGTGGAACAGGACGGGGCGCCTAAAACATAGGCAAGTAAATCACAGCACTATCTCAGATGGCTCTTTCTAGTTGTGAATCGACCGAGCAACAGCAATTCCAATTGTGCAGCGTAGGCAAGGAAATCACAGTGGCATCTCAGGGGGCACTTTCAAAATGTGAATCAATGTAGCTTTCTAGTTGTGGATCAATCTAACGAGAACAATTTCTAAGCACGCGGGACAGGCAAATAAATCACAGTACTATCCCCGCGGGCGCCTTCTAGGTTTGAATCAATGTAACAAGACTAATTCTAAGTGAGCGGCACAGGCAGGTAAATCACAGTACTATTACAGTGGGAACCCTCCAGATGTGAATCAAACAAGAAAAATTCCAGGTGTGTGGCACAGGTAAACAAATCACAGTACTATCTCGGTGGGAACCTTCCAGAAGTGTCAGACCAACAAGAGCAATTGCAGGTGTGCAGCGCAGGAAAGTGAATCACGTTAAGATAAGCAAGCTTTATGTGTATTTATATGTGTCTTGCGTTTCAGTGTATATATGGAGCAAATGTTTTCTAGCCTATTGGATGCAAGCATATTCTTCATGCCTAGAAGCAGCTTGACCTATTTTTAGTGTAGCTTCATGGTGGATGCGTATCTGCTTCATGGCTAATGATAATCATTTACGTGTGTCAGTTCCAGCAGTGACGTCATTTGCTTTAGTCACCCTGGTTACAAACATGTTCGTATCCACATAACCTGCAAATTCAGATCCTCCTCGATCCCACTACGGGAGGGTCAGTAGGGTTGCCTTAATGAGTAGCGCTATCACACCTGCGGTATGGCAGTAGGGAGAAGGCAGACACCATAAATGATGCACACTTAATTTCTACAATATAGAGACAGGGAGGGGCCAACGTAATGAATGAGACATTCATTTTGCCTCTCAACAGGTGCTTCAACCCCTTAACCTAATTGGACCAACTAGTCTAAATGTCTTCGAGGATCCAGCCTCACAGAGCCTACGGAAGTGCTGGTAGACTGAAAAGCTCTCTCGTGTGCTACCTCACCAGAAGTCTTGCCGTTCTGTGTTTCTAGCTCAGATCTTTGGTGGTTGCAAACTTGTGCCACAAGTCGCCATCTCCCTGAATGTCGGCTTCCTATCTTCAAGTAACATGTCCTGCTGCAGCTTCTGCGATTGAGTATGGACGCCTGTCGTCACCTACAAACTGTAATTGTCGCTGGAACTCCCCTTCTTCCATCCCATAAAGTGTCTTGAAGAGGCCTGCATTGTTGCAATCCGAATTTCTTCAACAAGGATTGCATCTCGCAGTTAGACTTGACTAAGAGTCCTCAAACCTGCAACCCGCAAACCCCCCACTGGAACAAAGTACAGAAGATGGGCTCCCAGCAAACCCCAGTTGATCAATTGTGATTCTGGGGAAATCAGAGTCAGGGGTTTAAGCAAGCATAACTGTGCCTGTCCCACTCCACCCCCCCCGTCCACCATAAGATAACATTGGGAACAAGTCCCTTGTCTCGTATCTCCATCTTACTTACCTTTGGTAGGGGAACCTGTGTCAAGTATCTTGCCCCTGGGTTAGCTTTTGGTCTAGAAGAGGGAGAACACAGCTGTCGTACTGGTAAATTATTGTTGAACCTTTAAATAGTTCAAAACTATTCTGAATAACTACCACAAGTCCATTACATCGCCTTCAGAGAACACTTAGCTGCGAGAAACTGTTATATTGTTTACATCTACATTAAGTAAAATGTCTACATTCAAAATGGTGCATGCTAGTAATCACTGTAATGCTTGAGCAAATGTATTAATTCAAGGCAGTTTATTTATGTTCAGACTGGGCTTCCTGCTCAGGCTGTTGTATTATGACATGTTAGAACGTGTATATAGGGAGCCCCCTTGGTGAAGCACAGGCAGTTGCTACAGCCCGATTGTGGAGAGGGGCATTTGGATTAACCTTAATGAAGG